>NC_090935.1:1413499463-1414124463 GCF_040938575.1 Ambystoma mexicanum
ACCCAAAGGTCATTGACCAGCTGGCTGTCCTTGGACAGTCACCCTTCGGTGTGATTGACAGCTAAGCTGCGAATGACTGGGAGAAACCTGCATAAAAGGAGAGGTCTTTTAGATCGAAGGGAGTGTCGACCACTGGATGAAGGAATACGAAGAACTTGGAAGAGACGCCTGCTGCAACTTCTAGACCGGTTGTTTGCCTGGCGAAGCCCTGCTGCTGTGCTGAAGCTCCGAATTCACCTCGACTAGAGAAACCCTGCAAAGGACAACTTCCCTTGGGTTGGTGGGACCAATCGACCCCAAGACAAGCTCATCTGGAAATCCTCTATGAGCTGGCTGTACTTCCACTGTTGGTGCAGGAACCAATTGCCAGGGAGAGGAACACCAGAATCGAGTGAGTGTCTATAAGTCAGATCCGAGCTCCAGGAAGATCCTCCGGACTCCCAGGAAGCAGGAATGACCAGGCCTGAGCCACCTCAACAGAGTGCTGGACCCCAGATGCGAGGGAAGTCCATTAAGGTATCTGAGAACCTGGTGGTGCTATCTGCAAGACTCGAGGAGCTGAAACCGCAAAGTTCTGCTGATCTGAAGTTTGACTATTGCTGCCGCTGACCTTCAATTCGTAGTGCAGGAGTCCCCAGACATCCTCCCTCTTGTCCCCACAACTGAGGCCCAGGAACAACAGGATCTGCAGACCTACACAGGAACAGAAGCCCGTTGGAACCAATTTCTTCTAACCAAAAGGTACTGTAACACTAAGGGGACTTGCCTCTCGTTGTGTAGCCTTGCAAGCTCTCAGTTGAGACTTGTTTTGGTTGCTTTTACAGAGTTACTTGCACCTTTGCCTCTCACAAGCCTCCCAGCTTGTGGCCCTACAGTGATTTCATTTTTATAGAAAAAAAATTCGAAAACATTGTGCAAGACTTTTTACCTACCTGCAAGAAGTGCTTCAACTCACCTTGACTTTTGCCCTTGTTCCCTGAAAGACTTCTTACTTCAGACTTTGTGCTTTACCTTTCCCCCAGGAAAATGGGAATATACTTAGCATTGGGGGGTACAAAAAGTAGTTAACTGCTTAAGACTATTTGGTAACCATTATTTTATTCCCAAAACCTTTTCTTTAATACCAAACTCAGTATTGCTCTAAATGTACCAGTGATATATTAATGTCCACAGTGTCCTAGATATTTAAGTCACCTCGGGGTGTAGGAAGAATCTGTTTGCCATCCCAAACGGGTATTTACCGATTTAAAGAAACAGTAAAGTATATTTTTGTTACACATATATAGTGCTCCTGTCTAAAGAAGGCTTATTCAACTGCTAGATTAATAATTGTTTAATCAAGAAACCTTGTGTTTAAGTGTTTACTTGAATAACAGTCACTGTGAAACTATGTTACAACCCTACAGCTCACATTGACCCCTCTTGAGATAAGCCTGACTGCTCAGTCACTCTAACAACGTGTAGTACATGCTTATGCCAAAAGGGAGGTCAAGGCTGGTGCAGCCTCCCACATGCTACTGCATACAATCTTGCCTAAGAGTGCATTGACTTGCAATCAACAAATCTCGCTTTGTACCTCCAAAAGTAGCAATTCTTCTCCAAAAGCGCCCTCACCAGAGTTCAGGACAAAGAAACAGAGGGGAATCTGACTTGCGATATCAATTGCATCTTGGTGCTGAGAAAAGGGAATAAAACCACAAACCGCGGCTTGAGTGAGCTAAATCCTTTGCTGCTGACCCCAGTCTCTCGAGTACTACTTCAGAAGTCCACTGAAGGGGCCCCCCCCTTTCATCACCACAATCAAAGAGCGGGAAACCAGGTCTTGAACGCTGAATCAGGAAGGCGACCAGCTACATTTTCAACTTCACTCTTCAGATGCTGTGGGGCTTCGGTACACTTACCCTAGACCATTTACGGTGCTCCTTTGCTTTTGGAGTGCCATTTTCCATGTTTGGGAGTGGACTGCAGCTCCACTGTGCATGCCTGGCAGTCTGTATACCTACAGGAAGGCTCCTCTTGAGCTCCTGTGCTTCCTAGATTAACAACTGACTGATTACTTTGCTCTGAAAATTGTCAGAGATGGTACTGTGCATGCGACGGTGGCCTTGCTGGTTTCCCAAAAGTAAACATTCTTGGTCCTACTGGCTTGGGCAATGTTTGTTCCTCCACAACTTGAACGTGAGCTCATTTCTAGTTAGGAAACAAACTGCCTATAACTGCCTATAGCCCTACTTGGGGAGTGCGACATTGTTAATTGCCAGCTGTGCTCATTCTAACCTTTCCTTCCCCTTGACTTTTGCAAAGGTGACAAACATAAGTGCTTTTAGTGACCTTAACTAAATGATTTTAGAATTGTTTGTGTGCATATATAAATACATCATTATTTTTGATATAACTAAGCGTTTCCATGGATGTGTGCATGCACAGATTTCTTTGTACTACTCTACAGCTCATATTCCTCCATCCTAAGAGAAGCCTGGCTGCTCTGCCACTCTACCGACTTGGTTAGTACAGGCCTATATTACAAGATAAGGGCCTAAAATCAAGAGAAGTCTTATGAAGTCTAACCCCAGTTGGACTTTAGAAAAACATACCTAACAGAGGGGACTTCAGGGATTCAAATTGTGTATCTGGAGGTCCGGGAGTAGTCCACCAAAGTTGTGGGCAGATTCAGACTTCAGAAGACCATGCATCGCACTCAGGTTTGAGGTCCCGGGGTATTGGCTGTTTGCAGCCCAGCTTCTCTAGAAACCGCGCCAGCGACTTGGGGCCAGTCTGCGACAGTTCGCGGCTTGTGCCACATCTGGAACTCCAAGAACTCGTGATTCTGGTCATCGCCCTGAGCTCCCTTGCTACCACTGGAACACAACCCAAGCAAAAGATTGTATCAGGTGAGATTCCCCCATCTTAGTAACTACAAAAGCCCTGGTCAAACACTGGCAACAGGCAATGGTGCCACATAGGGGGCGGGAGCAGGGACCTATTAGGGGACGAAAATCCAAGGACTCCCACGGCAAGATACACGAAACAAGGGAACAGATGGGGACCTAGGCGGAAACGACCAACAAGTTAGGATCACAGTCGACAGACCCCAGGGTTCTCATCACACCGGTATTCCATAAGAAAAAAGATACCATGGGGAAGACCAACTAGCAACAGCAGGACCCAAGGACCCTAAAAGTATGCCTACTGAACACAGGTCCCTTAGCAAGCACTCCGAGAACATCCATGATCTTATCTTAGAGGAAGATCTTGGCAGGTTATTCCTGATGGAAACCTGGTTCAAGGAAACCAAATTGGACCGGTTTGCAATAAAGCTGTCCCAGAAGGATACATTATCTATCACCAGAATATGGATAAAGGGGCAGAAGGTGGGGTAGCCATAATAGCAAGAGAGACAATTTGCTTATTTAAAGCTTCACTGTCCTGCACAGGCTGCGAAACCCTTCACCTCAAATACTCTCCTACCCCTAGAGAATGTATTAATGTCATTGTGATAAATAGGCCTCCCCCTCCCCTTGTTTCAGACTTTAGCTGCGAAATTACCCAGCAGCTGAATGTACTGAAATCTACCAATTCCTCCTCTATTTTGGTGGGCGATCCAACAGGTGGTGTAGAATCCCCCTTGACAAAGAAGCAATCAGTCTTGAAGTCGTTAGAAAATATTGACTATTTAATCCAGACTAACGAACCCACTACAATGAAAGTAATCAGTTGACTGGCTTGTCACACAGGACCTCAACACTCGGAACATAATAACCCAGCCGTGCATCTGGTCCGACCATTTCCAAGTTATGTTTGAAATACACCTGCAAGTACACCCAAGCCTAAACATAGCCCCCACATTAGGACTCGGAGCAGAAACTTCAAAGGCTTAGGCCCAGAACAACTAGAACCCTGCCTATGTCAAATAGAGTGCTTCCAAACTAGGGACTCCTGTGAGCAACAGCTGTAGCACTACTCGAACCACATTTATATTTGTATAGCGCCTCCAGCCCCGAGGCAACTGAGCGCTGTTCTTACAATTTAAACCAATATACAATTTATACATTATATATATATTATACAATAGACAGGGTATTTATATCGAGTAACAAGAGGCTAAACACTATACAATTTATACAGTAATGGGAGTGCAATAACATTCCTGAGATAGTATGATAGGTCAGTTATGTTCTTGATCCTGTAGCCATGTTTTTAACATGTTACCGAAGGCCATGAAGGACGGTTCTGCTCTGATGTAAATGGGCAGTGACTCACTTTTTTGCGGCCATGACTGGGAAGCTGACCCCGCCGGCCCATTGTTGGTTGTAGCGAGGTATGGTGATGCAATGTGATTGAACAGATCTACTGGGACGTGTAGATGTATGTCGTGCAAAGGCGTCACAGAGGTATATGGCTGTTGTGATGTGCTGTCTATGTATATTGCAAGCTGATCTAACTGCATTGATTTGGAGAACTTGCATTTTGTTGATATTCTGTACTGAAGTACCCAAGTAGAGAGCATTACAGTAGTCAAGTTTGGATAATACTAGAGCTCTTGCTACTGTGATGCAATTAGTGGTGGCGAGGTATGGCCAGCTGGCTGTAATTAGCTTGCAGGTGTATGTTGTTGAAGATGCTAGAGCGTTGGTTTGTCTCTTAAGAGATAAGGTGGAGTCGATATAAACACCAAGGGTTTTCACATGGTCTGCTACTTCAATAGTATTGCCGTCAATATTGAAAGCTTTGAAGGAGGTTCCTAGTTTGTTAAGTTTGGCTTTTTTGGAACATAGTAAGTGTAGTTCGGTTTTATCACTGTTAAGACAAACCGTGGTTCGCCATCCAAATTTGTATGGTAATATGTAAGTCATTCAGTTTTTTGCCATCTATGGCATAGTCACCTGTGATGGGAATGAGCATCTGGGTGCCGTCCGCATAATTGGTATATGCGACACCCAGATCAAGTATATCAAACAAAGGCTTGGTGAAAACATGTGGGTGACGCGCACGATCCCTGTGGGACCCCGCAGGAGACTGCTGTGGGTGGCGCTGTAGCATTTCGTGCAAAGACCCTCATGGATCGGTTAGAGAGGAAGGATTTAATCCATGAATTTGCTTGGTCGGAGAAGTGTGCAGCCATTGATAGATGTTTGCAGCGTATTTCGTGGTTCACTAAATCAAATGCCGCAGATAAGTCGAGTAGTAAAAGGAGGTAGGATTTTCCATTGTCTTTTAATGTCTGGATTTGTGTCCGAGTCAATAAGTGCGGTTTCAGTCCTATGTCTTGGTCTGAAATCTAACAAAACAGAAAGGTGATGGCTGGAAGGTATTAAATTAATCATAACCACGGGCAAAGCTCTGGGCAACCCTCCAGACCATCGTTTTTCAGCCTGCCAAGCCATTACAGAAGGGGAAAAACCATATGCAAATCAGGCTTGGTCCTACCCCAAAAGGGGCAGTCCAGCCCGAACTGCTAGGTCACATCCCTTCTGCGCGAGACCACAAGCATCCCCAGACATGTTTCAGCCTTGTTGGGCGTCATCAGTGAGGAGTAGCTTGGGTCTCTAGGCCCAGCAGGCACGGGACCCACGTCTGGGCATACCCGTCCCACTCGGGGTGACATAGCAAATACAAAGAGGTGATGGCTGGAAGGTTTAGACTTAATCTTTACCACTGGCAATGCTCTGGGCAACCCTCCAGACCACCGTTCTTCGCCTGCCAAGCCATTACAGAAGGGAAAAAACCTTCCAGCCATCACCTCTTTGTATTTGCTATGTCACCCCGAGTGGGACGGGTATGCCCAGACGTGGGTCCCGTGCCTGCTGGGCCTAGAGACCCAAGCTACTCCTCACTGATGAGCCCCAACAAGGGCGAAACATGTTTGGGGATGCTTGTGGTCTCGTGCAGAAGGGATGTGGCCTAGCAGTTCGGGCTGGACTGCCCCTTTTGGGGTGGGGCCAAGCCTGATTTGCATATGGTCTTTCCCTTCTGTAATGGCTTGGCAGGCGAAGAACAGTGGTCTGTAGGGTTGCCCAGAGCATTGCCAGTGGTAAAGATTAAGTCTAAACATTCCAGCCATCTCCTCTTTGTATTTGCTTGGTCTGAAATCTGACTGTTTTAGTCCTAGAAGGTTATTGGTTTCCAGGCACTGCTGGAACTGAATGTATGCTGCACGATCTAGTATTTTCAACAGGAACATTACAGTGGTAATAGATGTATAATTAGCCGGATTGTTAGGGTCCAAGGTAGGTTTCTTCAATAGAGGGAGTACCCAGGCATCTTTCACGTTTGTGGGAACAGAACTGGTGTCAAATGAGGCATTGATGAATGTAGTGATAAAGGGGGCAAGTGCAGTGGCCGCCTCCTTTATGAGCGTAGCCGGACAGACGTCGCCCTTGAGTTTAGTTATTATATTCTCTATTTCTTTGGTGGATGATGGTTTGAAGCTGAATTGTAGGAGATCAATGTTAGAGGTGGATGACGGGTCTTGTGGAGCGGCATTGTCAATGAGATTGGAACACCATAGGGTGTCAGGGCCGGAGTCTGTGTAGGGGCAGGTGATTCCAACTCGATTAGTATATTGAACAGTTCCTTAGTACTAGAGTTAGCCTTAGCTATTCGGTCATTATAGCCATGTTTTTTTGCCTGGACAATGGCTATTTTATAGTTAAATGATTCTGCAATAAATAGGTCTTTATTTTGTTTAGAAGCTGACTTTTTCCAGGTAGTTTCAGCAGAACGTTTCTCTTTTCTAAGAGTCTTTAGCTGTGGAGTATACCATTTGTTTACCTGGGCACAGGGTTTCGACTTCTGCAGTTTGAGCTGAGCCATTTTATTAATAGCTCAAGGATGGTGTCACTGTAGAGATTCACTAGATCCGATGGGTCAAATGGTTTATTAGTTGGGTGCATAATAGGGCGCTAGCCAGGCGAGCGTACAGCCTTCGTTGTGGGTTGGCCTGGTGACACGATGTGTAAACCCCAACTCAGAAATCGTGTCCTTGAGGGTAGAAGCTTTGGCATCTTTGGGGTAGTCGAGGCCAAGGTTAAAAATCACCTAGGATTAGGATCCGTGATTTACATTTAGTGTTAGACAGTAGTAAGCTTGAGATGTCCGCTTCAAAGGTGGCGGTATTCCCAGGGGTTCGGTAGATCAGATGCAAGGTAATGGTAGATGTGGCAGATGTAGCTAGCTTCACTGAGTAGTTCAGTTAATGGTAGGTGCCGATTGTTGGTCATTCTTAACTCTAATACAGTTTTGCAGATAAATGCAACAACTCCTCCTTTAGCCGACGTTCTGTCCGAACGTAGGATGCAGTAGTTATCTGGGAGGGCTAAAGCTAGTGAATGACCACAGGATAAATTCAGTCAGGTTTCAGTGATAGCGAGGATATCGAGGTCATTGATGGATATAATGTCCAGTATGTCTAGCGCGTGTGCCTGAATAGATCTCGCATTGATCAGCCCTACTTTTAATGTCTTGGTAGTGTTCCGGAGTGAGGTTGGTCGGGTTTTGATAGAATTGTCAATTTTCGTAGGTTCAAAAAGGTGACTATATTTTTGTTTCTGGTAATTGTGTTATTGATGTTGGTTTTTCGTCTGTGTTGTTGGGGGAGTCTAGAGCAGAGTCTAAGGTTACTTAATATAGTGGGGGATAGTAGTTTTGTGTAATGTCTTAATGGTCGGCTGGATGTTATGTGTCCCTAGGCAGGGTGAACAGAAGTGCAGTGAGAGTCAAGTTTTTCTAGCAGTGGGTGAGGTCTTAGTAGTTAAGATTGAGATGTCTTTTAGCGGAGGTAAAGGTGGGAGCTTGCAGGGAGCATGATGATACGTACTGATGCAAGGTTTAAGGAGTGTAGATGGTTGTATGTCATTCGGTAATGGTAAAGGTGTTGTCATTACTACATTTATAGTATTCTTGCACAAGTGGGGGCCCATGGTAGGGTCGGATGAGGTTGGCATGTTCAATACTCTAAAGAGGCCTAAGAATAACAGTAACTGTGCGATCATCCTTGACTTAATATCTAACTGTGATAGTAACACAAAGGACTGAATTCAGATATCAATGAAACAATTATAGCCCAAGTATCTAACTCGTACTATGTTTCTGTGTAATCACTGAATCAGCGCCAGGGTACCACTCCGGTGGTGATAGTGCACGGTACAAATGTCTTTAACATTAACATAACATTAGGCATGTTTAGATGCAGAACTATGAATTATTATGACTGGGTGCGCAATGGATTCAAATAGCAAATTAACAAATTATGGCAGATATGGCAACAGGTATTAGGCAGCAGGTCATGCACGATAAGGTACTTTGCGGATCCATGCAACATTTGTGTTGTAATGGATTAGTTTAAATGCAACTCTGGGAAGTGAGGATGGCCGATTTGGTTATTTCATACAGTTAACAAATTACACATCAGGATCAAAAGGCAGGCATGGATATATGACTCATTAGTTCTGTATGCCAGTGTAACAGTTGATATGCAGTAGGCTAGTTGGATTGAAATCGGCTCATACATTGGTAATATTGCAATACATTGGATCGTTCTACTGGAGATAGTTGAACAGCATGCCCCTCTTAAATCCAAAATGGTTAGGAAAACTAACAACCATCAGAGTTGGTATAATCGCACACCCCGTGAGCTCAAGTTTGAGAAAAGACGGCTGGAAAGAATCTGGCAAAAGGATCCATCACCAGGAAATAAACAATGGAACCAGGCAAATTCCAAATATAGAAAGGGCATTGGAAAGGCTAAAGCGGCACATTACAATGAGTTGATCAAATCTGCACCTAACTCAACAAGTAAGCTCTTCGATATCCTCAACTCGGTCCAGAAACCTAAAGCCGTGTCACCTCCTTACACTCCAACGGAGGAGGACTGAACTTGTGAAAAAGGCCTTTGCAGATAAACAAAAAGCCAGAGAGGCCATCATTCAGGCCAGAGAAATCTCAAAAGAGATTCACCTCCCCAATGCGGCAAAATTGCAGCCTTACAAGCTGGACAATTTCAACTCCCAACCTATCTCTGAAGATGAGATGGTGAAGGTGCTAGCCAAGATGAAACCGTCCTCCTGCTGAAAATCTAATTCCTCCTAAAATAATCGTAGAAAATAAGGAACTGTTTTCCCCAGTCCTGTCAAAGATAATTAATGCCTCCTTTCATGATGGCATGATTCCACAAGCCATAAAGAAGAAGACCATCACTCCCTTACAAAAAAAAAAAAAAACAGGCCTGGATCCTAAAGGACCCTGGCAATATGCGCCCGATTACCAACACTAATTTTATCCTGAAAATCATGGATAAAATTGCTACAGAAGTGCAATCCCATGTCGAAGCGAACAACATTCTGAACGAGCAGCAGTCGGGTTTATGTTTCGCACATAGCATGGAAACCGCGATGCTCGATCTTCAATCACGAATGCTCTCCATAGTGGACAAGGGTAAGACAGGGATATTAATGCTTCTGGACTTAAGTGCTGCTTTCGATCTTGTGGATCACCTATTACATCAGGTATTGGAGAAAACAGCAGGATGCTCCAAAGCTGCCTTGGCTGGCATCTTTTCTCACAGATCGAGTAGCCAGAGTACACTGAGAAGAGAGGTTTTCGACTCCAACCCACATAAGTGCAGGGGTGCAACAAGGAGCTAGTATATCCCCTCTTTTTAAACCTCTTCATGAAATATCTATGTGTACTCTTAGAATCCATCGGCATATATTTTACCAACTATGCCGATGATACAGTGTTAGAACTAGAGGGTGACTATCAAGCCGACAAGGAAAAGATCATGGCCTTGTATGACCTAATTGATAAGTGGATGGATGAAAATTGGATGTGCTTAAATAGCAAAAGAACTGAGCTAATGATATACGGCTCTAGTCAAGCGAGAGACAAGCTCGGAGTAGAATATGAGGAGTTTGTGGTCAAAGATTCACATATTATGGTAGTCTCCCAAAGAGAAAATGCTTGGGATGATGGAATCCACTCTAGGTACAGAGGCTCAAACCAATCACCTCTACAAAAATAATTCCTACTATATAAGGCTCTTGAGAGCCATCCGTCCGCTCCTAAGAGAGAACAACTCAGCTACGATAGCCAGAGCCATCAGACGGTCGCGTCTTGATTACGGCAATTCATTACTGCTGGGAGCATCTAAACAATGCATCAAGAAATGTCAGATAATGGAAAACGATGCGGTCCAGGTAGTAAAAGGGATCAATAGAAGAGATCATGTGACGGAGGGCAGGAGATCTCTTCATTGGCTCAGGGTTGAGGAGAGAATCCTCTTTAAATCCATGATGCCGGTGCATAGATGTTTATACGGGGTGGCCCTGTTGTATCTCAGATCCAAGTTCACTCGATACATCCCTAACAGGACCTGGAGATCACAAGCATTAGGCAAGCTGCAGGTACCACTGGCAAACCGAGCCATGGGTGCCGGGAAATCCTTTCCGGTCCAGGCGGCCCAGCAGTGGAACAATCTCCCTATGGCAATGCACGTAGAACCGAACCACAAAATCTTCAGGAAGAACCTGAAGACTCACCTTTTTAAATAAACTCCCGCTTAAATAGACTTTATTATCACCATGACTGTATCTTGCATTTGGTTCTGTCTCTGCGCCCTGATGCCTGCGGGCTGTCGTCGCACTACAAATACAAAGGTTGCAGTATGTCGTGGGATGGCTAAAAATGCAGGTCCTCTTGAGACAGGTGGATATCGACAGCCTCTGGGTAGGACGCGTCGCATTTGGGACCCCCGCAGGTCGATTGGAAGGAATGGTTGCATCAGGCTCCGGTTATGCAGCACTATAAATCGCTACAGACGTCTTTCCTTCATCTTCCATCCATCAGCTCCAGTGGACGACTTGTCAGCAACTCCCATGTTCGGGTTATTTATCAGGAGCTATATCACAACTTCTGCAAACTCTCCATGCAGTTTACAGAAGAGAGCGATTTGGCTCTCCAATCAGGACAGCCAGCCACCCCATTGGGACTTGGTTCCATTCCGGCAAGGTGAAAGACAAAAGGGCTGTGGAGTTGGACTCCTCCCTCACTTCCTGCCTTCTCAGACACTCAGAGCCTGGGCATAGAATACAAAGGATTCCCACCTAAGACAAAACTTCCACTAAGGCCGTTCATGCCGACAATGGCAAGGGAAGACCTCAATCAGGCAAACGGGAAACGACGAAAAAAAAGGAGTCCACCATTCTAGCAGAACAGTTGCCCATATTAAGGCTGATTTTACAGCCTGCGAGTTATAAATACTAAACGTTATCAATGAAAAACCACTGCCATTCAAGTAAACTAGCAACAAAAATGTTAATAGTCAAGTAAGAAAGGGGATACATTGTATTCCCCCCAGCACTCCACATAAGGTGGGGTGTGCTGGATCACTATATTAAATGTAAAGGTGATGAAAATCCCTCTTTAACCATTGGGAACAGTAGTTCATCCAAGCATATTAAAGAGAAATGAAGAGGGAAGCGCAAAGGGGCAACCAAGCTTAAGCCCAAAAGTTAAAGGAAACCAAACCCAATCATACACTATGGAGAAACATAAAAAGATCACCCATAAAAAGAGTAAAAGACTAGATGTGACGGAAAAAGATTCACACTCACCTAGTGACAAGGTAAAATGTTCTGGGGTTGACACAGGTGAGGAAGATTTATCACAAATATGAAGATCTTAGCCAACAATCATATTCAGGGGTTAGGAAAGTTAACACCATCATTTTGGGTAAATGGTGTCCCGTGTGTCCCCTACCGCAGCTGCGAAGACAGCCTGTGACAGCAGTCACAAATGTGTGCAAAAAGGTACACTGCCAACAGCCTGAACACAGGGCTTGTCACAGTAACCATAAAGTTACTGGAGAGGTGAGAAAAGGTAGGGTGTGCGGATCTCGCCAAAGAAATTAAAAATTAAAAAAAAAGGAACCCCTCTGGTGACTACAAGCATTAGTCAGGAAAATAAATCAAAGTGGAAGCTCTAGGAGCTCCCAGCAACAATGCAGAGAATGTGCGGTGTGCCGCTTTAGGAAATTGTATATGCCAACAAGTATAAGGAAAGAAGGACTACAAACAGAAATACTAAAAAGTGGTCAAAAAAGGTTCCATATACGACAGTAAAAAAGAAATAAAAAATGGAAAAAAAAGGGATTGCGTGGGGGGGGGGGGGACACCATTCCCGCTCACTCAGGTGAAGTAGCAAAAAATCCAGGTGTACAGAAAAACAGTGCTGGGGACTCGCAGAGTGGAGATTTCACATAAGAAAATAATCTATCCTAACACCACCCATTTGGCTGTAAATGAGTGTAGACAGGTATTTTGGTTGACAATCTATTCTTATCCCGGATGACTATTCAGGATTAAACCAGGTAAAACAGACTCATGCCAAAGGGGTTTGATGGAATGTTGGTCTTGCAATAGCCCAAATGCAAACAAGAAGGTAAAACTTACCTCAGACACAATGATGTCCATCTGTCTCCTCAATTTCCTTAGTGTGTTCATCAACTGTTCTGGGTCCTTGTGTATCCCCACCCAGCATCCATTGACAAATATTTTAGTTGCACTGAAAAAGAAATAAAGACCCTTGATCAATTTAAGATTGTTAATTGGAGTCAACCACAAATCAATCGCAACCAAATTATGCATACATACTCTGCTATAGCAGCTGGAGAGATTTCTTCCAAGTTTTCCATACTCCACTCTTCTAAAAACTCGAGAATTGGCGATGGCTGGGACCCAACAGAAATGTAGGCCATCAAGGCCAGGTTCTTCACAAGCCCTACTGCATGACCCTGGTAAGAGACATTAAAAACAATGGTAGATGAAATAAATTGACTTAAATATATGAACCACATTTATAAAGAAAAAAAAAATCAAGGTCAGGGTGATCTCCATAGCTATGCTATGCTATATGCTCTCAGCAGTGGACAATTATTGAGAATGTCAAATGAATGTTGGAGGAGTGGGCAGAAATTCTTAAGAGTCCTCGGGGCGTGACTTCAATAATGCGAGAAACTCATGACTACACTGGATGTACGAGGCAGTTGCGAAAATGCAAAACAGACGGGGACAAAAGTCTCCAAGTAGAATTGTACGCCTCGCATGATATGTTAATGTTGGATATTTGTACCGTGCAAGCTCACCACCAGAGTGTTCCCCTGGCAGATCTGAAAAGGAAAGTGGGTAGGAGGTGAGTTAGTGGGAATGAGTGGGGCGAGTGAAAGAGCAGTAAATGCACACCATGGTTGTTGAAACAAAACCACTGCCAGCAGCCATTCAGTGAGAAAAGGGTAAGAATAAATGTTACATGAGAAGCTAGACAAAGGGGATACTAGGTAACCCCTCCAGCACCCTATTGTAAGCTAGTGTGTGCTGGGTCTAGAACGTTACAAATGTAAGTAAAGTCAATTTCACTTTACTGCTCTTGGAAACAGTTTAACCAAGAGAAGGTATTTAAACCTTTGGAAATTCTAGAAAGACTTCCCTGTGTCTTGTCACTGCACTGAAGGTGCTGTGTGACACAATGTAAAAGATGCCTATGGAGTTTGTCAGACTCCATACTTCAAGAAATACAGAGTTCAAATCACATTAATACATGAGTGGGGCAAAAGGGTCTCACTCTCTGCAGGTTAAAAATTAGGTCTTAAAACCCAGCAAAGTTGCTTGGGGTCTCTAAGGTAGAGAGGAATTAGCACATTTCTCCATAACAATACATAGTGTTTAAGTGTTTTTTTGGACCATGTGTATTACAATTTCTTTGTGCCTATTCTACAGCTCTCTCCCTCATAAGATAAGCCTGGCTGCTCAGTCTACGCTACCCTGAACTCTGGTGCTACAGCCTTATACTAAGAGTGGAGTCTTGTACTGCCTCGGTTAAATGGTTTTACTAAGCCCCAAGTTGGACGTCAGAAAAAATGTTCCAACAGTGGCTGTTAACTTTTTCCACCATTTTTAGTGTTGGTCCTTTCTTGGTCCTTCAGCTGTCCTGGGTGGGGTAGGTCCTGGTTTGATTGTCTTTGGCGGTAATACTTTGTGAAGCCCGCCGAGGCTCCAGAGTGTCTGAAGTCAGGAAACGAGGGAGGAGTCCAGAATTTTAGTCCTGTGTCTTCTGGCATGCCTACCTGTAACCAGTTCCAACACGGGAGGCTGTCTGACCTAAAAGGACAACCACTCCCCAGATTTTGAATCTAGCATGTGTGCCGATTGGCTGGGTTCTTGGACAAATTGGACTGGATCTGGAAGCTGAAATCAAGTCGACAACTGGAGCTGAATCCGATGAGGAAGAATAGAAGACACCTGTAGGTGATTCCAGCTATTGGAGAGGCCTGCTGTGTAACCACAGTCATGCTGACCCGTTTCTCCATGAAACAGATGAGTCCCAAAGACTATGGGCCTCATTACACGGAATGCGGTAAGGGTTTACCGTTATCGGTTAGGGTACCAGTAAACCCTTACCGCCTTACTATGAGGTCCCTTTGCGGGACCCAACCTCAATGGCTAGTTTTTCCAGCCGTTAAGGAACGGGCCCGCAAAGGGATCATGGAGGCAATTAGGGTACCCTCATTTGCGGTACCGTAATTGCCGCCTTCCCCATTCCCATTTGAGCCCCATAAAGTGCCATGATGAATGGGGAATTCCCGCCCCCACACACCCTGGAATGTGGCGGTAATTCCGCCATTCACCATGGCGGACTTGGTACGGTACCGGAGGCAATCAAGGCGCTAATAGCGCCATGGTTACCGCCTACCGTGTAATGAGGCCCTATGACTCCGACCCTTGGACTAGTGAAACCAATCAGTCCTAAGAACACCTGCACTCAAGCCATCCCATGATGACCTGTGACCTTCCTGGGCTGCAAACCGTCAAAACCCTTGGACCTCAAGGCCAAGTGCTGTGCATCATCTTCCCATGAACAAATCTCACTGACACTTTGGACTCCTGCTGGACCTCCAGAAGCTAGATTCCACGCCTTGAAGTCCCCTCAGCAGAGTACTGGACCGAGGTAGATCAGCAAATCGATCCATCGACAACCGTTCATCTGGTACCTTAAAAGAGATGCCAAATCCTCAGAGCGGCGAGGAGCACCAAAGAATCCTCTGCAGGGAACTTTTCCTCAACTGCTGCTGCAATTTTCTCATCCAGTGTCCTTTTTCGTCAACACAACCAAGAATCCAGAGACCAGGTCCTGTGCTGCTGCATCATGAAGGCATCCGTCTGCAAGCTCTTTTTCAGTTCTGAGTTACTGTGTGGCCTGAGGTAATACTGACCTAAAGTCAGTCACTTCTGTGAGGGTAGGGTGGTGATTCATGTAGTTGAGTTTGCCCATACCGTTCGTCCCAGGACCAACGTTGGAACGCATCTAGTGAGCCTTCAACAAAGTCCATGAACACTTCTACCAAATCTAAAGTCTGTTTGTTACTTGTAAAACAAGAAATCCTCTCAAACTCTGACTTTTACAGTTTGTACCTATTCCTGATCTGCCTACAGCTGGCCCCTAGACCACCAGCCCCCCCCCCCACCTTCTGCCTCTGAGAACACTCATGCCCTAGATTAGAGAAGGACTGCTAAAGTATAAGGCCTCTGAAGCAAATGTAAGTGGTGCAAAGGACTTACTTGCTATGTATTGGTGATGTAACTGAATATTCCTGAAAAATAATATATGTTACGAGTGTTTCAAAGTTACTTGGCGGTAAAACTGCTTACTGCCATTCTAAAAGTGTGATGATGTGTTCTTACTAACCTTGAAGTGCATACTGCTATTCTAAATTAATTTTTAACTTTGGTTTACTTACCAGAAGTGTTATGTTGGTTTTTCTATTGTGTTTATGACTTCTAATAGTACTTACCTTTTAAATGAATTTTCTTTGCCTGTGTATATATAAAAGAAACCATTATTTTTACAATATATCAGCGTTTCTTTGGACCATATGAATGGTACAAGTTCTTTACACCTTCCTACAGCCCTCTCTCCATCGCAAGACAAGCCTGGCTGCTCTGTCATAGCTACTTCTACCTTGAGTAGTACAGCCTTCTACTAAGAGTTGGAGTTTCTGTACTGCGCATGTAGAGTCTTAGAATGTCCTTTGGGTGGATTTTAGAAAAAAACTGTACTAACACCATTATATCCACAAACCCTGCAAAAAGTAAAGGGGGTGATTCGATCAGCTAAAAAGTGGGATTTCCACCTAACTGGAAATTAACATGCAGAGGTTAGAACAGCGCTGAATTTCAAAAAATTGGTACTCAAAAAACATGAAATCCTATTAAAGCAGTTTCGGTCCATTACCATCAAATAGGTGATTAAGAGAAAAAAATAAAGAGCAGCACACAAAAATGAAGTTAGATACATAAATATAAAGACCATTCAAGCAGCCAAAATCGAAAGACAATATTACTAAGCAGTCAGTATTTTTCTTACCTCTGGAGTCTCAGCAGGACAGACCATTCCCCACAAAGTATTATGTAATTGGCGGGGTTTTGCCAGTTTACCATCTCGACCGATAGGAGAATTCAAGCGCCGCAAATGTGAAAGGGTGGATGCGAAGGTCAGTCGGTTAAGCACCTGCATGCACAAAATCAGAGTTTATTTTCTTACAAGTCTACTAGACATTGGTTTGTGGCACATGTTTTCAACTAGCACCATACATTTCACATCAATAAACATTTCTGATAGGGGTAACCTAGAACACGATTATTCGGGAGATATTCTCCCAAGACCTGTGGTCAGGTTTCTTTAGACATTTCTGCATTTCCCTTGATGCCAGGTATTCACTCACGTTTTAACAGGCTCCAAGTGGCATAAAGAGCAGCTTAAGTGCAACTCTTATAAAGGGAAGGGGGTGGCTAACCGGTCCAGTACACGTTTTTCACAACTGCCCAATGACAGAATGTCCACGCACTATAAGACATGCATGAATTACCCTACTCTTATTTCTGATGATTATATCTACTTAGAACAAAATGTTGTGCATAGGTTGCCATTTAGTGGCAGGTGCAGAGTATTGCATTTTGTTTTCGAACTTCAAAGAGGGACAGACTGGGAGTTTTTTTTTTTTAATCCCATATCTGTGACGTGTACTGTACCCATGATCCTTTACACGTCGAGGTCCATTTGATTATTTTGTTTCTGACAAGAGGTAGCATGAAATAAATGCAAGAGAACAGAAAGGTTTATGAAATCTATGGACTTTCATCTGCAAGTGGGGAGGAAGGGTGGGCACATATGAATCCAAGTAGATCCAAGCATTGTTCGATAAGACTTAGGGCAGTCCAACTGGTGTGGGACTACACAAGACTTATCTCCTTGGTATTAGACCCACATTTTAATATAGGCATGTCCTACACAAGTTGGTAGTGTGACTGAGCAGCCAGGCTGATCTTAAGTGTGAGCTGTAGAGCTGTGCAATGAAAGGAACAAGTTACTTACCTGTAACTGTTCTCCAGCCTTGGTCTGGCATGGATTCACATGCTCATGAATATTCCACGTCAGGCTGGGAATCCTTGGTAAAGAAAAAAATAAATAAATCAGTTTCATTTCTGAACTGTCTTTTTCCAAACTAATCACTGGTCTCTGGGTCACACTGACCCAGCCAATAACTGCCCTCTACCTAAGCCCCTCCTCTGGCAGCCATCTTCAGATTTGGTAGCACGTAGTGGCAGTAGGACCAAGAGAAGAGCTGCAGAGGAGTAGGCGGGAGGGTGCGCATGTGAATCCATGCCAGACCCATGCTGGAGAACAGTTCAAGGTAAGTAACTTGTTCCTTTCATTGCACAGCTCTAACATTTCACGTCATCTTCATTGCACTTGGGGTTTGTCGCTGACGCAAACAGATCGATCTGAGGATTCCCCATCGACGAACAGAATATCCCCTTGATCCTGCCGAAGCTCCTACTCATGGCAAGCGCGCAGCTCCCTGCTGTGGGAGTCGGCAATGGTGTTCTTCACTCCTGCCAGATGCAACGGGATGAGGAACATCCCCTGGGCAACGGCCCAGTGCCATAGGTCCTGCGCCTCTTTGGGGAGCACTGGGGATCTGGTGCCCCCCTGCTTCCGCATGTAGAACATTGTGGTGGTTTTGTCCGTGAAGACCCTTATCACCTTGCCCTTGAGGGACGGAAGGACTTAATGGCCCAAAACATTGGCCGTAGCTCCAGTACATTGATATGCAACTACCTCTCCTCCGGTAGCCACAGGCATCTTACGTGGAGACCTCAGGTGTGCGCGCCCCACCCCTCCAGGGAGGCGTCCGTCGTGACGTCTCCTGATGAGGTGGGGGTCTGGAAGTCCGCTAACAGAGGTGTGAGGACTCCCCACCACCTTATTGCTCAACGGAAATCGTTGTCAAGAGAGATCTTGTCCTCGAAGCTTCCTGATACCTGGATCCAACAGGCGTTGAGGAACTCTTGCAGTGGCCGCATCCGCAGCCTGCACAGCCGAATGAGATATCTGCATGGCAACATCATGCCGAGAAGGGACTTGATGGACCTCACCCTTGCGATCTTCAGGGTCAACAGCCATTGTACCTTGCCCAGGATGGCCGCTATCCTCTCCTCCGACTGAAACGCCAGGCAAGACACTGTGCTGAGTCGAGACCACAGAAAGGAACAAGTTACTTACCTGTAACTGTTCTCCAGCATGGGTCTGGCATGGATTCACATGCTCATGAATATTCCGTCGTCAGGCTGGGAATCCTCGGTAAAGAAGAAAATCAGTATCAGTTTCGTTTCTGATCTGTCTTTTGTAGTAGTAACCAATCACTGATCTCTGCGTCATACTGACCACAGCCAATGACTGCCATCTCCCTAAGCCCCGCCTCTGGCAGCCATCTTCAGATTTGGTAGCACGTGAAGTGGCAGTATGACCAAGTGAAGAGCCGCAGAGGGTTAGGCGGGAGGGTTCGCATGTGAATCCATGCCAGACCCATGCTGGAGAACAGTTACAGGTAAGTAACTTGTTCCTTCTCCAGCATGGGGTCTGGCATGGATTCACATGCTCATGAATATAAGAATACATAGCAGTACACACATGCACAACCACGGGAGGTGGCAAAGGCTCAACATTAAGCAATACAACAACTCAACATTAAGCATCTCTTACCTCCTCACCAGGCTCACCTTAAGCGAACAGGTTGCGCAGCACTGCTTGGCCAACCCTGGACTCCTCCCTGGAATCCCGATCGACGCAGTAGAATCTCGTGAAGGTGTGCGTCGACCTCCACGTAGCAGCCCTGCAGATGTCCAGCAGGGGCACACCAGATAGGAACGCCGTAGTAGCAGCGATTGCTCTGGTCGAATGGGCTCTTGGACGGCCTGGCAGCGGTCGGTTAGCCAACCGGTGGCAGTGCATGATGCAGCCGGAGAGCCATCTGGAAATAGAAGACTTCGAGAGAGCCTTCCCTTGATTCACAGGTCCAAAGTTCACAAACCGCTGTGATGTCCTCCGAAAACTCTTTGTGCGGTCCACGTAGAACTTCAGCGCTCTAGCCACATCCAGCGAGTGCAAAGTCCTCTCGGCCGGCGACGAAGGAGACGGGAAGAAAACAGGTAACACCAGGGGCTCGTTAAGATGGAAGTCCGACGGCACCTTGGGCATAAAGGAGGGGTGCGTCCTAAGCACCACCCTCGAGGCATGGAAAGTCAAGTTCGGTGCTTTGCAGGATAGGGCCTGGATCTCTCCCACTCGTCGTGCGGAGGTAATGGCCACCAGGAATGCAGTCTTCCACGACACAAACTTCATCAGTGCGGAGTGCATCGGCTCGAATGGGGGCCCCATGAGCCTAGTCAGCACCACGTTAAGTTCCCACGCCGGGGCCGGGGCCTTCACCGGCGGGAACGACCGGAACAGTCCTTTCATAAACTTTCACCAGTCGATGGGACCACAGGGACGTCCGTCCTGTGGTTCTGGTATATCTGGAGATCGCCGCCAGATGAATCTTAATGGAGTCATGGTCTAGCCCAGCCTTTGCCAGCGATAGCAGGTACGGCAGCACCTGAGGGGCCGTAATCCATAGGGGGTTGATCTTCTGTGCTCGGCACCAGATAGAGAACCTCTTCCACTTGTGACCGTAGCATTTGAGAGTCGAGGACGCCCTGGCCTTTGCAAGAACCTCTCTGCAGTCGGCCGGTATATCGTACCCTACAAACTCTAGCGCTGCAGGAGCCAAGCCTGCAGGTTCAGCGACGCCGGGTCGTGGTGGAAGATGGCTCCTCCTTCTCTGGAGAGAAGGTCCGCGTCCGCCGACAGCTTGATGGATGGGGACGTTGACAAGTCCAGAAGGTCCGGGAACCAGATCTGCCTCGGCCACGCCGGTGCGACGAGGATCATCCTGCACCGGGACCTCTTGAGCTGGTTGATGAGTCGAAGCAGCAACGGCAACGGAGGGAATGCATACAGGTATAGGCCGTCCCAGGGGAATGAGAACGCGTCCCCCATGCTTCTCGGCTGGGGAAACCTGCTGGCGAACCTCTGGCACTTCGAGTTCGTCGCTGTTGTGAACAGGTCGATTTGGGGTTTGCCCCATCGTTGCAAGAGTTGATCCACCTGATCCTGGCGCAGCTCCCACTCGTGACACGCGCGCAGCTCCCTGCTGAGCGAGTCGGCAATGGTGTTTCTTTCTCCTGCCAGGTGGAAGAAAACCAGGAACATCCCCTGGGCGACCGCCCAGCGCCACAGATCCTGCGCCTCCTTGGATAGGGCTGGGGATCTGGTACCTCCCTGATTCCGTATGTAAAACATTGCTTTGGTGTTGTCCGTGAAGATCCGCACCACCTTGCCGTTGAGCGACGGGAGGAACGATTTGAGAGCCCAGAACACGGCTCGGAGTTCCAGGATGTTGATGTGCAGGAGCTTCTCCTCCGGGAGCCAGAGGCCTCTTGCGTGGAGATCTCTGGTGTGGGCGCCCCAACGTTCCAGGGAAGCGTCCGTCATCACCGTCTCCTGGTACGCCGGCGTCTGAAAGTCATTGCCCGCCGTGAGGTGCGCTTGAACGCCCCACCACTGAATCACCCGCCGGAACACCTCGTTGAGGGAGACCCTGTCTTCGAAGGTGCCCGTCGCCTGCATCTAACGGGCGTCGAGAAATTCTTGAAGAGGGCGCATCCGTAGTCTGCATAGGTGCACCAGGTAGATGCAAGAGGACATCATCCCCAGGAGGGACTTGATGGACCTCACCCTGGCCACGTCCGTGGCTAGCAGGCGCTGCACTTTGCCCAGAATGGTCTTCGTCCGTTCTTCCGATGGTGCCGCCAGGCGCCTCACTGTATCGAGCTTCGCTCCCAGAAACAGGGCCACCTGCGACGGCACCAGGTGGGCCTTTGGGTAATTTATGGCGAATCCCAGGTCTGTGAGTAGCTGGACGGTCCTCGCAGTGGGTTCGACGGCGAGTTCCCTCGTCCTTGAGCAGATGAGCCAGTCGTCCAGGTAGGGGTAGACGCGAATCCCCCTGCAGGCGCAGCCGCGCCGCCACAGGTGCTAGGCACTTGGTAAAGACCCTGGGGGCCGACTTCAATCCGAACGGCAGAGCTCTGAATTGGTAGTGGCATCCCTGGACGATGAACCTGAGGAACTTTCAGTGACTTCTGAGGATGGGAACGTGGAAGTATGCGTCCTCCAGGTCCAGCGACGATAGAAAGTCGCCTTCCTCCAGCTGTCCCAGCACGTGCTGGAGGGTGACCATCCTGAACTTTTGTGACCTGATGTATTTGTTCAAAGGACGAAGGTCCAGGATGGGGCGCCAGCCGCCCGTCTTCTTCCTGACGAGGAAGTACCTTGAGTCACCCCGGAGCCTCTTCGGGACGGGCTCGATGGCGCCTTTCCTGAGCATCGCCCGTACTTCCAACAGCAGTTGCGGGACGTGATTTTCCTTCCTGGCCACAGGTGGAATGTGAGGGCACTTCTTCAGGAATTCGGTAGAGTGTCCTCTTGCCAGGGTATCCAGCACCCAACGATCGGTGGAGATGGACTTCCACACGCCGACGAACTTAGTCAGCCGGCCTCCCACCGGGGTGCTTCGGTGGGGGCCCGAGGTCACGGCCTGTTCAGTCCTGCTTGGAGGTGGTGGCCTTGCCGCCCTGGCCACCTTGCCGACGGGGGCGAGGCACTCCCTGCTTGCCGCGACCCCTGTAGGCCTCCTGAGACCAGGAGCATGCCGCCTGGCGGTAGGACGAGCCACCGCTGGATCCCTTCGAGGGCCCCCTGTCTGCCTCCGGAGCTCCGAAAGGGCCGTCGTTGCTGAAGGGCTCCTAGGGCACGGGCCGTCTCCGTGTCGGTCTTTATGGCTTGGAGGGATTCGTCCACCGCCTTCCCGAACAAGTTGCTGCCGTCGAACGGCATGTCCAACACCCTGGTCTGGACGTCCTGACGGAAGTCGGTCACCCGGAGCCAACCCCGTCGTCGTAGGCAAAATCCGTTGCCCAGCTGGCGGAACCCGGTATCGGCAATATCTGTTGCCACCGTTATGGCGTGGTCCGATGCCACCTCGCCTTCTTGAAGTTTTTCCAGGGCCTCGGACCTCTTGTCGTCCGGTAGGAAGTCCAATATGGGGGCCAGCTTAAACCAGAGCTCCCTGTCGTGACGGGCCACGATCGCCAGGGCGTTGGCCGCTTTGATCGTCGCCGCCTACGAAATGACCCGTCGCCCCATGGCGTCCAACTTCTTTCCCTCGCCGTCCGGAGGGGAATTCGACGTTGAGGCTCCTGACCCCGCCGCTTTCTTCTTCACCGCCGCCGAGAAGACCGAGTCTGGCGTTGGCTGGGCCCTGAGGCCCAGGGGAGTGGTCTCGGGGACCCGGTACTTCTTCTCGTACCGGTCCCGTTTGGCTGGTGCCGTGGAGGGGTTCTTGAGTAGCGACAGGCCCTCCTCCCAGATGTCATCGATTAGAGGCACCGCGATGACAGTCTTCCTCTTGGCCTCCCGGTGCTGATAGAGGAAACCTTCCTTTTTCTGCTCCTCCGGGCAGAGCTGGAACATTTCGGACGCCCTGGCGATCATGGCGTGGAATGAGCCAATCTCGTCGGGCGGAGATGCCCGGGAGACCCGTTCCGTCGTCGCCCTCAGAACCCGTCGTCGAGCCTACCGCACCGTCATCTCCCGACTCGTGGGAGTATGAGGAGGGAACTGCAGGCCTTACGGGGGCGAGCGGAGGAGAGGGTTGGGTCCTCTGTCGTTTGTTCTGAGGACTTCCCGACGGACCAGGTTGCGGGTCCTCCAGCCTGGGCGTGGTAATCTCGTCCTTATCTCAGAGCATAAGGACTGGATCGTAAACAAAATGTCCGCCAAGCTATCCTGAGGCCTAGGTTCCGGCCGCGCTGGAAGGGAAGGCTGCTCTTCCTCGCCATCGTCGTCTTCCTCGGTTATCTCCAGAGGATCTTCCTTGCGGGACCAAACCTTCTCGAATTGTACTTTGAGATTCCTCGCGACCTCAGTCGGTTCCCCCTCCGAGGCTGACTCCGAGCTCGAGGAGGCTACCGTGCCCCCCCCCCCCCTTGTTCCATCATGGGGGCCATGACGATGGGCTGAAAAGAGGATTCCCTCCTTGGCGGCAGGGAAAGTCTAGTCCCGGAGGCAGTCTCTGCTGGCGGGGTCTCTGCCGGCTTGGCCAGAGTCGCCGCAATCGCCTTGATAGAGGCCTTGGCCTGCTGGGTAGGGGCCTTCACCACCTTAGGTGCGTCCTGGGCCTTCTCATTAGGGGGAGGGGCGACGCCTCGCTCCCCCTCTCCCGAGATCGGACGGGGCTTCTCCAGAAGCTTATCCGGGGTCTCGGACTTCCTCTTCCACGAACCGCTGGCTCGTGGTTGACGGTGCCGGGGAAGGTGCGCCCTGCCTGGCGACCGAAGAGCCCGACCTTTCGGTGCTCCCGGAGCCAGCGGACTCACGGCGCTTGGCCTGGTGTTGGGCCCCCGTCGCCGGGGTGCCCGCACAGGACTTAGAAGCCAGCTCGTACCCTTTCTTCTTCTCACCTGTTGAGCCCTTCTCCAACCAGCTGGCGAGACGAGATAGACGGTCCCTCGTGGTCCGCTCCGAGAAGTTCTTGCAGAACTGGCAGTCCTTCTCTACATGAGTCTTGTCCCCATGAAGACCGAGGCATCGCGAATGTTCGTCCTCCTTAAACACATTCTGCAGCCCGCATCCAGGGCAGCTGCGAAACAGCTTGGGTCCGGGTGACGAACTCGCGTCCTGGGCCATCTCGAAGTAGGCCGCGAATCTTCTGGAATCCTCGAAGAGGTTGATTCGACGAAATCTTCACCCTTGAGGGGCGTAGGAAAATCCCGCAACGGGTACCCGTTAACGGGAGTAGAAACGGTGGAGCTTGAGGCTCGATTAACCGAAATGTGAAAATTCACCTGAAAAAGCGCAAAACACACAGTAAAAGCTCGAGAGCTAAGCACAAGGACTCCCAACACTTGAACGTGCGGTAAAAATCTGAAGATGGCTGCCAGAGGCGGGGTTTAGGGAGATGGCAGTCATTGGCTGTGGTCAGTATGACGCAGAGATCAGTGATTGGTTACTACTACGAAAGACAGATCAGAAACGAAACTGATACTAATTTTTTCTTTACCGAGGATTCCCAGCCTGACGACGGGGAATATTCATGAGCATGTGAATCCATGCCAGACCCCATGCTGGAAAACAGTGCATCTTGCGATGGCACCAAGAAAGACTTTGCATAGCACAGAGAACCCCCTTTCTGTTAGCAGCTGGACGCGACGGCAGCCTCCCTCGATTTCACTCGGATGATCCAGTCGTCCAGTTAGGGGTACACATGGATCCTTCGTAGACGTAGCTGCGCCGCCACTGGCGCCAGGCACTTGGTGAAAATCCTTGGCGCCAACTTCAATACGAAGGGAAGGGCCTTGAACTGATAATGTTGCCCTTGAAAACCCACGAAGCACAAACTTGCGGTGCCCCTTATGAATGGGGATGTGGAAGTAGCCATCCTCAAGTCCTGCGACGATAGGAAAGCCCCTTCTTCATGCTGTCCCAGCACAAGCTGAAGGGTGACCATCCAAATCTTTTGGGATCTGATGTACTTGTTCATACGGCAGAGGTCCAGAATGGGTCTTCAACTGCCATTCTTCTTGACGAGGAACTACCGAGAGTACACTCCGGAGCCCCGGAGCCTCTTTGGAACAAGCTCTATGGCGCCCTTCCTCAGCATGGCCCGCACCTTCAGCAGAAGCTGAGGGACATAGTTTTCCTGTCTGGCCACTGGTGGTATGCGAGGACACTTGCATTGGAATTCCAGGGTTTGTCCATGGGCCAGAGCGTCCAGCACCCAACGGTGAGTGAGGCTGGACTTCCACACGCTGACGAAGTTCGCAAGCCGGCGATGCACGGGTTGGGCGCGACGTCATGGCCGGTTCAATCTTGCTTCGCCGCGGTGGCGGCACCTTTGGGACCTTGGCGACAACAGTGACCTCCTCCGGACATGCTGCGGCCCCTGTAGGCATCCTGGGCTGAATAGCGGGATGGTTGATGGTAAGACGATTAGCTTCCGCCGAAGCCCTTGAGATTTCCTTCGGAGGTCCGAAAGGACGGCCATTGCTGTTGCAGTGTGCCCAAGGCACGAGCCGACTCCGTATCCGCCATGATGGCCTGAAGGGACTCGTCCACGGTCTTTCCAAACAAGTTATCCCTGTCGAAGGGCATGTCCAATACCCTCGACTGCACTTCCAGGCAAAAGTTGGTGGCCTTCAACCATCCCCGCCGACGAAGCAAATGCTGTTGCCCATTTGGCGGAACCCTGTGTCGGTAATGTCCGTGGCCACTGTGATAGCATGGCCCGATGGCACCTCGCCCTCCTGCAGGATCTCCAATGCTTCCGCCCTCTTGTCATCGTGAGGGAAGTCCAGGATGGGAGCGATCTTGAACCAGAGCTCCCTGTCGTAGCGTGCCACGATGGTGAAGGCATTGTCCGCCTTGATAGTGACTTCCAACTTCTTCCCCTTGCTGTCCAGGGGGGAGGACGCTGATGCAGCAGAGCCAGAGGACTTCTGCCTCGCCGCCGCCGAGACTGCTGAATCCGGGGAAGGCTGGGACATCAAACACGTACCGGTCCCTTTTCGCCGAGGACGGGTTCTTCATGACGGACAGTCCCTCTGCCCAAATATCATCAGAGGAATCGACAGCACGGTCTTCCTCTTTGCCTAGCGGCGCTGGTACAGGAAACCCTCCTTTTCCTCTGGGGTCAGCTGAAACAGGTCCAAGGCCTTAGAGATCATGGCATGGAACGAGCCAATCTCGTCGGGCGGTGAGGCTCTGAGAGGCGGAGACGGGAGGTCTCCTAACCCGCCATAGTCGTCGTCCGTGCCCGTTCCAGTCATCGCTGTGTCCAGGTCTGTATCCTCCCTCAGCAGAAGAGAGGAGGTGGGGTGTGGGGGGGGGGGGGGGGGGGTGTTAGGGGGCAGCGACGGGTAAAAAGGCGGTTGAGGGTGAAGTCTCCTCTTCTTGGTAGGGTGCGCACCCGATGGCCCTGGTGCCTCGGGATCTACAGGCACCGCGGGATCCCCCGTTGGCGGGAGGGGCACCTCGTCCCGGGAAGATGTCCACCGAAATGTCCGCTGGGGGTCGAGGTGGTTGCTAAGGTGGCGGAAGTGGGAGCGACCGAGGCAGCGGTGTAGGGTTCTCCAACTCCACGGCCTGCTCCTCGTCTGTCCAGTCACCACGCTTGACATCTCCCTAGTCGGGATCCCGCCCGTAGGCCTTGGCCTCGACGAATTCCTTCTCCAAGATGGTCAGGAGAGTAGAAAGCGCCTCAGAGGAGATGCCCATGCCCTGCAGGACTACCGTCTCCCCCCCTCTTCTCGACCAGGGGAGAGGGTTTCGGAGAGATGATGGGCATCACCTGCTCCAGTGTCTTCTCTATGGGCTGAAACAACTATCCCCTCCTGGCAGGCAGGGAAACTCTTGCCTTGGGGACCGTACTCTGCGTACCCACGTCAGCTGCCTTCGCCAGGGACGCCACAACACCTTTGATGGAAGGTTTCGCCAGGTGAATCTGGCCCTGCATGACCTTGGTCGAGCTAGGGGCCTTCACCTAGGGGTGAGGTCAGCACCCCGCTCCCCTTTGTCCTTCTCAGACTAGTCCATCCGGGGCTTCTCCAGAAGCTTACCCAGGTGGTCAGACTTACTCTTCTTCGCCGAACCGGAGCGCTGGCTCGTGGTCAAAGGTGCCAGAGACGCTGTGCCTGCTGGGGAGCCCGTGGCAACAGCGCTCCCGGTGCCCGCGGACTCATGGTGCTTGGCCTTATGTTGTGCCCCCGTCGCTGGGTACTGAGTCAGTCATGATGTCAGTGCTTGATGATTTGGCACTTATGCAAAATCGCAGAAAGGTCAGTGTCCTTATCCTCCTTGACCTCCCTACAGCCTTCAACACGATTGACCACTTGACTGTTGGGGAGGATTTTCATTTTAGTGCTCAATTCCACCCACCTTGGAGACCTCCGGTTCTTTTGCTGGACTTTGACTTTTTATATCATCTGTTCTTTGTTTTTGGAGTCTGACAAACTCCATAGGCATCTACTTTTTGGATGGTGACACGCAGCACCTTAAGTGCAGTGTCACAGAAGTCCTTTGGATTTCTCCTAAGGTTTAAATACCTTTACTATTCTTGGGAACAGTTCACCCAAGTAAAGGGACATGTGGAGTGCTGGAGGGTTACTTAGTAGCCCCGTTCCTAGTTCCTCATAACACGGTTTAGGTTACCCCCTCACTACTTTCAATGGCTGGGAGCCGTGGTTTAATTTTCCTACCATTGTGCGTTTTTACCGGGGGCTGAATCCTCAGCTGCGCCTTATGCATCATTGGTATGATCTCAAAGCACTGGTAGGTTGAACGCACTTGGGAACCGCAGTTCAAGTCAGTAGAGAGCGCTGTATGGTGCGTGGGCGCACTGGATGTGAGCAGCTGGTGTGGTTGTTGCGTGATAGCCGCTTCTTAGCAGTAGGTGTGGTGCTGAGGAAATCAGTTGGATGTGTTCAGTCTGGAGGGTGGACACCCAGACTGAGTTATGGCTGCGTTAGACCTGAGGAGAAATCTAAGCTAACCGGTTTGTGCGCAACTAGCTGTGTTTATTAGGATGATGAGGTGTTTCGTGGGGTCATGTTAGTATGAGAACAGCTAGGCCGAATGTGTCATAGCATAGCTGTGTTCTAGTTGAATGATGGTGGATAGGAGAGGAGAGAGTAAGCGTAGTAGTGCAATATGGTGGTTAACAGTAAAGGGCCTTCGACCAAGCACAAGAGCAGGACGGGGGGCGTACATAGCGGCATACGTATATAAAGCGACAGGATGGAAACGGTAAGCCTGTGATACAGATGACATGGGGTTACAGGTACATAGCATAAATAGGAGCTACAGAGATATACCCAATCCATCCACTAAACTTTAGCACAGTGACCCTATTAGGCACACTTTCTAAATGCAACTATACCACAGAGATGGTATTAGGCACGCTTTCTAGATTCAACTTTACCACAGTGATTCTATGAGGGCACCCTATCAGGACTGAACTTTAACACAGTTACCCTTACCAGGGACACTATCCAAATTCAACTATACCACAGTGACTATAATAGGCACACTCAATGTTGATAGGAGAACTTTCTAAATTCAATCTTTACCACAGTGACGCTACTAGGGACACTGATCCAAATTCAGCTTTAACTTAGTGACATTATTAGGCACACTTTCAAACTTGAACTTTGACACAGTGATGCTAGTTAAGCATATCTTCTAAATTCAGTTGTAACAGTGCCTATATAATGAGACTTTCTAAAATTAAACTTTACCACAGTGACTCTGTCAGGGCACACTTTCTAAGTTCATGATTGAACTTTAGCACAGTACGCTACCAGGGACATTATCCAAATTCAACTATACCACAGTGACTATAATAATAATAGGCACACTCAATGTTTGGTAGGAGTAATTTCTGATTTCAAACTTTACCACAGTTGAGGCTATTATGTTGGTAGGAGCACTTTCTAATTTCAAACTTTACCACAGTGACTCTAGGAGGGAACACTTTCAAATTGTACTTTAACACAATGACTATATTAAGGGACACTTTCTAGGTTCAACTTTAGCATAGTGAGGCTACTAGGGACACTCATTTATTTTTACATACATAGTGTTTGTGCTTCTTTGGACAATTGGCGTTACAATTTCATTTGTACTGATCCTACAGCCCTCTAGCCCTCCTAAAATAAGCCTGGCTGCTCCGTCTACGCTACCATGTACTCAGGTGATATAGCTTTATACTAAAAGTGGAGTCTTGTACTGCCTCAGTTGAATGGTTTTACTAAGCCCTTAGATGGACTTCAGAAAGACTTTCCTAACAATTTGGTTAGGAGAAGAGGGTCCAGCTGGCTTCTGTCTGGTTGTAGCAATGCAGATCCTGTGTTCCTGGGCCTCAGTCGTGGGGACAAGACTGACGACGTCTGGAGACTTCTGCAGCAGCAATTCAAAAGCTATTTGCGGTTTCAGCGCTTTGTAAATAGTATCACAGTGGATTTTGGACACCGGTTGGGCTTCCTTCACTCTGGTGAGTGGGACGAGAGCTCTGGTTGTCCTGCTTCTGGACGGTCCTGGGGAGCCTCCTGGAGCTTCTGGTCGGTTTAGAGAGGTTGCACTCTACGGATTTCTCGACCCCTGGCATTCAGTTCCTGCAGCAGCAAAGTAGTACAGCCAGTTGGAGAAGGTGTTCCACTCGAGTTTCAGGGTTAGTTGGTCCCACTAACCTAAGGGAAGATCTCGTCCCTTCCGGAGCTTCTCTCGCCGATCAGAAAAAGGGAGTTTCAGCACAGCAGCAGGGATTCACGGGCAATCCCTGAGACTAGGAGATTGCAGCAAGCTTTGTTAACGTTTCTTCGTTGGGTTGTTCTTCCCAATGGTCGACTGACTAGTGCCGAAACCCTGAAAGGAAAGCCAGCCTATCAGGACTGGTTGCATTCATGCATGTTAGGGAGAATTCGCAGAAATGTGCCAATTCCCTCCATCTTAGAGAACCCCAGCAACTTTGCTGGATTTTGAGGATAGGGTGCTGGAGGGGTTACCTAGTATCCCCTTTGTCTAGCTTCTTATGTAACATTTTTTATTTTACCCTTTTCTCACTGAATGGCTGGTGGCAGTGGTTCCGTTTTAACTATCGTGGTGTGCATTTACTGCGGGCTGCGTTCGCAGATTCAGTAAAGCACCCAAGGGTGCCATTTTTGTCCAACTGGCCCCTATCTTCTTTTTTCGCCATTTCTTTGTGGAAAGGTCCTTCTTGAGATTTACTCTGCGCGCCAAACCAGTTTTGGTCCCATTGTTCACTTTGCCTTTTGCGGGATTCACAAGTGAAGCCTGCCTCTGGCTCCAGGGTGTCTGGGGTAGGCAGCAGGTGAGGGAGGTGCCCGAAACACCCTGTGCTTAGTCTCCTACGAGACCCAAATGTACTCTCTGGTGATTGGCTGACTGTTCGGCATGGACAGCCACTCTGCTGGGTGAGTGATAGCTAGGCTGGAATTAATGGGAGGGAACTGAATAATAGGCAAGTCTTTTGGCTTGGAAGGCAGAGTCGACCACTGGACTTCGAAGAGACATGCTGCAATTCCTGGACCGTTGGTTTGCCCGGTGTAGCCCTGCTGCAGTGACAAAACGGCAAGTTAGCATCGACAGAAGCCCCTGCAAGGACGATGTCTCCCCTTGAGTTGGTGGGACCAATCAACTCCAAAGTAAGCCACCTGGACATTTGCAGCTGGAAACCATATAGCCAGGAAGAGGAACAACAGATTGTGTGCGCTGCTTTTAAGCTAGCCAAGAGCTCCAGGAAGATCCTCAGGACTCCCAGGAAGCAGGACTGACCGAGCCAGAGCCCCCTCAGAGTGCGTGACCCCAGAAGCAAGGAAAGTCTATCTCGACAGCAAGGAACCACGGTGGTGCTATTTGCGGTAGACGCGAGGAGCTGAAAGACTGAACAGCCACTGAAAGTGAAGTTTGCTGGTTGCGAGTTGTTAGGCAAAGTTTGAATGCAGTACCTTCTGGGAACACTACAAGCAACTACGACTACAGGTATAAGCAAACCAACATTTGGTATAAGTCTGTACTATACAGTTTTGGTAGCGTGTTGAGCCGCCAGGTTTATCTGTCCCCATAGGCCATCCCCACCCCCTCTGGTCCCCCTGTGCCATTCCCTTGTGCCCTCAACCAGTCTTGTACACGTGTTGCCCGTTTTGCTTGATTCTACCCTGCTCCTCCCCTCCAGCCTACTTCTGCAGTAGTCTGTCCTGATGCATTCTGGTTTCACCATCACGGTCTTGTGGCCAATGCTGGATTTGACTTTTATGTACTTCATTGATTCACAGTGCTCATCTTTTCTCAACTCTCATGCTTGACTTATTTAGCATCTTCTACTCACGGTGGCCCAGAATCATCCTGTTCCAATCTTCATCTTGTATCCTGGCTTGCAACTATGTGTTACTACTGACTTCTGCAATTGTATTTACTCTCCCCTCTTGCTTCCCCCACTCTTTTAGACTGTTTAATCTTTTCTCTGCTCCTCTCTACCCCCTCCCCCCTCCCCCCCATCTCCTCCCCTCCTCCCTTACTTTCTTCTGTGCACTTATTCTATCAGAATTGTCCCTGGACCAAGTATGATAGTAACCTCTTCTGTCTCCATACTCAATTATAAAACACTCGTTAGAAGGAGGCAATCATATAAAGACACAAATATACTTCAATACTGTACACTCAAGTTTCTGAATCAGATAAGACCCTTTTCGGATGGCCTACAGACACAACCTATAACCACAGATAAGTTTAGTAGCAAAAGGTACTGGGGACATGAATATCTTACTGTTGGCATTCAGACTACTTTTTCAAGAGGAATAAAAAGGCAAAGGTTACAATTATTCTCAACAGTGTAGATATTTTGAGTTCACCAGAAGAGTCAATTCAATAGGCTAGGCGAAAGTCAATGGGCTAAAGTCTTCGATAGGATAAAGCGGTTCAGGTGGTTAAACTGAAAAGTCTCTGCACAAGTTCTTGGAAGTAGTTTGTAAAAAGAAGAATCAGATGTTGGTTCACAAGCTAATTAGGCCTGTGAGTTGCAAAAGTTCCAAGCACTTTTCGCCGTGAGAGGCAAGTACTCAGTCTGGTTTTACAGTACCTTACAATGAAGAAAAAGAGGCAGCTGATGACTTCTATTCCTGGCAGTTCCTGCAGATCTCGCTGTTCCTGGGCCTCAGGAGGGAGGACGTCGGGGGGACTCCTGCACTGCACTTTAACAGTCAAAAGCTTGCAACTGCAAACTTTAATTTCAGTGGCTGAACGTAAGGGGCACAATCTGGTGTCCCTCTCCCTGGTTGTACGGTTTCCTGCAGCACTTAGAGGAAAATGCAACCAGTTCCGAGATAGTTGTCCAGGTGGCTTACTGTTGAGTTGATTGGTCGCACCAACTCAAAACTGAGAAGTCATCCTTGCAGGGGCTTCTCTGTCGAGATGAACGTGGCAATTCAAACCTCCAGCAAGGCTTCACCGGGCAAATCATTGGTCCAGGAGTTGCAGCAGCTGTACTCTTCAAGCTCGTCTTCGGTTCTTTCGTTCCAGTGGTCGACTCTGCCTTCCAAGCCAAGAGACTGGCCTTTTATTCAGTTCTCCCATTCATTCCAGCCTAGCTGTCAATCACCCAGCAGGGTGGCTGTCCTTGCCGGACAGTCAGCCAGCCTATTACCAGAGAGTGCATTTGGGTCTCCTAGGAGACCAAGCACAGGGAGTTTCAGGCACCTCCAGAACTTCCTGCCCACCCCAGACACTTGGGCGCCAGAAGCGGGCTTCACTTCCGAAGCCCGCCAAAGGCGAATGAACAAAGACCAAACTAGGTTTGGCGTGCAGAGACAAATTATAGAAGGACCTTTCCGAAAAGAAATGGCGAAAAAAGAAGACTGGTACCTGTTTAAACAAAGGGGGCTCAGACGCCATCTTGAAAAACATGGCTCCTGCGATTTAACGTTACCGGAGCTACGAATAGTTCGCGGTCGGGAAAAATCATGGTAGTTTCACTGTAAAACCACTGCCACCAGCCATTCTGAGAGGAAAGGGTAGCATTAGACTGCTACATGAGTATCTAGACATAGGGGATACTAAGTAGCCCCTCCAGCATTCTATTTTAAGATAGGGTGTGCTGGTCTAGCAATTTAAGTCAATTTCACTTTCCTTACTCTGGGAAACAGTTTATCCAGAGAAGGTATTTAAACCTTGGAAAAGCCTGAAAGGCTTCCCCTGTGCCACTGCACTGAGGGTGCTGTGTGACAAATGAAAAGCGGATGCCTATGGAGTTGTTTAGACTCCATAACCAAAAGAAAACACATCAAAATGCATGAGAGAGTGGGAAAAAGGCTCACTCTATCCAGGTAAATAAATCAAGTCCTCAAAATCCAGCAAAGTTGCTGGGGGTCTCTAAGGTGAAGGGAATTAGCACATTTTTGACAATTCTCCCCAACACGAGTTTTGACCATCCCAGGGCATTGCAGGAGTCCCCAGACTGCCTCCGTCTTGTCCCCACAACTGAGGCCCAGAAACAGTGCAACCTGCAGAGCTGCACAGGAACAGGAGTCATCTGCTGCATCTTTTCTTCATTTTAAAAGTTACTGTACAACGTCTTAGAGAACTTACCTCTTGCTGTAGAGCTGCTTGCATCTTCTATCACTCACAAGTCTAATCAGCTTGTGGCCCTACATTTGATTCTTCTTCAAAGACTTCTGAAACAGTGTGCCAAGACTTTTCCATCATCAGAGGTGCTTTGTCCTACATAAGACTTTTCACACATTGACTTTGGCTTAGCCTTTTGTACTGAATGACTTTCTGGAGGGATCCAAACTTATTTGCCTGTTTAAGAATATTTGTGGTCTCTTGTATGTTCTAGATAATCTTTTCCTTTGACTTATTACTATATGATCCTAAATGCAACAGTGATATACTAATGTCCCCAGCTCCCTAGCAATTGAAGTCACCTGAGGGTGTAGGTAGTGTGTGGGCCATCCGAAAAGGGCATCTACTGATTTAGCGATATTAAGAGTGTGTATTTGGAAGAGTTTATTTGAACACTTCTAACTGTAAATCTCTGCCTTAACACCACTACAGCTCACATTGACCTCCCTTGAGATAAGTCTGGCTGCTCAACACAACCACAACTGTATAGTACAAGCTTATACCAAAGGTTGTGTTTCCTATACCTGTAGTCAGAGTAGTTTGTAGTGTTCCTAGAGGGTACTGCATACAAACCTTGCCTAACACTCCTAGAGACAAAAAACAGGGGAGTTTCGGGAACCTCCCTCACATACTTCCTTTCCAGACACACTGGAGCCAGATGCGGAGTTCAGGGCTGAAGCCAGCCAGAGGCAAAACTAACAAAGGGCTCAACTCAGTCTCGACGCACAGAGTAAAACCCAAGAAAGACCTCCCAAACAGAAAATGGCAAAAAAAGGCCAGGCACAATGGTGACCCATGGGTGCTATACTGCAGCCGAGGATTGAGCCTGCGCTAGACAAGCACAATGGTAGGAAAATTAAACCACTGCCACCAGCCATTTAAAGTAGCGAGGGCAACAAAAAATGTAACATGAGTAAGTAGGATAAGGGGCTACTACGTAACCCCCAGCACATAAAATGGTGTGTGCTGGACCTACAAAGAGAAAAGGGTAAGTAAAGTCAATTTCACTTTACTATTCTTGGGAACAGTAATTCAACCAAGACAAGGTAGTTAAACCTTGAAAGAAATCCAAGGGACTTCTCTGTGACACTGCACTGAAGGTGCTGGGTGTCACCATACAAAAAACAAAAAAAAGATGCCCATGGAGTTTGTCAGAGTCCAAATCAGATCAAAAATACATACGAGAGTGAGAAAAAGGTCTCACTCACTCCAGGGTAGAAATTAAAAGTCCTAAAGTCCAGCAAAATAGCTGGGGGTTTCTAAGATTGAAGGTAATTAGCACATAAATTAGAATTCTCCCCAACAATGGACGAGCCCTCAATAGGAACATTTTCTTAATACGTCCATTGAAAATTACTGACCCGACTCTTCGCTCATAAAAGAACAAGTTACTTCTTACCTTGTAACGTTCTTTCGACGGGATGTTCCTCCGACGTATTCCTCATCTTAGCTATCTCCTTCCAGCTCTGCTGGCCTCGGAAAATGTTTTTTCTCTAGAGGGCACTGCGCGTCGACGTCCTCCGAGTCGATGTCCCTCGACAGCCGCCGTATCGACGTCGTCATCCTGCCTATAAAGGCCGCGCGCAGCGTCCGTTGCTCAGTTCCGTTTTGTAGCCCACAATAATACTTTCTGGACTAAACTAATCACCCTGAAGGAGCGTAAGCTGCAACAACAAGGGAAGTAGAACTGCGGGGATGGATGGGAGGGTCGATGAGGAATACGTCTGAGGAACATCCCGTCGAAAGAACGTTACAAGGTAAGAAGTAACTTGTTCTTCGAAGGGATTGTGTCCTCCGACGTATTCCTCATCTTAGATAGGCTCCCATAGCAGTATTCTAATATTGGAGGAGGGAGTACTGACTTCACGCTGTCTTCTATTGATGAATAGAAGACAGTACAGCCCTTCCAAACCTAGTCTCTTGACTGGAGGAGGAATCCAAATTGTAAAAACGTGTAAAGGTATGGACAGACGCCCATGTAGCGGCCGCACAGATGTCTTTAACCGGCACGCCTCTTTTGAGGGCCGATGAAGCTGCAATACCTCTGGTCGAATGAGCCCTAAGGTTTTGAGGGGGCCCTTTCCCTGCCAGTTTATAACATTCCAGAATGGCTAGAATGATCCATCTGGAAATGGTCTTAGTTATTGGTACTTGTGACCTGCGTAACCTACAAACAGCTGGTCTGCCTGTCTTATCCTGGCTAGTCTACTGATGTAAAAACTTAAAGCCCTCCTAGGGTCTAGCCTGTGTAACCTCTCTTCCTCTTTCCCCGGGTGAGGAGGAGGATAGAAAGATGGTAGGGTAATCTTCGAGTGATATGGAATTCAGAAACCACCTTTGGGAGGAAATTAGGCTTCACTTGCAGGACAACTTTGTCTTTGTGAAATATTGTGTGAGGGGGTTTACAAGAAAGAGCTTGTAATTCGCTCACCCTTCTAGCAGATGTAAGTGCTATTAATAAAACAGTTTTAAGGGTAAGGAATCTTAACGAACAAGAATGGAGAGGTTCGAAAGGTGTGCCCATCAGGAAAGTTAGTACTAAGTTTAAATCCCATAGGGGAACTTGGAATGGTCTTGGGGGATAAACATTGGTTAACCCCTTTAGAAACTGTATTACCAAGGGTAATTTGAAATAGGATGGTTCTTCCGCAGTACGCTTAAAGATGGATAGCGCTGCGAGATAACCCTTAATGGTGCCAACTTGAAGGCCTGAATTTGCCAAATATAGTAGGAAGGACAAAACCATTGGTGTACCACATGAAAAAGGGTCGATATTCTGTTCTCTACACCAGCTGCAAAATCTGTTCCAACGGCAGCGGTATAAAGACTTTGTTGCTGGCCTCCTTGCCGCAAGCAATACCTCCATAACATCAGGGAGGTCCCAATCCTTGTACCTCAGCCTTTCAGAAGCCAAGCGTGAAGGTTGAGGGTTTTGATGTCTGGATGGAGAACCTGACCTCCCTTCTGTGAGAGTAGGTTCTCTCTGAGTGGAAGACGAATTGGAGGGCAGATGGACAAGTCTAGAAGATCCGGGTACCACATTCTCCTGGCCCAATCTGGGGCAATTAGGATCATGAATAGATAATCTGCCACTCAAGAATTGCGCCACACTTGTTGGTTCAATATTTTCAAAAGAACATTTCTTTTTATTCCTTATTTGCCCTTTGAATTCTTGTTAACACGTGTTTCGGCTACTCAAGAGCCTTTCTCAAAACAAAACAGGGCTTTATTAGGTACATATCTTATTCTATTAGCACAATTATTATATAATGTTCAAAACATTTTTGTATTCAAAAAGGTTTTGGTAAAGAAAAAAAGATAAAATCAAATTAAATGACAATGATCTGGGCATTGAATTTGTAGGCAATGATGACAAGTGTTCCATAAATTTTCTTGATTTGACCATCTTTGTACAGAACAATAGATTGGTAACACGAACTTTTCGCAAGGAAACGGAGGTGAATTCAACCCTCCATGCCGGTAGTTGCCACCACAAACCGATAAAATGGAATGTCCCGAAAGGGGAATTTATTAGAGCGCGGAGAAACTGTACAAACACTATTGATTTCAAGTCAGAATGTGAGCTACTGCAGGATCGTTTTGAACAGAGAGGTTACTCAAAGAAATGCATTGAAGCAGCACAACAAAAGGTAGCTAAAGTAACCTGGGAGCAGACTCTGATGCCTAAAGAAAGAAGGACAAATACTGAGCACAGGATGATTAATTTCATTACAACATATAGCTCCAATATTGGAGTACTCAAGAAAACGTTAAACAAAAATTGGCATCTTTTACAACTTGATCCTCACCTAACGGAGTATATTGGAGAAAGACCAAAAATAACATATTGTAAGGCTAAAACTTTGAAAATGACCTTGAGCCCTTCTCTTCTACCAGATGTAAAACCTGAACCTAGCAGAACATGGTTGGACCCAAAGACGTCAGGGTTCCGAAAATGTGGCACCTGCACTATGTGTGATTTTGCACATGACATGACGATGGAATTTGTGGACTCAAGAGGGACGAAAATGAAAATCAAAGAAAATATAAATTGTCGTTCAAAATATACAATATATGCAATAATATGTCCATGCAAGATGATCTATATTGGAAGCACAATTAGGGAAACGAGGTTTCGTATAAGAGAACATTTCTCATCCATTGGAAGCCAGGATGCAACATTACCGCTGGCACAACATTGGCAGCTCCAACATCAAATGGAAAACAAAAAAACTCTGAGGTTTATTGGACTGCAGAAGATACGAATGGGGAAAAGAGGTGGATATATAGAGGAGAAATTAAGACAGATGGAAGCCAGATTGATATGCAAATTTAGATCGATTGAGTTTGGTCTCAATCATGATAATGAGATGGGACATTTCCTCTGATTTGATAATGTTCATACATGTCAGGAAATGAAAGGACACTGTTAGGGCATGGTATTTTATTTCTGGTGGAAGGAAGCAAATGGATATTGAAATGGATGTTATTCTTTATGGTTTGAAACCTTGATTTTATATGTAAAATGTACAAAAATGATAAACAATTTGATATGCAAAGGTAGTTTGTAATGCCGAATACTTTCGATAACATTTATTTGTATCAAGATTAATTGAGAAATAATGTTATGTAAGGGTGGTTAATGGCTAATCACATTCGACACAAACTGAGTTGGAACACCATTTGGATAATAACAAGAATTTAATTTCTAGGGGCTAACAAAAATTTGTATTAAATATATATTTCCAAATTGGCCTTTAATATAGGGTAGATGTCCGTTCAGAAATATATTCATTTATTTCAATATGTGAATGGGAGATGGGGAATATGACACATCATCATGATACAAACAATGATTAAGTGAATGGATGATATGTGCATTCTTAACCTTTCCAATATGGCCGCTCTGTAAAACGATGCTAGAAAGAGAAGAAGGAGGATTCGTGTAACTTTGGTGATGCTATACATTACATGGTGGATCCCCGCGGCGGCTCATTTCTGTTCGAGGCCGACGCGAGGAGACGGATTGTTACAAAGCTGCAGGTAAGCCATCAGGGGTGGGTCCCCGAACGGAAAAGGGAAAAGAGACGTTTTTGCACGCCCGCAGTCGGGCGATCCAAATGCCCATATGGGAGTTGATTCAGACCGGGGTCCTTTTGCTAGCGGGGAGACTGTGAAACTAAATAAGACAAACCGAAATTGTTGATAAATTAAGGTGTGCAGTGGCGAGGTAGATTGTGATGGACTTTTAAGTGGAAGGTTAGAATTTATGGCCATACGAAAGGTTGAGTTTAACCAAAACCTTTGGAGAATAGATTCAATTCCTGTGTGTGAACAACAATTGGATTGGAAATATTTCTTTCTGCATTATTTTCACTATAGGGATTTACCCGGGACTTATGGAATTAACGGGTAAGAGACTTCTACTGTTCTATGTACTACGCTCAAACATGAATTTATTATTGTGTGTCGAATGTAGATTTACTGCAACCCATTAGAGGGAACGATACTGTAGACTGTAATACATGATAGAATCATTATAGAAATAATACAAATGAGAATTTGTGTTCAATATTGAAACCTTAAATATAAAATGTGGATTTATGTATGAGGAATTATTTTAAACAATATATTTTTTCTGTTTCTCTGTTTGTTATTTTACTTATTATCCACTATTATTATTTTTTATCTTTTATTGTTCTTTTATCACTTATATTGTTTTGTATTTATTATGAATTGGATGCACAATTTGATGTAATTATTTGTATTGCGATGTATTGCATTTGTGAATTATCTATTATTTTTATTTATTTTCCAAAATACATGTGATTTAATATTGCATAACCCCCTTTCTTCCTATTTCTTTCTTTTCTTCGTTATCTTTTTTTCTTTACCAAAACCTTTTTGAATACAAAAATGTTTTGAACATTATATAATAATTGTGCTAATAGAATAAGATATGTACCTAATAAAGCCCTGTTTTGTTTTGAGAAAGGCTCTTGAGTAGCCGAAACACGTGTTAACAAGAATTCAAAGGGCAAATAAGGAATAAAAAGAAATGTTCTTTTGAAAATATTGAACCAACAAGTGTGGCGCAATTCTTGAGTGGCAGATTATCTATTCATATTAGTAACCAAGGAGGTAGGGGATTGGTTCCTCCAACGAATGCCACATAGGATGCGACACGGCTGAGAGGCCAAATCAAACCCATCTTGGTCGCCAACAGAAGAAGTTGTACCGACACATATCCCAAAACACTAATCAATTAGGATCATGGTTCTCCGGAATCTTCTCAACCTCCTGATCATTTGAGGAATGACAGGGACCGGTGGGAACGCGTACAGAAGCGGAAACTCCCAGTCCACTATGAACGCGTCTCTCAGAGCTCCTCTCGGGGGAAATTCCCTTGAGCAGAACAGGTCGCATTTCCTGTTTAGGCTGGTGGCAAACAGATCTACCTGAGGGGTTCCCCAAAGGGCGAAGATCTCTTTAAGGACTTCCTGAGCTAGCTCCCACTCGTGGGAGACTGTTCTGCCTGCTCAGAGCGTCCGCTGTCAAGTTCTTCTCTCCGGCTAGGTGAACTGCCGATAGAGAGATTCCTTCTTGGATTGCCCAAAACCAGAGCTGCATCGCCTCTCTGCACAGGGGTAGTGATCCTACGCCTCTTTTGTTGAGGTAATGCATGGCCACCGTGTTGTCCGTCATTATCAGGACGTTCTTCCCTTGTACAGCTGGCAGGAACGCCTTCAGCGCAAGTCTGATGGCTCTCAGCTCTAACAGGTTGATATGTAGTCTGGACTCCGATGGAGACCAACGACCGCTGATGGTCAAGTCGTGGGCGTGGGCTCCCCACCCCGTGAGTGAGGCATCCGTGACTACTGTTATCTCCAGCCAGGGTTGCCAAAAATGTTCTCCTTTCAGAATTTTCTCCTGACAGGCCCACCACTGAAGGTCTCGAGCCACCCTGCCGGGAACCTGAAGAAGATCGGTCATTCTCCCTGAGAATTGTGACCACTGAGTCCTCAATGCCCACTGGAGGGATCTCATTCTCAGGCGAGCCTCTGGCACTAGGAAAACGCAGGATGCCATGAGGCCTAGCAACCTCAAAAAGTCGAAGGCTAGGAGACGTTGGGCATGTTGGAACTTGGTAACCATCTGTAGAATATCTTGAGCCCTCACCTCTCGTGGCGAGGCTTTTCCCAGGGAAGTGTCCAGGGTCGCTCCTATGAACTGGAGTCTCTGTGATGGTATCATTTGTGACTTCTTTAAATTGAGGGAGAAGCCCAGTCTGTGAAGGAAGTGGCACACATGATTTAGCTGGATCTGAGCTTGTTCCGAAGAAACCGCCCTGATCAACCAATCGTCCAGGTAGGGGTAGACGTGAATCCCTTCCCTCCTTAGACTTGCAGCCACTACCGACATTAACTTGGTGAAGACCCTCGGGGCAGAGGTCAGCCCAAATGGCAGCACTCGAAATTGATAGTGAGTTGCCAATTGCGAACCTCAGGTATTTCCTGTGTTTGAGATGGATAGGCACATGGGAATAAGCGTCCTGAAGGTCCAGAGATACCAACCAGTCCTGAAACTGAAGGGCCTGGAGGATCTGAGGAAGAGTAACCATCGTGAATTTGTCTTTTCTGAGGAATTTGTTCAATTCTCGCAAGTCCAAGATGGGTCTCAGTCCTCCGTCTTTCTTTGGAATGAGAAAGTAAGGGGAGTACCAGCCCTTGTTCCTCTCGGCTAAAGGTACAGATTCTATGGCACCTTTCTCTAGCAGGTCCAAAATTTCCTGCAAGAGGAGCGGATCTGGAGCTTTCTGAGAGCTGATCCCCGGTGGATGACTGAGGTATACGTAGGAAAGGCAGGCAGTAACCTTGGGCAACTGTTTCCAATGCCCAAGCATCTGACGTGATAGCCTGCCATACCGCCAGATGTTGAGTCAACCTGCCTCCTACAGGTGTCCTGTGAGGGAAGTCCTCAGAGTGGTTTTGGGGCGGCAGATGCAGATGGTAAAGAGGCACCTGCTCTTGCTGCGGCTTTTGAATATCTACCCCGTCCACCTCGGATAGTTCTTCTTTGTTCCCTTTGAGCCGGTCGTCCTCTACCTCTTCCGAATGCGGAGTAGAAGCGAAAGGACTTGCCCCTCGCAGAGGTTCCTGTGGGACGAAAGGGAGTCTGACGGATTGCAGCTCCTAGGGATTTTGCTGCTGCTTTTGAAGTTTGCAGTTTCTCTAAACTGTCATCCGCCTTTTTCCCGAACAAAGAAGAGCCATCGAATGGCATGTTCAAGAGCCTGGCTTGCACATCTGGGGCAAAACCAGACTTTCTCAACCAAGCGAATCTCCTGGTTGATGTACTTGCCGCCATTGCTCTGCTGATACTGTCAGCCGAATCAATGCCCGTCTGGAGGGATTCGCACATAGCGTCTTTACCGTCCTGTATAATATTCAGGAACGCATCCCTTTCTTCTCCCTCCGGGATGCAGTCAGCCGCTGTAGAAGCACACTCCCAAAGTGTATGGCTGAACCTAGCAAGGGTGCAAGTAGCATTAACAGATTTTAACGCCATGCTACATGCTGAAAAGACTTTCTTTGCCATAGCATCATATTTTTTATCGTCCCTGTCCTGTGGGACGGTAGGATAAGCCGTCTTGACATCGGTAGAGGATGCTGCCTGTACCACCAGACTTTCTGGGGATGGGTGTTTAGACAAAAACTCCGGGTCTGTAGAAGATACCCTGTTACTTTGTAGACAGTTTTTTATTTACTGCTGGTACGACATCTGGGGTTTCCCAGTTTGTCATGATCTTCCTCTGAAGAGCTTTATGAAAAGGCACCACAGGATCCTCCTGTGGGCCTTTGTCAAGAATATCCGTGAGGTCATCTTGTTGGAAAGATTGTGAAGGTGCAGACCACCCCATGAACTCTGTGATCCTGGCCATTAAGGCTCTATAGGGGGTTTCAGCATGCTCCCCCGGGTCTGGCCTAGCAAACTCCACCTCAGGGGAAGTGTCTAACCCACTTGCCTCATGTAAGGAATCATGAAGATCCTTTAACCTGCGTTCTTCAGAGGAAAATTCCTCTCTAATTGGGGTTACAGGTCCCTGCAACTCAAATGTGTCTTCCTGTTCAGACAATTCACCCTCTTCCAAAATTGAGGACATAGTTCTCAATTGTTCTGAACTCATAAAGGGAGTAAATCCCATTTCCAAGGCAGAGGGTGCCGAACTTGTCATTATCGGCCTCGAAAACGTCGATGTCGTCGACGGCTTCGAGCGTGGCGTCGAAAACAAAGGCGGAGGCCTCGAAGACCTCGACAGAATTGGAATTCTACTCGACAATCTCAAAGCCATCGACGTCGAGGACCTGGGGATAGTCACTGGGTGTGTCGTAACCGTGACTTTTCTTGGCGTCGATGCCGGTGTCGAAGCTAGCGTCGAGTCGACAGACCCGTGTGTCGAATGTCCCTTCGACAACGGCGTCGAAGACATCGACCTCGGCGTCGACGGAACCTTCGAGGAAGGTTTGGAGGTCATAGTCCTACTCGAGGGTTCGAGACGCGCTCGAGAGGTTTCCTTCGCCGGGTACTGCGACTCACAGCGTTTTTGACCTTCGGGTCTTTCGACCAGAGCATCGCTCTCGGCAGTCTTCGAGGGGGTCGAGGCCGCTTTCTCGAAGACGCTCATCATATTTTTGCGGAATTCCTCCCATTCAGCCCGGGAACTATGTTTCGTGGGGCAAGGGATTCTTTTTGGCGAAACAGAGGAAGAGGAAGATGGAGAAGGGGATCTTCGACGTCTCCTCTTCGAGTGCTTCGATCTCGAGGAGTGATGAGACCCACTCCGAGACCTGGAGCGCGAATGGTGACGAGGAGACGAGTGTCTGGACGACGTCGACGAAGAAGAAGCTTTAAAAGTCTTACCTTTCTCCAGCTTCCCCCTACGCTCCTTCAGGGCCTTAGCTGTCATGGACATACAGTCCTCGCATTCCGAACAATAGTGTTCAGCTCCCAAACACCACAGACAAACTCTGTGAGGGTCAGTCAACGACATCTTTTTCCCACAATCTCGGCATTTTTTGAAGCCGGATCGAGGAGTTGTCGGTTCCGACGAGGAAGCCATCGAGTACGGATCGAATAACTCGATGTAAATAGGTTTAATCTGACTAAGAACTGAGCAACGGTATTCCGAGGCACTGAGTAAGCGCGGAAAAACGGAACTGAGCAACGGACGCTGCGCGCGGCCTTTATAGGCAGGATGATGTCGCTAAGGCGGTTGTCGAGGGACATCGACTCGGAGGACGTCGACGCGCAGCGCCCTCTAGAGAGAAAAAATTTTCTGAGGCCAGCAGAGCTGGAAGGAGATATCTAAGATGAGGAATACGTCGGAGGACACAATCCCTTCGAAATGCTGTTTTGAGGCCATAGTTGACAATAGAAAATTCAATTTGCTACTGCCATTTCCTTTTTTTTCTGTTAATCTCCGTGTGCACCGAAATGCTGTTACTAGCTCACTATTAAAAATGGTATACAGTTTGTTTTCAAGTAGCATGAACTCAACATGATCATTGCATGGACCAAGGCAGCAAAGACCTTGAATAGAAAGATTGCACTTCTAAAGCACAGATGTATGACAGTGAACTTCCAGATTGAGGCAAACAGGAGTGTAAAATAAATGTAAGGGCAAAATCCAGGAATACCTCTCAGGGTTGTGGGAATCTCACACAGCAATAATATTATATTTAATTTGAAAGAATAAAGACTTTATTGTGGAAAGGTTATACTGTAGATGGGTTGCAGAACAGAATAACACTCATAGGTGAGCCTATTGGCTTCTCTAGTACAAATCGAATCCAAAAGGAGTACTTTTGGATTAAACAGTTCAAGAAGGGCATTGGCTCGCCTAAAAGCACCACAGCTCAGTTTCATTACAAAATCTAAGACGTCAACAAGGAAAAACCAACCTGCGACACCCCAGCTCTGGCTTGATGAGCTTTCTTCTGATCTCCCCAGTTTCCAGTAGCCAGAGCATACTTCAAACCATCTGATATTATCCTCGTTTTGATGGCCAGCTCCAAGTTGAAATCTTTTCCACGGTCAATGAACTTCTGAGCGTACATTCTTACTTCTTTCAACAAGTTTTTGAACATTCTGTTAAAGAACAAACAGATCACAAGCTTCAGAATTACCTTTAAAGGGCCGTCATGCCCTTGAAAGGGCAGTTGGTGTACTAAAATGCAACACGCCATGGAATTCTGACATGATCGTACTTCAAGTGTGGTAAGCAGAGAAGACAGGACACTATTTATCCCTCAACCACATAACCTGGGAGACCTAGCAGAACTAATGCTACCACTAACTGAGCCAACCATTCCCTTAACAATAACGGCCCGTGGTGCAAATGTGCCCATTTTTTAGGAGCAGTTCTAGAAAGGGAAGGTTGGAGTGTTTACTAGCTCCGGGTTCCAGCACAGATGCAGAAGTAGCAACCACAAAAGTTGATTAAGTTGAGATGTCAATCTTAGTAACAGTTTTCCGCCAAAGGTGAACATACAAAAATAAAAAGGGAGCAATGGTTTGTGGGACATTTAACAGTCATCACAATTTCAAAGCCTCAATCTGAGCAGTATAGAATTGTGTTCTACATGTCAATGACTGTTTATATTTAAAAAAAAAACCTAGACAATATTCGAAGACCCTAAAAGGAGTCATTAACAAGTGAAAGCCATACATAGCTGGAATACAACAAAAGGATGCTCCATTCCTCCACTCCACACCAACTATTCTGTTTGGAATAGAAAGCATTCTTACCCTCTGAAAAGAAATGCAAGTAATGGCCCAGCAAGATCCAACCTTTTGTTCCCGTAGTGATCTCTGTCATCCAACTCACGTCTGCCCAAAGCTGCCAGAAGCAGCCTATGAACCATGTACCTAAACAAAACACAGATTCAAAAAGATTACCACATCTGTTAGAAAAAGTTACTAAAATCCCAAATTACTAAAATCCCAAATTAACAACTTGAAAAAATAAAATTGTATACGGTTCAGCAAACTGTTCTTCTGCCTTCTGGTGAGGGGTGTAGAAAAGTTTAACTTGTAAAATAGGGTTACCCTCAAACTATGCCAACTCTCCATGGGTAGCAGAGCAGTTAGGCTTCAATTAAGGAGACTGAGTGTAGGCGGGTACAGCTATACCCACAGATTATACAAAAGATGACACTTGGAGAGATTTGCTGAAACATATATAGCGTGTATGCTAGGGTTACACAAAGTTCAAATTAATTTAGACTGATACACACAAAACAGCACGTTTAAGAACAAAAAGGCCTTAGAAAAGATCATTCCCACTCTTAAAGCTAATCTAAGGCCTTTAGCAAATGGCAATCCCTACATATCTGTAAGGAAGGATTTTCAAAACTAGCAGGCGTTTGACAGGAAAAATTAGTTTGAGCAATGGCCTTTCACAGTTGGTTGATGTTGGGGAGAATTCTCATTTCTGTGCCAATTCCCTTCAACCTTGGAGACCCCCCCCAGCTCTTTTGCTGGACTTCAGACTTTTTACTTATAACCCTGGAGTAAGTGAGCTCTTTTTCTCACTAATGTAATTTGATCTGATTTGTGTTTCCTTTGTTTTTGGAGTCTGACAAACTCCATAGTCCTCTACTTTTCGTATGGCGACACACAGCACCTTCTGGCAAGTGTCAGAGAAATCCTTTAGCTTTCTCCTAAGGTTTAAATACCTTTTCTTAGGTGAACTACAGTTCCCAAGAATAGTGAAGTGAAATTGACTTTACTTACCTTTTCTCTTTGTAGGTCCAGCACACACCATCTTAAGTGGGGTGCTGGGGGGTTACGTAATAGCCCCTTTTCCTACTTACTCATGTAAGATGCGTTATGTTACCCTCACTACTGTAAATGGCTAGTGGCGGTGGTTTAATTTTCCTACCATTGTGCTTTTCTACCTCGGGCTGAATCTTCAGCTGCAGTATAGCACCCCTGGGTGATCATTTTGTTAAAATGGCCCAGTCTTTTTTCAGCATTTTCTGTTTGTGAAGTCTTTCTTGGGTTTTACTCCGTGTGCTAAGCCAAGTTTGAGCCCTTTGTTCGTTTTACCTTTGGCAGGCTTCAGTAATGAAACCAGCCTCTGGCTCCAGTGTGTCTGGAAGGGCATGAAGTGAGCGGTTCCCACAACTCCCCTGTCCTTTGTCTTTAGGAATGCCTGAATGCACCCAGTCTTAATGGTTGGCTGGCCTTTCAGTGACAGCTAGGCTGCGCATGAATGGGAGAAACCTGCTTAAAAAGGTGAGGGTTTTGGGACTAAAGACAGTCGACCACTGGGAGCAACAACCTGAAGGAATCGTGAACGAAGCTTGCTGCATCCTCCTTGACCTTTGAATTGCCCGGTGAAGCACTGCTGCTGTGCTGAAACTCCTTTTTATGATAGGCAAGAGATGCTCCGGAAGGGACGACTTCTTTCCTTGGGTTAGTGGGACCAAGTAACAGTGACGTACTCCAATGGACCACATTCCCCGACTGGCTGTACTTCTTTGCTGCTGCAGGAACAGGGTGTTGGAGGGGGGGGGGGGGTTCGAAAAATCCATAGTCTAGTGCAACGTCTGCAATCGGCCATAAGCTCCAGGTGCCTTCCCCAGGACCCTCCAGAAGCAGGACGACCAGAGCTCGAGTCCACTCACAGGAATGCAGGACTCAAGGAGTGAAGGAAGCCCAACCAGTATCCAACAACCACGGTGGTCTGTTTACCAAGCGCTGAAACCGCGAAGTGCTGCTGATCTGAAAAGAGCCTGTAGCTGTTGCCGATCTCCAAATTGCTGCCACAGAAGACTTCCAGACGTCCTCCCTCTTGTCCCCACGACCGAGGTCCAGGATCCCTGGATCTGCAGCACTGCAAACAGACAGAAGCCAGCAAGACCACTCTTCTTCTAACCAAAAGTACTGTTCCGACTTGGGGTACTTACCCCATTGTCTTTAGCTTTGCTCTCATCTTCTCTGGTGAGACTTGCAGTAGCGTCGTATTTCAGCTCTACCCTTCATAAGTGCAACAGCTTGTGACCCTACAGTGATTTTTCTTCAAACTAACTTTGTCCAAGACTTTATTATTTAAGAAGTGTGTCAGCTCCATAGACTCTGCTTCAATTGACTTTGGCTGCCTTGGCTCCCTGCAGACTCTTCTAGTCCATTTGACTAATATTTACTGTCCCTCAGCAGTGATAAGGAACAGGTTACCTTCCTGTAACCGTTATTCTCTAGCATGAGCTGGCATGGATTCACATGCTCATGAATATTCCCAGTCGTCAAACAAGGAATCCTTGGTAAAAGAAAAACAGTTTCACTTTGTTATCTGTCTTTCTCCTATAAACCAGCACTGATCTCTGGGTCATAATGCCCCCAGCCAATGACTGCCCTCTCTTTAAGCCCCTCCTCTGGCAGCCATCTTCAGATTTGGTAGCACATAAAGTGGCAGTATGACCAAGAAAAATTGCAGAGGGGCAGGAGGGAGGGTTCACTTGTGAATACATACCAGACCCATGCTGGAGAACAACAGTTACAGGCAAGTAACTTGTTCCTTCTCCATCATGGGGTCTGCCATGGATTCACATGCTCATGAATAAAGAATACATAGCAGTACATCATACAACCACGGAAGGTAGCAAGGCTCTAAATAAGCAATTACTGTTACCTCCTCACCAAGGGAACAAGGTTGCGTAGCATTGCTCGGCCGACTCTGGACTCCTCCCTGGAATCCCTGTCGACGCAGTATAATTTCGTGAAGTTGTGCGTAGACCTTCACGTAGCAGCCCAGCAGATGTCCAGCAGGGGCACACCAGACAAACGCTGTTGTTGCAGCGATCGCTCTGGTAGAATGGACTCGGACGACCAGGCAGCGGTCGGTTTGCCAACGGGTAACAATGAGTGATGCAGCCGGAGAGTCACCTGTAGGTGGAAGCCTTGGACAAGGCTTTCCAATAGTTCACAAGAACAAAGTTCACAAAAAGCTGAGCAGTCTTCTGGAAACTCTACGTGCGGGCCAGATAAAACTTCAGGGCTCGAGCCGCATCCAGCGAGCGCTAAGTCCTTTCAGCTGGCGACAAAGGCATCAGAAAAACACAGGTAACACCAAGGGTGTGCTGAGATGAAATTTCGACAGAACCTTGGACATAAAGGAGTGGTGTGTCCACAACACCAACCTTGTGTCGTGGAAAGTCAAGTAAGGCCACCTGCAGGACAGGGCCGGGATCTCACCTACTCTCCTGGCAGAGGTGATGGCCACGAGGAACTTAGGCAGAGCTTGGTGCATCGGCTCGAATGGGGACACCAACCCCCCCCCCCTTTATGAGCCTAGTCAGCATCACAGAGTTCCCACACCGAGGCAGGCACCTTCACCGGTGGGAACCAACAGAACAGTTCTTTGATTAACTCCTTCACTAGACGGTGTGACCAAAGAGAAGACCGTCCTGGAGACCTGGTGTAGTGGGAGATAACCGCCAGATGCACCTTGGAGGCGTGCGGCAGCCCAGACTTACTCAAGGACTTAGGGGGCCGTGACCCTCAGGTGGTTAATCTTCTGCGACCGGCACCAAGTTGCGAAACACTTCCATTTGCGTCCGCAACACTTCAGAGTCTACAACGCCCTGTCCTTGACGAGGACCTCCATGCAGTCTGCAAGCAGCTTGTACACACCGAACTCTAATGCTGCAGGAGCCAGGCCTCGAGATTCAGCGATCCTGGGTCATGGTGCAGGATTGCGCCTCCTTCCCTGGCGAGAATATCTGCGACCACTGGCAGCTTGACCGGAGGGGACACTGATATGCTGAGACAGTCTGGGTACCAGATCCATCTCAGCCACGCTGGCGTGACAAGGGTCATCCTGCACTGGCACCATCCGAGTTGACTGATGACTCATAGCAGCAGCAATGGAGGAAACGTGTACAGGAAAAGGCCTTCCCAAGGGAAGGAGAATGTGTCCCCCATACTCCCTGACTGGGGGAACCTGCTGGTGAATCTCCAGCACTTGTGCTCGTCGCAAATGGAGCCATCTGGTGACTGCCCCACCTGAGGAAGATGTCCACTTGATCCTACTGATGCTCCTACTCGTGGCAAGAGTGCAGCTCCTGGCTGAGGGAATCAGTGACTGTTCTGGATTCCTGCCGGGTGAAAGGCAAGGAGGCCCATCCCCAGGGCAACAGCCCAGTGCCACAACTCCTGCGCCTCTCTGGAGAGCGTGCGGGATCTGGTGCCCCCCTGCTTCCAGATGTAAGTATCTTGGTGGTATTGTCCGTGAAGACCCTCACCACTTTGCCCGTGAGGGACGGGAGAAATAACTTGGGGCCCAAAACACTGTCCGTAGTTCCAGGACGTTGATGTGCAGCACCTTCTCCTTCGGCAGCCACAGTCCTCTGGCTTGGAGAAGTCCGGTGTTTGCTCCCCATCCCTCCAGGGAAGCACCCGTTGTGACAGTTTCCTGGTATGGAGGGCTCTGGGAGTCCGTGCCCTCGGCGACGGAGCGCACGCTCCCACAATCTTATCGCTCGACGGAATTTCTAGTCGAGCAGGATCCTGTCCTTGAAGCCTCCAGACACCTGGATCCAATGAGAGTCAGGAATTCATGGAGCAGTCGCATCCGCAACCTGCAGAGCCGGATCAGGAAGGTACACAACGACATCATGCCAAGCAGCAACTTGATGGTCCTCGCCGTGGCAATTTTCAGTGCCAACAGCCATTGCACCTGGCCCAAAATGGCCGCTATATATTTTATTTAATTTATTACATTTGTTACTCGCCCAGACCCTGCGGTATCACGGTGAAAATACAGGTAATTTGCACATTATTATACAATATTGCAGTTACAAAGAACACATTTTTATACATAGGTTACAAGAGATCATATAGTCAGATTGTTTATACCAAATTCCAATTGGTCAGGTAGCCATTCCCATTTTGTTTCAGCACTACTTGCAGTTCTGCGGATGCCCTTAGCAGTGTAGTTGGTCATGGGAGGGTGGGGCGTAAACGGTTAATATTTATTGAATAACCAGGTTTTCAGTGCTTTTTTGAATTTTAGTAAGGAATCCTCGTTTTTGATGCTCAGGGGTAGTGCGCTCCAGTACGATGGGGCTAGAACTTTGAAACTACTTCCTCGTGCTCTGCTGTATTTGTATTGAGGAACTTCTAAGAGGGCCAGGTTATTGGATTTCAGAGATCTACATGAGATTTTTTTCTTAATGGAGTTATTGAGGTAGCTAGGTGCTTTGTTGGTGGTACATTTGTAGACAATACTAAGGGTTTTGAAGATGATCCTTGCTTAGATTGGCAGCCAGTGGTTTTCTCTTCTAGTGCTAGATGTGTGTTCAGATTCCTTTATCCCTAAAGCCGCTCTAAGGGCTTTGTTCTGTAATAATTGGATTTTGTTTAAATTGGTTTTGGAGGTTCCTAGGAATAGGATGTTGCAGTAATCTAGTTTTGTTAAAATCAGAGCTCTAACCAGTGTGATGCAATTTACTGGGGTGAGAAATTGGCGGCTGAGTGCAATAAGTTTTGCTGTGTAGGCTGTGGACGAGGAGAGGGCTGCTATTTGTTTATGCATAGAGGTTGGCATCGAAGTAGACACCTAGCGTTTTGACTTGTTTGAGTACTGGGATCAGAGTACCGTCGATGTTAATGTGAGAGTAGTCCGGGTGAAGGGTGCATATTCTTTTTTGGGAGCCCACAATGAGGACCTCCGTTTTCTCATCATTTAGGCAGAGACTGTTAAGGGCCATCCAGTTTTGGATTATAGAGTAAACTTTATTGATGGTGAGGGTGTCTTGGGTGTAGTCGCCTTTAATAGGGATGAGGATCTGTGTGTCATCTGCGAAGTTGGTGTAGATGACAACCATATCATCTAATGCTGAGAATAAGAGTTTAGTGTATGCATTATAGAGGGTGTGGGAGAGGCAGGATCCCTGGGGGACTCCAATGGGTACTATTATGGGGTCCGCTGCACACTTTCCAATGGCAACTCTGGATGTACGGTCAGTAAGAAAGGATTTGATCCAATGTGTGGCGTTGCTGGAGAAGTTAAAAATCTTTTTTTAGAGTATTGCATAGTTTGTCATGATCTACCAAGTCGAATGCTGCTGATAGGTCCAGTAGAAATAGTGTGGCTAGTTTGCCTGAGTCTCTAATAGAATCTAGTTGGATTTTTAGATCCAGGAGGGCTGTCTCGGTGCTGTGGTTGGGCCTAAAGCCTGATTGTTTGGCTCCTAGCAGGTTATTTTGTTCGAGGTGAGTTTGCATTTGGTTGTAAGCTATTTTATCAATGATTTTAAGTAGGAATGGGACAGTCGTTATGGGCCGGTAGTTTGTGGGCACTAATGGGTCTAGAGTGGGCTTTTTTAGTAGAGGGGTGACCCAGGCCGCTTTAATGCTGACTGGGACCAGATTTGTGGAGAAGGAGGCATTTACGAAGTTAGTGATTAAGGAGTGAGGGTAGGGGCACAGAGTTTAATTAGGTGTGCTGGAAAGTTATCACCTTTGCAGTTGGAAGCTTTAAGTTTGGATATAGTATTAAGTACTATATCGTGAGAGACTGGTGTGAAATTGAAGAGGGGGCAGTATTTTCTAGGATCGTGGAGATCTGGTTGGCCGTAGAGTGTTTGTCGGATAAGAGGTTTCTTTTGGAGGTAATTTTGTTTTGTAGTAGTTTGATTTTAGATGCCAAGGTATCTTGGATGGTGTTGCACCAGTCTTTACTTGGTTGGACTGGGTTGATTATAGGGGATCGGATCCTCCAACTCCTTGAGTATAGTGAATAGCTCTTTGTTATCGGAGGATGCATTACCGATTCTGGTATTAAAGGCATCTGCCTTATGGGCGGTGATGGCTGATTTATAGTTTTTGTTTGCCAAGTTGAATTCTTCCAAGGCTTCTGGGGAGTGGGTTTTCTTTAGGCGGTGTTCGAGCGATCTTTTGATCCGTCTAAGACTAGTTCCTCGTTGAACCAGGAGGAGGATTTTGTGTCCTTCCGTTTAGTTTTATTAACGCAGGGTGCTAGGGCGTCAATTGTGCTGGTAAGACAGTTATGGTAATGGTCTGCCAGGGCACAAGGTTCTTTAGCAGTAATGATATTGTTATTGAGGGCATTGGCTAATAGGGGGTTGATGTTTTCTGCTGTGAGTTTGCGGATGTTTGTTACATAAGATTCTTCAACAACCATTTCCGGTAAGTCTGGTTTATTGCACAGGATAGTGAAATTTATACTATGATGGTCTGACCAGGGTACCGAGATGATGGAGTCTATGGATACTGTAGTGTTGAGTTCTAGTATCCAATCTAGAAACCTCCCTTTTGTATGGGTAGGGGCGTTCACAAGTTGTGTGAAGGCCATGTCTTTTAATGCACTGTGCAGTGCATCTGCTTTGTGGTCTTGGGGGTCATTAAATGCTAGATTCAGGTCCCCTGGGACTAGGCATTTTGTGTTTGGTTTGATAAGTGGCTTTAGCAATAGTGGTATGTCTAATTCTGGTTGAGATATAGTGTTAGGTGCTCTGTAGATGGTTATTATGTTTATGGTGGTTTTGTGGTACGTAGCTAGTTTAGCTAGCAGGACTTCGTAGCCGACTGGGCTCTCAATAGGGCTGGTTCTTATTTTGAGATGGGCTTTTGCAATAATAGCTACTCCCCCACCTACTGATTTTGTTCTGTCCGTTCTAAGAATGGTGTAGTCTGAAGGAATGGCAATATTCTCTCCTCCGACAGCCACCAGGCAGGAAACCGTGTTGAGTCTGGACCCCAAGAACAGAGCGCTCTGCGATGGTGTCAAGCAGGATTTTACACAGTTCACCGAGAACCCCAGATCTGTCAGCAGCCGGATGGTCCTCTGTGTGATCAACAGCGATGTCCCTTGACCTGGCCAAGATAAATCAGTCGTCGAGGTACGGGTAAACATGAAATCCCTGTAGTCGCAGATGGGCCGCCACCAGAGCCAGGCATTTCGGACTGAAGTCGGTGCCCAGAGTCTTTACGAAGGGGAGAGCCTTGAACTGGTAGTGCTTCCCTTGTACACAAGAACTTGCAATGTTTTTCGTTAATGGGGACGTGGAAGTAGCAGCTTCTAGATCCAATGACGATAGGAAGTCTACCTCCTCCAGTTGGCCAAGTACCTGCTGCAACGTGACCATACCGAATTTCTAGGACTTGATGTACTAGTTGAGTAGTCTTATATCGAGAATGGGCCTTCAACCCAAGGTCTTCTTTCTTACCATATCTCGGGTAAACTCTGGAGCCCCGGAGTCACTTCGGAACCAGCTCCATCACCCCTTTTCTTAACATGGCCCGAACCTCCAGCAGCAGCCGTCGGGCCACCAGTGGCATTCGCTGACACTTGTTGAAATTCAGAGGTGTGTCCATGGGCGAGAGCATTCAGCACCCAGCGATTGGTGGAGGTTGTCTCCCAAATGCTAAATTAGCCAGCTGGCCTCCCACAGTGGTGCATGGGTGGGGGCCAGACTTCCTGGTCGGTTCAATCTTGCTTGGAGGTAGTCGGACCGCCTTGGGACCCTTGACGATGACGGCAACCTCTTGAAGGACTTGAGCAACCCCGGTTGACTTCCTAGGTCAAATATCAGGAGGGTTGCGGTAAGAGGATGAGCCCCTGCCAAAAACCTTCGAAGAGCTGCTTGATTTCCCTCTCGAGGAACGAAAGGACCGCTTGTGTTGCTGCATGGTGTCCAAAGCAGGAGCCGTCTGTCAGTCTCGATGGCCTGGAGGGATAAGTCGACGGCCTTCCTAAACAGGTGGTCTCCATCGAACAGCATGTTCAGGAGCCTCGTCTGGACCTCCTGCCGGAAGTTGGTGGCTTTGAGCCAGCCACAGCTGCAAACCCTGTCGCCCATCTGGCAGAAACCTGTATCCGATGTCCAGTGCCACCGTGATGGCATGGTCCGACGCCACCTCACCTTCCTGGAGGATCTCCAAGGCCTCGATCCGCTGGTCATCGGTGAGGAACTCCAGGAGCAGAGCTCTCTTGTACCAACGCTCCCGGTCGTATCTGGCCACGATTGCCAAGGCGTTGGCTGCTTTCACCGGCATCGCAGCCGAGTAATTACCTTTCTACCCAGGGAATCCAATGTCTTCCCCTCGTTGTTAGGGGGTACAAATGAAGACGAACTTGACTATTTCCTGGCGGCCGTCGAGACTAGAGTCTGGCCACAGTTGAGACCGCAGGCACTTGGGCACAGACTCCGGCACCCGTTACTTTTTCTCGCTGAAGCAGGGTTCTTTCACAATGACAGTCCCTCATCACAGACGTCATCCAGGAGCGGTACCGGCAGGATAGTCTTCCTCTTAGCATCCCGACGTTGGTACAAGCCCTCCTCCGGGGTGAGCTGGAAAAGCTCAGATGCCCAAGCAATCATGGAATGAAAAGAACCCACCTTGTCCGGTGGACAGGCTCTCTGCGCCGGCGATGGAGGGTCTCCCAACCCTGCGTCATTGTCCGTATCAGTCATTGTGTCTGTCTGTTAGGCAGAATTGCAGGGAGTACCCTCTGGGAACACCACACACAATTAGGACTACAGGTGTAAGCAAAAACCAACCTTTGGTGTCTGTACCACACACTTTTGGTAGCGAGCTGAGCAGCCAGGCTAATCTCCAGAGGGAATGCGAGCAGTTGAAGTTACACAGAAGTATCACAATCACAGTGGTTCAAGTAGACACTTACACTAAAAGTTTCTTGGTAAATAATACTTAAACATTTGTTTATACAGTAGAAATCAACTCAATCTTAAAACACCAATAAACTACAGTATCAAACTCTAGTTATAAAGACAGTTTGCGTTCCCCTGAGAAAGGAGCCAAATAGCACTTCAGTACTTTTAAATATGAAAAAAAGCATAGGTTTGTACAAAGGGTTAGAAAACACATTTTAGATAATGCAAAGGTTCAATGTATCAGGAGGGTCAGTTTGATTCAATAGGCCAGGCCAAAGTCAATAGTCTAGTGTTCTTGGATAGGACAGCACAGTTCTGGTACAAATGGAGAAGTCTTTGTAAAAGTTTTTAGAAGTAGTTGAGGCAATAAAGATATACTGGGTCACAAGCTGATTAGGCCTGCGAGTTGGGAAAGTTTTACGAACTTCCACCGCGAGAGTTTGGATCTCTCAACCATATGACAGTTCCTTAAAGTGGAGCAAAAAGATGCAGCTGAAGACGTTGGTTCCTGGCAGGTTCTGCAGGTCTCGCTGTTCCTGAGCCTCAGTCGTGGGGACAAGAGGGAGGACGTCGGGGGACTCCTGCACTCCACAGGATTGTCGTCGGAGCAAACAAAATGGCGTTGCTTCAGCTCATGTAACAGACTTACAAACGCAAACTAGTGTCCTTCACCCTGGTTAACCTTCACAGCTCCGAGAATGGTATTCAGGCGTTTGCTGAGTTGATTGATCCCACCAACTCAAAGGGAGAAGCCGTCCTTGAAAGAGCTTTGTCGATTTGAGATCTGGCAATTCGGGGTTGCTGCAGGGCTTCAACCGATCAAACCAACCGTCCAGTGGTTGCAGCAGCCGTCCTCTTCCAGCTCGTCTTAGGTTCCTTCGTTCCAGTGGTAGACTGCCTTGCAGTCCTGGAGACTCACCTTTTAAACAGTTTTCTCCCATTCATTCCAGCCTAGCTGCCACTCACCCAGCAGGGTGGCTGTCCTTGCCGGACAGTCAGCCAGCCAATCACGCCAGAGTGCATTTTGGGTCTCCTAGGAGACTAAGCACAGGGAGTTTCTGGCACCTCCCTCACTTCCTGCCCACCCCAGACACTCGGGTGCCAGAGGCAGTCTTCAGTCCTGAAGCCCACGAAAGGCTCACGAACAAAGGGACCAAAACTGGTTTGGGGCGCAGAGTTAAACACCAGAAGGACCTTTCCACAAAGAAACTGCAAAAAAAAGATGAGTCCGTTTTTACAGAGGGGTCTTGGGCGCATCTTGAAAAACATAGCGGCCCCGATTTTTAGCTACCGGTGTTCGCATAAGGGAAAAATCATGGTAGTTTGTTATGAAACCACTGCCACCAGCCATTTCAATAGGAGAGGGTAGCTTTTGACAGCTACAAGAGTTTTTAGACATGGGGGATACTTAGTAACCCCTCAAGCACTCTATAGGAAGATAAGTGTGCTGGGTCTACGAATTTAAAAAGGCTAGTAAAGTCAATGTAACTTTACCTTCTCAGGGGAACAGTAGTTCAACTCAGAGAAGGTATTTAAACCTTGGGGAGTGCAAGGGACACCCCTGTGCCACTGCACTGAAGGTGCAGTGTGGCACAATAATAAAAAGATGCCTTATGGGGTTATCTAAAACTCAATCAAAGAACACGAGTAAAAAACACATCAAAACACCTGAGAGAGGGGGGGGGGGGAGGCTCACACTCTCCCGGAGAAAAAAACAAGTCCTCAAAAACCATATAAGTTGCTGAGGGTCTCTAAGGTGAAGGGAAATAAGCACATTTCTGAGAATTCTCCCTAACACCGTCCATGTCCCTGCGACGAACGAACCCACCCTGAATGTCGCGGGACCTGCTGGAGTGGCGACCCAGACAGAAGCAGACTCGCAGTGCTTGATCTTGTATTGGGCCCCCACGGATGGAGCACCCTCAAAGGACTTAGAAGTCTGCTCAGGTTGGCTGGGTCTGGGAGAGGCATGCCCCTGACAATCTCCCGGGGTAGAAGCCTTGGTCTTGAGCCACGCCGCCAACCGGACTATCCTTCATTGTGCGCTTGGTGAAGCCAAGCCAGATCTCACAATCTTCTTTATGCGCCGGTTGTAGACAATACAGGCACTGGGAATGCTAGTCATCCGAAATAAACATTCCGCAAATCGCAGCTGGTGCACAGCTGGAAAAAGGAAGCTCAATCCTTCTTCTCTGACATGATCCGGCGCGGTATAGGCCTGAAGACTTCTGGAAGCTTCCAAGAAGAACACTACGATTTCTGCCCTTGAGGGGCGATGAAAGATGCCGAAAAACGGGTCCCTGTTAATCATAAGGGTGAACGATTGAGCACAAGGGTTCGATTGACCGAATAGAATTCTCTAGTACAAAAAGCGAAAAATGCAGAAAAGCTTGAAGAGCAAAACGCGAGAACTCCCAACACTTGAACGGGCGGTAAAAATCTAAAAAATGGCTGCCAGAGGGCAGTCATTGGCTGGGGGTACTATGAACCTGACCTCAGTAATTGGTTTAAAGGAGAAAGACAGTTTAGAAACGAAAGTGAAACTTCTTTTGCTGAGGATTCCCAGCATGACGACAGGGAATATTCATGAGCATGTGAATCCATGCCAGACCCCATGCTGGTGAACTGAATATTACACACCCCACAATCCAACCAGCCCTAGATTAACTTATCCTGATTCAGAGTTCTAAGTTTATACTGTTCCTAGAATCTGTGTTTCACTAGCTCAGAAAAGTATATTACTCCAGTTGATATAACTATGTGATTCCTTGCTGAGCGTCACGGTACAAATGATAGGGTCTACTACCCTAGTATTACTGAAAGTAATCTAAATGTAACTGTTTTGACTTCACTAGAACTGAGGTTAGGTGTTCCAAATAAGGTTATATGCTTTGGTATGTGCCCTTAGTTGGACTTCAGAAAACCTGTCCTAACATGCTTCCTGGGACTCATTTCACCCTCCCAAATAAACAAAAGTTAAAGCAGGATCAGATTTCTCATCAGAAATTAATTGCTAAGCAAATGCTTAGCTTTTGTTTCTTTTTTATAACTGCTACAGGATCAGATGGCTACACTTACCCCAAGAAATATGCTTTCTTTGTTTCACAGAAATCACTGACTCCGACGTGTGGAAGCATTTCTTTCTGCAAAACTTCCTTCGCATACTTGATTCTCTTCTCTTTCGTAACACCGGGCTTAGCACCTCTTGAACCTATGAAATTCAGGGCAACATTCTGTTCCTGGATGACAAACGCTTCATCTAAAGATGGCTTGACCTACAAGAGATTAAATAACAGCCTTAAACAAGTTCACTTGATGAATAAGTTAGTCTCCAATTCTAGCAAGATGGCATGAGTCTTTAATTCTTTGTTCCGTTTAAAAGGTAAAAACATTTTGTAAAACAGAATATTTACTTTACAGTCCATTGTATATCGAAGGATGCATTAAACTAAAACAGGAAGTTTGTAAACGTGCAAGGCCTATCAGAGCACATATTGTAGTTAGAAATCAATTCATTCATTTGTATTCTACTTTAAATCACAACCTGAATCAAGCATGGGTACAGGGAGCACCTATTTTATTTTTCCTTAGGCCAGTAAGCGTACAGGCCATTTCCAAGCACTTGCAAATATTCAAAAGCTTAGAACACATTCCACTGATCCTAACTGGTGGTTGTTAGGCAACATTGTACGTAGTAACCCTGTGGGAGACTACACCATCCTTGTCCTCTTGGCAATAGGGAACCCAACCTTTGGTATATGTCTGTACTACACAAGTTGATAGTGACTGAGCAGCCAGACTGATCTCAAGAGTGGTCAATGTGAACTGTAGGGTTATTACACAGATTCACAGTGACAAGTATCCAAATAAACACTTACACTCAAGGTTTCTTCACTAAACAATTATTAGTTATTTAACAGTCAGTTTGAATAAGCCTTCTTTATAAGGGAGCAAATATGTAACACTTAAATATACTTCAAAAATACACACTCTGCTCCAATAAATCAGTTGATGCCCATTTGGGATGGCACACACACTTCTTATACCCTGAGGGAACGTCAATAACTAGGACACTGTGGACATTGATATATCACTGGTACAATTAGAGCAATACTGAGTTTGGTGTCAAAAGGGTTAGAGGAAGAAACAATGGTTAACAAGTTTCTCAAACAGGTAAGCACTTTTGAACATCCCCCAATGCAATGTAGATTAACCCTTTCCCAGCTATACAAGTAAAGCATGGATTACTTTTTGAAGTTACAGATCAAATTAGAAGAGTCTGTCAGGGAGCCAGGACAGCCAATGTCACTTGAGCAAAGTCTAGGGGAGCTGATGTTCTTCAGGAAGGTAAGTAAAAAGTCTTGTATAATGTTAGAAAGTTTCTATTGAAAAATAAAATCACTGTTGGGCCACAAGCTGGGAGGCTTGTGATGGGCAAAGCTGCAAGTAACTCTGCAATGGGCAGCCAAAGCAAGTCTCAACTGAGACCAAGCAAGGCTAAACGACCAGCGTTAAGTACCCCTTAGTTTACAGTACCTTAGGTCTGAAGAAATCGGTTCCAGCTGGCTTCTGTTCCTGTTGTAGTTTGCCAGATCCTGTTGTTCCTGGGCCTCAGTCGTGAGGACGTCTGGGGACTCCTGCACTACGGGTTGAAAGTCGGCAGTAGCAATGGGAAAACTTCAGATCAGCTGCACTTTTTGGTTTCAGCTTCTCGCGAATAGCACCACGGCAGTTCTCAGCTATTTTGTGGGCTTTCCTTGCTTCTGGGGTCCAGCACTCTGTTGAGGTGGCTCAGGCTTGGTTAGTCCTCGTTAGGCAAGGTTTGTGTGCAGTACCCTTTGAGACCACTACACAACCAGGACTACAGCTGTAAACAAAACCAACCTTTGGTACAAGTCTGAACTACACAGTTTTGTGGTAGCGCTGCTGAGCAGTCAGGCTTATCTCAAGAGTGAATTTGAGCTGTAAGGGTGTTACACAGAGGTCTATAATTACAAGTATTCAAATAGACTTCTACTCAAGGTTTCTTGGTAAAACACTTATTTCACAAAAACATTCACTAGAAGGAGGCAATCTAGATCACACAAAAATATACTTCAGTACTTCACACGATCAGGTTCTGAGGCATTTAAGCTACTTTAAAGGAGGAGCAAAATGGCATTGAGCATTTGAAGTAGGAGCAAAAAGTCATAGGTTAATAAAAAAAAAGAAGATTACAGTTATTCTAAAACAGTGCAAATAGTGGAGTTCACCAGAGGAGTTGATTCAATGTAATAGGTTAGGCCAGAGTCAATGGGCTAAAGTCTTGTATAGGATAAAATCAGTTCTGGAAGTTAAAAACGGAAAAGTGTTTGCCAAAGTTCTCAGAAGTAGTTCGCAAAAGAAAGATTCATATGTCGGGTCACAAGTTGCCAAAGTTTCACGCACTGTCGCAGTGAGAGATAAGTTCTCTCGGTCGGCTTTTCACAGTATTTTACAATGAAGAAAAAGATGCAGCTGAAGAGGTCTGTTCCTGCAGATCTCGCTGTTCCTGAGCCTCAGTCGTTGGGACAAGAGGGAGGACGTCAGGGGACTCATGCACTGCACTGGGACTGGTCAAAAACCTGGCAAAGGCAAATCTTCGATTCCGGTAGCTGTAGTCAAGCACACAAACTGGTGTCCTTCTCCCTGGCTATTCGGTTTCATGCAGCACTCGAGGAAAATACAATCAGGTCCAAGAATGGTATCCAGGTGGATGAAGAGTTGATTGGTGCTACCAACTCTAAGGGAGAAGTCGTCCTTTAAGGGCTTCTCTGTCGAGATGAACTTGGCAATTCGGACCTGCAGCAGGGCTTCACCGGGCAAACCAACGGTCCAGGAGTTGCAGCAGCAGTCCACTTCCAGCTCGTCTTCTGTTCTTTCGTTCCAGCGGGCGACTGCTTTCCAAACCAAGAGACTTGCCTTTTAAACAGTTTTCTCCCATTCATTCCAAACTACCTGCCACTCACCCAGCAGGGTGGCTGTCCTTGCCGGACAGTCAGCCATCCAATCACACCAGAGTGCATTTGGGTCTCCTAGGAGACTAAGCACAGGGAGTTTAGGGCACCTCCCTCACTTCCTGCCCACCCAGGTCACTCGGGTGCCAGAGGCGGTCTTGCGTCCTGAAGCCCGCCAAAGGAGCAAAGGGACCAAACCTGGTTTGGCACGTAGAGACAAACACTAGAAGGACCTTTCCAAAAAGAAATGGCCGGGCCCGTTTAAACAAAGGAGGCTCAGACGCCATCTTGAAAAACATGGCTCCTGCGATTTAGTGCTACCGGTGTTCGAATAGTTTGCGGTCGGAAAAAATCATGGTAGTTCATTGTAAAACCACTGCCACCAGACATCAAGAGGAAAGGGTAGCATTTGACTGCTACATGAGTTTCTAGACATACGGGATACTAGGTAACCCTCCAGCACTCTACTGTTAGATAGTGTGTGCTAAGTCTGGGAATTTGAAGACTAGTAAAGTCAATTTCACTTTACTTTCTCTGGGAAACAGTAGTTTATCCCAGAGAAGGTATTTAAACCTTGGGACAGCCTAAAAAGGCTTCCCCTGTGTCAATGCACTGAGGGTGCTGTGTGACACAAATGAAGATGATGCCTATGCAGTGGTCTAAAACTTCATGGTCAAAGAACACAAGAGTAAAACACACATCAAAATACATGAGAGAGTGGGGAAAAAGGTTCACACACTCTCCAGGTAAAAAAAAATCAAGTCCTCAAAATCCAGCAAAGTTGTTGGGGGTCTGTAAGATGAAGGGAATTAGCACATGACAATTCTCCCTAACAGAGGAAGACAAACTGGCGATAGTTGAAATATACCATAGGAGACTTACTACAGGAAGATGGGGACATATCCGACCAGATAAGGTTTATCCAAGGGGCAACTTGCCACAATTTACAGATCAGTTCCTTACAGACTAATACAGCCCCAGGGCCAAATGGATTTGGGAATGGGTATTATAAAACCTTTAGGATACAACTCATAAGACCATTAACTAGTCTGTTTAACAAATTTATAGAACAGGAGGGTGGTTACTAACTAATTGAGTATATCTACTACATACCTAATACTGAAGTCAGGAAAAGATCCTGTGTAATGTGCCATCGCCCCATCCCCCTACTGAACGGCAATATTAAATTGTATGTGAAAAACCTGGGAGGCTGGTGAGAATAAGCGCGATTCATGAGAATCAATCAGGTTTTATTACAGGTAGACAAACCCAGGATTACATTAGGCGAGCTGTAGACATCGATATATGATATGATAGTTTATTTATATAGCCCCTATACACAATGTGTTTCAAAGCGCTTCAAGGAGGGAGGGGACATAGGAAAAATACAGTTACATTCAGCAAAAGTCCTTGAAACAATACAGAATGTGAAAAAAAAACTATCATAATAGGCCTGTCGACATTTCTGATAGTGCAAGTGCATAGAACAAGTAAGGCAAGAGGTGATGGAAAGGAAGGAAAACAGAGCAAGCAGTAACATTACTAAGTCTGACGACAATTTACGCAGTGCAGGTGGTAACAAGAGGCGGGATGGGAGGGGGGGCAAGTGGACGGAGGGGGGGGGAAGGAGAACAAGACACGCTACTGAGCAAAAAGTCAGTGACAAATTGAAAATTAGGGGAGGGGAGAACAAAAGGGGGGACAGACAAGCTGCTATCAAGAGTCACGGAACAGATAGGAGTAAGTGCTAGGAGGCGGAAGTCTAAGAGGGGGAGAAAGGAAGGGGGAGTATGAGGGAAATTGAAGAGGATGGAAATGAGGGGGGTGGAGCGCAGAGCAAGAGGGGGTCGAGCAGGGTGAGGGCACAGATACTCACGGGGGGGGCAAACAGAATCTCAGGGGGGCAAACAGACACTCACGGGGGCAGGGGGCACAGACACTCACGGGGGTAGGGGGGCACACAGATAGTCGCGGGGGGCAGGGGGCACACAGATACTCACGGGGGGCAGGAGGGGCACACAGATACTCACGGGGGGCCGGGGGGCACACAGATACTCACGGGGGGCAGGAGGGGCACACAGATACTCACGGGGGGCAGGAGGGGCACACAGATACTCACGGGGGGCACAGATACTCACGGGGGGCCGGGGGGCACACAGATACTCACGGGGGGCACACAGATACTCACGGGGGGCCGGGGGGCACACAGATACTCACGGGGGGCCGGGGGGCACACAGATACTCACGGGGGGCACACATACTCACGGGGGGCACACAGATACTCACGGGGGGCACACAGATACTCACGGGAGGCCGGGGGGCACACAGATACTCACGGGGGGCCGGGGGGCACACAGATACTCACGGGGGGCAGGGGGGCACACAGATACTCACAGGGGGCAAGGGGGGCCACACAGATACTCACGGGGGCAGGGGGGCCACACAGATACTCACGGGGGCAGGGGGGCCACACAGATACTCACGGGGGGGGCACACAGATACTCACGGGGGGTAGACATGCACTCACATGGGGCCGGCGATCCGGCGTACCGCGGTGGACAGCGGTAGACAGGGCCTTAGGAGTGGGCCTTGTGAGGAGGGCCGGCCAAGCCTGCCGGCCTTCCCATTGGGCAAGATGTGGGTATAGGGATAGGGGTACGTATGGGACAACTCTTCTAGGCAGCAGGTTTAGACGCTAGGCTTGCCTTTGATAGCATGGACTGGAACTTTCTCAAACAGACCCTAGCTGTATTTGGGTGTGGACCGACATTCATACAAATGGTTACAGCTAATTTCCAAACTCCCTCCACAAAATTATTGGTTAATGAGACAACACGAGTAGACATGTCGGGGTACGAGAACAGAATGCCCACTTTCCACATTGATCCTTGCAATGGCTATGGAGCCATTGGCAGCAACGATAAGGCGGGACCAGGGGATTGCAGGAGTAGTATACAAACAGTAGGAACATAAGTTTGCGCTATACGCTGGCGATATCCTGCTATTCATGATGGACACGAAACACACCCTGCCAAGGGTAATGGGTGCTATGGAGAATTTTCAGTTTTGTGCTAAATTCCTCCCACCTTAGACACCCCAAGCTCCTTTGCTGAAATTTGGGATTTTGTACTTTTAATTCTGTGTTCTCTGTGTTTCTTTTGGTTGTGGTGTCTGACAAACTCACCTTTTACATTGTGTTGCACAGCACCTTCAGTGTAGTGACACAGGGAAGTCTTTCAGATTTACCAAAGTTTTAAATACGTTCCCTGGGATAAACTACTGTTTCCCAGAGCATTAAAGTGAAATTGACTTTACTTACATTTGTAACTTTCTAGACCCAGCACACACTCTTACAATAAGGTGCTGGAGGGGTTACCTAGTATCCCCTTTGTCTAGCTTCTCATGTAACATTGTAATGTTACCCTTTCCTCGATGAATGGCTGGTGGCAGCCCTTTACTTTTTACTACCATTATGGGACTTTACCACAGGCTATGTTCGCAGCCACGGTAAAGCACCCATAGGTGCCACTTTTGTCAAAATGGACGGGTCTGTTTTCGCCATTTCTTTGTGGAAAGGTCCTTCTTGAGATTTACTCTGTGTGCCAATCCAGGATTGGTCACTTTATTCGCTTTGCCTTTGGCGGGATTCACGATGAAGCCCGCCTCTGGCTCCAGGGTGTCTGGTGGGGACAGGAAGTGAGAGAGGAGCCCAAAACTCCCTGTGCTTAGTCTCCTAGGAGACCCAAATGCACTCTGTGGTGATTGGCCTGCTAACTGTCGGGCAAGGACAGCCACCCTGCTGGATGAGTGGCAGCTAGGCTGGAATGAATGGGGGGAAAGGCGAGTCTCCAGGACTGAAAGGCAGAGTCGACCACTGGAACGAAAGAACCGAAGACAAGCTGGAAGAGGACTGCTGCTGCAACCACTGGACCGTTAGTTTGCCCGGTGAAGCCCTGCTGCAACCCCAAATTGCCAGATCTCCAATCGACAGAAGCTCATTCAAGGATTGCTTCTCCCTTTGAGTTGGTGGGACCTATCAACTCAGCAAACGCCTGTATACCATTCTCGGAGCTGGTTAAGGTTAACCAGGGGGATGCACACCAGTTTGCGTTTGGAAGCCACAGTTACTTGAGCTGAAGTGACACCATTTTGTTTGCTCCGACGACAATCCCGTGCAGGAGTCCACCGACGTCCCCAAAACTGAGGCTCAGGAACAGCGAGACCTGCAGGACCTGCCAGGAACGAACATCTTCAGCTGCATATTTTTGCGCCACTTAAAGATAGTGTGTCATACGGTTGAGAGATCCCAACTCTCGTGGTGGAAGTTTGTGAAACTTTCCCAAATAACAGGCCTAATCAGCCTGTGACCCAGCATATCTCTTTATCGCCTGAACTACTTCTAAAAACGTTTACAAAGACTTGTCCATTTGTATCAGAACTGTGCTGTCATATCTAAGAACACTAGACTATCGACTTTGGCCTGGCCAATTGAATTGAACTGACCCTCCTGGTACACTGAACCTTTGCATTAACTAAAGTGTTTTCTAACCCTTTGTACAAACCTATGCTTTTTATTCCTATTTAAAAGTACTGAAGTGCTATTTGGCTCCTTTTGCAGGGGCGAGCAAACTGTCTTTATAACTGGAGTTTGATACTGTAGCATATTGGTGTTTAAGATTGAGTTGATTTCTACTAGTGAAAGTTTTCTAAATGACTGTAAATAAATGTTTAAGTATTTTTTACCAAGACACTTTTAGTGCAAGTGTCTACTTGAACCACTGTGTTTGTTATACTTCTGTGCAACTTCTACTGCTCACATTCCCTCTTGAGATAAGCCTGGCTGCTCTGCTCGCTGCCAAAAGTGTGTGGTACAGACTTCTACCAAAGGTTGGTTTTTGCTTACACCTGTAGTCCTAATTGTGTATGGTGTTCTCAGAGGGTACTCCCTGCAATTCTGCCTAACAGTTGGTGGGACCAGTCAACTCCAAAGTAAGCCAGATGGACATCCTCTCTGAGCTGGTTGAATTTCCACAGAGTTGCTGCTGGAAACCGAAAAGCCAGGGAGCGGAACACCAGATTGTGTGCATTGCATTTAAGCTAGCCAAGAGCTCCAGGAAGATCCTCCAGACTCCGAGAAAGCAGGACTGACTGAGCCCCCTCAACAGAGTGCGGGACCCCCGATGCAAGGAAATTCCATCTTGACAGCCAGGAGCCGCGGTGTTGCCATTTGCGGTAGTCACAAGGAGCTGAAACACCGAACAGCCACTTGTTTGAAGTTTGCCGTCCCATTGCAGGAGTACCCAGAAGTCCCCCCCTCTTGTCCCCATGACTGAGGCCCAGGAACAGTGAGATCTGCAGAGCTGCACAGGAACAGAAGTCATCTGCTCAACTTTTCGTTAATCCAAAAGGTATTGTAAAGTCTGAGTGTACTTACCTCTTATTGTAGAGTTGCTTGCATCTTCTACTACTCACAAGTCTAACAGCTTTTTGCCCTACATTGGAGGTTCTTTTTCTTCAAAGACTTCGAAAACATTGTGCAAAGACTTTTCTTACTTACCTACCAGAAGTGCTTCAGTTCATATAGACTTGTGCCCATTGACTTTGGCTTAGCCTGTTCCACTGAATGACTGCTTGGGGGATCCAAAAGTATTTGCCTGCTTAAGAATATTTGGGATCTCTTGTTCGTTCTAATAACCATTTTTCTTTGACATATTCGTAAGAATATTCTAAATGCAACAGTGATATATGTCCCCAGCACCTTAACTATTGAAGTCACCCCAGGGTGTAGGTTGTGTGTGGGCCATCCCAAAGAACAAGTTACTTACCTTATCTGGTAAAGCTCTTTCGATGGGATGTTGCTCCGACGTTTTCCACATCTATGACAGGCAATGACCACAGCTATGCTGCTTCGGAAAATTCTTCGGCGTAGGCATCCTGCGTCGATACGCTGTCCCTCGAGGGCCTCCGTAGAGGGTCGCCGTCAGCTGGATGTTTTTATATAGGACGCACGGTGCCCGTAGCCTCAATTGTAGCTTTTTCCCCCAGAACATGTGGCACCATTCTCCTGCCAGTATGACTGCAGAAAGCCTTGCGGAAACGTAAGCTGCAATCGCATAAATTCTGTAGAGGAGCAGGCTGGGAGGGTTCGATGTGGAATACGTCGGAGGAACATCCCATCGAAAGAATGTTAGCAGATAAGGTAAGTAACCTGTTTGAAGGGATTGTGTCCTACGACGTATTCCACATCTATGACCTATGACATACTCCCAAAGCAGTACCAACGTCTGGAGGTGGGAAAAGAATTTACAAATTTAGAATATTAGAATGCCCAATCAAATTGCTGAATAGAGGAATGCCTTACCAAAGGCCAAATCCGGCCCATGGATGGTGTCCAAGGAACAGTGTCTCACAAAAGTATGGACAGAGGCCCATGTGGCTGCTTCGCAAATATTGCGAATCGGAACGCCCCGCTGTAGAGCAGTGGAGGCTGCCATACCCCTAGTAGAGTGAGCCCGTAAGCCTACTGGAGGGTCCTTTCCAGCCAAACGGTAACACTCAGATAGTCAAAATGATCCATCTGGACAAGGTCTGCTCGGAAACAGCCTGACCTAAACGCCTTCCAGCATAACCTACAAAGAGCGGATCGTCCACTCTGACCCGGGACATCCGTGAGAAATAGAAACCCAAAGCTCTCCTAAGATCCAACCTATGGAGCCTCTCCTCTTCCTTACCAGGATGTGGAGGAGGAGAAAACGCCGGAAGAATGACCTGGTTCAAATGGAATATCAACACAACCTTCAGAAGAAAAGAAGGCCGCACCCCAAGGACAACCCTGTCCTTATGGAACACAGTGAAGGGTGGCTTGGCGGAAAGTGCCTGCAACTTACTCACTCTGCGTGCGGAAGTAAGCGCAACTAAAAATACAGTTTTAAAGGAGAACAGTTGCAACGGACAAGAATGTAAGGGCTCAAACGGAGCTCCCATCAGGAACTTTAAAACCAAATTAAAATCCCATCCCGGCACCTGGAAAGGTGACGTGGAAACACAATTTTTGAGCCCTTTTAGAAACTGTGAAATCAAAGGAATTTTAAAATAAGAACATTCCTCAGACGAGCGCTTAAATATAGACAGCGCAGCCAGGTAACCCTTAATGGAACCCACTTGCAGGCCCTTGTGGGCTAAGGAAAGCAAAAAAGACAAAACCACAGGAATGGAACATTGGAAAAGAACCACATTCTGTACCCTGCACAAGTCACAGAACTTGCTCCAATGGCAACGGTACAGGGATTTGGTTGCGGGCCTTCTGGCCGAAAGCAATACCTCCATCACGTCTTCGGGGAGGTCCCAATCCTTATACCTCAACCTTTCAGATACCAAGCATGAAGGCTGAGAGACTTGACCTCTGGATGGAGAACCAGACCCCCCCCCCTCCCGTGAGAGCAGATCGTCTCGGTAGGGAAGACAGCGTGGAGGGCAGATGGACACATCTAGAAGGTCCGGGTACCGCGCTCTCCTGGCCCATGCCGGAGCAATGAGGATCATCTCTGAACCGAAACTCTGCAACACTTGTGGAATGACGGGGACTGGAGGAAACGCGTACAGCAGTGGGAAGGACCACTCCACTACGAACGCGTCCCGTAAGGCTCCTCTTGGAGGGAATTCCCAGGGGAAGAAACTTTCGCACTTCCGGTTGACACTGGTGGTGAAGAGATCCACTTGTGGGGTTCCCCAAAGGTCGAAGATCTCCAACAGAACTTCCTGAGCCAGCTCCGACTTGTGAGAACTCTGCCTGCTCAGAGCATCCAGCGCCACATTTTCGTCTCCGGCCAGATGAACTGCTGAGATCGACATTTCCTGCTGGATGGCCCAGAACCAGAGCTGCATCGTCTCCCTGCACAACAGGAGTGACCCTGTCCCCGACCCCTTTTTTGTTGAGGTAGTGCATGGCCGCCGTATTGTCAGTCATGATCAGGACATTCTTCCCCTGCGCAGACGGCAGAAAAGCCTTCAGGGCTAGCCGGACAGCCCGCAGCTCTAACAAATTGATGTGGAGTCTGGACTCCGACGGAGACCAACGGCCGCTGGCTGTCAAATCGTTGGCATGAGCTCCCCAAACAGTGAGGGATGCGTCCGTCACGATCGTCACCTCTGGCCAAGGTTGCCAAAACAGAGCACCCTTCATCAGATTGCCTTAGACGGCCCACCACAGAAGATCCTGTGCGACCAAGGGCGGAATCTGAACGGGATCCGACATCCTGCCGGAGAACTGCGATCACTGCATCTTGAGAGCCCACTGCAGAGATCTCATCCCCAGCCTGGCCTCTGGCACCAGGAAAATGCAGGATGCCATGAGGCAGAGCAACTCAAGAACTCGAACGCCGGGAGACTCTGGGCACGTTGAAATTTGTCCACCATCTGCAGAATGTGATGAGCCCTCACCTGGGGAGGCGAACACTGTCCCAGGGATGTGTCGAGCACAGCTCCGATGTATTGGAGCCGCTGGGTAGGTGTCAAATGGGACTTCTTTAAATTGAGGGAGAAGCCCAGCTTGTGATGCGAGTGGCAGGTGACGGACAGATGATCCAGGGCTTGCTCGGGAGAACGTGCCCTGATAAATCAATCGTCCAGGTAGGGGCAGACGTGAATCCCCCCTTTCCTGAGATACACTGCTACCACCACCACCACCATCATCAACTTGGTGAAGACCCTCGGGCGGAGGTCAATCCGAATGGCAGGACCGAAACTGAAAATGCGAGTTGCCAACCGCGAACCTCAGGTACTTCCTGTACTTGGGATGAATCGGCACATGAAAGTAGTTGAGGTCGAGAGACGCCAACCAGTCCTGAAGTTGAAGGGCCTGGGGGACTTGAGAAAAAGTGCCCATTTTGAACTTGTCTTTCATGAGGAGCTTGGTCAACCGACTCAAGTCCATGATGGGTCTCAATACCCAGTCTTTTTTCGGGATAAAAAAAATAAGGGGAATACCATCCCTTGTTCCTCTCCACTACAGGCACCAGTTCTATGGCGCCTTTCTCCAGCAGGGATAGGATTTCCTGTGCAAGGAGCGGATCCTGACACTTCAAAGAGCTTCCCCGGTGGATTGTCGTGAGGCCTCTGCCGAAAGGGAAGACAATAGCCGTGGGATATGATCTCCAGAACACACACATCTGAAGTAATGGCTCGCCATTCTCCAAGATGCTGCGCAAGTCTGCCACTGACCGGCGAACCATGGGACATGGCCTCATGACTGAGCGGACGCGGCAGTGCCTGAAGGCAAAGAGGAAACTGCCTGAGCGGCTTTGGCACCTCTAGTACCTTGCTTTCCACCTCTGGTACTCCTACGGTGGTCCCTTTGACTGACGGCTCCTCTCGATCTACCAAAGGAAGAGTAGTACCGAAAGGAACCTCCCCTCCATTGCTGTCCCCTAGGACGAAAAGGTGGAGGTTGGCTTACTGCAGCGCTCAAAGACCTTGCTGCAGCTTTGGAGGTCTGCAACCTCTCAAGGCTCTCGTCAGCCTTGCTGCCAAACAGACGGACTCCATCAAAGATAATGTTCAGAAGCCGGGATTGCACATCAGGAGCAAACTCCAACTTCCACAACCACGCAAACCTGCATATCACAGTGCTCGCAGCCATGGACCAGCTGACAGTCTGCCATGTCCAGACCAGACTATACGGGTTCACACATGGCATCCTTGCAGTCTTGCAAGAGGGCTAGAAAACCACCCCGTTCTTACCCTTCAGGAATATGCTCAGCCGCCAAAGACGCACAATTCAACAGAGTGAGCGAATCTCACCAAAGCACAAACAGAGTTGGCTGCCTTCAAAGCCATACATCCCCAGAAGAAAATACCTTCTTCGCCCAACCATCAAAGCGCTTGTCGTGCCTATCAGGAGGGATGGTAGGGTACGCAGCCTGCTTCGCCGTCTGCACCACCAAACTCTCCGGAGTCGGATGCGACTTACCAACTGCCGGGAGACTCTCCGTAGCAGCCCAAGCCGCCGCCACCCTTCTTTGCAAAGCCATGTGAAATGGCAGCACCGGGTTAGTGGGTGGACCTTGGTCCAGGATGTCCATCAGATCATCCTGATCAAAATCAACAGGTGGAGCAGACCACCGTCACCCTGGACATGAGACGCCTAAAGGAGGATTTGGCATGTGTTCCAGGCTCAGGCCTGCCGAACTCCACCTCCAGAGGGGTGTCAAGACCACTGGCATCATGCAAGAACTGACAGAGTTCTTCCATCTGACTGTTACCAGACAAATGGTCATCAGGGACATCAGGAGGCACAACCATCTCCTCATCAGACTCTTGCTCCAACCTTTTGAGTATATTTCAGAGGTGGAGGAAGTCCAATCTGGGAGGAAGAACAGAGTAGGGCTCAAAAACAGGCCTCACAGATTTACTGAGAGCCTTCCTCGGAGCTTCCACAGCCCTCGAGGGCACCTCTGGCAAATCCTCCACAAAAGGCACCGAGGGAATCGGCGTCGAATGAGGCGTCCACGGACGGACACGGCGCCGACGGCATTGACGACTTCCTCAAAGGCTTCACAGGTTCCGGTCAGTCATAATGGCGTCAAGGACCGGGACCTGGCACGTCTACAGTGATCTTCCTTGTCCGGTCGGGACGTCGACAGCTCCAGATGATCGCGCCGACCGCCCGAGCCCGAAGGCGTGCGAGTGGTGGAATGAGCCCGTTCCCTGCCGGCTTCGTTTCATAGGCGCGGCCGGACCTGTGCCTTGCGATTTGAAAAAAATAAATAAAATCGCCATCTGCTGGCGAAATGCATCCCATTCTGCCTATGCCAAAGAATTGGTGGGACAAGTCAACCGCCGTCTGGCGGAGTCCTCCAACGAGGACGGGAAAGGGGACCGGTGACTTCGCCGACGCGAGAGTCGCTCCTCGAGTCGTCGGTCGAAAGCCTAGCAGATTGACTTATGGGGCCTAGACACCCTACCTACCAATTTCTTCTTCCCTTCCCGCAAGGCCTTCGATGTCAGGGACTGGCAGTCATCGCAGTCGTGGCTTTCGCCGAGGCACCAGAGGCAGATGTTGTGCGGGTCCATGGACATTTTCGAACCGCAGTCCCGACATTTTTTAAAGCCCAACTTCGTGGTAGAAGAAGACAAAGACCTTGTTTTCGAAGTAGAAGAATCGAGCGAGCCGAGATTCCGAAGCAAACACGTTTGCGGAAAAAACAGAACTGAGGCTACGGGCGTCCTATATATAACATCCAGTGGCGTCGACGAAGGCCCTCGAGGGACAGCGTATCGATGTCATCGACGCAGGACGCCGAAGAATTTTCCGGAGCAGTACAGCGGTGGTCATTACCTGTCATAGATTTGGAATACGTCGGGAGGACACAATCCCCTCGAAAGGGTACTTACTGATTTAGAAGCTTGTGTGCGTTTTGAAATATATTTGTGTTGCGTTACATTGCACCGTCTGAAGAAGGCCAATTCTAACTGATACATTTAATAATGGTTTATTCAAGAAACCTTGCGTGTAAGTGTTTATTTGAATAAATGTCACTGTGACTCTCTGTGTAGCTCCCCTACACAGCTCACATTGACCACTCTTGAGTTAAGCCTGGCTGCTCCTCAACACACTACCCACCTGTGTAGTACAGACTTATAGCAAAGGTTGGGTTTCTATTGCCAGGTCAGGGTTGTTGTAGTGCACCCAAAGGGCACTGCATACAATCATGCCTAACAATGGGGGAGATGAATTTGCAGGGGTTATCCGGATTCACAATTATGTTAAATCCAAGGTCCGGAAAGTAACTGACAGCTATGATACTGTTACAGCTATGATACTGTAACAGAGCCAAGTAAAGAGTCCCAGCTAGTTTGGGAGAAGGGTATATATTACCTTGGAATAACCCTAATGAAAAATTACAACAGGCTATATGGGGCTAAAATTCCCCTTCTGTGGACAAAACTAATATAGGTGGGATGCCCAGGAATTGTCATGGCTCACTAGAATCATGGCGGTCAAGTTGACAATGCTGGCTAGACTCCTTTGTGGTGAGTTCGCTCAGCATTCGCATTCCGACCTAGATGATTAAAACACTTCAGGCTATGGATTTGTGATTTATTTGGCACAAAACGAGACCAAGAGTCCCTAGGTCGGTTTTATTTAGGACCCTGCTGATACGTGGGCTAGGAGTGCTCGAGTTAAAATGGTATATTTTGGCAGCACAGCTGGCCCCTATATTAAGATGGGCGGAAACCAACTTGGGAAAAGGCTGGAGTAATATAGAGCAGGGGGTCACGGGAATCCCGGTGGGTAGGCTTCCATTCCTGGGGACAAAAAGCTCGAAAATCGGGAGGGAAGTTGGTGGAATCCACTCAAAACACTTAATGCTGGGATCAAGCTCTGCGAGCTAAGTGGGAGGACCCCGGGCCTTGCTCCTTGTTAGGGAGAATTCTCAGAAATGTGCCAATTCCCTTCTACTATAGAGACCCCCAGTTCTTTTTGCTTGACTTTAGGACTTTTCATTTCTAAGCTGGAGAGCGAGACCCTTTTCTCTACTCGTGTATTTTTCTGTGATTTAGACTGTTTCTTTTCGACTTTGGAGTCTGACAAACTCCACAAGCATCATTACATTGTGACAAACAGAACCTTCAGTGCAGTGGCACAGGGAAGTCTTAGATTTCCCAAAGGTTTAAATACCTTATCTTGATAAAACTACTGTTTCCAAGAGCAGTGAAGTGAAACGACTACTTGCATTGCGTAACTTTCTAGACCCAGCTCGCACTATCTTACAATAGGGTGCTGGGGGGGTTACTTAGTATCCCCTTTGTCTAGTTTCTCATTTAACATTTTTTACCCTTTACGTTACCCTTTCTACAGTTTCCTACACATAAGTGACCATTTTGTCAAAATGACCCTGGTCGTCTTTTTTTGCCATTTCTTGAGATTTACTCTGCGCACCAAACCAGGTTTGGTCCCTTTGTTAGTTTCATCTTTGGCGGGAATCACCGGTGAAGCCTCTCCGACTCCAGCATGTCTGGCAGGGCAGGAAGCGAGGGAGGTGCCTGAAACTCCCTGTGCTTAGTCTCCTTGATTACAGGAATCCACACAAAGGTGATTGGCTGGAGGGCTGTCCTCAGAAGACAGCCACCTTGTTGTGTGGCTGAGAGCTAGGTTGCACATGAATGGGAGAAATCTGCATAAAAAGGCGAAGTTTTTTGCTTGGAAGGCAGAGTCGGCCACTGGACGAAGGAATACGAAGAACTTTAAAGAGACGCCTGCTGCAACTACTGGACCGTTGGTTTGCCCGGTGAAGCCCTGCTGAAGCTCTGAATTTGCCTCGACTAGAGAAGACCTGCAAAGGAAGACTTCACCCCTTGGGACCAACCATCCCAAAGACGAGCTAATCTGGAAATCCTCTCAGAGCTGGCTGTACTTCCACTGCTGCTGCAAGAACCGATTGCCAGGCAGAGGAACACCAGAATCGAGTGAGTGTCTAAGTCAGACCCCGAGCTCCAGGAAGATCCTGCGGACTACAAGGAAACAGGACTGACCCAGCCTAAGCCAAGCCACCTCAGAGTGATGGACCCCAGATGTGAGTAAAGTCCATCAAGAGAACCACAGTGGTGCTATTTGCGAGAGTCACAAGGAGCTGAAACCGCAAAGTGACGCTGACCCATTGCTGCCGCCGACCGGCAATTAGTAGTGCAGGAGTCCCCAGACGTCCTCCCTCTTGTACCCATGACCGAGGAACAGGATCTGCAGACCTACACAGGAACAGAAGCCAGCTGGAACCAATTTCTTCTAACCAAAGGTACTGTAAAACTAAGGGGACTTACCTCTTGTTGTGCAGCCTGGCTAGTTCTCAGTTGAGACGCGTCTTGGTTGCTTTTACAGAGTTACTTGCAGCTTTCCCCCTCACAAGCCTCCCAGCTTGTGGCCCTACAATGATTTGATTTTTATACAAAGACCTCTAAAACATTATGCAAGACTTTTTACCTACCTGCAAGAAGTGATTCAGCTCACCTAGACTTTTTGCTCAACTAACATTGGCTGTGCAGGCTCTCTGAAAGACATCTTCCCTCGCACTGTGTTTTGCCTTTCCCCCAGAAAAGAGTTCATTTACTTTGCATTGGAGGGTTCAAAAATACTTACCCGGTTCAGAATATTTGTTTATTCCTTCATCATCATCATCATCATCATCATCTTTTGACACCAAACTCTGTATGGCTCTAAATGCACCAGTCCTAGTTATTCAAGTCACCTCAGGGCGTAGGAAGAAACTGTGTGCCATCCCAAATGCTATTTACTGATTTAAAGAAACCGAGTGTGCATTTTGAAGTATATTTTTGTGTTACATATATATTGCTCCCTTCTAAAGAAGGCTTATTCAACTGACAAATTAACAAATAATTGTTTAATCAAGAAACCTTAAGTGTTTATTTGGAAACGATTGAGGACTTTTTTCGTGGAGAGCGTGTGAGCCTTTTTTCCCCCACTCTCATGTATTTTGATGTGTCTTACTATTGTGTTCTTTGTTTATGGAGTTTTAGATAACTTCATGGGTATCATCTTTTCATGTGTGTCACACAACACCCTCAGTGCAGTGACACAAGGAAGCCTTCTCAGGCTCTCCCAAGGTTTAAACACCTTCTCTGGGATAAACTACTGTTTCCCAGAGAATATAAAGTTACATTGACTTTACTAGTCTCTTTAAATTCCTAGACCCAGCTCACACTATTTTAGAGAGCTGGAGAGGTTACCTAATATTCCTTATTTCTAGAAACTCACGTAGCAGTCAAATGCTACCCTTTCATATTGAAATGGCTAGTGCCAGTGGATTTACAACAAACTACCATGATTTTTCCCGGCCGCGAACAACAGTAGCTAAAAATGTCGGGAGCTATGTTTTTCAAGATGGTGTCTGAGCACCCTTTGTTTAAACAGGTCCCGGTCGTCTTTTTTAACATTTCTTTTTGGAAAGGTCCTTTTAGAGTTTCTCTGCGCGCCAAACTAGGTTTGGTCCCTTTGTTTCTATGCCTTTGGCAGGCTTCAGGACTGAAGAACGCCTCTGGCACCAGAGTGTCTGGTGTGGGCAGGAAGTGAGGGAGGTGCCCGAAACTCTGTGCTTGGTCTCCTAGGAGACCCAAAAGCACTCCAGCATGATTGGCTGGCTGACTGTCCGGCAATGACAGCCACCCTGTTGGGTGAGTGGCAGCTAGGCTGGAATGAATGGGAGAGAACTGAATAAAAGGCGAGTGTCTTGGACTGGAAAGCAGAGTCGACCACTGGAATGAAAGAACCGAAAACGAAGAGGATGGCTGCTGCAACTCCTTGACCGCTGGTTTGCCCGGTGAAGCCCTGCTGCAGGTCCAAATCGCCTAGTTCATCTCGACTGAGAAGCCCTTCAAGGACAACTTCTCCCTTTGAGTTGGTAGGACCAATCAACTCGTGAACCACCTGAACACCATTCTTGGAGCTGGTTGCATTTTCCTCAGAGTGCTGCAGGAAACCGAATTGCCAGGGAGAAGGACACCAGTTTGTGCACTTTAAGACAGCTACCGGAATCGAAGATTTGCCAGCTTTGTGGCCAGTCCCTGTGCAGTGCAGGAGTCCCACGTCCTCCCTTTTGTCCCCACGACTGAGGCTCAGGAACAGCAAGATCTGCAGGAACTGCCAGGAACAGAAGTCTTCAGCTGCATCTTTTTCTTCAATACAAGGTACTATGAAAACCCGACCGAGAGAACTTACCTCTCACTGCGAAAGTGCATACAACTTTGACAACTTGCAGGCCTAGTTAGCTTGTGACCCGACATATGAACCTTTCTTCTGTGCACTACCTCCGAGAACCCTGGCAAAGACTTTTCCGTTTAAATACCAGAACCGTTTTTACCTATACAAGACCCTAGTCCATTGACTTTGGCCTACCTATTGCATTAAATCAACTCCTCTGGTGAACTCAAACTATTTGCACTGTTTAAGAGTAACTATTTGTTTTATTAACTTATGCCTTTTGGCTCCTACTTCAAATGTTCCGAATGCCATTTTGCTCTTAATTCAAAGTAGTTTAAATGTCTCAGAACCTGATAGTGTAAAGTAATGTAGTATATTTCCGTGTGATAGTGATTGCCTCCTTCTAGTGAATCATTTCTAACTGACTGGAATAAATTAAGAAGTGCTTTACCAAGAAACCTTGAGTCCAAGTGTCTACTTGTGATTGTAGACCTCTGTAACACCCTTACAGCGCAGCGCAGAAGCCTGGCTTCTCAGCTTGCTACCAAAAAACTGTGGTACAGACTTATACCAAAGGTTGGTTTTGCTTACACCTGTAGTCCTAGTTGTGTGTAGTGGATCCAAACTTTGCCTACCAACTTGTCACTGTGAATCTCTGTAATAACCCTACAGCTCACATTGACCCCTCTTGAGACGAGCCTGGCTGCTCAGTCACTCTACCAACTTGTGTAGTACATGCTTCTACCAAAGGTTGGATTAACTATTGCCAAGAGGTGGTGCAGTCTCCCACAGGGTACTGCATACAATCTTGCCCAACAGTCCTTCTAGTCCAATGGGCATAATAGCGAAATCTCCCCGGGGTGGAGTAACTCATTTTCGGAAAATTGGGGCGGTCATACTGCCTTAAGGCCACTCCGCTTTAAAGACTGTAAAGATATGTTCCATATGGGAGAGGGGGGGGGGAGCGTTACAGATGCAAGCAAATTAGGCATTGGATATCTCAAAGGGAGGTAAAAGAAGGTGGACGCATTCCACCAATAGGAGTGGAACTGGCAATGAGAGGGGAAGGGGCAAACAAAGGACTCTCGGCTTTACCGTCGGTTAGATAGGGCGCAGATTGACAGGCTTACATAAGTTGACCAGTGGGAGAGAGAGATGGATATATCAGACGAGGTATGTGGACAGATCTGGGGATTGGGTGCACAAGGCTTCTAAATGTACTGCCATTAAGGAGTCATTATAAGGTACTTAAAGCACCCCCCCTCCCATTCTCAACCCGCCCCTCCCTCCCCCAGCGCCTAACAAAATTAAGCCACAGCCATCTCCACTGTGTTGGAGTCTGAGAGATCTCAGTCATGTGTGGTGGTCATGCCCAAAAGCGAAGTTCTACTAGAAAGAGATCCTGGGTCATACAAAAGATTACAGGAGCGGAGATGCACAACTCTCCACAAATCTCCAGTGGGGTTATTGTTGGGGGCGACCGCAGAAAATACCGCAGAAAATACCTATGCGGCCCATGGATCTAGAGCTATGATTATCACGCAGCAGTTAGCTGCAGCACGCGTGGTGCTGGCCCAGGCATGGAAAACAGAGGGGGATCCCATAATAGCATGGTGGTGGGTGAGTGGTGTGTGAAGGTATGGGGGTTCTGCCCATGGAAAAGACAGGCGCACTAGGATCAGGAAACTAACAGTAATATCTCAATGTTTAGCTCCCCTTTCATGAGTTTGTTCAGAATAGGCAATAACTATCACAGACCCACTATGCTTAAGGGCATGCCCATTGTTCGGCAACGTTTGAATGCAGTACCCTCTGGGAACACTACAAACAACTATGGCTACAGGTATAGGCAACTAAACCTTTGGTGGAAGCTTGTACTACACAGTTTTGGTAGGCTTATCTCAAGAGGGGAAATGTGAGCTGTAGTGGAGTTAAAAAGATTCACAGTTACAGGTATTCAAATAAACACAGGTTTCTTGCATACTTACTTCTTCAGAAGGGAGCAATAGAATAGTAACACAAATATACTTCAATACTGTACACTGAGTTTCTGGATCAGACAAGGATTTTTTGGGATGGGCAACAGACAACCTACACCCACAGGTGACTTCAGTAACAAGGGTGCTGGGGCATTGATACCTTACTGTTGGCATACAGAATACTCTCAATAGTTTGTAAAAGGCAAAGGTTATTATAACACAATAAATACACATTTTCTTAATCAGGGTAAATACTTTCGGATAGCAAGAAAAGAGTCATTCAATTCAATAGGCTAAGCCAAAGCCAATAGCAAAAGTCTCTGTATAGGATGCAGCACTTCAGGTAAGTAAATGGCAAAGTCTTTGCACAAGTTCTTAGGAGTCTGTGTTAAAAAGAAGAACCAAATAAGGGCCACAAGCCGATTAGACTTGTGAGTTGCAGAAGTTTCAAGAACTTCCACAGTAAGAGGCAAGTTCTCTTAGGCTAGTTTTACAGTACTTTAGTAAAGAAGAAAAGGATGCAGCTGCAGACTTCTGTTCCTGTACAGCTCTGCAGATCTCACTGTTTCTGGGCCTCAGTTGTGGGGACAAGAGGGAGGACATCGCAGGACTCCTGCACTGTATTGGCACAATCAAAAGCTGGCAACCGGTAAACTTTACTTTCAGTGGCTGTTTTGCGTTTCAGCTCCTTGCGGTACAACAAATAATACGCGCTGTACCTGGCTAACAAGGTGTACCTCCTCACATCGGAGATCCTGGACTCAACTGAGTGGTGGGAGGGAGGGGGGGTGATGGGTCAGGCTTGGTCAGTCCTGCTTCATGGGAGTCCAGAGGATCTTCCAAGCTTTCAGCCAGCGTAAAAGCAACGCACACAATCTATGTCCCTCTCCCTGGCTCTATGGTTTCCTGCAGCACTCTGAGGAAATTCAGCAAGCTCCGAGATGGGTCTCCAGGTGGCTTACTTGGTAGTGGATTGGTCCCACCAACTCAAAAGGGAGAGGTTGTCCTTGCAGGGCTTCTCGGTCAATGCGAACTTGGCGATTCGGACCTGCAGCAGGGCTTCACCGGGCAAACCAACGGTGCAGGAGTTGCAGCAGCCCCCCTCTTCAAGCTCTTCTTCGGTACCTTCATGCAGTGGTCGACTCTGCCTTCCAAGCCAAAAGACTCACCTTTTATTCAGTTCTCTTCCATTCATTCCAGCCTAGCTGCCACTCACCCAGCAAGGTGGCTGTCCTCGGACAGTCAACCAGCCAAGCGTCACAGAGTGCATCTGGGTCTCCTAGGAGACTAAGCACAGAGAATTTCGAGCACCTCCCTCACTTCCTGCCTACCCCAGACACTCTGGAGCCAGAGGCAGGTGTCACTCCTGAAGCCCGCCAAAGTCGGATAAACAAAGAGACCAAACCTGGTTTGACGCGCAGAGAGAAACTCGAGAAGGACCTTTCCACAAAGAAATGGCGAAAAAAGAAGACTTACAACCATTTTAACAAGGAGGCTTAGCGCCATTTTGAAAAAACATGGCTCCCGCGATTGAACGTTACCGGAGCTGAAAACAGTTTGCGGTCGGGGTAAATCCTGGTAGTTCATTGCAAAACCACTGCCACAGCCATTCTGAGAGGAAAGTGTAACATATGAATGCTACTTGAGTAACTATACACAGGTGATAGTAAGTAACCCCTCCAGCACTCCATGTTAAGATAGGGTGTGCTGGGTCTAGAATTTTTCAGGACTAAGTGAAGTCAATTTCACTCCACTGTTCTCGGAAACAGTAGTTGATCCCAGAGAAAGTATTTATCTGAAATACTTCCCTGTGTCACTGCACTGAAGGTGCTTTGTGACACAATTGTAAGAGATGATGCCTATGGAGTTGGTTGGACTCCATAACCAGAAATAAACAGTGTATAAAATCACATTAAATTACGAGAATGGAAAAAGGGTCACTCTCTCCAGGTTAAAAAAGTCCTCACAAGCAAGCAAAGTTGCTTGGGGTTTCTAAGGTGGAGGGAATTAGCACATTTGAAAATTCTCCCCAACATCCATATTATAGTATAGGCATCTTTGTTATATGAGATTAATGCAAATACAAAGTTGTGTGTCCTGCAAGTTTATGTTAGCGTCACCCTGTCTCCCTTATGTTTAATGTGAGAGAGGGAGGGATTGTGGGTTTTACTGTACACACAGACGCATCATCAGCATAAGGCAAGAGACTAAATGCATGGTGTTCTAGTTTTATACCTATTGTTTGACCATGTCATATCACTCACAAGTGATTTAACGAATGCTGAGGGCGTGTCAAAAATAAAAAAAAAAATGTAAGCGTTTTGCTAAACAGAGGGTAGGTGGTCGATCGCTTTCCTCAGCTGGCTCCCTCCTATGGAACAGCCTCACCCTGACTATGCCTTGATCAAATTCCAGAAAGTCCTCAAGACTTTCCTCTTTACCTTCTCCTTCCCTTCTCTCCTCTCCTCTCCTCATCGCAGTTGCTGTGGTATCCAGGGCCCTTATGCATCCCTGAGGCACCATACCTCCCACACCCAATCGGCACAGCTCCTGTATGCCCTCCGCACTTCGCCTGGCACTCCCTCCGCCCCGGATGTTTGTACTTGCTCCCAACATGGCTCCTGGCCATGAAGCACTCAACCATAGCACTTCATCAGTGGCTCACCCATGAGCTCGGACTCCCCCAGCAATAACCACCAGCTACCCTCTTCCTTGCTGCACTTGCATGTTCTTAATACTCAAGGCATAGTAGGTTCATCCTTTCACCCGTTTCCCCACAGTTCTTATTACATATTGTGTTTTGTATTATATTTCCCTCTCTTGTTTCCCCTTCCCCTGTGGGCACTTTTAAAAACGTTATTACACTTTCTATATAAACGCCTAACAAGTAAACAATCAATAAATATTACCTGGCACAGAAGACCAGTCAAACAAACACAAAAATAGCTGCAAGTTACAATCAGTGGTTTTAAATTTGCATCCTGAACTTTTAATGTGCATTTTGTTTTCACATTTTGTCACTGAGGATTGAAGTCAAGAAAAAATTGGTAACCAATATTAGATTAGTAAATGAGAATAGAGCATGTAGCCATTGACAAAACCTACATTGCGCCAATCAAGGTTGTCCATGTTGAGCCTATGACTGAGTTTGTTGGTCAAGCATTTCGTTAATTGCATATATTTAATCTCTATATTTCAGATGTATTCTTTTAGGTATGTTGTTCTTGGGAGTATTACTGAATTGCAGAAGAAAGTATGTGTATATATTGCATGTACAATTTGTCAGAAATGAACCACAATCAATCACAAACCAAACATAACTGCCACAAACCTATTCCCTAAAAACATGGTGTGAATGAACTCACCAGGTTGAAAATGGGATGCTCAAGAAACCCCACTGCGCAGTCATATGGGCTACTAAATGTAGTATATGAAAAAGGAGTTGTAGTTGCATGGGGGTCTTCAGTAGAAGACATGGTAGTGTTGCTAGCCTAAAAACTAGTGTTCTAACACAGACACAAATTTAACACCACCATTCCAACATATTAAAAGATGAAAACATACTTCAATCTTCAAACAGTAAATTGTTTGTTGCCTCTCGTTAACCCATCTGGAGAATATGGAAAAGCAAATAAACTTTTAGATCTCTGCTGCTTTTGATAATAAAGAAAGTCATAGGACCGTACACATGTTTTGGGCAGGAATATTAGAGATAAAGAATGATAATGGACCTACTTAAGCTATTTCCAATATATGTCCTGAAAGAATTGCTACTGTGAATCTCAGCAGGAATACATTTATTTGTTTTTCAGAAATCTACTTCAAGAAACCTGTTAAAGAACTGGAAATGCAAAACCCATCGCAAAAAGGAATGAGTGGATTGCGGAAGTGTTTTACCCTTTCCACCACTGCTTGATATAAGATCTCACTTGACGGCAAACTAAACATACTTACGATCAAGTATGGACATTATTCAGTGAGTTATATGCATGATTGTTATTACAGGAATTCAAGTTTCTTTTATTTGCTTGTCTCGCGTTAAAGACTCTTCAATTTCTTTGTGTAGATGTTATCCTCCATCAAATGGACTTGGTCAGGAGAATACAGTCAGTGTACTATGTACTGTTTCATAAACAAATCTTGATTTGTAACTATTACAGCATAAATGTGTTAATATTGATTGAATATGCGTATACTGTATTTTTTCCATGCAACGCAATAATACTTTAAAAAACCAACAAAGGTTGGCGATTGGTAATCTCAACACCACTAACCCCATCCAAAGAGAGATGGACTAAGGCATAGACTATTCTAGAGGGAGGGAAGGGTGCTAGTAAAGGACCAACTGTAAAGGACCAACTGCACGGAAGGAAGGGAAATAACCAATGAGTATGCACTTCAAATAACACAAGTTTAAAGGGGGCGGGAGTAGAAGGAGAATAGGTCATTACTTTATTCATTTTTCTCGTTGTTGGCTAAATTTGCTGCGTTTGTAAAAAATACATAATAAGACCTACAAGACCTCCTAACAGCCCTAAGAGGTCACAAAGAAAATCACGATCTTGGATAAGCGGGTGGGGGCGAAATAGAACACCGAACTGGAATCTGAGGTCTGCGGCCAAAGATTCGAAGGGGAACTGGACAGGGACCGGATTGCGGCCTTGGAGGCGAAATGCAACCTCCTAGAAGCCAAACAGGAAGATGCTGAAAATCGCTCCCGGAGGAATAATATCCGCCTGAGAGGCATACCTACCTCCATCACGGACGCAGACTTAAAACTCTACGTCTCTGAACTGTTCAGGTTTGTAAATCACCCTCCCGGATACCTCTCCCCTGGAGCTGGACCGAATACATAGAACATCCCCGAGACGGGAATCCAACTTTCCTCCAGATGTAATGGTCAGGGTCCACTTCTTTCAGCTAAAAGAAGAAATAATGCGGGAGGCAAGACAATTGCGACAGATAACTTTATGGGGCGCCACAATACCTTTCTAGCAGGACTTGTCACCCTCCACGCTACAGAAACAAAAAATCATGCGCCCATTAACGGAATGGCTATGCGAGAAACACTCTATAACAATGGGGATTCCCTGCCTCGGTCAGATTCAAATGGAACGGATCTCAGAAGCAAATCAGCACACTGAAAGAAGCAACAAAATTCATGGGCCTGGGGGGTTCGGAGTGCGAGTCCAGCTCTGAAGAACCGAATCGCCCTCAGCAGGACAAACCCTCAACAGGGGAATGGGCAAAGGTGGGCAGGCGTCGCAGACTCCGAGGCCCCCTGAAGATAGATAAACCAGGATGACCAACCATCAACATCCTAGCAAATCCCCGGTTCTCTGGCTTCCAGCATGCCGCCTTTGCGACCCGCCATGCATGAGATGAGGGACCTCGCTTGATCTATACGAGCCTGTATCACGATCCCAGGTGGGATGCAGTCCACGAAGAACACTGCATGCAGTCTCACCGACAGGGCGGGAGCACCGCCCGAGCTCCAGCATATTTCTTATCAGCAGCCCAGTTGGCCATTATTAGGCGCTTTAGGGCCACCAGTTCCCCGGTGGCAGTGGGATGACAGTTCTCCTACATGTTCTTGTTTTTTGGGGGGAGATGGGGGCACTTGGGTTCTAATGACCACAGGCCATGGAGGGGGGTTCTTACCCTCTCGGACACCGGCCTTGCATTCAAGACAGCAGGACAACGCAACATCAACATCTCAACGAGCTCAACGCAACAATCGCCCTTCAGCATTAGTCTCTCGATCCCGATGGGGGATCATGGACAGTGGCACATCTATCACCAAGTATAAAAACCAATGTCTGCAGCCAATGACGTAATAATCCTCACCTGGAATGTCCAAGGCCTAAATTCACCACGCAAACGTAAATCAGTGGAACATAGACTGGGTCAATTGTCAGGAGATATTATACTACGCCAAGAAACCCACCTGCTGCAAGAAGATGAAGGCCGGGTTAGATTTAACAGATACCAAAAAAGATATTTCCCTTCTTCAGGGCTAAAGAAAAGAGGAGTGGCAATCCTCCTAAGCGACAGAATCACACTGTCAAAGATTACGATAAAAAGGGATCCAGAGGGGCGCTTCCTCCTCCTAAAGGGCCTTCTTGAAGAACTCCCGATCACCAGACAGGTTTTTCACCTCCTAATATTCGCTCTATCCATGGAGCCCTTTGCAGCAAAAATCAGGCTAAACCCGAGAATTAGGGGGGTACTCGTGGGAAAACAAGAATACAAAATAGCATTATATGCTGACGATGTTTTAATAACTGCATCAAATCTAGCAGAATCCTTGGGTGCCCTATGGGAAGAGATCACGGCATTCGGGACACCACAAGGGTAAATCTCAATAAATCCGCCGCACTCGCAGTCACCCTAAACAAGAAAAAGCCTCCCTCGGCCCCCTCATGCTGATCCCATGGTCATCAGGCCCAATCACTTACCTCGGGGTCCAGATCCCCAATGACCCATTACGCTTATACTCCAGCAACTTCCCGCGCCTGATTAGAGAGCTCCAGAAGGATCTTAAAAGATGGAAACCACAGGAGTTCTCCTGGTTCGGGCGAATTACCGTCAAAATGAGCCTACTCCCTAGATGGCTATATCACTGCACAGCACTAGTAATTCAGATCCCCGGCCCAGCAATAATGACGCTACAAAAGAAAATTCAAGAATTCGTATTGGGGGGCGGGGAAGATGCCCCGCATCAGTAAACGAATAATGATGAGAGGGAAAGCACAAGGGGGTTTGGGAGTCCCTGACTTGGTCAGATATACCCTGGCGGCGCAGCTATCCCATGCCTTCGCTTGGGTCCAAGAATCAGACCCACCGAAATGGACAAATCTCGAAGAAGCCTGGTGCCCTGTCCCTCCCTCCCTCTGCTCTACCAGACCTGCCCAACCTACAAGCCTTAGCCACAAGAGCCCACTAATCACTAGTACTACAGCTCGATGCTGGAAGGCTGCGGCCCGCAGATGGGGTGTTCGCTGCTCACTGGGTCCCCTAACCCCCCATCTGTAATAACCCAGAATTCTCTCCAGGCTTGTCCCCACAGAACTTCCAATCATGGAGGGAGGGCGGCTTACGAATAACCAGCGATTTCCTTGAGGCAGGTACACCCATCTCATTTGAAAGATGCAAAGTTAAATTTGGGGTGAACGAGCGAGAGAGATTCCGCTATGCCCAAATCCGACATTGACTATCCCACAGAGCGACTAGAGAGAAATGCTCCAGAGAACTAACCGCATTGGAATTATCTCTCACAACCCCCACGAACAAAGGCAGAACCTCGACTCTCTACCGACTCCTAGATAGGGCTGACCCCTCTACAAAATAAAGGTACATGCTTGAATGGGAAAAGGACCTGGGCAAAGAAATCGATATTGAAAACTGGGGAAAAATTTGGACTAGGCTGCATAAAAGTTTGCAATGTATCACAAACAGAGGGGGCTATAAACTTTGCTATAGGTATTACATAACCCCCGCTCAAATTAACAAGGCCAACCCAAACATCCCTGGATCATGCTGGCATGGGTGTGCGACGCCAGGCTCATTATTTCACATGGTCTGGACGTGCCCGAAAGTCGAACGATACTGGAGAGAGGTAATTAAACATATCAAAGACATCTCTGGTCCATCCATTCCCTGGGACTCCTGAATCATTCTACTGGGCGAAACTGGCGAGGGCGCTCTCCCACTCTCGGGCCATATCCCCCGGCTATGCTCTCACCTACTCCTAGCGGCGAAAATTGCAATGGCCAGGGTTTGGAAAGACAAAGATGGGCCCTCGGTGGCACTCTGCTGGGCGAAATGCTGGGTCATAGTGGTCGCCGAAAAAAAAAATAAAACACTGCTGTGTTCTGGCTCTGGCTCTCGGAACAGGGCCTTAAATATATGGGACCCATTCTGGACTATGCCGCCAGATATCCGGCCCTCACCAGAAGGCCCCCCCCCCCATTAACCAGATGGCTCCAACTGAACTCACTTCACTAACCCTCAGCCGCGGACTACAACAATCCAGCCCGCCGAAGTCCCCCTCAGCAAACGCGGGCAGTCCGGCCCTCAAATGCGAACACTCACTGCTCCTACCAAGAGACATTGGCACTAAATTTGATTTACGATTGTTGATCTGTTCTGATAACTAATGTAATGCTCACCTATGAAAACCCAATAAAATGTTATAAAAAAAATACATAAAAATGAAATGCCAATAAAGACATTAATATGACAGCGCTCAATCCTTGACATAAAGTGGGGATTCCGCTGCAGGTCAATGAGATCATGACATGAGACTGCATCATTGCTTATAAGCAGTGTGCAATCTTCTGGACCAAAAGATGGATACTTGTTGACCACCTACAACGACTTTCAAGATATTCTGCGGATTTAAGCAGCAAGCAAAAGAAATGGCAGTACCATCAATGAAAACAAATTTGCTCTTAAGCCATAATAAATGCAATTACACAACAAAATAGTACGTAACAATTTCAATAATACTTCCACTTTAAATTACCATTTCCATCATCTCGGGGTCTTCAAAGTCATAAATAATATGCTCCAAAATGTCACGGTCGGACACAAAGCCTAAAGCGCGGAAGACAATGATGATAGGCACCTCTTGCTTTATGTATGGCAAAGTAGCCACTATGCGCTGACCAATGGCACTCTTCTTTGCACCCTAGATGGAAAGACGTGAAACAGGTTAGATCCTAAAAGGTAAAGTAAATGAACAGAACAGAAATTAATTGAAGACCCAACTTTTACCAACCGTTTTAGGATAAGAAGGATAACCTTGTCCAAATAGATCTGAAACTTGCACCAATCTCCCTCCCACCCGAGACCTCCGCTCCAACCTTCCAAATCAACCTCCCTCTCCCCTAGTTTCTTTTTTATACAGACAATACTAGCAATAATGAAAGATGCAATTTAGCTCAGTTTGGGTCTGAAACTCAAGGTCATACTCCCTCAAACCCATTTATCCACTAAATTCTAAAATGTTCTAGCCCCTCCATCTTGGGGCATTTTAGTGTACTCCCCCAAACTGTCCCATGTTGGGGAGAATTCTCATTTCTGTGTTAATTCCCTTCTACCTTAGAGACCCTCAGCTCTTTTGCTGGACTTTAGGATTTTCAATTTTTATCCTGGAGGGAAGAGACCTTTTTCCCCACTCATGTATTTTTCTTTGATTTGAACCCTGGGTTTCTTTAGGTTTTGGAGTCTGAAACTCCATGGGAGGCATCCTTTTTACACTGACTCGGCACCTTCAGTGCAGTGTCACAGAACAGTCCTTTGGATTTCTGCTAAGGTTTAAATACCTTATCTTGGATAAACTACTGTTTCCAAGAGTAGCAAAGTGAAATTGACTTTACTTAACTTTTTCTCTTTGTAGACTCAGCACACACCATCCAATATGGAGTGCTGGGAGGGTCACTTAGTATCCCCTTTGTCTACCTTCTCATGTAAACATGTTTATGTTACCCTTACTACAATTAATGACTGGTGGCAGTGGTTTAATTTCCCTACCATTGTGCATTATCATCGCAGGCTGGATCCTCAGTTGCAGTATTGCACCCGTGGGTGTCCATTTTGTCAAAATGGCACCAGTCTTTTTTCGGCATTTCTTGTTTTTAAAGGTCATTCTTGAGATTTACTCTGTGTGCCAAACCTGGTTTGGCCCCTTTGATAGTTTTGCATTTGGCAGGATTCACTGGTGAGGCCTGTCTCTGGCTCCAGCATGTCCGGCAAGGCAGGAAGCAAGGGAGGTTCCCGAAACTCCCTTTGCTTAGTCTCCTTGGTTAAAGGAATGCACCGAAACAGTGATTGGCTGGCTGGCTGTCCTTGGGGGACAGCCACCCTGCTGTGTGAGTGACAGCTAGGCTGCAAATGAATGGGAGACACTTGCATAAAGGAAGGTCTTTTGCAAGGAAGGCAGAGTCGACCACTGGACGAAGGAACCAAAGAAGAAACTGGAAGAGAAGCTTGCTGCACCCTCCTGGACCGTTGGTTTGCCTGGTGAAGCCCTGCTGCAGTGCCGAAGCTCCAAATTTCGGATCAACTAGAGAAGCCCGGAAAGGACTAATTCTTCTGATTCCAACTGACCCCTGACCCCAACTGACCCCAAGACGTACTTGACTGGAACCCCTCTCCCTGCTGGCTGTACTTCTTCGCTGCTGGAATCGAGTGCCAGGGGACAGGAACACCAGAATCGAGCACATCATTTTTAGTGGGACCCTCGCTCCAGGAAGATCCTCTCAAATCCCTCGAAGCAGGACTACCTAAGCCTGAGCCACCTCAGAGTGCAGGACCCCAGAAGCAAGGGGAGCCCACAAGGTGTCCAAGACCCGCGGTGGTGCCATTTGCGAGTAGCTGAAACCACAAAGTGCCGCTGATCTGAAGTGTGCCCATTGCTGCAGCCGACCTTCAAACCGTAGTGCAGGAGTCCACAGATGTCCGCCCTCTTGTCCCCATGACTGAGGACCAGGAACAATAGGATCTGCAGGACTACAACAGGAACAGAATCCAGCTGGATACTTTCTTCAAACTCAAGGTACTGTGTAACTAGGGGTACTTCGGTCTGGCGGTGTGCAACTTGCTTGCTCTCACATGAGACTTGCATTGGCTGCCCTTTGCAAAGTTGCTTGCATCTTTGCTTTTTACAAACCTCCCAGCTTGTGGCCCAACAGTGATTCTTTTTGCTACAAAAAGAACATTGTGCAAGACTTTTGTGCTATTTTCAAGAAGTGCCTCAGCTTTCCTAGACTTTGCTCAATTGACATTGGCTGTCCTGGCTCCCTGTAGACTCTTTACCCTCCGACTTAATTTTTCCATCAATAAGTCATACATAACGTACTTGTATAGCTGGGAAAGGGTTAACCTATATTTCATTGGGGGATTGTAAAGTACTTACCTATTTGGAGAAACTTGTTAACCATTCTTTCCATCACTAACCTTTTCCCTAACTCAGTACTGCATTTAAGTGAAAAGTGATATATCAATGTCCACAGTGTCCTAACTATTAATTCACCTCTGGTTGCAGGAAGTATGTGTGTGACATCCCAAAAGGCCATCTACTTAACTGAAAATGAAGGAGTGTATTTTTGAAGTGTATTTGATTGTTGCCAATTGCCCCCCTTCTAAAGAAGGCTTATTTTAAAACTGACGGTTCAATCAATAAGAAACCTTGAGTCCGGGTGTTATTCGAGTACATGTCACATTGATCCCTCTTGATATACGCAAGCCATCAGATAAGCATAAACTGCTCAGTCACTCTACCAACTTGTGTCGTACAGACCAACACCAAAGGTTGGGTTACCTATTGCCATGGGGTCAAGGGTGGTGGTCTCCCACAGGGTTACTACATACAATCGTGCCTAACAGGAGGGGACTTCATTCACAAGGACAGTAAGGGCATTTATATAGAACTATTACACTTTGCAGATTCTGAGGTTGCAGAACGGAAAAGTTAAAAGGAAGGAAAAAGGTTAAACAGGTTCTCAGGGCTACATTGACGCACTGAACAGGATTTCTCCATAACCAAGCTGCGCATCTGCAGTCAACAGCAAAATAGCTGCGCTGGCTCCAGTAAGCACTATTGCACCAAAAATGCGTTTTGCAGCAACAAAAAGATGGCTGCACCATCTTGCCAAGCACATATTGGGCAGGATGGAACAAGGGGGCACACGGAGGGAGCTTGCCAGTGTGTTCTTACAGATGCAAAAGAAAATCGAGGGGCGTGGCCTAGAGCACAGACAATGCGGACACTCCTCTGATGGCCTCAGTGGGATACCCTTTGCCACGCTGAATTGGGGCACCCGTAATGCTAAAAAGGCAGATCTGAACGCGACCGAGGCTCCATAAGACCCTGGAGCGGAGGTGGCCGCACTGATGGGGGCCGCGGAGGAGCAGCTGCGGCGATACACAGCGATAAATCCCCCGCCCGCATCTCGATCCAAGATGGCGGACGGGCGCCCAGGAAACCGCGAAGGACTGGAGACAGCATGAGTGGGGGAGGGGCTCCCGCCCCTGAAATACATCTCCTTGGTCCCCCGCCACTGCGGACCCCCTCAAACACAGCACTTCCCACCGGAGGACTCCCTTCTCACCTCAACCCTACGAGCAGCGGCGAGTTCGCCAAGCAAGCTCCCCGCGCAGCCCTGTCTGCGCACCCCAGCCCCCTGGCCCAAGCTGCAGTGAGCGGCACTAAAGCAAAAGCAGCCGGGAGGAGGGAGCCTCCCCTGCGCGGCCCCTGCGGCCCTGCCCACGGCCCCGGCCTCACTCCGGACCATCAAGGAGGCGCAGAGGGATTCCCACACCCGGCTCAGGCAGCACCGGCTGAAGAAGTGCCGACCCGGAGAGGTGAGCGGGGCAGGGCCTTTCCTCCGGCAATCCGCCACAGACAGCAGCGGACACCCCAGAGCAGCCCACAGCAACCCCCACTGGCACAGGGGGAATGCCAGCTGAAGGGGGGGCTCCTGCGCTGCCTCCGTGGCTCCCACAACAATCAATCACACCCAGGCTCAACAGGCTGCACCCCCTCCTGCACCCTCTTACACCCCCCCCCCCCCCGCAGCTCCGGTTAGCTACCCAAGGCCCCTGGGAGACTAGCCGCATTGTCCAGGGGCAGGCTGTGAGCAGAGCTGCAGGAGACAAACAGACCTGGCAGGCCCCCAGCGGCAATAAAGGGGAAGCCGGGATACCAGCTACTACCTACCCACCTGAAACATGTGAATATTTCCTGGGGCGCCCCGCCCACCTTCTGCGACTCCTTACCCACCTCCTGTGATCCTCTGCCCCTCACACTGCTGAAATCACCCCCCCCCCCCAACCTCCTTGGAGCGTAGAACCCCCACTCTCTGACCAGGGAAACAACAAGATGTCTAAACAATTCAAAGCCGGCAAGAATTCGAACATTGCAGCAATGCTGATGTCAACTGATAAATCCAAGAAACAAGAACTTCCTGGCAACTTAGTGACATTAGGACATTCATGGCTGGCATCAAATCCGAATTCAGATCATGTATGTCTGAACTATCTGCCAAATGGAAAACACTGACCGGAGGGTGACAGGCGCCGAACAGAGACTGGGGGGAAGTCGAAGACGGGACCCAGGACGAAGCTTCCACCCTGGCGGAGGTCCCGCGCTCAATCAAACTCCACCAGGATAAATGCGAAATATTAGAGATCAAACAAGAAGATTTGGAAAATAGGGCCCGACGCAACAATTTACGCATCCGAGGGGTACCAACCTCAGTCCCAGATAAAAACCTGGCGGAATATGCCCGCTTCCGAGGTACAATCCATCTAAGTCCTTGGAAGGCGATTCCTACAATTTTAGCCATGTTGGCTACGAACAGTTACTTGGCCACGGGGGGAGGGGTGCTGGACCTACAAATGTGCCCACACCTAAAGTCTCCACCCCCCCCGTTGGAGGCTGGAGCAAAAACTTCAATGGCGGGGAAGTACACGACCACAGAACCTACGAGATGCCGGCTGACGCGCCTACGTCTCCCGCAACCTCTCCGGACACAGCGATACCCTCGCTTCTCACTTCAGATCACTCCACCCTGAAATTGGTCTTGCTGAATGTTAGAGGACTAAATTCCCCAGCCAAACGCAAGTCGATATTGCAAAAATCAAGACGAAAATGCCGCGGTGGCCATGCTGCAGGAAACGCACTTATTTCCAGCCGATTACGGGTGCTTAGGCTCCCGCCTCTTCCCGAAACAGTTCTGCGCATCTGGTAACACCAAGCAAGGGGGCACTGCCATTCTCTTTAGGAAGGGGCTAGATCCCCAGATACTGGACACAAAACTCTGCCCGGATGGGAGATTTGTTGCTGTGAAATGCCTGCTACTCGGACAACTATACTCCAGTGTATCAATATACGCTATGCTCCGAACACAGCCCAAGCCGCCTTCTACGATGCCCTGTGCTCTACCCTCCCCTCCTTCCTAAAAACCAAGTTATCATTGGCGGCGACTTCAACTGAGTCCCGGATCCCACAAAAGACAAATCACACCCCCACCATCTCCATCACCCGGAGACTTGACCTCAGCCCTAGCACTCCTACAGCTATTCAGAACGTCAGAGAAGGTAGACGCATGGAGGGTTCTCCACCCCTCAGAAAAAGACTTTTCGTTCTATGTCCATACAACATTCTCTAGAATTGGATCTATTGGTCTCCCCCCAGATTCTCTCGTTAATCAATGATGTTACCATAGGCCCACGGACTCTGTCGGACCACGGCCCGATGACCTTGGAAATCCAGATACAGGAACCACCCCGCCCTGCCCAACGTAGATGGGCACACTATGATCCAATCCTCAACGAAATGCTGCTTAGGGAGTCGATTGCAACCACGATCAAGAACTTTTTCCAGGAAAACCCCACAACAGACACTTCTCACGCCAACAACTGGGATGCCATGAATGCGGTCGTACGCGGGGAACTGATAGCTCAAGGCATAGCTTTCCACAAAGCTAGGCGTCAAACCCGCCTGGCCCTTGAAGATGACCTCCGGAAAGCAGAGCAAACCCATAAAGGAAAAGGATGGTCCCCGAGAACCCAATGTGCCATTCGCACGGCACAGAAAAAGATCGAAGCCCACTACGCCGAACACACAGCACACCAACTGGCAAAGGCCAAGCAATTCTATTATGCCAAAAACAAAGCAAACAAATTATTGGTAGCCAAATTGGCCAAAGCAAAACATGATCATTGGACTCCAGGATGCGCAAGGTAGAACTCAATACGCAGAGCAAGACAAGCAGTGCCTGGCAGCGGAGCAACTGAGACAGGTAATAACTGCCCCGCCACGAGACATGGCCGAACAAAGGGACTACCTACAAAAAGCAGCACTCCCCCAAATCCCGGACTCAACCGAGACCTCCTGGACGCACCAATCTCCAGTGAGGAGGTAGATGAAGCCATAAAATCTCTTAAATCCCGGGCTCCAGGCCCAGATGGCTACACAACCAGGTTCTACAGAGTCTTCAAGCACCAGCTACTCGCCCCACTGGCACAGCTATTCAACTCCTTTAGGGAAACCGGCGTCATAACCCCCTCCATGCCAGAGTCAATCACAATCCTCATCCCTAAACCTGGGGGGGACCCAATAAGCCCAGCCTCATACAGACCTATCGCTCTTCTCAACATTGATGCCAATATCTATTCAAAATTCTGGCAACTCGCTTAGCTCACATCCTCCCAGACAAAATTCAACCTTACCAAAGGGGCTTTCTGAAGAACCGATCTACAGCGGACACCTTCCGCAGAGCCTTGACCCTGGTGGACCTGGCTTCCCGAGACGCACAAGGGATTGTGCTCATGGCACTAGACGCAACCAAAACGTTTGACAAGGTGGATTGGTCATTCATGAGGCTTACCCTGGAGACTCAGATTTGGGCCAGAATTTCGCACCATGGTCCTGGCCAACTACAAATCGTCCAAAACCCTACTCTGAATCAATGGTAATCGCTCGGCCCCCATTACGCTGACCTGCAGAAATAGACAGGGATGCCTGCTGTCCCAGCTTTTATTCATCTTGATCATGGAGCCCTTAGCCCAACGGATTTGGCTGAACCACCTAATTAAGGGTCTCCAAGTGGGCCCCTGGCACCATAAATTGGCCCTTTATGCGGACGACGTACTCCTAACCATCACAAACCCCTGCATCTCTTTGGCACACGCCTTAGCAGAACTAAACAGCTTAGCAGAACCATTAACTTCAACAAGTCGGCAGCGCTGGGAATAGGGATCTCATCAAGAGCACGAGAAGACCTGATCCCAATGTGCCCAATACAATGGAAGACGAGACGGCAATGGCAGGACCTATTAGTCACCAAGTATACTACCGCCATTTGGGACAAAACGCTAAAGCAAAAGAAGATCCCAGGGGGACTCAACCCCTCATCATCCCCGGTCTTTCTGAACCCAGCCTTCTCACCTGGAGCAGCTCCCTAAAACTTCAAAAACTGCATTAATGGGGGACTGGAGACTGAGGGGCAACTTTTCGAAGGAGGACAACCACTTTCTTATGAAAGATGTAAAGAAACCTTCCACCTTCAAGAAAAGGACAGGTTTACATACCTCCAGCTGCGCCACTGGTGCACCCACCCACAGACACCAAGCAGCGACCCGCCCTCCCACCCCTATAGAACTAACTCTTAAGGACCTACCAACCCGAGGCAAGATCTCTGTGCTATACAAGCTCCTCCAAAAAGACTTTCTCGCCTCCAAATCTCGGTCCATGGCACGGTGGGAGGCAGACCTGGGGCACCCCATGGAGGGCCGGTGCTAGGTGGACAACTGGACCCGCGGCAAATCGGCATCCGCCTGTGTCACGAATAGGGAGTGTGCCTACAAAATCTTACTGCGCTGGTACTATCCCCCTCTAAGACTCAACTACATGAACCATACTGTAGACCCAGCTGGCTGGAGACGGTGCAGCCATCAGGATCCTTTTTCCACATGTGGTGGACTTGTCCAAAAGCCCAAAGTTTCTGGAAGGAATGCCTGGCGGTCATTGCAGAAATCACGCACACAAAATTCCCTCTAGAGCCCGAACCTATCCTCCTGGGCGCCCCGGTTCCCAGGATTTCCCCACGCACAGGCCCTAAAGCCAAACTGTTGTCCCAATGTTTGTTGGCGGCTAGAATAGTGGTGGCCCGCACTTGGAAATCTGGAGAGCCCACTCCTGCCCCTCTGGTGGGTGAAGCTGTGGGATGTACTAATTGCAGAAAAGGTGACAGCAGCTAGAGCGGATCTCCTCTACCGCTTCCAGAACATTTGGAACCCTGCCAGAGTTCGATCGAGACTTCCCAGCGTTAACCTACAAACCCTATCTGGCCAGGAGGGTGCTAGAGAGCTGGGCTGCCCCACAGGAGCAGGAGGGAGGAGAGGGAACCTGAAAATGTGACGAACATTGGGACGGTGGGGGGAAGGGAGAAACATTTGTATAGTAATGCCTACTAAATATGGATATTATGTGGAGGTATTATTTTCCTGCCTTGTTCAAAAATAAACATTAAGAAATAAGAAATCGAGTGAAAAAGCAGTGCTGCTTTGCTGCCAGCACAAAGTCCCCATTGAAAAGGGGGTATTTTACCTTAAAATGATGTTGCTCTGACGCTACTTTTCTGTTCTTTCTCAAACTACTGTTAGTAATAAGGCCCTGCCATGCCCATTCATATCCCCATTGTGCCTCAGCAAAACCAAGCATTAACCCCTGAATGACAGTCTCTGTCAAACCAAATTTGAGAAAAATCAACAAAGAAACTTCATTTTCCGCCACACAGGAAAAAGTTTCACTTTTAAGTTATGAAGTGTTAAGGATCAGTAATTCAAAGCAACTCCAGCTCTGGGCTATGTCAATTTCAGTGCACAGGTGGTTCAAATAAACTATTGCCTAAAAGAAAGTAACTATAGCTGCAAAACAGTGTGGGAATTCAGATGGAAAGCCAAAAACCGAATTTGAAAGGAAAGTGCTAGCAGCTTGCACCACTGTGTAAAAATGGGCTTTGCAAACTAAAGGAGAAAAATGCTTGTTTGAGAGTACTAGGTTGAACAAAAACTTCTTCATACCCAACAATGTGAAAGGGGATTGTACTGTGAAAATACAATGTATGAAAGGGTTCCATTCAGCAGATTTTCTCTGATTTCAGAGCAAAAATAAATGGAATGAAATCAAACTTCAGTGGCTGAATGGGGGAGCAATCAGCCCAAGACAGGTTTCTGCCGAGAGGATGACAAACAAAATGGGCCCTCCCAGCAGATACTAACACCCCAGTGATAATTATTAGGTTGGACAGAATCTGTTCTGGGCCGAGCCCTCTGCAATGGAATTTCCAGGACACGGACGGGAGGGTCAATACACCTTCAATAAAGCTGGGAAAACCCCATCCTCCATCTGGGGGGGGAGTGACAGTTGGTGGTAGCTGAAAAGAAAAAGAATTGGCCAGTGTAGGACAAAGGATGCCCATCTGTTTCAAAAGACTATTTTATTAAGAAACTTTCAAGACTATTTGCAAAAGCACTTTATAAAAATGTAAAAATGTAATAGTTTAAATATGATTTTTGTGGCTTTCAAATAGGAGGTCTTGGCTGTCAATAGCATGTATGGGACACGAACGCCAGACAAATGTGAATCATGGGGAAAGGACATGGAATGTTAAAAATTAACAGAAATAGGCCCCATGATAGTATGTACACACGTGTAAAGTCCCAGAATTTTAGGCCGAACATTTCACACTGAAAATGACCAAAGATCATTAAACGTACAAAATAATGTTGCACAGATTGCAGAGTTGGACAACAATGGTCTGCAGAAAATATGTAACCCGTTTATGTAATTTTCTAAGGGACTTCAACTGTATAAATGTACAATTTGTGGCAACATCGGATTTTAGCCAAAGTAACAGTGGGAGGTTTTTGAACATTGTAAAACCCACATCATAAATCTGACATCCTGCCCTTGAAATCCAACCAGCTAAGAGCGAGGCGGGGGACTATCACCCCTGACCAATCCAGTGGTTTAGAGGTGTGTTTAGCTAAGCCTGCCCAGCCATATACTTCTATGATGTCACTGTGCATTATAAATAAGAGACTCTTCCTGAAGTTCCTGCGCTGCGTTCTTGATCTGCTCCATTCATCTTGCTGATTCCAACTATAAGGCCAAAGCATTGCTGACCCTACTCCAGAACCCACTGCAAAACCCAAGCATAGCCGATTCCTATCCCAGAAAGGCCAGTGATCCAGAATCAACCCACTAATCTCCCATTAAAAGGGGAAAGCTGTGGTACCTTTTGCATCCTGAAATCAGACCGGCATGCTGCCCCCTGACTGCATCCAGTGGTACCTGTGCCATCCAGTGACCCAAATTGGGCAAGCACTGGGGTGGCAAGGTTGACCTCGCGAATCAACTTTGGATCTTACTGTGTTCCTCTCCAACAATATAGCCTAGATAATTTAGTGCAAGTAACATTTTCCTTTCTATGAAAACCAATTTTCTCACTTTTAACTGCTCTATTTTCCTAAAAACGAACCTCACTAACTTCCAAATCTCGCTCAATTCACCAGCTACAGACCTATTTTCACCTCTATATGGTCCACGTCATTATATATATATATATATATATATATATATATATATATATATATATATATATATATATATATATATATATATATCGAGGAAAGAAAAACAAAAAAGAAAAAGCTAATCAAAGCTTTTTAGGCGGCACTCTTCTCCCACAATAGAAATGCACCAGATGCAAAAGAGGATCTCCATCATACGTCCTTTATTTTGCTTTAGAGACACGGTGGACAAGCAGTTTCAGGAGAGAACAAACAATTACGCGTTTCACCCTTCCGGGCTTCGTCGGATTGTATATCAGCACAAAAAAACTCACTCCAAATCAAAGTATTTCACCAGTTTTTATTAAAAAACCATTTGGGTAATTTAAAGAGGGACTTGAGTACATTGCAAGTTTTCCAACATGTCATTTGGCTGCAGCATGTTTTAAACTTTCCACTCGTTTTCGAATTATATGCTCTTGGTGATCCATTGCCTTGCGATTGCTGGTGTTTATATAGTACTGCCTTTGTGAGAAGTTTTAATCTGCACATTCATTATTTGCCATTTCAGAGTGTCATTTCATGACATTGCAAAGGGTTTAAAATCCGTTCTGGAGGGTCCTTGGGAGACTCCTGGAGCTTCTGGCCAGAATACAGACCTGCACTCTTACTACGGATTTCTTGACCCCTGGCACTCGATTCCTGCAGCAGCAAAGAAGTACAGCCAGTCGGGGAAGATGGTCCAGTGGAGAGAGCTTCTCTGGTCGATCAGCAAAAGGAGTTTCAGCACAGCCGCAGGGCTTCACTGGGCGATTCAAAGGTCCAGGAGGATGCAGCAAGCTTTGTTCAGAGTTTCTTCGTCAGGATGCCCTTCCCAGTGGTCGACTGTCTTCAGTCCAAGAAGCCTCACCTTTTAAGCAAGTTTCTCCCATTCACGCACAGCCTAGCTATCACTCACACAGTAGCGTGGCTGCCCTGCAAGGACACCCAGTCAGCCAATCAGGGCAGGGTGTATTCAGGTAACATGGAGACCAAGGACAGGGGAGTATCGGCCAACTCCCTCACTTCCTGCCCTTCCAGACACACTGGAGCGAGAGGCTGGTTTAAGCACCGAAGCCTGCAAAGACAAAGAACAAAGGGGGGGGGGGGGTCAAACCTGGTTTGGCGCGTAGAGTAAAACCCAAAACTGACCTCAAACTGAAGGCCATTTTGCCAAAATGGACACCCATTGGTGCTATACTGCAGCCGAGGATTCAGCCTGTGGTAGAAAAACACAATGGTAGGAAAATTAAACCACTACCACCAGCCATTTAAAGTAGGGAGAGTAACATAAAAAATGTTACATGAGCAAGTAGGAAAAATGGCTACTAGGTAACCCCCTAGCACTCCCCATAAAATGGGCAGTGCTGGACCTACAAAGAGAAAAGGTAAGTAAAGTTAATTTCACTTTACTATTCTTGGGAACGGTAGTTCACCCAAGAAAAAAGGTATTTAAACCTTATGACAAATGTGAAGAATTTCACTGTGACACGGCACTGAAGGGTGCTGTGTGTCACCATACAAAAAGTAGATGCCTATGGAGTTTGTCATTCTCCAAAAACAGAGGAAATCTAAAATCCAAATCCGATCAAAACATATTAGGGAGAAAAAAGGGCTCACTCACTTCAGGGTTAAAATTTAAAAGTCCTAAAGTCCAGCAAAAGAGCTTGGAGTCTCCAAGGTTGAAGGGAATGGGCACAGAATTCTCCCCAACAGCAACCAGAGCCTGCTGTAGCCAGTCCTTCCAATCGACCTGGGGACTCCGAGAATGACGACCCAGAGCCTGGTGAGACCCACTAGACTCAAGACCACCTGCATTTTGAGCCATCCCATGCCATACTGACACCTTGCAGGGCTGTAATACCCTAATACCCTGCAACCTTGAGCCATTATGCGGTGCGCGGTCTTCCGAATTCCAAATCTAGCTGACATTTCGTGCACATTCCCGCTGGACCTCCAGAGGCACGATTCCAGTTTGAAACATGCCCTCACCAAGTGCTGGACCTTTAAACTACGAGAATCCAGCCAGCGATATTCTGTCTTCTGTGCTCCTGAAAAAGGCGCCAAATCCACAGATTTGCATCCAGCTGCGAGAAAAACCTTACCTAGAGCCTTCCCTGTGATCCTTGCTGCAAAAGTCTTTCCAGTGTTCTTTCTTCTTAATGAAAGAATTCAACGACCAGGTTTTTGGCTGCAGATCCTGGAGGTCCTCGTGCGGCAAAATCTTCTATGCTGAAGTACTGTGCTGGCTTGGGTATTTACTTACCTCAAGTCTCTTGTGATTCCTGTGTAGTTTTGAGGTGTTTTTTCTGTGATTGGAGTCCTCTCGTCCAGTACACCCAGGTCCCTGCTGGAATCCTCCTAGGGTGTCTTCTGTGAAGCCCGTGGACCTTCAACTAACTCTAAAAGTAAAGTACTTACTTGTTCTAACAGTCTTCCTTAGGAACTCTGACTTTTGCAACTTAAACTATCCTGACCTGCCCGTTGGACACCTGACCCTAGTGACCCGCCTTCTGCCACGGAGAACACTCATGGCTCCAAGAATAAAGGAAACACTTCAAACTAATGGGCCTTTTGCCCAGAAAAGAGAAAAAGTGTTTAAAAAGTTACTTACTTGCAAAAGACATTGGTTGGTAGAGTGAACAGGTACAAAACTTATTACTTAACTTAAAAATGTTCTGCCATTCTGAAAAGTATATGTAACATCTTTCTTTCCTTAGAAACTGTCGCCATTCTAATTGAAAGTAGATGTAAGTTTATTTGACTCGCCTGTAAATGTGCCTCTTTCCCAAAAGTAATGCTCTTTACTTCACTAACTATTTCTTTCAGAGCATAGATGTATAGGTTTCCCAGCTTGGTCCTGCTTTCCCACCGACTTGTTGGTAGCCTGTACAGAATAAGTCTTCATTAGGTTTTACCTATCTAGAATAACCTGGAGTCATTCAGAAAGTGCCACACTGGGTTTTGCTTTCCCTGGTCTGTTTTAGACAGACAAAGACAGTCAGGGGTTTATACCTGCCTTTAAGTTGCCGATAGCTCCTTTAATAGGTTTTACTTAGCTTGTGTTAGCTGTGCCCCTTCCAAATATCAGTTAAGTTATTGCTTTCCTTAGTCTATGCACTGAAAAGCAACTGTAAATTAACATTACACAAAAGGGTTTACCTACCTCGAGTATAACTGCTATCCCAAAAGAAGGTATAGGTTTACTGTTCCTAGAAGAAGTGTCACTATTCTGTAAAATATATTGTCCAGTTGATGTTACTATGATTTCTTGCTGAGCGTCACGGTACAACTGCTAGGGTCTACTGAAAATAATCTAAAAGTAACTATTGGTTTGACTTCCCTAGAACGCCTGTTAGTTTTTCCAAATTAGGTTTTATGCTTTGGTCAGTGAACCTTCAAGCATAGTGTTGTGTTTTTCTATAATGTGTTTATATGATCTGTGATAGTACTTGTTAAGCAAGATTGTATGTAGTACTCTTTGGGTGCACTACAACAACCCAGACCTCCTGACAATAGGAACCCAACCTTCGGTACACGTCTGTACTACACAGGTTGGTAGAGTGTTGACCAGCCAAGCTTATCTCAAGAGGGGTCAATGTGAGCAGTAGGGAGATTCACAGTGACAAGTATTAAAATAAACACTTACACGCAAGGTGTCTTGATTAAACAATTATTAATTTAACCATCAGTTTGAATAAGCCTTCAGAAGGGGCAATATAATAGTAACACAAATACACTCCAAAATACACACTCTTAGTTTCCCTAAATCAGCAAATACCCATTTGAGATGGCACACAAACTTCCTAGACCCTCAGGTGACTTAAATAGCTAGAAAACTGGACATTAATATATCGCTGTTGCATTTAGGGCAAAACTTTGGAGTATGTCAAAGAAAAAGATTAGAATAAAACAAGAGAATCTCACAAATATTCTGAAGCAAGTATGTTTGGTAACCCCCAATGCAAAGTAAGTTAACCCCTTCCTGGAACGAAGACAAAACGCAATGTCAGAGTGGAGAAGAGTCATTCAGGGAGCCAGGCCAGGCCAAAGTCAATTGGGCAAAAGTCTACCTGAGCTGAAGGTAAATTTCTTACACCATGTTTTAGAAGACTTTGTAGAAAAGAAGAAAATCAAAGTATGGCCACAAGCTGATTAGGCTTGTGAGGCAAATAAGTTGTTAGCAACTCTACAGAAGCAACAGGACAAGTCTCCACTGAGAACAAGTGACGTTACAACAAAAAGGCAAGTTCTTAGACTTTAATAGTACCTTTGGTTCGAAGAAATGGTTCCAGCTGGCTTCTGTTCCTGTGCAGCTCTCCCGATCCTGTGTTCCGGGGCCTCAGTCGTGGGGTCAAGAGGGAGGATGTCTGGAGGACTCCTGCACTGCAAAGGGACGGTCGGCGACAGAAAAAGGACCAACTTCTATTCAGTGGCACGTTGCGGTTTCAGCTCCTTGCGTCTTCAGCAAATAGCACCACTGCAGACTCTTGGCTGTTGAGATGGGCTTTCCTTGCATCTGGGGTCCCGCACTCTATTGAGGAGGCTCAGGCTCGGTCAGTCCTGCTTCCTGGGAGTCCGGAAGATCTTCCTGGAGCTCTTGGGCAACTTAAAAGCAACGCACACAATCTGATGTTCCTCTCCTTGGCTCTTCGGTTCCAGCAGCATCTGCAGTGGAAATACAACCAGCTTCGAGAGGATGTCCAGGTGGCCAACCTCTGAGTTGATTGGTCCCACCAACTCAAGGGGAGAAGTCGTCCTTGCAGGGCTTCTCTAGTCGAGACGAATTCGGAGCTTCAGCACAGCAGCAGGGCTTCACCGGGAAAACCAGCGGTCTAGGAGTTGCAGCAGGCGTCTCTTCCAAGTTCTTCTTCGGATTCCTTCGTCCAGTGGTCGACTGCCTTCCAAGCCAAAAAGCCTCACCTTTCATGCAGGTTTCTCCCATTCATTCCAGCATAGCTGCCAGTCAAACAGCAGGGTCACTGTCCTTGCCGGACAGCCAGCCGGCCAATCACCTTTAGTTGCATTCCTGTAACCAAGGAGATTAAGCACTGAGTTTTGGGCACCTCCCTCACATCCTGTCCCTGCCATCCATCCTGGAGCCAGAGGCGGGCTTCACTCATTAATCCCGCTAAAGACAAAATGAACAAAGGGACCAAACCTGGTTTGGCACGCAGAGTAAATCTCAAGAAGGACCTTTCCACAATGAAAGGGCAAAAAAAAGAAGACCAAGGCCATTTTGACAAAAATGGCACCCTTGGATGCTTTACTGCAGCTGCAAACGCATCCCGCGGTAAAAGCACACCACAGTAGTTAAAAGTAAACCACTGCCGGGAAACCACCAGGGGGCTCAGACATGATGGCAGCTTGATCCATCATCTCCCTCTTCGGGCTACAACATGCAAAGGATAACTAGTTGAAAATGTAAACAACATTCCTGTGATCAAACTTTCTGCATCGGTAACCACCAGAGCAGCAGTAGACAAGATTTCAAGCAAAACCGTGAGAAGCTTTGTAGCAACAAAAAAAAAACGAGCGCTAACGAAAAGCCTCTGGCCCTGCTTTCTGGACCCAAACACCGCAGCCGCGAGGTGCTCCTCTGACTGCAGGGGATCCAGCAAGACTCACCACGACTGAGCGATCCAGCAGAGTACGAGGGACCGGAACATAGCGACGGAAGGCAGGCATAGGCAGCGGGAGAGGGAACCGTGCAAAAGATCTTGCCGGTGAAAGGTGCTTCACCCCTCCCCCACCCGAGGCCTTTACCAATGTGCATCTGCTCTGGCAGACCATGAGAAGGGCGTGTCCCTCCGGCGACGAGAGGGAACCGCCCCGGCACCTCAACGGAAAGGGAGTGGAGCACCAACATGCGCACACAGTGCGAGACTAGAGAGGTAGGGCAGCAGTCACGAAAAAACCTCTGGCCCCCAGTCCAGGAAGTGGGCGGGGTGCGAAGTGACCAGTGCCCCCCCCCCCCCCTCGTCCCTATACCTACTCTCCCCTCTACCCACAGCACCTCCCGCTGAGTTGGGGGGGGGGGGGGGGACAGGGGTGAAGGGGAAAAAAAAGAAAATTGGTCCCTCTACGGGCGGCGAGCTCTGGAGGCACCTGAAACTAACATTGGAACAGGGATGTGCAGCTACACCGCAGCCCCGGCGGTATGAATAGTACCCGCTAACGTAATACAGCGCGCTCAGTTGCATCAGCACCCGCAGGCAGCAAACGGCGGGCTCAGGACAGGCAGCGCACCCGAATCGCAATAAACCCCATTGAACATTCAGTCACCACGGTCCTGGACTCAAGATCTTACCAAGACACCTCAGTTATTAGCACTCACAGAAGTAAACAAGGGTGAGACCGGCTAGGCGCCTTACTTTTGGGCCCACCTTGCCACTGCACGCATCTCAGGAATGCCGCTGGAGGGGGTGGTGGGGAGTGTACCCCGTCTGACTTTGATCTTACAGGAGGAGGTGAAGGTTAACAAGCAAAGCCCACCCTGCATGGAGTGCTGATCCCAAACAGCGCATTAGTTAAAAAGCTGTGAAAATACACAAGCAGGAGTAGCAATACACCAACGCCAACTGGAACAAAGCTGGACCAGAACACCATAGCCCTACTCCAAACATTTCACCGAACACACACAGCCATGGAGTTAAATGAAGCCCAGAGCTCAACAGAAATCCCAGGCAATTACCTTGACAGCACCACCAAATCAAACATCAGACTTTACTTGGGGAGATAAGGTCAATAAAGTCAAGCCTCACAGAAACAGTTTCAGATCTACAGACCAGGGTGGCGAAAGTTGAGGACCGACTTGAAGCCATGGAGAGCAATCAGCAATCAGAGGATATAGTTACGATGCAGTATGAAGCCCGGCTTCAAGACCTAGAACAGAAGGAAAGACGTGGAGGCGAAGCTTGATGACCTTAAAAACAGTGACCGAAGATCGAATATTCAGATACTGGACCTGGCAGAAGAACAGGAGGAATCCCCAGTAAGCCTGAAAAATAAATGTAAGGCCCTTATCCAGACCCTCTACGATGACACGGACTTCCCAAAGTTGGAATTCGATAGAGGGCATAGAGCTGGGGAGCCCTCGCGAAGTCCCTGGTCAGTCCTCGTAAAATGCCACTAACACCCAAAGGCAAGACATCCTGCTAAAGGCAAGGAAAAAGGGCACAATTGAATTCAGAGGTGCAAAAGTGTCGCTCTATCAGGATCTCTCGGCCATGACCCTTCCCAAGAGAAGGGGATGCCTGCCCTCACGATCTGGTTGCAGGAAAAAGGAGCTCGCTACCGATGGGGCCACCCCTTCTCGTCATTTGACTACGGAGGAGAAGAGTTCATAATTACCACAATAGAAGAAGCAGCGAGAGCCCTGCAACATCTGAGGCCCAGCAGAGGACATGGACATTGACCCGCGCAGGGAGCCGGAAGGGCCATCACCGGATCCAGCGTCAAAACCACCTAGGAGAGGCAAGGCGCAAGCGAAGTGTGGTACAAGTGTCTGAACACTTCATGAGGTTAAACACAGACCATAGTCCCTTTCTACCCAGCTTCTCTCTTTTTGGTTATCAGCATGCAGATTAACGGAAGGTGCAAGCCCTTATTTTTTTCCTTGTTTTTCTGGGTGGGCTCGCCCAATTGGAGGAGGGATGGTTCTAGGTTACTATATACTGTATCCTTCGCAGTTATACGTTTTTACTATTATATAAAGCCAGAAGAGGGGACTCAACAGAGTGGCCCTTCTTCGTTTAGGGCGTCTCCTTAGTTGACAATTCTAGGGTTAGCTTTTCTCAGGGAAAGGGAAGGAGGGCAGGGGGTGAACACTCGATCTGAGTCCAGGGGACATCAGAACCATAACGTTGAATCATATACACAAACACTAGCAACACAGAAAATTAGAATCATTGCGGGGAGGAAGCTACAAGTACGACTTAGATTGCAAAACTTGGGGGATACACGTGTTGAATTAACACATCACAATTGCACGGATTGATGGCATAACCTTTGGATCCCTGAATGTAAAGGGGTTAAACTCTCCTCACAAATGATCCATGCTGGCATGACAGTTTAAGCAATCCCTCCTAGATATACTATTTATACAAGAAACAAAATATGTTCGTGGGGGGTGGGGGCGGGGGAGCAGGATTGTGTTGAGGGACATTGGAGATTCAATATGGGCCTTGGGCCCCCAAAAGAAGGGTGGGGTGGGCGTCTTGTTCAGAAAATCCTTGGCATTCCGTTTAGAACATATACACAGAGAAGATATGTGGTGCTTAAGGGAGAACTACAGTCCTGCAAAATTACCCCTTGTTCAGCCTACGCCCCAATTCAAAGTCAATCAAGTTTCTTCAAACCCTTGTTTGATTTTTTAGAAGACTGGAAGGTTGGAACGATAAATTGTGGGGGAGATTTCAATGTGGTAGCAGAAAGGGAACTGGACTGGGACTCTGTGCGGCAGGTTACAAAGCCACGAGTAACCAACAGAGTAAACGATTCCTCAGTCAGTTGAAAGAGCACCACTTAAATCAACACGTGGCGTGTTTTCCCATCCCAAAGACAAAGGCTTCACTTTTTTCTCCCCCCCCGCACCACAGTTTCTCCAGAATCGATTACCTCCTACTGCGGGCACAATGTGAAAGTGAAATCCTGGAGACAACCATAGAGGTGGTTGCCTCGACAGACCACGAGCTATGCACACTCATATTGGACTGGGGGGGTGGGGGATCCCTTTAAAGCAGATAGACAGTGGATTTGTAATGACTTTCTGTGTAGCGATCCGGTGTTTAAGGATACTCTCTCGCAGGCCATCATAAGCTATTTTGAAGTAAATGATGTAGATGGGATGTCATTAAACACGATATGGGAAGCAGCGACGGCCACTATAAGGGGAATCTTGATATCTGAGGGGGCAACAAAGAAGAGACTCAGGCAGCGCAGGGAAGTAGATCTTAAACTGCCATCTCTCGCCTGGATCGAGATCTTCGGCCAACACCCTGATCAAGCAGAAGATAGGCTGTCTCAGATGGTAGGGCTAAGAGAGGAGCTAAAAGACATATGGAATGGAAAGGTTCCGATACAACTCAAATATAATAAATAAAAAGATAAAGCCCACACGATGCTCACGGATCGGCTAAGAAAACATAGGGCTGACAGGGCCGTGTACAAGGTGAGAGACGAAAGCAGAGCTGTGCTTACGGTCCCCCACGAAAAAGTGCGCCGCTTCGAGGTTCGACTCGCAGTTGTACACCGCTGAAGGCGATTGTGCACCAGCCGCCATTGATGAATACTTAGAAGCTCCCCCCGGGCTCCCCATAAACCCTGAACATGTGGAGCAATTAAATGCACCTATAACTACCACAGAGGTTCAAAGAGCAATCTCTAACCTGAAGGCGGGCTCGGCTCCCGGGCAGTATGGCTATACCCCGGCTTTTTATAAAATGAAAAGTAGTACCCCGCTCTCCCTTCCTAACCAAATTGTTTCATTCGATATTAATGACAGGCCAAGCCCCTAAATCGTTCACAGAGTCGATAATCATAGCAATTCCCAAGGAGGGAAAGAAGCCCCTGGAGTGTACATCATATCGCCCCATTTCCCTTATTAATGTAGACATGAAAATGTATGCTAGCATCCTGGCATCCCGCCTCGCCCTGGTTCTCCCCCAGCAGGTACATACAGATCAGGTGGGTTATGTGAGGGGAAGACAGGAAGCAGACATCAGGAAAACCCTAGATTTAGCAGGCCTGCGGGAGGCCGACGGTGACCCCCTGTTACCGTCACTTGACGCTGAGAAGGATTTTCTACCGCGAGGAATGGCCCTTCTTGAAGGCAGTATTGAAAATGGTGAGGGTGGGCACAGCAAGGAGCAAGCACACTTTATCACAGAGCACAGGCTAAGGTCTCCATCAATGGTGTCTCCTCAGACCCCATCGCCATTACACAAGGTACAAGACAATGATGTCCTCTCCCTCCTGATCTATGCTCTAGTCTTGAGCCCTTCGCTCAAATATTAAGGTCAAACCCCCCTGATTCACGGTATTACTCGGGGAAACAAGGAATATAAACTGGCAATGTTTGCCGATCTTCTGTATCTCACCAAACCAGCGGAATCAATCCCAGCCCTCTTTCAGGAACTGAACAGATACGGGGCCTTATCCGGCTTCCGTGCAAACCTCCCGAAGACCATAGCAATCCCACAGAGTGGATGGTAACCTCCACCAATCACTGGACGCGAGCTGGGGCTTTAGAATACAATCCCAACCTGTGAGGTACTTGGGTGTAAACATCACTTGTGTCCCTTGCAGACCTCTATGAGGCAAATTATGTCCCCCCCTGTGGAAGGCTGTCAGGGATGACATAATAGATGGTCCAAACTGTCCGTCGTGGGCTGCCAGATTTGCCTCCATTAAGATTAACATTTTGCCCCAGTTTCTGTTTCTCTTTCAATCACTCCCGATTATAGTACCAGATTCCTTTCTTGCTGAAATTAAACGGTGTTATTAGCATATTTATGGGCCGGTAAAAAGCCTAGAATCCTCTACTCTCATTTTACCCAAGGAATCAAGGGGCATGGCGTTACTGGACATTCTGGAATATTACAGAGCCTCCCAACTCAGGGTACTAGCTGATCACCTATGGGAAAACCCTGAGAAACAGTGGGTAGCAATAGAAATCATTGCCTTTGCACCAGTCACTTTAGGGAAATGGCTGTGGGTCCCTCAGCCAGCCATGACACGGAGAATACGAGAACATCCAATTCTGAAGGTGTTATGGTCACTCATGCACTCTTCCCGAGCCATGCAAGGAGTCACAACCTGGCCCTCCCGCTGACCTGTGTCTGGTTCCCCCACCATACAAAAGCTAATCTGTGATGTCCATCGCTTTCAAAACTGGTACGAGGCCGGACTTGTGAGGGCGGCCCAAATGTGGAGGGGAGGGGGTATACATTTCTCTTGAGGACCTTCGTGAGGCCGTGCAGGGGGCTGACGTATCTCCCATGCAATACCTGCAATTACGGAGGGTCTTAATGGACCCCCGTTGGGGTGACACCCTGCGACGACCCCCTCACTGCTTTTGAACTAATTCTTAGCATCCCCCAGACTACAAAAGGACTCCTTGCTCGTTTGTATAGAGCTTTGATTACCAGAAGCCATTTGAGCCGTCCATCCTCCGAGGCGAAATGGGAAGCAGAATTGGACTTGGCTGACCAACCTGGGGTTTGGAAGGCTATACGAAGGACGGTCTGTGGGTCGTCTAGGTCTACACAATACAAGATGCACAGTGCGCGCATACTAGTCAGGTGGCACTACACTCCAAAAAGGCTGTCCAAAAAGTTCCTTGGCACCCCCTTCCCCCACTGTGTTGGAGAGGCTCTGGGGAAATCAGCGATTACTGGCATCAGTGGTGGGGATGCAATAAAGTGAAAGTGTACTGGAAAGAAGTCTTTGGGTGGATCCAAGAGATTGACGGGATCCCCAGAGTACTCACACCAGCACCAATTCTATATGGGGTGGAAACCGACGAGGATGATTCCCATGCAACCCTCTCACATATGCCACAAAACCCATTCTTAGCGGCCAGGGTATGATCAACTATTACATGCAAGTCAGCGGTCCTCCCCTCTAAAGAGAATGGCTCAGTAATGCTCATGCAATTTATGAAATGGAAAGCCTGACATCCGCAGTCATGGAATCTCGTAGGAACAGACTCGATCTGGCTACCCTTTAAGGAATATTATGCAGTATACTGGGATCCTCTAATACACACCAAGTAAAGCCATAACTCAATATCTACCTCCAAGTTATTCCAATAAGACGTGCAATGAAGACTGTTCAATAATTAGCCCAGATGATCCTGTGTGATCTGTTCCTATTTGTTCAACGCAGCTTAGCCTCTCTCCCGATGAGTAGGGGAGGGAAATCGGAGGGGAGACGGGATATACACAAGTTACAATGTCTTCGACCAGTGTTTGACTTCTTTCAAGATGTTAACAAAGAGCTTAACTGACCTTTACTGTGAATTTAACAAGTAATGACTTGTTACAAAATCAATAAAGACTATTAAAAAAATTAAAAAAAAGTAAACCACTGCCACCAGCCATTCATCGAGGAAAGGGCAACATTAAAAATGTTACAGGGGAGGCAGGCAAGATGGCAGTCTGATCCACATGCTCCCTGTATGGCCCCTGGAAACTTGCAGAGTTATGCCATTAAAAGGAACGTGACCATCCTCAAATTGTGAAATTTGGAGTGGGAACTGTTGGAGTCCAAGAGCATTGGAGCGACTTCTGGAGGTGCCCCCAGCCTGGAGATAATAGAGCACGGCTTTGGAGCTCCCCATGCGGCCCTGAAGCGAGCACAAGCCTAGGAACGCGGCGCAGCCTGCCACCCCGCGGGGGGAGGAGTCCAGTGCCCCATCCGGGCTGCACCCAGTGAGCTTGCGGACACCCCGTGGCAGAGCCGAGCCCCCCTGTGGCCTCCGGCTCGAGGAGAACCTGCAACGAGGATCTACTCGCTCTCCGCCGTCTGAGAGATCAAGGGACCGGAGGCGGCATCGAGAGGTGCAGCGAGTGGAGACACTGTGCGGCCCTCCATACACCTGGGGCCCTGCATCCCACGGGCACCAGCAGCGTCGTCCTCCCCGCTCCCATATCCCCTCCCCACCCCCATCAGAGGACTTCTCCACCGGCCTGGGCCGACACGGGAGCGCGCCCGGGCCCCCCCCTTCTGTGTTTTAGCCTCATAGCAGGGGACGCGCGAGGCAGTCGTCCCGGACACTCAGCAGGTTTGAAGGTCCATGCTGAGCAGCTTTGAGAGGGGCGGTGGGCGAATCCATGGAGCAGTGGTAATACCACAATCACCGGAGATACCACCCCCCCGGCCCCCCGGCAGTCTCAACAGGCTTGGGCCGACGCTGGAGCACGCCCTGGCTGCCCCTCTTCTCCCACCTAAGCCCCATAATGAGGATCGCCTGGGGAGCCCGTCCCACCAACATGGAGGGCACAGAGCCTTGACTCTCCACCATAAGGCCCCAGTCCCAGAACGGGGAGTCCCAACCCCACCGCCCTGCAGCATCACCAAGAAGCAGCCCCGCCCACCCACGCACGCAGCTGAGCACCCAGGGGACCGCCAGTCTGGCGGATCCCCACCTGGACCCGCAAACCCACTGGGACCCAACTGGGAGTGGTAACAAGCTGTAGGAAGGGTGACACAGGCGACCCCCTGGCGACACTGCCCCTCCTCACCATACTGGGGAGGCACATGGAAGGCATATAGAGAGACGCCGAACTAAGTGGAGAAATACGGATTTCGGTCTCTGGGGTACCAACAAGGAACCACCCAGGTCCCCAAGTGGAGTGTTAAGGAATGCACTAGAATAGCCCCAGGGCACCAACCCACACCCAATACACCACTGGTGGTCAGGTCGGTGAGACCGAAGTAGCTACACGCGGGGGCGGTGGCAAAGCGGGGGCCAGGGATTGGTGTGCACCCCGAACACGTGAAGAAAGCTCCAAAGACTTGCCCATTACAAAACCGTATAGACGAGCCACAGTGGGGGGGGGGGGGGGGGGGTGGAAGGTGAGGGGAGGGGGGGGGGGACAAGCCTTGGTACTAGGAAGACACCATCGGGCACACCGAGAAGCCACAGCAACCTAGGGAGATCGGCATCTCACGAGTTGGAAGGAGACCCTTGCAAAATATCAATTCACACCACGACATTTAGAGATGGAAACTGGACCCCCCCCCCCCCTTCAACCCCCTCCCGGACATGAACACCATCCAGAGTAATATCCAGACGATCAGAGGGATGAGAACAGACATGGGGGCCAAGTTGGCCGACCTCACGGCCAAGGTCTCCACACTGGAGGACTGGATAGAGGGGGTGGAAAATAACCAAGTATCTACTGACCTCCTCGAAACACAGATGGAATTAAGGTTCAGGGAGATGCAACACCGCGAGGAGGACCTCCGCCTCAAGGTCGACGACATGGAAAATCGTGAAAGGAGAAACAACTTGAGGATTTTCTGCCTGGCAGAGGGAGAGACCCAAGTGGGCCTGGAGGGCAAAGTACAGGACATCAGGATCGTCCTGCAGACTGATTCCGGAGAGACGGTCCTGATTGATAGGGTCCATCGGGCAGGTGGGGGCGGAAGGGGCCAGAGCTCGGTGCTGGTGAGATTCCACTACTATAGAGACAAAGTCAGGATTTTGGAAAGGGCAAAGAACGAGAGACATACAATAGGGGAACATCAGGTTGACAGTCTTCCAGGCCTCGCGGCTCTCACACTGCAGATGAGGAAAAAATGCGGAGCCATCACCAGATGGCTACAGGAGAAAGGGGTCCAATTTTGTTGGGGGCACCCATTACACCTGGCTTTTGAATGGCAGGGTGAGAGGTACCAGCTTGTAACGGAGGGGGACATCCAGAGAGCCATTGGTGATTTGGTGGGGGACCCCCCGGAACATCCAGAGAACAGCGTGGAGGCGACAGGGATCTCAGCTGGGCCCCGCAGGGCCCTCATCTAACCCAGGGGAAGCTCAAGGTGAAGGGTACTGGGAAGTTCCAGAAAACTAGGCATCCTCCAGCACATCGCGGAGGGCCCCCATGAACACACTGGAAAGGTCATGAGACTAATCATTGTAATGAAGTTGCTTATACGATCCCCTGAGGGTCTGAACGACCGGGGGGAAAATGCATGTTACCCTAGAGTGTCGCCAGGGTTGGCGGGTTTTCGTTCAATGGACATGATACAAAGTTGTGGAGTTGCCTGGTGAGAGACTTGAGAAGTTACATATTAGAAGGTTTTTGCGCTCTACCCCCGAGATTGGTGGGGGCTTCTGGGCCCACACCGAGTGACATTTGGCTGGGGGGCTCGCAGTCAGGGGGTGGTGGGGGCGACTGTATATTATGGACAAGGAGGGGGAAAAAGGTTGAGGGGCCTTTACCGGGACCCCAATGTTAACCGAAACTGCGTAATGTTCCCGAGTGAAGAGCGGGAGGGAACGTCCTACACCATTGAATCTCCCAGGGACAGGGTAGTAACCCTGGTGGTTTGTTGACTAACTCCAACCTTAGTTGGGGTGACGGAGACAAACGCCTTGCAAAATGGGTAAGGGAGGTAAGGGACAGGGGAGAGGAAAGGAAACTGGCAATGGGAACATCACGTCATGGATCTATGGGTTACACGTAGAGATCGACCAGGGGGACCACACTGGACTCCTTAAGGGTATGGGTAGCGATGATCATGGTTGAAAGCCGGATTGGCACGCTCAACGTTCAGGGCCTAAATTCACAGAACGAGTGCCCTCTCACAGGCAACATGTTCCACAAACAAAAACTGCTAGTCCTCTTCTTACAAGAAACACACTACAGGAGGGGGGCTGAGTCGACGATAAAAGGGAAGGATATAGGTAGGAACTTTTGGGCCTCGCACAAATCTTCCAAGAAGGAGGGGGTGAACATTCTCCATGGAAAATCGATGCATCTCACCGAGGTGGCGACTGAAAGGGGTTTTGGAGGTAGGTTTCTTGGGATAAAGGGGCTCTCCCAGGGTATGCGAATCACACTGGCCACCCTGTATGCACCCAATGTCGCTCAGGTCAAATTCATCTGTAGGGTACTCAAGGTCATGGACGAATGGGCAGAGGGAGCGATGATCTTGGGCGGGGATTTTAACCTCAGCATGGACCCCGAGTAGATTGGTGGTCTGCTAAAGGGGTAGGTGCAAAGGAACCTACAAAGGACAACCTCACCATGAGGGATCTCCTACAGTACTATTACTGGGTAGATTTATGGCGAAAGTGTTACCAAGCTCCCGGGGGGTACACATTCTTCTTCCCCCCGCACCAAACATATACTAGAATTGACTTACTATTGGTATCAGAGGAGGGAGGAGGGGAGGTTGGAAATCCATCAGGCGAGTCAGTCACATGGTCGGATCATGAGCTCCTCGTTATGGACTGGCGACTGCAGGGCACCCCGAGGTCATACAGGTGGCGCTGTAATGATACCCTCCCAAGAGACCAGGTGTTCAAAGAATTCTTATGGAAAGAAATGGAAGCTTATTTTGTAACAAATGATACGGGTGTAACACCAATGGTCACAGTTTAGGAGGCGGCAAAGGCCACCTTCCGGGGGCCTCCTTATTGCGGAGGGATCGAGGAGGAAACGGGAGAGGGCACTAATGGAGCCATGAGAGCGCGGCTCACTAAGGGGGATGTGGATCGTGAAACCCTCTTGGGTGAAATGAGAGGAAAGAGGCAAAAAAAAAAAAAAAAAAAAAACGACAAGCCCTACATAATGTCCTAACTGGAGAAGTGGTAAAAAAAGAATGAGGTACACGAAGCAGAGATTACGAGAAGGGAGACAAGGTCAGGACCCTTCTGGCACACAGGCTGAGGGGAAACCGAGCAGATAAACAGGTTCAGGGCATCAGGGATGGGGGTGGGTAATATTCAAACCAAAACCGAGCATATAACGGAGTCCTTCGCAGGGTTTTATAAGGAACTGTACGCTAAACAGGATGGTGAATCCCCAGATGAAATCCGAAGATAACTCGAGGATCTCCCCCTTCCCAAGGTCACTGTACCAAAGAGGAAGGCCCTAAAAAGGGATATATCAGAGGAGGAGGTGGAGGGGGCTATTAAGCGACTTAGGGTGGGTAAGACCCCAGGGAGGGGATGAATTCACAGCCGGCTTCTTTAAACAATATCAATCGGTTTTGAAACAACCACTAATCAAGCTATTTAACCAAATTAGGACCCCAGAGACCATTCCACCGACATTCCTACAGGCCATGATCACGGTGATACCGAAGCCTGGTAAGGACCTGGCGAAGTATGGTTCATAGACCCATTTCACTTTTGAACGTTGATGCAAAGATCTTTGCCAGGATCCTGGCTACACGCCTCAAGTGTCTCCCTCGATTGGTCCACCCAGACCAGGTAGGTTTTGTGCTCAACAGGCAGGGGGCTGACCGTATGCGCAAGACCATACACATATTAAGCTCAAGGGAAGTCAGAACAGAGGGTGCCCTTCTCCTATCCCTGGATGCCGAGAAGGCGTTCGACAGGGTGGGTTGTTCTTTCATGGAGGGGATTTGGCCAAAATGGCGAGGGTGGATTTCTGCCTTCTATTCTAACCCCTCAGCAAGGGTAGTGGTCAACGGTGGTGAATCATTAACGTTTCCATTGGAAAGGGGCACGAGACAGGGGTGCCCTCTATTCCTCCCCCCCCCTCATATATGCATTAGTGATGGATCCGTGGGCCACAGCGATTAGGGGGAACAAAAAAATTAAAGGGGTTAAGATTGGGGAAATGAACTGTAAAATGAGCCTATTTGCAGATGATGTGCTGCTCTATCCTACCAATCCATCCCAGAGGTACTGAGTAGCTTAGAACGATATGGGGCCCTCGCAGGTTATAAGGTAAACCTGGGGAAAGTCGGTTGCATTTATGGCAGGGCAGCTTAATGAGGTAGAGAGGCAATATATTGTGGACCTCCCGTTCTGTAAACAGGTAGAGGGAATCTCATCTGGGAATCCATCTACCGCTGAACCTAGCCGATCTTTTCACTGCCAACTACCCACCCCTGTGGTCGGCAATTAAACGTGACCTGGAACGATGGGCAAAATCCGGCCTGTCATGGATGGCACGCTTCAATTAAAATGGTGATTCTTCCTAAATTCCTGTACTTATTCCAAATGCTGCCGACCCAAATACCTAAGCCATTCCTCCTTGAGGTCAGACGGACCCTCTTGCGCTACCTCTGGGCAGGAAAGTCCCATAGAATCGCTTATGATGTATTGATAAGGCCCGAAGACTAGGGTGGAGTGAACTTCCCAGACTTGGATACATATAAGGCATCTCAACTGCGAATCCTGGTTGAGCACTTTGTGACGGGCCCAAAGAAACAGTGGGTAGCAATGGACAATGAGCTTTTCACCCAGGTTACGCTGGACGAATGGCTGTGGGTTCCCAAAGCACGCATCCCGAGGAGGATCTTGAATCACCCAGTCCTGGGGGTACTGTGGTCCATATGGAAAGAGGGGGGTTATTTTAGATGGCTCACGACATGGCCCTCACCCCTAAGCTGTATCTGGGCCACACCACTTATGGACGAAATTGACGAGCCTTTAGCCAACAAATGGTATGAAGCGGGTCTGACCGGGGCAGCTTTGGACAGATGGAATATTTATTTCTCTAGGAGAGTTGAAGGAGGCTCTGGGTCTAAGTGGCCTCTCCCCTTTACGATACATCCAACTGAAAGGAGTCCTTACTGAAAACAGATGGGGTGGGGGGGACACGCTTAGGAGGGACCAAACAGACTTTGAAAAGTTCCTGATCACATAAGGGAAGCAAAGATGCGATATCTGGGCTTTACGGCCTTTTGTTGTTGTCCACCCCACGAGAAACCCCCCCCACCCCCGCTCAGGCGCACTGGGGTAAAAACCTAGGCGCTCCTATCACCAACAGGAGATGGACTAAAATGTGCAGGCAGGCCAATCGCTCAACAGCTGCCCCCCAATATCGCCATCAGGCCCTGAAACTGATTCATCGATGGCATTACCCCCCCCCAAAAGGATTGCCAGGATGAGGAAGGGATATGACCCACACTGCAGGAAATGCCACACTGAAAGGGAGGACTATGTGCATATGTGGTGGAAATGTCATGTGGTGCAGACTTACTGGAGCAAGGTCCTGTCTTGGATAAACGAGGTGGATGGAATTGAAAGAACCCTATCCCCATGGTTAATGTTGTTTGGTATTGAAGTAGAGGGAGGCCCGAAAGTAACCCATGACCACGTGTTACAAGTCATGCTAGTTGCCGCCAGATGTTGGGCTCAAGAATGGAGGGCCGCCCGACCTCTGGTGGAAAGGGAATGGGTTATTAAACTGTGCTATATACGACATGGAATTCATGACCCACCTAATTGATGAATCTAATATTGAGGGCTTATGGCTCCCCTTCGACAAATACGGGAGCGCGGTTTGAAGTCTATGGAACACTTTGGACAGACCACTGGACTTGAATGCCGACCTCGATGGACCCCACCCAGAGGAATGGGGGGCCTGATGATACGGCGGACTCATTTCGAGAGTGACGGGCCCTGCATCCTGAGCACCAGCCAGACGTCTAACCCTTTGCTTGTAATGTATTATAACACACTGTTGGATCCTTGCCGAATGTGTTATACTAAGATCCATGATGAGAAAGGGGGGGGGGGGGGCTGTGATTGTTTTAAAGTTAATCATTGTGGTTGTATCGTTGTTTGATTAATGTTGATTACACAAAACTTTAGTAAAACTACATGTTCAAAAAAATGTTACATGAGAATCTACACAAAGGGGATACGAAGTAACCCCTCCAGCACTCTATTGTCAGATAGTGTGTGCTGGGTCTAGAAAGTTACAATGTAAGTAAAGTCAATTTCACTTCACTGCTCTTGGAAACAGTAGTTTATACAAGAGACGGTATTTAAACATTTCGGGAAATCTGAAAGACTTCCCCTGTGCCACTGCAATGAAGGTGCAGTGTGATACAAGGTAAAAGTTAACCTATGGAATTTGTCAGACTCCACAACCAAAAGAAAAAGTGCTCAATTCATAGCAAAGATACACAAGAGAGTGGGGAAAAGGGTCTCATTCTCTCCAGGTAAAATATTAAAGTGCTCAAAGTCCAGCTAAGATGCTGGGGGTCTCTAAGGTAGAGGGGAATTAGCACATTTCTGAGAATTCTCCCTAACAGTACTTATTCTCCCCCCCCCCCCCCCCCAAGATGTATCTGGGCCTACTTGTATTTTAATAAACCATTCATTTTTATAGTACAAAGTGTTTGTTTTTCTTTGGACCATTTGTTTTACAATTTCTTTTTACTGATTCTACAACTCACTCACTACTAAAATAAGTCTGGCTGCTCTGTCTACGCTACCATGAACTCAGGTGGTACAGCGTTCTACTAAGAGTGGAGTCTTGTAATGCCTCAGTTTAATTGTTTTACTAAGCCCCTTAGTTGGACTTTAGGATAACTGTCCTCAACACTCAGCGGCATGCCATAAAATATGCTGACGTGTGCTATATAATGCTCGTGAAAAATGGAAACTGACTTCTTTATATCACGCAGCGTTTCATCCATTTTCCACTCTCATAAAGATAAGAGCTCACCTGCCCTCCTCTTGCCAGCATGCTGACCCAGATGGTACTTGTTGGTCGAGAAGAATTCTCCAAACAAGAGCGACACTCTCCCACATAGGCATACTTTGAATCCTTCTTTGCAAACACATACACTGTGTTTGTCGCCATCTTCTCCTGGGCAATCAAAACCTAAGGCATCAACAAATGAAAAGTAATATCTTCAATCTTTTTCTATCCGCTGCACTGATAAAAATTAATATCTTCTATGTTTGGAATGTGAACAATCACTGAAAGAGAGGATGTTGCTTTAACAAAGATGCACATTTAAAGCAGTTTTTAGTTTCTAAAATGGAGGTGGTGCAAGTTAAGAAAATGGACATCAAGCTAGGGGGATTTAAAGGGGTGACAACAGGAGGGCAGAAACTAGAAAGCTGTAGAATCTCACACATTGCTTAATAGTCAACTGACTTGCCCAACAGTGATGAGGCTCACCGTCACAAATTCCTTTGCATTATCAATTTCAGGGAAGTAGTGGACGACTCAGGTAGTGCCTGGCCTTTAAATAATTCAAGGTCGGAGTCAGAACTAGTACATGACAGTGATGTCTATGCCATTTCTAATGATGGGCACCAGTAAGAAGGTTGGCGTTTGTGAAAGAGGGAACCATTGAACTGACTGATCACTTTAAAAAGGCATTAAGCACACAAAAAAAACCTCCCTTGCAATTTTATATATTTAACTACCTAATTATCAGCTTGGGTAAAATGTGCACTGCACATCCATGTGGGTCATTGAATGCCATATTAGGAGATGCCAAAAAGGCCCAAGTTTGTTCAATACACCATTCGCTATCATTTAAATTCGTACTTTGGTTGAGTGGCTAGGGGTGGATATTGGCTTCACAAGAATTATTAAAAGGCTATAGGAAGCAGTTCTCATGTGGTAACAGACAACAAACTTTCCTAAAACAAAAACTGAGCACCAGTACACTACTAGCACATTTTCACAGCCTGCAGTTTGTAAGACACTTTACCTTTTCAGATCCATTGATAATGAAATATCCACCGGGGTCAAGAGGACATTCATTCAATTCACAGAGATCACGATCAGTCAGGCCGTTCAGAAGGCAGTATGTGGAGCGCAGCATGATCGGAATCTTTCCGATGAAGGTCTTCTGATGCTGTGTCTGCAGGTGTTCCTCACCCTCCTTAACCACTGTTTTGGTGATGTCCACATACAGGGGAGCAGAATACCTGCAGAGATAAATCATGAAAAAAATAAAATATTTTCAGATAGTCCCATTTGGGAGATTTTATCGGGACCTCCAAGCATTCTTAGAAAAACGAGCCTGCAGTTGTAGGTGTTCAGATGGCTTACTAGAAGCTGGCCTGGTGGACAGATTTTAGGAGGCCACCTTATTTGTGGCGAACAGGCAGCTGAGAGTTTAGTCAATTCCAATCAAGTTGAAATGGAGAGCAGTCAAGGCTTAGTCTCAGGAGAGTGATAGTCCGGGGGCCTCAATGAGTCCAGACCATATAACAATAATTCAGCTTAGACATTCCATTTTAAAAAATACTAAAATGCAATTATTTTTTTGGGCCTTCAGAAAACATTGAAGAATGAAATAAACAGGTAGTATCACGCAACACAGCATCTATTGTTCTCTTGTTAGGTGCTTATACAGCAAGTACATACTGTTTCAAAGCACCCACAGGGCAAAGGGAGGGAATAAGGGAGTGAAACACATTAAGACACACAAATAATAACAGTGGGAGGGGGTGGGGGAGGGGACAAAGCTACTAGAGAGGGTAGGTGCTGGAGAGTCCATGCTTGTGGGTGAGCAACAGATGAAGTGCATGGTATGGTGAGTGCTACACGGCCGGGAGCCCCGTAGGGTGTAAGTGCAAGCCTCCTGGGCGGATGGTGTGTCAAGTGATGACGGTAGACAGAAGCTGGGGTGATTGGGTGTGGGAGGTCAGGGGCCTGAGGATGCATAAGGGCCCAGGACACAGCAACCATGAGATTATCAGAGGAGAGAAAACGGGAAGGAGGAGGTAAAGAAAGATTTTGAGGAGCTTCCGGAATTTAAGAGAGTCCTGCTCAAGGTGCAGAGGGATGGGGAGGCTGTTCCATAGGAGACAGCCAGCTGAAGAAAGCAATCAACCTCCTGGCCTATGTTTAGCAAAACGCTTTACACTGAAAGAGTTGGCGCCAGAGGAACGTCTAGCAAGATAAAGTTGAAGATAGTGTGGTCCCTGGGCCCAGACAGCCTTGAGGATGATGCAGAGGGATTGGAATTTAATCTGCAGCAACCGGGAGCCAGTGAATACTTTAGGACAGGAGAGATGCAGTCCCTGGGCTAAATGCTAAGCCTAAATCTTCCTGCTCTATTCTGGATTAGCTGGAGGTGGGTAGGAGGGTGGTTGGAAATCGAAGAGTGGAAGGATTCAGGAGGAGGGTTAGGCAAGATTGTATGCAGTACCCTTTGGGTGCACCACAATAACCATGACCTCCTGGCAATAGGAACCCAACTTTTGGTATAAGTCTGTACTACACAAGTGGTAGTGTGGCTGAGCAGTCAGGCTTATCTCAAGAGGGAAATGTGAGCAGTAAGGTTGTGACACAGTTTCACAACACAGTTATTCAAATAAACACTTATACTCCAGGTTTCTTGATAAAACAATTATTAATTTATTTCAGTCAGATATATAGGCCTTCTTCAGAAGGGAGCAAAAACAAGTAACAATTATAGTACACTTCCAAACACACCGTTTCTGTAAATCAGACGATACCCATTGGGGATGGCATACAGACACTTCCTACACCCCCACGTGACTTAAATAGCTGTGACACTGTAGACATTGATTTATCACTGGTACATTTAGAGCAATACTGAGTTTGGTGAAAAGATAGAATAGAGGAATAAAACAAAGCTTAACAAATAATTCAGAAACAGTTAAGTACTTTTAGAAACCTTCCAAAGCTGAGTAAATTAACCCTTTACTGGGGGAAAGGGGCCAAAGCACAGAGTCAGGGGTAAGAATCACCACTCCGGGAGCAAGGACAGCCAAATGTTAATTCCACAATGTCAAGGGGAGCTGAAGAAGATCTTTGCAGGTAGGTAAAAAAAAGTCTTGCAATGTTTTTAGAAATGTTTGTTTGTAGAAAATAGAACACTTGAAGGGCCACAAGCTGAAAGGCTTGCGAGGGGAAAGCTTTAGCAACCCTGCAAGGTAACCAAGACAGGTGTCAACTGAGTGCAAGTAAGGCTACACAACAAGAGTTAAGTTCAGACTTTACAGTACCTCTGGTTAGAAGAAATTGTTCCAGGTGGCTTCTGTCCTGTTAAGCACGATTGTATACAGTACCCTTTGGGAACACTACAACAACCCTTACTACAGGTAATAGGCAACCCAACCTTTGGTAGGAGCTTGTACCACAGTTTTGGTAGCGTGTTGAACAGCCAGGCTTATCTCACAAGGGGTCAATGTGAGCTGTAGGGGAGTTAGAGATTCACAGTGACAGGTATTCAAATAAACACCTACATTAATAATAGTTTATTCAAGAAACCTTGTGTATCAGTCAGTTAGGTAAGCCTTCTTCAGAAGGGAGCAATATAATAGTAACACACAAACACTTCAATACTGTATACACTTAGTTTCTAAATCAGTAAAGACCCTTTTGGGATGGCCCACAGCCACAACCTACAACCTCAGGTGACTTCAATAGCGAGTGTGCTGGGGAAATTAATATCTTACTGTTGGCATTTAGAACACTCTTAGAAGTTGGTCAAAGGAGAAGGTTATTAGAACAAGAGTCCACAAATATTCTTAAGCAGGCTAATACTTTTGGATCCCCATAGCAGAGTGATTCAGTATACAAGGCTAAGCCAAAGTCAATGGGCAAAAGTCTTATATAGGATGAAGCACCTCTGGTAGGTAAGTAGAAAAGTCTTTGCACTATGTTTTAGAAGTCTTTGAAGAAAAGAAGAATCAAATGTAGGGCCACAAGCCATTAGACTTGTGAGTGGTAGAAGAGGCAAGCAACTCTAAAGCAAGAGGTACGTTCTCTCAGACTTCACAGTACCTTTCTATCGAAGAAAAAAGTGCAGCAGATGACTTCTGTTCCTGTGCAGCTCTGCAGATCTCACTGTTCCTGGGCCTCAGTCGTGGAGACAAGAGGGAGGACTTCTGGGGACTCGGCACTGCAATGGGATAGTCACCGCTCGCAACCAGCAATCTTTCCAATAAGTGGCACTTCAGTGTTTGGGCTCCTCGCGACTACCGCAAATAGCAACACAGCGGTTCCTGGCTGTTGAGATGGACTTTCCTTGTTTCTGGGGTACCGCACTCTATTGAGGGGGCTCCGGCTCGGTCAGTCCTGCTTCATGGGAGTCCAGAGGATCTTCCTGGAGCTCTAGGCTAGCTTAAAAGCAACACACACAAACTGGTGTTCCTCTCACTGGCTATATGGTTTCCTGCAGCAACTCTGTGGAACTTTAACCAGCTCCATGAAGGATGTCCAGGTGGCTTACTGGAGTCGATTTGTTCCACCAACTCAAGGGGAGAAGTCATCCTTGCAGGGGCTTCTCCGTCAATACGAATTTGGAGTTTCAGCATAGCAGCAGGGCTCCACTGGGCAAACCAACGGTCCAGGAGTTGCAGCATGCATCCTCTTCAGGTTCTTTGGTTCCTTCATCCAGTGGTCACCTCTGCCTTCCAAGCAAAAAGCCTCGCCTTTTATTCAGTTCTCTCACATTCATTCCAGCCTAGCTGTCAGTCACCCAGCAGGGTGGCTGTCCTTGCCGGACAGTCAGCGGTCAATCACTACAGAGTGCATTTGGGTCTCCTAGGAGACTAAGCACAGGGAGTTTCGGGCACCTCCCTCACTTCCAGCCCCTGCCAGACATACTGGAGGCAGAGCCGGGATTCGAATCCCGCCAAAGAAAAAACGAACAAAGGGACCAAACACCTGGCGCACAGTAAATCTCAAAGACCTTTTCAGCAAGAAATGACAAAAAAAAGACCGGTCCATTTTGACAAAATGGGCAGCCATGGGTGCTTTACCACAGCTTCGAAAGCAGCCCACGGTACAAACTACGAATGGTAGTTAAAAGTAAACCACTGCCACCAGCCATTAATGGAGGAAAGGTTAACATAAAATTGTTACATGAGAAACTAGACAAACTAAGTAACCCCTCCAGCACCCTATTGTAACAGTGTGTGCTGGGTCTAGGAAGTTACAAATGTAAGAAAAGTCAATTTCACATTACTGCTCTTGGAAACAGTTTCACCAAGAGAAGGTATTTAAACCTTTTGGAAATCTAAGACTTCCCTGTGCCACTGCACCAAAGGTGCAGTATGACAACGTAAAGATGATGTCTATGGAGTTTGTCAGACTCCGAAATCAAAAGAAACAGAATAAATCACATTGAAATTTAAGATATAATAAGTCAAATTCCAGCAAAAAGAGCTGGGCATCTCCAAAGTAGAAGGGAATTAACACATTTCTGAGAATTCTCCCCAACAAGGAGGCTATTGCAATAGTCCAGCCTAGAGAGAACAAAGGCTCGGGTAACAATGAGCCTCTGGGGGAAAGTGAGAAAAGGGAGAATTCCTTTGAGAAGGAAGAGCTGAAAGTGGGACTTCTTGGCAATGTCCTGAGTGGGAGGGAGGAAGGAAGGAGAGGAGCGTCGAAGAGGAGTCCAAGGTTTCTGGCTTCAGAAGAAGGAGCAGAGCCCAGGGTGGAAGGCCAGAGTTAAAGGAAGAAAGAAGGAAGGAGCAAGGGTCCTGATGCGAAGGATCTCAGTTTTACAGGTGTTGAGGCAGAGATCATTGGAGGTGCACCAGGAATGTTAAAGGACATTTGTACCGTGCACTATCACCACTGGAGTGGTCCCCTGGCGCTCTGAAAGAGGGGAAAGGGAGGGTGAGTTAGTGGGAGGAAGCTGGACAAGTGCAAGAGAGCAGTGATGTGCTGTTAGCAGCCTCAGCCCGGTGGGTCCGCTGGCTGGGCCTGGGGTGTTTGCGGCCGGTAGTCGTGTACTGTTGTGAGAGTGTGTTTTTGTTTTGTTGTTGCAATGTAGTGAAGTTTGTGCGGTTTTGATTGTGCTGTAGGTTTGTGGTTGTGCTTGGTTTGGAGTTTGAGAGGTGCAAGCGGAGGGGGAAATTGTTAGTGGGTTGGTTAGTTGGCATTTTGTTCTCGAAGTGAGGCGCTGGGTTTGCGTAATCATCCTAGGTGGGGTGTGGGGGCATTTCGGCACCTCTGTCCTGGTCTGGCCTTGTCTGGTATTCACACTGTCCTGTTCATATCTGACCTTCCTTTCCATAGACTTCCTTCATAAACATAAACCTTACCCGTCGTCCTTTTCTACTCCTACGGATATTGTACCTGCTAAAGTCCACAACTCCATTCGAGTGTGGTGATTGCTAACATATAGGAACTCTGACAGTGTGGAACTTGGTAGCAACTATGGGTAAATGAGGAAGTTGGCTTGAATTGCCTGGGGTTGTTGATTCTGTCTTGATGGGCATCACTTGTGTTTTATTTGAGTTGGCGTTGCCTGTCTAGTTGTGGTGGGAGTTTTAGTCGGTTCTGGGTTTTGTCAGTGTCCTCCTAAGTTTCGTCATTCTTTTCCTTTCCGTTGTTTCGGTTTTCAGTTTGTGTCTGTGGTGTTGAAGAGCCAGATTTTTAGTAATTTCCTGAATTTTAGGTGATCTTTGGTGTTTCTCATTTCTTTTGAGATGTTGTTGCAGGTTTTTGCGGCTAAGTGGTAGAAGGAGGTGCCTCCAAGTTTTTTTCCTAAGCTATGGTTTTAGTTCTAGACAGATTTCGTTGCTTGAACCGAGGAGTCTCATTGGCCTGTAGATTTTTATTGTAGGAATTCTGCTCCTTGTCCACCGATTGCCCTGTGTGTTATGCACATTGTTTTGAAGGTGATGCGATGTTTGACTGGGAGCCAGTGCAGTGTTTTTTAGGGCAGGAGAGATGTGGTCTCTTCTGGATAGTTTGAGGAGTATTCTGGCTGCTGTTTTTTGGATCCGTTATAGTTTCTTCAGGAGGAATTCCGAGGTAGAGGCTGTTTGCATAGTCGATTGACATGAGGGCGACGATGGTGAGCGTTTTGTGCGTGGAGGAAAGGTTGGATTCTTCTTGCAGTGTGGAGGATGGAAAAGCATTTGACGTTTACATTTATTTGTGGTTCTAAGGTTAGGGTGTGGTCCATCAGGATTCACAGATTTCTTTTTACTACCTTAGATGGTGCAGTTCCCATTTCCGTTGGCCACGGGATGGCGGTTTCGTTCTCTTGGTCTTTGGATAGGATCATGATTTGTGTCTTTCCTGGGTCGATTTTAGGTTGTTGGCGTTCATCCAGTTGAAGACTTCTTTTAGACACTCGATTAGGGTCGAGTGATCGGCGTCTTCAATTTTGTAGATGATTTGAGTATCATCAGCTTAGTTGTAGCATGTAATGTTGTATTTTTTGAAGATTCTGATAACTGGAGTCTGGTAGATGTTGAAGTACAGTGGTGATAGTGAGGATCCTTGTGGCACTCCAGTCGTTAACTCGTGGGGTGGATTTGAAGGGTTTAAACCATACGTTTCTGTTCTGTCTGTTAGGAATTTAGTCCAGAGTAGTGCTGTGTCCGTTATGCCTTCTAGTCTTTTGGTTAGGGTGTCATGGCTAACTGTGTCGAAGGCTGCAGAGAGGTCGAGCAGAATAGTAGCTCCGCTTTCCTGTCTATGTCAGCTAGCTCTAGTTCTGTAGTTGAGGGTTTGGTCATCTCCAGTTGTTCAAATAGGTTGCTTTCTTTGACGGGTTTCCAGTTTCTTTTTGGGATGGTTGAGTTTAGGGGTTTGGATGTGGACTTGAGTTGGCAGAGTGATGAGATGGTCGCTCCACAGTATTTGTATCAATGGTGCCGTGGTGATGGGTTTTTCCTTGGCGAACATTGTGTCGAGGGTGTGTCCTGCCGAGGGTGTTGCCCCTTTGACTAGTTGTTGTAGTTTCATGGTAGCGAGTTGTTCAATCAGTGAGTTTGGGGCGTTGGTGTGACGGTCTTCAAACCAGATGTTGAAGTCCCCCAGGATGATTAGATGTTTGTGGTCAATGGCTAAATTGGTGATGGCTTCTATGAAGTTGTTGAAGGTAGCATCATATGTCGGAGGTCTGTACACCAGGATGAATGCTATGTTGGTTTTTGGGCTCATTGTTAGGTGTATAACCATGGTTTAACGGTTGATGTTGAGCGGTTTGTCGGTTTTTATTTCCAGGTGTTCTTTGAATGCTATTGCGATGCCTCCTCCTTTTTTATTTTTCCTGTTTATTTGAAGGCATTTGAAGTTGGTTGGAAGGCAGCTTTGGAGTGTGATTTTGTAGTGGTCGTCCAGCCATTTTTCTGTGATGAATAGGATGTCAATGCCATTTACATCAAGTAGGTCGAAGATCTGTTTAGCGTTTTGGCATGGATCTTGCGTTTATTAGATTGCAGTGGATTTTGGAGGTGTAGTTGGTTTGGACTTTCTTGTTGGGGTCGTCTTCTGGTCGGTTTTGAGGTTTCCTTTCTGGTCGATCTCTTGTTGAGGCCTTGGTGCCGGAGTGTCAGTGTCGTCTAACGGGTCTTCTAGGTTCTGCCTTGGATTTTTGTTTTCATTGGGTTAGTCTTCCAGGAGTTGTGGGTGTCGATTTTAAGTTCCTCTTGCTTTAGTGATGTATGGTGTTATTGCATCGATCGTGTTTTTGTTGTTTCTGGTGTTCATCCTTCTTCTGCATGGTTGCGTTTGGTTGTTTGATGTTGCTGGTTCTAGCGTTGGGTTGGTTTGTTACGATGATCAGTTGTCGGCGAGGTATGGAGTTAAGTAAAGCAATTTGTCCCTTCTAACAATGTTGGTTTGATTTGTGTTAGTGTTTGTGGGAATGTGTTCTGTAGTTGTGGTTATTTGTTGCTCCGAAGTGTTTGTTCTTCTCTTTCTTTCCCTCGGTATGGGTCGTTTGCACAGCATTTTTAAGATTGAGAGCGTTTTTTCCTTGGTTTGTTGATGCGGAGTTGGTTTTGCTTTGGTCTGGTTGTCTTGTGGTGTAGTACTGGGTGTGGGGATTGCCCGCTACTGGTTTGGGCTCCAACTGTAGTTGGTCTATCCGGCCGGAATTGCCAGTCGCTGTCTTGAGAGGGGTAGTGGAGGTGGTGTAAGGTTGGGTGTTTTTTCGCTGGCTGTCCTTACTGCCCATCTTCCTGGACGCGGTACCCTGCGTTGAGCTAGCTATATGGGTTTAAGGATATCTACTTATATAAGTGACTTTGAGGCCGCAGCTAGGACTCGCTGTGTTGTTTTATGAGGCGTGAGCCCCTAATCGTAGTGTTACTCCACAGTAATCATTACAATGCAATTTTGGGGACAGAACCAGCGCTCAATGTGAGACCTGTACAGTGGGAGAGAGGCCTATCAATGCAATCTGGTTATCATAGAATGCAATTTGGGAACAGAATCCCTGCTAAATTTGAGATGCATGTATAGAGGGGGGAGGTCTATGCCTAGCGGGTAAGATTAGTACAGTATTAACACTGATCAAATGTTGTCTATGTTGTGGGAGAGAGAGAGAGATGCAGTGGGGAGTAATCGACGTGTTTAATATGGGTTTGCCAGGTGGCTCGGAATCTAGGGTAGAGTGGTTGCTCTACTCCTAACCCCGGGCCACTCCTACTTTACTGGTCCTTGTAGTTGATGGTTGGCCTCTGGCTTCCCCTACAGACACCTGCTGACACTTCTTGGAGCCGCCTTTAGCCGTGGGGGATGCACGGGCAGAGGGCTGCCCTGGGAAGACTGATGATGAAGGCCGAGAGGACCAATGGGAGCGGGGGCGGCGGGGGGTGTCGGGAAGGAAGTGGAATCAGGAAGAGTGCGGGGGCTGGTGCAGGGTTTGGAAAGGGCCTCGGGCCTGTTAGATTAGCTCAAGAGGGCTGCGCTCCAATGGAAATGGAACCGGTGCAGTGCTGCCGAGCCGTTAGACTCTAAGTAACAAGTGGGCAGCAGGGCATACTAACAAGTAAGCTGGATGGACCAATCATTTATGGGAGGCGGGAGGAAGGGGAAAGGGAGCCGCAATGGGCCAGGGAGGGAGAGGAGGCTAACGGGCCCAACGGATGCCAAAGATGTTAGGTAGAGGGCCCGGAGGGTCTCACAGGCCCAACACCCACCTGCTTAGGCGCTCTGGAAGGGATGGCAGATACTTCTACCTTACCCATGCCTTTCAAGCATGCTTCCATTATTCCTATCCTGAAAAAACCCACTGCTGATCCACCAACGCCTCAAATGTTCACCCCATTTCTCTAAACTACTTGAATGGCTGGTTTATTCTCAAGTTTCTACGTGCTGTAAGCGATATTCAATCAACACTACAGCTAAGTCAATGCCTAGTCTGGGATGCTGAGGAAAACCCTTATTGATGTATTTTTATATCCAGTTCAGTACTCTGGATGACAACCCTTGTATAACACCCCCCCTCTTAGAATCCCCCTGACCCCACTGAGCCAAGAAGTAGGTTTGTTTTGCAAATGAAAAGGTTTATTTGTAAATTTAAACAATATAAATCACACTTCTATAAATAAATTGATAATGGATATTACACTTGTGAATATGAGCAGTAATCAGCAAGAGGTAACTATGAATAGGAACAGAAGAACAAGGTGGGTAAGAATGCTTTATATGGTTCAAGGAAACGCAAGGTGGAATAAAATGCAGTACAGAAATAACTTATCATTTTAGCAAAAGGTAATATGATCACTTTTTCGTTTGACAATTCACTCCCCCCCCTATGCAATACCAGAAATGGAAGGAGAGCACACAGTCTTCAAGAATCCCAACAAATCACACTTTATAATGCAATACACAGTTCCAGTTCTCCCAGCAAGCTTAGGGAAAACAGGGATGAGTTTTACACACAGGCGAATTACTTTAATGTGGTTTGCAAGGAAGTGAAAAGGTGCTAAAATTGCTTTTAATTCCCTCTAGAGGTTCAGGGTAGGTGATGGCTACTTTATATCAGTTCAGGCTCACTTTAACAATGCTCTATGAGTTATTACCAAGTTGCAAATGGATTTTAACAAAAGAAAGAATGGAGCTGCTATTGATTGCGGAAAAAGTATAAGGAGTAGGAATTCTGGGCTTGTTGGAAAGCTTAGATTCTAAGCTTTCAGAGGAAAGTTAAATCTTGTTCCTAGCCCAAACGGTTCCAGAGATACTGACGATTAAATAAAGGTAGTTTTTCGGATTTAAAGTAAACTCAAAATGACAGGTGACAGCTTGCAGCTGCAGCATTGACAGATGACGGTTGTTCTGCTTTAAAAATGACAGATGACACGATTTCTAGGAGGCAGTTCTACTTAGGTTAAAATAGTTGGATTACATTATTTTAACTAAGAGATTGGTTCTGCACAGTTCTGCTAGGTACTCACAATTTAAATTTGAACTAGGCCTCGTCACGGATCTGGTCAACACTTCCGGCTGCAGTTCTGTCTGCTCGGCGGGTCAATCAGGCACAGGTTCTGCTCACAGCGATCTGGGTCAGCTCTGCTCTGCTGGTCTAGCCTCTCTGGATTCTGGGTGTAACACTGCTTTCTGGGTACTGCTACAGGTTCTTGCAAAAATTCTCGGCAAAACTTCAAACAGCTTGCCCGGCTGTTGAATAGTTTGGTTAGTTTTGAGGCCTGCTGAAGAGGATTCAGCTGGTGGATTCAAGCCTCTCTGCTACAAATTCTGGAGATTGATGGATTTGAAGTCTGGATCTTTGGATGTGAACTCGTCGGTCAGCATGCTCCGCAGCAAATGGAATTGAATGTCTCTACCTGTCCCAGCAGTCTCTATGTGTTTTGGCAAGTGGGTGTGTGCGTTGGTCATAACTAAACCTGCCCCTCTCACTTATCATTGGCCAATTCCTCCTCTCTCCCTTGATTGGGGGAAGGAAATGTGAGTCAGAGTGATGCTGTAGGTTTTATGGTCAGAGGAACCGCCCCTTGTCAGATTGCACACAAATCTATTTCTGACCCAAATACATATTTATCTATGTACCATTTTTCTAATATTATAGGTCCAGTTAACATTTTCTGTAGCACCAAACCATCCGATCCCTGTCTTTGTACGATGTCGTGTCCACCGATGACAGAATTCTCCCCTTTTCATCCAGATAACTACCTCTAAACCTTTCCAGATTTTACACAAATGTGCGCCAGGGATATGGGTTACAGATGATAAAGTGTCAGATTTTTAACATGCATACATTTGGAGTGAGACCCTATTTTCCGCTAGCAACCCCCCAGAATACACCACAGGGTCCTAACGCCTCTAAAACACAAAAATAATGATACTTATATAATTCTGACAAGTCCGCACTATGAGTTATCTATCTTTTTAAAATTATGCTCTGGTTAAAAAGGGTTGTGGCTTCCCACAGCACATGGTGGAATAACTGGTTTATCCACTTCCCCCAAGCCAGCTTGTTCACAGAGGCACAGCTGCCCCCCAGTTTCTCCCAAGAGGAAGCTATTTTATGACGCCCCCAATATAACATTTGCCCGAGTCAAGGAAGTTGCATTGTTCGGTCCATTCCAGTTCCCAGGTGCTCCACCCCTAAACTAATCAGAGAGGTGCTACAGGTTCTTTGGCAAGGGCAGCAGGATGCAGCTAGGCCTGGGAAGAGTGGCTGTTGATCCAGTTTCAACTCCTGTCGGGGGTAGTTGTTAGGCAGAATTCAGTTTCATTAAGCCAGGTTTCAGCTAAATGTCACTTTTTGTTCCCAGTTTTCTACATTCAAATCAAACTGACAATTTTTACCTATACATTAAATAATTACTTCCTTCAAGTCATTTCAGAATATAGTTTTACATTGTATCCACCTCTTAGCAAGTCTTTCCTTGGTCTGGTTTTGTTTCATTTGTTCAATTTCCACAAAAGTCTGGTGGTTTTAAAACGCCGGCTTTCTGATAGTGGTGAGTACTGGTAATGCAACCATTTTGGGATTAAGAAAATGAATTCCCCACAGTTCTGGGTTGCTTTTGGCAATCAGCATTGCCATTTCCAATGGTTTCAGGCTACTGTGTGTGTAGCCCAATGGTGGTTTTAGGCAGTGCCCTCCTGTGCTCACAGCATAGGCAAAAATGGGTGGCAGCCTTCATTTCTTTCCCTGTGCACTCTCTGGGGAGTTCTGGCCATCATGATGTTTTCCATGCCAGTACTGCACAGTTTTATGTTAGGGCTTGGATGCATGGGTAAAAACATCCCACAGTGCATCTCCAACTCTTCTATTCTCCCACAATTCCAATCTGGTTTTTGTCCTCTTCATTCTACGGAAACTGCTTCTCACAGTTCTGGATTCTCTTCTTTCTGTACAATATTCCAAACATTCATCTTTTCTCATCCTCTAGGATCCATCTGCTGCATTTGACCCCGTCAACCACTTTAGTATTGGCAGCACTTTCCTCTTTTGGTATTACAGGTACTGCTCTTTCTTGATTTCAATCTTATCTCAAAGATCGCAAAGGACATTTTCTGGTCGTTGGGCTGGCAAGTTATCTAAATCATTTCGGCTTGCCCATGGTGTGCCTCAAGAGTCTGTCTTGGGCCCATTTCTATTTTCTCTCTACACTTGCCCTCATGCAGCAGTTACTTCTTCTTGTAGTTTGTCACATCACTTTTATGCAGACAACATGCAACTTTTTCAGAAGAGATGGAAGAGGAGGAGTTCTAGCGACGATCACAGTTTGCAGGAAACTTGCATCATTCCAGTCACGGCAAAAAAAGCAGCTCCAGGTGGTACCTATGGTAGGACTTTATAAAAAACGAACCCCTTGGTATACAGAACCCCAACTCTAGTAGAAGTATGTACCACTCAAAGGTTTTTGGTAGTATGGCAGAGCAGCCAGGCTCATTTTAGGAGGGAGATGTGAGCTGCAGGTCAGTATAGAGAAGTTTGAATATACATAAGGCCAAAGAAACACTTACCCTCTCTAGAGTTGCATGAACAGTAGCTTATCTATGCAATACAGCATCTATGTCCATTTGTGATAAGTGGAGGATACAGTGAAACACGATATGGGCAGTCGGGAGTAATTATTGATCTTTATCTCCAAGTCATTTATTGGTCTTTTGTATGAAGTTCGGGAAGGTTTGATCCGCCCTCAAGGAAGGGGGAGGGAGCTCCATAGTTGCGCTGCTTTGACCAGGAAGCTACTTCGACCAGCTTTTGTCAGTTTGAACCTAGGTATGACTAAGCAATTAGCATTCGCAGTCCTGGTCGGTCGGTTGGAAATGTTTCTATTAATTTTCTCCACGAGGTAGCGGGGTGCAGTGTTCAAGCATGTGTGTTAGTGATGCAGTTTTAAGCAGGATTTTGTCACTAGTAGCCATTTGTTTTGTCTTCTAGCATCTGAGATATGCTCTCTCCTGGTAACGCCCTGTGCCATTCTTAGCGCATTGTTCTGGCGGATTTGGATTCTGTTAACAGTGTGCTTGCTGGCGCATACGTTTCAATAATCCAATCTGGACAAGATTCGTGCGCGGGTCAGTATAGTGCAAGAGGCCGAGGCCATAGTGTTGACCTGTTTTGCAAATGTGAGTGTGGAGTCTAGGTAGAAACCTAAGGTTTTTACCTCTTTGGCCACTTTGATGATATTACCATCAATGTTAAGAGCTATATTTGTGACTAAATTTATTGAGGCTAGATTTAGTACCCAGAATCAGGAGCTCAGTCTCATCATTCAGGAATCATCCATGGGCAGCCATCCATGCCGGAATGATGAGATATTTACTAGGACCATATCCTTATCATAAACCCCGATAAGCGGTATGAGAATCTGTGTGTTATCTGCATAGTTAGTGTAGGTGACACCAAGAAGGTCCAGATTATCGAATAAGGGCTTAGTAAATATATTATACAGTGTGGGTGAGATGCAGGATCCCTGTGGCACACCACAGGTAATGGGAATAGGGTCTTCCGCTGCTGATGGCGAAAAAACCCTCAGTAGTATTGCTCAAAAAGGATTGGATCCAAGCTATGGCATCCTGAGAGAAATTAGCAGCAGGGTCAAGGTGATTGCACAAGACTTTATGGTCTACCAAATAATACAGCTGAGAGGTCCAAGAGAAGTAGCAAAGCTGCGATTCCCCTGTCCTTAAGTACATCGATTTGGATTTTGAGATCAATTAACACAGTTTGAGCCATGTTGTGGCATGAAAACTCATTGACGGATACCCAAGAGCTGATTGGTCTCCAAATACTCCTGTATCTGGAGGTATGCCACTCGGTCAAGAATTCTGAGTAGGAAACGCACTGTCGTAATAGGTCTGTAATTGGTGGGGATAGATGGATCGAGGGATTGTTTTGCGAGTAGGGGGGAGGACCAAAGATTCCTTTAAGCTTTTGGGGATGCTGCAGATGAGAAGGATGCATTGATAGATTTTGTTATAAAGGGTGCAAGGTCTCTCCCAGCCCCTTTGATAATTTGGGCTGGGCACATTTTTTTCCACTTCTAGGGTAGAGACTCTAGCAAAACTGAACCGTTTGGCAGGTTCAGTGGAATGCGTAGGGGTACTGGCGGGAGTGTCTGAATTGCTTAGGTTCGCTTTTTTGTCTGCAATCTGGTTCTGAAGGAGGGAGATTTTATTAGTTAGGGCATTCTGTATATTTGTGCACCATATTTTAATCCTTAACACAATTATCAATAGGAGTGTACTTGGAAAATCCGGTTATAAGTTTGTTTGGTATGTAATATTTCTTTCTTGTATAGAGCTGAGATATTGATAAGGTTGGTTTTATTTTTTGAGGTGGGTTGGTGTCTGCAAATGCCTTCACATTTTCTTTTTTCAGCTCTAAGTGATTTGAGGTGTGGGGTAAACTAAGAGTTCAGGTGGGCTCTAGGTTTGCTTTTCCTCATCTTTAGAAGGGCGATACGGTCCAGTGCTTTGGACAAGGTATTGTTTCATCAACTAGCATGGTAAGGTCATTGGAAACTGGCAGTGAATTAAGGGTGGGTAGAATTAACGGTAGGAGTTTGTCTGCATTTATATTCTTTTTTTTATTTACTTGGATTTTAACCTAAAAAGGTTTTTACAAGGAAAATCAGTTAACTATGTCATCAGTGTATCATTGCTGTGGTTTAAAATGAGGTCCAAGATTTTTGCCATGGCCGTCACCCAAGCTGTTTTCTCCCCTCCTATCAAACGAGACCACCATAGATCTTCCTCATGTATATATGCCAAGGCAAAAATGTTTTCCAAATAGGATTTCCTTATGTGTTCAACCGCTGGACATGATAGTAGATGGTGTCGTGTCGTTTCCACCAACGACTGATTTTTACAAAATCTACATATGTTGGATTCAAACTGGCTTCTGATCTCTAGAATTTCGTTGGTAAGTAAGAGATTCAGTCGAGCTCTCAAGAATAGATTTCTGAGCTTCCTGTTAGGATATTTTGCCAGGAAGGGTTGTGGCTCGTGGAGCTTCCAAGCCTGAGGAGGTAGGTGAGCAGTCAGTTTGTACATTGCTGCTGATTCTAGCGTTAAGATCCTGTCTCGCTCATTTAATCTTTTTTGTGTTTTTGTAGGATTCTCTAATAGTTCTTTTTGTGTACTTTGGATCTCTTCCAGTTTTTCTTCTTCAGCTTTTGTCCATCGGTTTAAGTGGAGACTTTGAGCGCCCATTTGTTCATGTATAGCGTTTAGGAGGTCTTCTAGGAGAATTTTCCTGTATAACATTAAGGCGTTTCGTTCCATTACACCCTTCAGTGACAGCTGGCTTAGTTCTCGTCTTATAAGCGTGATCGGGGTTGACTTTGGAAGGTTAAGGACCTTTCTCCAGAAATAACTTTCTAGTTCTGTCCAGCTCTGGTTATGTAGGGATGGCATGGCCTCTGCTCCATAGGAAATGGCGGGGACAACCTTTGCTTTATAGAAATTTAAGACCAGGGCAAAGGAAAACGGCCACATTTCTTGTCTACAGCCTGTGCCCGAGCGGTTGGGCTTCCGATTTTTGTTCGTAGTGCTGTTTGCATCGCCTTTTCCTGTTTAGAGTTGTCTAGCATAACTCCAAGGTATTTTAATTCGACCAGTCAATTGGAGCGCCGTCCACTTGCCATTTGAATTTTTCAGAATCTCCTCCGCTTTTTCCCCAATGTTAATATTTTGGTCTTGCTTTTGTTGATTTCCAGACGGTTGTTGGTGATATATTTTGCAAATTTAGTCAGTTGTCTCTGAAGACCAATGGCTGTTTGGTCAAGCAATATGACATCTGCATGAAGCAATCTTGAAATTTTGCTTTTGCCTACCCGGGGGGGTGGGGGGGTGGGGGGGGGGGGAAAAAAATCGCACAGCATGCTCCAAGTCTTTAAAGTCTCCCATATATGACAAGAGCTGGGGGCAAGCGGACATCCCCGTTTTACTCCACGGTTTGTAGCTACTGCTGCGGATAGCAGGCCTTGGTTGTTAAGTCGTACCTGCATTTTACTATTCTTGTGAAGCGAAATAATCGGTTGCAGAATCTCTTCTGGGCATTTCCATGCTTGCAGTTTTTTTTTTTTTTACACACAGTCGGTCTGTCGACTTGGTCAAAAGCCTGACTTAGGTCTATAAATCAGCAGTCAGGTAAGCCTTTAAGTTGTAAATTAATTCTAAAGGCCCACAAAATACTACACAGTGTTTATGAGAAGGAACACAATTGATTTGGCCTGTTTTCCCTCCCATCCATTAGGTTGCTACTTCACAAACAAAAGAAGTCACTCCACATGCACTGCTCTCCTCCCTTTGCTTCAAGTGGCACAGATTGTATACAACATCTTATTATTTAGTAATTGACATGCTACTTGATGTTTGTAACTTCACCCCCTGAAGAATTTCCCGCCACCTATCCTATCCAAGGTCAATGGGAATGAAACATGTCAGGCTAATGTTTTCATTATGAGATTGCTATCACAAGTTTAATAAGGCATTCACAGCTGTTCTGAACTTAGAACCATAATAAGCGTTTCAGTGTAGAAACGTTTTTTTAGATTTGACACCAAAGGTGTGTCTCATCTTATATGTTATTGTTGCACACATTTTTTTCATGTCATATGGTTGTTCTGGTATACACTTATTAGTTTTGTTCTGTAATTCTAACAGTCTCTCCCCCCCCTTTTTTCTGTGGTATTCGGTTTTTGTTTATTGGTATACAGTTTCACTTTTTTCCTTTCACATTTTTCTCATCAAGTTTTTTTGTCTAGAATTGGTTGTCTAGATTAACCTTGGTTGACACTTGTTTTATTGTTTATGTAATATTGTGTTTGTTCAGCATATTAGAAGGTTTTGACGGCTTGTTCACCCGTCTTTTTATGAATTTTTAAAAAGAAAAATATTTTTTTTCTCAATAAACTGTTTTTAATCTAATTGTATGCATTTAATAAAAAGAAATTTTTCCAAAACATGATTGAAGTATCATTTGTTGCAATTGAGTAGTCCAGTTCATAGTACCTCCCCGTAGATGAATTTAGATCTGTAAGGGATAGCCTTTGAGAGGCGTTAAAACCATTTTGTTGCAACTTAAACATTTTGTATAGGGCACTGTCTTAAGTCTCTCCTTTTCAAAAAAACCCTAGTCCTTTTGCAAGTTTTTTAGGTCTATAAATGCCAGGTAAAGTCGAGTTCCTCTAGTCACCGCTTTTCCCTTTATAATGCTGTGCGTCAAGATGTTTATTGTGGTGCCTATGGTCTTCTTAAAGCCCTACTGGAAGGTGTCGTTGCATTCTGCATCACGCGACCAGTTTTGACATCGACGTAGTAAAAGCGAGCCGTACACTTTACCGATCACATCCAGTAGTGCGATTGGCCGGAAGTTTGAAGGACTGTCCCGGTTTCCTTTTTTGTATATCGGGACGACCAAGAGTCCGGGAGCGGCTTTGTTTCAGCGCATCGTTCGAATACCAGGCTGATGAAGGATGACCATTCCCCCAGGTGTTTTTTCAGTTCCATGTTTGAAAGACCATCTGGTCCCAGAGCCCTGGAGTTTAAGTTTGTGGATTGTCTCCAAAATAGCCATCCTGTCATGGAGCTTTACCCATGGTGTCTCTTCGCTGCAGGGTCCATGGTCGTTTTCTCGGGTCGTGTGGTCTAGTTCCTGGATTACACCTCGAAATAAGTTTTTATAGGGCTCTATCCATACTTCAACTATGGAGATAGTTAACACGTTGTTAGTATGGCGGTCAGTGGATCGAATCAATGCCCAGACTCTATGGGCATTTTTCCCCACATATCTGCTTTAACAACATCTCCTAGTCGTTTTGGTAGAGGATGAGGTGATAGCTTTTTAGCCAAGATTTGTAGTTTTTTGATGCCATCAAGAGGGCTTTTCTGGTTGTTGCATTATTGCATCGAGCTACCGCTCTTTTTGCTGTTCTCACTAGTCTTCTTGGCTACCAAGGTGTTATATCTGTGAAGACCGGTTTCCTGTCTTAACCTGTTGGTTATCGTTGTTTTTGTATGTGGTGAGAAGGAGACGGAAGTCTGGCTTGTTGGTCTGGCGGGAGCGCCCCAACAAGGAATAGTTGGTCGCAAGGTTGACTATATTGTTGGCGCACAACATAAGGCGATTTTGCCGTTTACGTCTAGGACAGGATCTATAGTTTGATGTACTGTCCGATAGCCAGTCCATGTTGTAGCCTGAAGGTTGTGATCACTGGCTGTAGTTTGGACCACGTTGTAACGCTCACCTGACTCCCACGGAGGCGCTGGCCTGGTTTGGATTGCTGTGGCCTCTTCTAGGGTGATGGGCAGGACTCGGAAGATGGAATGGACAGGACCCCCAAATCTGGCTTGTCTGGCTCGTAGAATTATCCTTCTGTGTGTGAAAAGGGAGTATTAACAATCTGCGGGATAATGCGGAAGCCTCCCACTCCTTCTCACCCTCCACGAAACCCTTCTGCAATTCCCTGTGAAGTCTCACCTTAGGCTCTGAAAGGACGAGCTCTCCATCCTGCTTCTGATGCAGGGGCGCGTTGTTATCCAGTTACTTCACTGGATCTCGGATTGGGTGAGAGTTCAAGTTCGCTTGACTTTTCCGGTAAGGTATCGAAAGAATTCTGTTGCAAGTTCAAGCTTTAAATAACCATTGTCTGTTCTCTTTTTCAGGTGCTGAATGAAGATTCCGAGTTAGGGAATGGAACCGTCGAAGGAAAATTCTGGTGAGTTTTTGATGAGTGGTTCCTCTAGTGTTCTTGCATTAATGCACTAATGCTTGTGTCTTTTTCCCCTTAGGGGCCGGGGTTCGGAAATGCCGAAGAAACGGCGCCGACCCGAAGTGAAGAGGGATTGACCCAACAGGTAAGTCTTATGGTGGAAATTAAGCCTTTCTTATTCTCTTCCCTAGCTCACCTTTGTTCTTGTCTTTTTCTCCTTTAGGCGCTGAAATGCGGCGGAAGATCCAGATGGTCGCTGATGGACAGGAAGGCGCCTAGTAAAAGGTGAGTGGAATGCTGCGCTGCAGCGAGCTATGCGATGTGCTTTTTAAAAAATGAATGTCTTCCCTTTAGGATCGTCGGCGAGATGACTCTGGAATGCGGATTAAGCAGGTAATGTCTCTTCTTTCTCCTGTTCTCCTCTCTTCTCCCTTTACAGGTGTTCCAGGATGCTGTCGGGCGTGGCTGGAGTCCGGATGCAGGAGCAGACACGGTGAGCGTCCAGCTGCTAGGTGCAGAACAATGCGAAGCGTGAGTTGCTGCTTGGGCGAGGCTTATAGAGCCTTCAAAGTAGTTCCAGGTATGTATTCTTCCTCCGGCCACACCCGTGTGGTAAAGTAGTCCCATAGGTAAAATAGTCCCATTCAGGCCTCTAGGTGGCCTGGATGCTGCAGCACGGTCTGCATCAGGTAAGTTCACACCAAGCACTTCTTAACACAAAGTCATCCTTTATGAGCCTAGCGCCAAAGGTGCCAGGACTGAGTCCAAAGGGCCCCTACCTCGGGCCGCTGGGACTTCCCTCGGGAACATGTCTGCCTCTGGGGTTGCTGGGCCCGGTCTGGCTCCTTGGGGGTAGGCATCATGACACACGTCGAAAGAGGTTAATGTCAAGATTAATGTACGGGAAGCGAAAATACAGTCAATTGTGGCTGTTGATTTTCCGCCTTCCCAGGTTGGTAGCCGATTTATGCTTTCGTATAAACTGTCCAAATTTACCAGTTCTCTTGAGTCCATCAAAGTAAGCCACGCATAACCTCTGTCTTCAGCCAAGGTTGTTTGGGGAGAAAGAGGTTTCTTTGTGCAGACTGCGTTGCGGTCTCCGCATACAAGTAGGTGCAATGCCTGGCACTCGATATAGGATCGATATATCATTTTCCAGCAAGTTGAGAAAGCTGGCGTTTGAGATGGACTACGGGTTCCAATAAGTATTAATGATGATTGCTGGTACTGCTGTGATCTTCCCGGTGTCCATGTTTTGCCGATTCCATGCAACTAGCACCGTTAGTAAAAAGAGACGATGTGAGAATTTTTTTCATGAGGATTCCTTTGCCCAGCCGAACTGCTGTTAGGAGGCCGGAGAAAGGGCGTCCACTAATTCCTTTGCCGGCTGCAGCATGAGCAAGTACATAGCCATCTAAGGTAGGTTTCTCCATAAGCCATGTTTCCTGGAGGCACAAGATGTCAAAGGTAGCCAGGCACCATCAGGTGGGAAAAACCTCGGGTGTTCCATGAGCCCAGTCTGATAGCTACAGCTTCTGGCTTTGATGGAGTAGGTCGGTTGGAAGTCTGCAGTGTCAAGGATTGATATTTTTGATTTGTTGACAGTGCCTTTGGGATCCGAGCCCACAGTTGTTTTAGCAAGTTCAGGTTGGTTTGTTCTTTTTCGATTTTTAGCAGGGACCTGGACCAATGTTCTTTTAATTTCTGTTAAGGTCCAGCTTCCAGGTTTAGCCTGGACTGATGACAGAAAGACATCTTCATATTTCTCACTGTGTTGGGTTGTGGTCGGTGTCCTATCTTGTAGACAGTCTTCTGTCTCTGTATCTGCCCTTTGTTTGATTTAATTTTAAAGGTGACACTTTAGGATGGTCATTTGAGTATGGATTCGATCTGTGAGTGGTATTCTCTGCATGGCGTCTGAGGGGAACTTCTCCGTTTACTGAACTCCTCGTATAGTGTGGAGGCTTCGTAGTAAGAGGAGATAGACGTTTTCGCGTAGAGGTCTTGAGTTCCGTTAAATCATATCCCAGTTTCAGTACTTTTTCTGATGCGTCTCAAAGCTTTTGTATTACTCTTCTAGATGTAATATGAAGAAGGGTTGTCGCTCGTTTGCCTTCGTGGGTTGGTTCAACCCGGATTAGATCTTCTGTTCTTATTGAAGAAAGCAAGGGTAACTGTTGAAGAACAAAAACTGTTCTTCTGTTTAGAATGGCATATTCGCGGCTATCCCTCAATTGTTCCAATTTAAATGTTGGTATGGTTGTACCCACGAGGCATTGTACTGCATCTTTGCCTCTACCGGGTTTCGTCAGATTGGATCTGCCTACTTCTTGATGCTGGTGACTTTTCCGAAGGTAGGTAGTCGCTGCGCTTCCGTGAGAGGATGTTGCTTTTAGTTTCCTTCGTGGTGGTTCGGTCTGAAGACTTATGGTCCGATAATAAGGCCACCCTAGGTTGATAGTGTCGTGGAGAATCTTTAGAATAATCCACCTGCAATTTAGGCCGGTGTACAGCTTGTCACCACTCTTTGCTATTTGTAATCTTATTGCATCTGTCCTCCAACGTGAGGAAGAATGTCATCGTTTTCATCTTACGCCAAGCTACTGTTTGGCGTCGCTGAGGCCGATTAATGCAGGAAAGTGGTGGCTGTCTCCATTTTGTCATAAGGCGGGTCATCAAGATGTTGACTTAAATTCATTAGCCATTCTTCCTCCAGAGAATCCTTTTGTCTTCGGAGATCCGGGGGAATTTTCTGTCGTTAGATCCACAAAAGTACAGCAAATTGGAACCTTTGTCTTACTTTGTGGATTGATTTTCCGTATTTCTCTATCTGCGATGGGTGGGCTTGCAGTGATTGAAGAAGCCGGCTTGCTCTGGATTTTCTTCTCTGCCGGAGGCAGACAAAAGACCAATTGCTTTATCCTTGCTAGTTGGTCTTTTAGTTTTTTTCTTTGGCTGATCAAAAATTACAAATTCTCTGTTGCTCATAGTCTCCGTCTCAGATATAATGGCGATTTTTCCCTGGACCACTGTAGATAAGAGTCAGTTCCTCTTCATTGACAGTTGTTCAAAGGTGGCCGGTTTTTCTGTACCACTGTCTTCCTTTTGGAAGTCATGCAACTTGCAGACTCAGTGCTCATCGTGGAGTCTTTTGACTGGGTGTTTGCACTACAGTCAGTAGCCAATTTATTTTGCACTGAAATCTCAGATGCCAAGGATTGAGGATTTGCTACTGAGGCCTTTGGTGTTCGACAGGCTACTGATTGAAATGTTATGTTCGTATTCAGTTGACTGTAGAGGGGGGGGGGGGGGAGAAAATCAGCTTGCCGGTGAAGGTTTGTTGCCAATATTGCTGATTCAGTTTGCGCTGCTGCCTTTAATTCCAACGCAGTGATATACCCCTTGAGGTATAAAAGTTTGGTATTCATCAAGGCTGTTAACGTGCTGTGGTCCTTTAGCATGTCATTTATAGACTCGTATAGTTTCATAAACGACATGATTGTGAAGATGTCAATTTCTTTTTCGGAGAGTCTGTAATGGTGCTTGATAAGTGGTCACTCGGCCTTTGGGATAAAAGGGGCGTGGCTGGCGTTTGCAGCTGCGAATCCCTTCTTGTAGGTCGCATGTAGGGGGGTGATTGTCCTTTAGTTGGATTTACTTTGGGAATCCACTTGTAAAGTGTCCAGGTCAACAAACGCCTCAAATCTCCCATTTTTTGTTTTTGCTAGTAGACCACGTCTCTCGCCTAGCAGTTGAGTAGTATCAGGGATATTTGAATCTGGATTCTCGCTAGGAAATTCTCTCATAGGAACCGTTTCTATTGGGGATTCTGCACTGGTGGGTAATTTCCCTTGCTCTATTTCTGAGTTCTTTAAAATGGGTTGTTTTTTGGAATCTTTTCCAACCTCTCGTTTTTATTTGTTGACGCATGCTTGGTGGGCGACATTTGCGGACTTTGACGCTCCTCTGGTGGCACTGGTTGAGAGCTTCGCAGCTCTATGTGTTTGTGTAGTGACATGTCAAGTGTCAATTGTGTATGAGCAATCTTCGGATCTGTACCTTGGAGTAATTCCGTTGTTTCAGTAATATGCACCACCTCGAGCATTTTACTGTCCGCGATTTCATTAATTCTGTCGAACTTGCGTTTGTGCTGTTTACGAAAAAAAATTAGTATGTAGATAGCTTATTTTCCTGGTCTCCGCGATGGGTCCTTTTTGTTGCTGGATGGTTTTCTTTTTTGTACATGGGGACAAAGCGTTAGAATTTATTGTGGACAGCCCATCGGTTTGTCGGTTTCCCCCCCCCCACACCATTTCTCGGATTTACCTGCGAATCGGGTTTTGTTTGAGCGTTGCGTTTTTTTTTCTTATTTTCTTTCTGGGGCCCTCCTCCACTAATGCTTTGTTTATATTCATATTAGGGGAAAGAGAAGCATCGGAACAACTGCTTTGATGTTCAGAGTCCCTCCAGGAGTTTATCTGGCCAAAGATATGTTGTTGCAGAGTTCTGGAACCTGGGACTATCAGCACCCAGTCCCATGGAGGGGCATGGACTTGAGCAATCGCATTGTGAGTCACATGTAGGAGGGACGCCCCTGCTTCAATTGCCTCCCTTTCATCAGTGGGGTCGCCGACTGCTGCCCCCGAAGAAAGTGCATCGTCTCCAACACCCCGAGACGGGACCTCCACGCAAGGCAGAGCAGTCGTGGCCCCTCCCCCTATGGTATCTGGGTCCACCAACTGCTGCTTCCCCCCGCGGTCTCGCGGAGCACCCGGAGCCCGGCACCTCTCGCCGAGAGCTGGCGTCACTCCCTGCTCCCTGCCCCCCCCCCCCACCTCCAAGCTCACAGCGGGCCCGCCCCCGACGCTCCACACCCGCAGTCCTCCGACAGGCAGAACGGAGCCTTTGGCCGTGGGAAGAACTCCCATCGGCGGGATCCCGCGGGGCGGATGCGACGGAAGAGGTAAGGCGCAGGTTTCCACGTACTCCATTACCAAATTCTGTTTTCCTAGTGAAGTCCACTTGCGAGTTTTGATCGTCCCATTTGTCCTGATGGTTTTGATGGACCGCAGGGGGTGGGAGTACAGTACTTAGACCGAGCTTGTTGGCAGATTGTCGATGCTTTGCAGGCTCTCGCCTTTTTTGCCATAAAGTTTTGTGACATGGTCAGTGTATCCTCCCTGGACAGCCTCTGTGAAGGTGTGTGCACTTTGCTGTCTCCTATCGCTGGATCACCTTCACGGCCGTAGTTGCTTTTCTTTTGTTTTTTCCATCGCCTTTGAGTTTTGAGCTCCGGAGTGTGCGGCCTTCGGCTGCCAGGCTTGGCGGAGTAGCGTCTCTGGCGTCCATGTCGGCCATGACTGCCAAGACTGCTACTCTGCCGCCTACTCCGTCAGGATTCTTTTTATTCCTCGTGAGGATGGGGGGAGCCATAGAGTTATTTTTGATAGTGGGGATTTTAACAGCGAGCGAGAATGTGGTCTGTCCAAGACTGCAGGGTTATGGAGGTAATTGAGGCATTACAGTTGAGTTCTGCCACCCAATCCAACATTCTACCTTTGTTGTGAGTGGCTAAAGACACTTTTTAGGCGAAGCCGAGTTCTGCAAGCACATTGGCGGTTGCTATTGCATGCTGGTCATTAGAATCATTAAATCCCAGATTAAAATCCCTCAGGAGTATTTCAGAGGTGATTTTCATGTTGGATAGGATGGTGGAGATCTCTTCAAATACCCCGATGGGGCCAGGAGGTCTATATACGAGATGAATCATTAGCGTTTGTGATTTGGAAATAGGTAGTTTGACTGTCAGTAGTTTGCAGGATTTAATGTCCGATGAGGGGGCCAGTCTCAAATTTAGGTTGGATTTGGCCATTAGCGCTATACCTCATCCTCGTGAGTCGACCCGGTCTGATCCGAGTATGGTATAGTTGTCTGGGACTGCAAGTAGGAGTGCAGGGCCTGCTGCTGCATGAAGCAATATTCTTCTGCCTGGATTATGTTGGCTATCTTGATACCATGTGCCACTAGAGACGGGGCATTGATTAGAGCGCCTTTGAGGTCAGGAGTGCTATTGATAGGCCAAGGGTTAGGTAGTGTTAGGGAGAATTCTCAGAAATGTGCTCATTTCCCTTCACCTCAGAGAGCCCCAGCAACTTTGCTGGATTTGGGAGGACTTGTTTTTTTCCCCCCTGGAGAGAATGTGAGCCTTTTACCCCACTCTCTCAGGTATTTTTGTGTTCTTGGGATCTCCAATCAACAGAATCTCCTTCAAGGACAGCTTCTTCCTTTGAGTTGGCGGGACCAATCAATTCAGCAAACGCCTGGATACCATTCGAGGAGCTGGTTAAGGTTAACCAGGGGGAAGGATACCAGTTTGTGTTTGGAAGCCACAGCTACTTGAGCAGTAGCGACGCCATTTTGTTTGCTCCGATGAGTATCCCGAGCAGTGCAGGAGTCACCCGACGTCCTCCCTCTGGTCCCCACGACTGATGCTCCAAAACAGCGAGACCTGCCAGGAACCAACGTGTTCAACTGCATCTTTTTGCTCCACCAGGTACTGTGCCATACGGTTGAGAGATCCTATCTCTCGCAGTGGAAGTTTGTGAAACTTTCCCAACTCGCAGGCCTAATCAGCTTGTGACCCAGCATATCTTTCTTTATCGCCTGAACTACTTCTAAAAACGTTTACAAAGACTTATCCATTTGTACCAGAACTGTGCTGTCCTATAGACTATTGACTTTGGCCTGGCCTATTGAATTGAGCTGACCCTTCTGGTACTTTGAACCTTTGCATTATCTAAAAGAAGTGTTTTCTAACCGTTTGTACAAACCTATGCTTTTTATTCCTATTTAAAAAGTACAAGTGCCATTTGGCTCCTTTTTCAGGGGAGCCCAAACTGTCTTTATATCTAGAGTATATTGGTGTTTAATATGGAGTGGATTTCTACTAGTGAAAGTTTTCTAAATGACTGTAAATAAATGTTTAAGTATTTTTTACCAAGAAAGCTTGAGTTTTAAGTGTCTACTTGAACCACTGTGATTGTGATATTTCTGTACAACGTCTTCTACTATTCACATTCCCTCTTGAGAGAAGCCTGGCTGCTCAGCTCGCTACCAAAAGTGTGGGGTACAGACTTATACCAAAGGTTGGTTTTTACTTACACCTGTAGTCCTAATTATGTGTGGTGTTCCCAGAGGGTACTGCCTGCAATTCTGCCCAACAATCAGGACTCCATATGCCCATACGAAAAATCTCCTCAGCTCCACAGTGCCTACTGCAGGATTAAAAAAAATAAATAATAATAAAGTAAAAGAAAAACAAAAAGGCACATCAGTCCAACCCTCGCCTGTCACCAGTTACCCCACCTGTTTTCACTTTCCCTGTTCCACTGCTGCTCCGCCCCTCGTCCTCCAGTTCAACTGCTCGGCGTTCACACATCCTCCTCATGCAAGTTTCCAGACACCGCTTCGCTCACTCCTGTTGCGGCTCCTCTGCTCCGCCACGTTAATGTCCAATAAAGCGGTTCCCAAGGAATGTCTCCCATTTTCACTAATCCTTGCGCTGTCCCTGTCCCCATCGAGATGTGTTGTGATCACCTGTCTGCAAGCCTCTGCCCTCTCTGGGTCCTCCACATCGCAAGGTGTAATACCAAACCCCTGCCCAACAGTGAAGCCTTTGCATAACAAAACTGCAATCCTTAACATGGACCAGCCCTGTTCCCCCATCTTGTTACACCCTCTTGTTTCAGTGAAATGTATTACAACTCGTAGCCATATTAAAGAAGCATGATGATTGGGTGAGCAGGATGATTGTGCTGTGTGCATGGACAAAAAATGAGCAATGTTAGCCACAAAAAATTAACATCCATCATGTGAAGAGATTATAGAGGTGGATTGTGCTGCAACCCCCAGTCCACAGTAATCTTGCAGTGTACGATGGTTGATGAAACTCAAGATAGTCCTCTGTTGCCTCACAGACCAAAAAATAACATGTACCCAGTGTTCCTGTGTGAGCATTTATATCTCGTGCCTGTACAAGCGTTCATGTCTCAGGCCTGCTTAACAGAACGTTCATAAGAACAATCAATACGTACAAGCACGTATGCTCGGAAAACCCCGGCGGGTATCCCAGCGCGTGCCGTTGCCGGCAAAAGGCAGTGGTCACCACATGAATGCTCCCAAACCTCCATTAAGGGTGCTGCAACTTCCTGCACTAGCGCCGCTGGCTCTTAACGAGCCGCGAATCACCCGGTCTCCTCCGTGACCTGCCCATGCTTCGAGAAACCAACAATAATCAGCTAACGGCAGGTGTGATATTAATGAAGGCCCACTGGCACTGTAGCTCCCAATGTGGTCCGGGGCCTCAGAGCCACACCTCCAGGGATTTAACCCAACTCTGGTGGCTTTGGCCACAATAGCACCACAAATCTTCACACTTGAGGTGGCCTGCCACACAGAATTCTTCATCTTTCCTCATTTGCATCTTCTACTGGAAGCTGTCTGGAACATATTCCTACATACTGCGATGGACCGAAACTAAACTCCTATAAGTGACGTCTGCACCCATGACCCCGTCGTCCCCCACATAATCCAGAACACCAGCAGTGGCCTCTGTAGAAATCTGGATCAGGGGGCAAGTTAAGCTACCGGTTTCTGTCACCCTCTATCCTCCAAAGAGTCACACGAGCTTAATGTCCAGTGCCTAATTCACTCTCTCCCGACTTTGGTCAGTGGAGGCCTGGGGCTTGGGCAAGGATCCATTGCTAGGACTATGCCAAGGACTGGGATTGAGTGAAATTACTTTCGTGAACTTTTTTTACTCTTGATTTTTTTATTCATAATCACTGGCATCGCCAATCTCTTCATAAACCTACCTGTAAAGTATATTCTTTGCAACTGGTGACTTTTGGGTACAAGGCCCCAAACCATCTCAGAATTGTTTTTTTAAAGAGCTGGGGAAGCTGTTATAGGATTATAAGTCCTTTCCATTTCAAATGCATCACTAGCCAGTGTTTCACTGGGCGAACAAAATGCTATTGTATATCTCTGAAGGATGAATGTATAAAACTTTTTGTGTGACAATATTGATCTAAAGATTTAATTTGCTTAGTTTGCATTTTAAAGGCCTAATAAACTATTGTATATTTTTATAAGTGCCAGCATAACTGGAATTTTTGGTATTTCTCTATGTGGACTCATTTTAGCCCTAAGCCACTCTCACACCCTTCCTACGCCTTGCTATTCTGCTACATTACCTTAATTGGGTTTGGCTAAACTCTGTATCCTTGCTGTTCACCATAATAGAGTGGCCTCCCAAAATCCACCCCTAAGGGCTGATTGTGAAAAATCGACCTTACATTTCCATGGAAGACAACCAGGTACTGATATCTTCCAGGATTTTAGTTAAGGAAAAAAAGTCTCCCACCAATCACTGCAGGACACCAATTTGGTGTCAAGGCTGGCCAAAAAACAATAAAAATTAAAAAAAAACCACAGGCCCACCAACACAATGTGTGAACAGAGGATAGTACAGGGGCAAAGCGCTGGTCTTGGAAGCAAGACCACGCAGAGCAGCAAAGGTTCGAATCCCAGAATCCGTGCTTAGAAACTGAACTCTGGTATATTATAAAAACCAATAAAAAAAAAATGTATTAAGACTGGTGGCTTTAAACCAGTCCATCAACCCACTGTAGCAGGAGCAATGCAGGCTCAGAATGCACAATAGCAATTTTAGGCCTGCCTCGTGGTCTCCACAGACAAAACAATGACCACATGTTAAATGGTCAGATGTAGAATTATTTGATACCCTAATAGCCACCATATAGGGCCACTGTGATACCAATGCGATGAACAGGGCTAGAAGCATTGTGTAACCAAAACAAAAATACAGGCGTCACCAGACCTGCACCACAGAACTCTGGGTGACTGGGTCCCCTATGGATCAAAATGTGGCACTTCAAAAAGCACCCCTGCCTTGGTACCCATATAGGCTACCAAGGCAGCACGCCAGAAAAAAATGGGTGGCTTCATTACAAGTCTCTCTGATCTAAAAAAAATAAGTCACAAAACCAGAATAAGCCAGCAAAAAGGTTTAGGGGGATCCGCAAAATGGTTCAGGAGAAACCCAAAAATGGAATTCTGCCATAACAATATGGACTACCATGGCGATTCTCTATGTGCATGTAATGTACCTGCATTTAGAGACCACCCCTCCTCCCTCGTAATAATTCCTAGGTGAAGGCTTCCAGGGTTCACTCCCAGTAATAGAAGTATCTGACTTAATTTTCTTACCAGTAAAACGACTCGCGTGTTTTATCTACAATACTTATCTCGGCCTTGTATCATTCTATGTGTAATTCAATAATTCTATTTGCAATATACCTATTGTAAGGGTGCAGAAGGAGACGACTGACGCACAGGTGGCATGCTTGTGGCATAAACTTTTATTTAATCAAAATAAACAGAAACTTCTCTCTCCCTAAATCCAAGAGATTTTCCCTGCCAAAACTAAGGAATTAAGGATCAAGTCAGAATTTCCAAGTGAATGAAGATTCCATCGTCGTTTGTCAAAATGCCTACCTCTGTCCCTCCTACATGTAACCAATACTAAAGCGGTAGTGGACATTTCTGGTGCAGTCAAATGGCTCTCTTCCTGCGGACTATAGTTCCAATTGCAGGTGGGAACCTCGCCTGAAAGAATTACTCCCTTCCCCCAGGTGCCAGTTCCTTTCCAGGCTGCAGAACAAAGTTCCAGCTTGTGATGCTGTAAAGTTCTCAGTTCCAACTGAAAAGTAAATTACCAACTTCAACATCATTCCTATTGCCCATAGTTTCCTTCACTATAGGGTTTCTGGAAAAGGTCTCTGTTCTCCAGAAATCTTGTCCTCAATAATTTCCCAATGCCAGGGGAACGACTCCCATCCCAGTGCCAACTTCTGCTTGGTAAGAAAGTAAGAACGACAAAACCATAGGAATGGAACACTGAAAAGGATCAACATTTTGTCCTCTGCACCAGTCGCAGAACTTACGCCAACGGTACAGGGACCTTGCTGCAGGCCGCCTGGTCGAAAGCAACACCTCCATCACGTCATCCGGGAGGTCCCAATCCTTATACCTCAACCTTTCAGATACCAAGCGTGAAGGTTGAGGGTCTTTACCTCTGGATGGAGACCCTGACCGCGCACCCCTCGCGCAAGAGAGCAGATCCTTTAGGTAGGGAAGAGGGCGTGGAGGGCAGATTGACATTTCGAGAAGGGTACCACGCTCTCCTGGCCCCAATCCAGAGCAATGATGATCATGTGGGAACCGAACCTCCGCAACACTTGAGGAATGACGGGCACTGGAGGACGCGCATACAGCATCGGGAATGACCAATCCACTACGAACGCATCTCTTAAGGATCCTCTGAAGAAATTCCCTTGAGCAGAATTTCTTGCACTTCTGGTTGGCACAGGTGGTGAACAGATCCACTTGTGGAGTTCCCCAAAGGGAGAAGATCTCCAGAAGGACTGCCTGAGCCAATTCCCACTCTTGAGAGACCGTGCTCTGCCTGCTCAGAGCGTACACCGCTGCATTTCCGTCTCTGGCCAGATGAACTGCCGAGATCGAAATTCGCTGCTGGATGGCCAAGAACCAGAGCAGCATTGCCTCTCTGCACAACGGGAGTGACCCTACCTCCCCTTGTTTGTTGAGGTAATGCATGGCCACTGTGTTGTCCGACATGATCAGGACACTTCCCCTGCAGACGGCAGAACAGCCTTCAGGGCCAGCCTGATGGCCCGCCGCTCTAACAGAGTTTGTACTCCGACAGAGACCAACGACCGTTGGCATGAGCGCCCCATCCTGTGATGGAAGCATCTGTCACAACAGTCACCTCCGGCCACCGTTGCCAAAATGGCTCCCCATCATCAGGTTCCCTTCGTTGGCCCACCACAGAAGATCCTGGGAGACCGAGAGTGGAATCTGAACGGGATCCGACATCTTACCCAAGAACTGCGACCACTGCATCTTGAGAGCGCGGATCGGCCAGTTGTCCAGGTAGGGGGAGACGTGAATCACCCCCCTCAGCCTCTGCCCCCTCGCCTGAGATACGCTGCCAACACCACCCTGAGCTTGGTGAAGGACCTCGGGGCAGAGGTCAATCCGAAAGGCAGGACCCAGAACTGAAAGTGCGAGTTGCCAAACGCAAACCTCAAGTACTTCTGTGCTTTGGATGAATCGGCACATGAAAGCAAGCATCATGTAGGTCCAGAGACACCAACCAATCCTGAAATTGAAGGGCCTGGAGGACTTGAGAAAGAGTGACCATCTTGAACTTGTCCTTCCTGAGAAGTTTGTTCAACCAATTCAAGTCCAGGATGGGTCTCAAACCTCTCTTTCTTTGGGATCAGAAAATAAGAGGAATACCAAACCTTGTTACTCTCTGCTACAGGCACCAGTTCTATAGCAGGGTCAAGATTTCCTGCACAAGGAGCGGATCCGATTCTCCAGTGGATTGTTGTGAGGCCGCTTGAGGAAGGGAAGGCAGTAGCCATGGGCTATTGGATCCAGAACCCACGTAAACGAAGTAATGGCTTGCCACTCTTCGAGATGCTGAGACAGCCTGCCCCCAACTGGCAAACCATGGGACATGGCCACGTGACTGTTTTGGAGCAGCTGCTGCAGCACCTGTAGGCAAAGAGGCAGCTGCATGAGCGGCTTTGGCACCTATTTCACTTACCCCCACAGGTACTTTTACGGTGACCCCTTTGACTGGCGGCTCCTCTCGTTCTACCAAAAGGAGGAGTATTAACGTAAAGAACCTCCCCTCCACTGCTGTCCCCTAAGTGACGCATGGCTGCGCTTAAAGATTTCGCTGCAGCTTTTGAGGTCTGCAACCTCTCAATGCTCTTGTCAGCCATGATGCCGAACAAATGCGCGCCATCAAGGGGCATGTTCAAAAGACATCCGGGGCAAACCCAGACTTCCGCAACCACACAAACCTGCGTATAACGGTGCTCGCGACCAATGACCGGCTGACACAGTCGGCCGTATCCAAACCCAACTGAAGGATTTCAGAGCAAGGAACCCATCCCTTTCCTCCCCCTCGGGAATAAGCCCAGCCGCTAGAGAAAGAGTTACACAGTGTGAAAACCTTGCTAAGGCACAAGTGGAGTTGGCTCAATGCCATACTCACCGCAGAAAATACCTTTCGAGCCCAACCGTCGTAGCGCTTGTCGTCCCTATCCGGAGGGCTGGTAGGGTACGCCGCCTGCCTCGAGGTGGCCGTAGCTGCCTGAACCACCAAACTCTCGGGAGTGGGGTGAGTGGCTAAGTAGCTGGGGTCGCTAATGGAAGGGCAGTACTTCTTTGTCAAAGATTTGTTAACAGCCGGAAGAAATTCCGGTGACTGCCAAGCTGCTACCACCCTTTTCTCTAATGTGAGATGAAAAAACACCAGGTCAGAAAAACACCAGGTCAGAGGAAGGACCTTTATCTAAAATGTCTGTTAGATCATCTTGTACAAAATCTTCAGGACAGGACCAGGCCAGATACTCCGAGAACCTAGCAATAGCCGCCTGTATGACGACTCAGCATTGAGCCCCAGGCCTTCCAAATTCTACTTTGGTGAAGTGTCCAACCCACTGGCATCATGATGGGTTTGCCTCAACTGTCTCCAGAAAAGACAGGAGCCACATCATGCTCAATAGGGTCCTCAAAGTCAGACCTTTCTTCCTCTTCATATATGTCATTCAGAGGTAGATGAAAACCTGGCCTGGGGACAGAAGAGGGCCTGGAGTCCAACACCGGCCTCACAGACTGAGCCGTAGCCTTCCTTGGCGGAGCCACCAGATCAGGGTACTCCAACGGTAAATTTCAGGCAAAAATCCCTGAAGGCATCGAGGGCGCAGAAGGCTTCGGTGTCGACCGGGCCTTGGGCAGATAAGAAGGCAAAGCCTCGACGTCCAAGTCAGACAGACACAGCGCCGACAGTCTGCAACTATCTGAAGCCTTGTCCGAACGTGACCTCGAAGTTTCCCGATGAGTCGCGTTGTGGACCCGAGCCAAAAGGCATATGAGACCGTTCCTTGCCTGCTTCATTAGAAGGCACGACCGGAACCGTGCCCTGCGATTGAAAAATTGCCAACATCTGCTCCTTAAAAGGCAGCCCATTCCTCTGGAGTCAAGGACTTCATCGGGCATGCCACTTCATCGCGGCTCCCTCCTCCGAGGACGGGGAAGGCGACCGGTGACAGCACTTCTGAGAATGCCACGACGAGGAAGAAGAATGGCGGGAACCACTCTGTGACCAAGAACCCCGGGCCTCCTCCCAACGCAGAGCATCGCCCCTAGAGTCGGTCTTAATTTAGGTTTACGGGACTTACTGGGTTTAGAACCCCTACCTGAAGCTTCCCCTTATGCTCCCGCAAGGCCTTGGCAGTCAGCGACTGGCATTTTGAACAGTCGTCGATGTCGTGACTCTCGCCCAAGCACCACAAACAAATGTGATGCGTGTCGGTGATCAACATTTTCAACTTGCATTCCCGGCAAGTCTTGAAGCCCGACCACGGAGTCGGAGGGGTCTAAGAAGAAGACATTTCTATGATGAAACATGAGGCGCACCGAGTTCTCGAAGCAAACACATCTGCGAAAAAAAACAGAACTGAGGCTGCAACTGCCGTGCATCCTATTTAGAAAATCCGGCGAGGTCGCCCTCGACGGAGGCCTTCGAGAGAGATTGACGGAGGATGCCCTCTGCCGAAAAAGTTTCCACAGTGCACAAATGTGGACATTACATGACAAAGACGTGGAATACGTTGGAGGACACAATCCATTCGAATTGTGAATTGAAGGATTGTTGAAAGATGTCGAAGTGGTCATGCAAAGGTCTATGTAAATTCCTTGCGGTCTCAAAAGTCTTTAACAGTGATGGGATAACATGTGGGAAATGGAACCCCCACGAAGGAGAAACAGGGTTGAGCAGAGTGAAGTCTGTGCAAATAACAGAGATTGACAATATATGAACTGAGTATTGATGGCAAGGCGGGTGAAGCCTAAAAAGTGAGTGAACTAAAGGAAGATGCAAGCCTAAGATACCATTAAGCTAAAGTGTGCAAGACTGAGAACTTTGTCATCCACCCACCCTTTGTTTTTGGAGACTCTAGACCCCGTAGGGTTGAACCTGAGGAAGGAAGTTGGTGTTGGAGCCATGCTGACATTTCCTTTTGAGACACCATATTCATTTTATATTTCCCTCAACACATCTGTGATTCTAAGAAAGAGTGCAAGGTTAGGTTTAGTTAGTATAGGCCTTTTAATTTTGACCAGACTGACTTGGACGCATGATTGTTTAATGGTCGACATTACTCCCATTTTAGCTTAAGGGTCAGTTAAGAATTCTACCGTCCCAAACAAAATTGTAACTACAGGTTTTCGAAACTTGTATCCGTTGTGTATGTCCACTATTAAATCATGCCTTCATCACAGTGTTTAAAATCAACCTTGTACCATATTACAATGGAGAGCTTGTTTGATACACTGGAGAAATAAAGTTCAAGTAAAGGATATGGTGCACAATCGCACAACAACAAAGATGGGCATTTTATTCTTACGTCAGGTTGCGTAGTCTTGCCTCATTTGGCATCATAGGTGAAGGAGCACCATCTCTTTCCCAGTGAGTAGGCTTCGAAAGGTAGATCTGTTCAAACTTCAACAGGAATCTCGACTTAACAAAACAAAACATGCATTCAAATTATGTTCAACAGTTGAAAAACCAGAACATCAAAGACAGGAGCAAAGCAAGCAATAAAGAGCTTAACAAACACCATCCTGTAGCGTAAAAGCTAATGGAATGCAAAACATCACCATCTCGTAACCGCCAGCCTAAAAGCCAAAACTGAACACCACCTTAAAATTCAGCACAGAGTACTGAGACAGGAGTTATTTTTTTTACATAACATAGTCTGCATAGTACACAAACATCTTCTACATTTTCGATTGATGATGAAAGAGAAAGGAGAATGGAATCAGTGGCCACTTATTTTCAATTACGAGCACCAATTACGAGCACTACAAATGAAAAAAGCAACCCATACTACAGTGCTGTTTTGCTCACTCTGAATTTCTATTGCCTTCTACGGCCACCTATTATATATAGCAAATTATGTCAGTGAAGAGACAATCATGACTGCCAGCTTTAAAGTAAAGATTATTAATGTGTGTGCATGGCAAAGACTATCCATGTAAGAAATCATTGCACAATAAGGCCCGGCATATTTTGATAAATTATACATTTTCCATTGCCTGGAGGCCTGACTCCGCCATCTGATTCTGCATGCACAGCGCAAAAAGCCCAGCACTTTTTATGGCAATACCGAAGGGTTTTTGGTTTAAATTGTTAGCATGCCTGGCAACAGTCTTCAGTGTGGTTCCTTTGAAGAAGCTGTTGCACACCCTGTGTTTCTCTCTCCAGGTAAAGTTAAAATTACACTTTGGGCAGAAATTAAACTACTCTCCATATGGACCTTAGGGAATCAATGTCAGCCCAAGTTGTGTAGTTTAAGTGGGCAAAGACATTCTCTCAGCCTTAATGTAAAATATGGCATACATTACTTAACACAATATTATTTCTGCTGCTTGTATCTGCCTAGATTTAGATGCTTTGCATATGCAGACATCTAGTGGTAGGCCCAGAATTCGGCACGTTTTTCGAAGTTCAAAAAGGAACGTCGACTGGGCGAGTTTGTAATATCCCTAGTGTGATGTCTTCTGTAACCATGATCCCTCTGCGTCAAGGTCCTTCAGATTATTTGCCTCAGACTAGAGGGAGTATAAGATGTAAGCGTGGAGACTAGGAAAGTTATGATTGTTGAAAACACCTATGATTTACACAAGAACCTTAAGCTCCAAGAGGGGAGGGTGGGCACAGGTGGTTCCAAGCACCAGAAATACGGTTACAGTAAGTAATGTATGCCTTCTGAGGCTTGCGGATCTGCTTAGAATCACATGCGATGCATAGATTAGCAAGCAGTACTGGGAGAAGAAGGTGGGTTATTTTAAGGGTACCACGCCCCTTCATCAACACCCGTTTTTACGACTGGTGTTTTGCATCAGGTTTTTTCCCAGAAAAATTTTGAAATTTTTGGGGGGTTGGGAAAAGAGCAAATCAAGCGTTGGGGGGCAAGAGGGGGTTAAAAACAATAGTTCAATGAAGGGAAGCTTGGGGGCAGGAGGGTACCCCCTCGCCGCCAAAATTTAAAAATTGGATTACGTTTTTCAGAAAAAAATACAGCGGCAAAACACCCGTCGTAAAAATGGGTGTTAAAGAAACCATTTTAAAAAGGTAGAGCAGCAAAGAGATATTCCAACACTGCCTGGCTCACCTGTGCAACACCCTTAAAATGTCCATCTAAACAGTAATGTGTTAAATTATGAATTGAACTCCAAGTGACAGCATTGCAAAGGGCATCTAAGGGCACATTTGCTATAAAAGCTAGAGTTGCCCCTGTGCCCAGAGTGGAGTATGCTTTGGGCTTGAAAGGATATCTTCTAGAAGCAAGAGAATAGCAAAGTTGGATGCAGGAGACAATCCATTTTAATATAGCCTATTTAGAGCCTATTTAGAGCCTCATCAGCCCCTCCCCCTGCAGCCCTAAATACCAAAAAAAGTGTCTGATTTGTTTTGTCTTTTGTAGGTTATATGCGACAGTCCTTCTGACATCTATAGTATGCAGGCTTTTTGCTGAGTTTTTGAGGTTTTGGAAAAAAGTAGGAAGTTCTATGGATTGATTTACATGGAACATGAGATGAATTTTGGTGAAAAACAAGGATGTGTCCGTAGCACCACCTTGTCATTGTGAACAATTACAAAAGGGATCTTGTACTGTTAGTGCTTGTAGTTCACAAACCCTCTTTATAGATGTGATAAGGAAAGTAGTCTTATGAGCGAAATGGCTAGCTTTGTGCATTGGCTCGAAGGGGTCTCCCATGAGCTTTGCAAGTTAAAATATTCAAGTCCCAGCTGGGAGTTGAATTAAAAACTGGAGTTAACACCCTCCATGAATGCTTTAACCACAGGCACCTTCCAAAACCTTAGTCATGTGGTGTAGGCTGAGAGAAGACTAAGCTGGAGTCTACAGCAAATAGTGTACTATAAGTGAAGGTTAAAAGTGAATTGGATTGATTGTACGTGCTTTGCACCAGTACACAAAACATTTTCATTTGTTGAAATAATGTCTTCCGTTTGGTTTACGTGTTTCTTTTAGAATATCTGCACCTCTTGTCTAGGTTTAAAATGACCAACTTAGGATTTCATGAGGCTGGCCGCCGAGTTCAATGTCTGAGGACATGGGTGAAGTGCTGTCTCTTCGTTCTGTGACCGGTTGAATGGGCACAGTAGTTTCATGGGAGCACAAAGACACCTGTAGGTGTGAAAACCACGTTTAGCGTGCCCACAAAAGAAATATTGGGGTCAGTGTTACTTATGCACTATTCTGTTGAGGTGTGTGGGGGCATACACACATTTCCCAGACCAGTTCCTTAACAGAGTGTTTCCCTTGAATACTGTGTGGACATTTGGATGCATAGTCTTGGCAGTGTGTGTTCTTGAGTAGCAAAGAGGTTTGTGTCTGGAAACCCCCAGTTGAGAAGACATTGTGTAGCACGTCTGCGTTTAATTGCCACTGTTCTGAGGGCAGCACTGCGCTTCTGCTTAATACTTCTGCCAGAGCATTGAGTTCCCCTCGTACATGTTGTGCTAGTAGAAACATGCTCTGTTTTAGTGCCCATAGCCAAATGAACTGGACTAGTTTGGACAGCCCTAGATAACATGCCCCTTGTTTGTTTATATAAAACATGGCGGTAGTGCTGTCGGTTAGGAGGACTGACTTTTGTACAAGCTGTGGTTTGAAAGCTTGAAGCGCTTTGAAGACTGCTAGCCGTTTCAGAAGTTTGATATGTTTATAGTTAAAGGGTGAGTCCACAACCCGTGTGCAGTGTGATGGAGAAAGTGTGCTCCCCAACCGGCTAAGGATGCATCTGTATTGAGGTGGCTTCACTAGCTGGTGTGTTAAAAGGTTTTCTTTTTAAAAAAGGTTCTCTTTGGACCACCACTGCAGCGATAGAACGAAAGGGTGCAAAAATACAACTAGATCGCCCCACAGACCACTTGCTTGAGACGATTGTTCTGCTAGCTACTCTTGCATAGGATGCATGCGCAACCGGGTGTAAGGCACTAGGTAAATGCAGGAAGCCATCATTCCTAGAAGGCGCATTGCCTTTCGCAGTTACCCGACTACCAGCTATGTATGGAGGGATTTGAAATGGCATGGTTTGTACCCTCTGATTGGAAGGGAAGACCAAGCTATTGTTTGCTTGAATTAGTGCCGCTAGAAACTGTTTTATCGAACTGGGCACTAGACTTTACTTTCTCGTTGATGGAGAAGCCCAACGGAAACAGTAGGTTGACTGTGCTTGGACACATTTGAGGTGTGTCGCTGGTTACTAGGCAGTCGTCTAGGTAAGGGTAGGAATAAACTGCATTCAAAAGTGTGCAGCTACCACTGCTAGGACCTTTGTAAAAACGAGGAGCTAAGGCTATGCCGAATGGTAGCACTTTAGTGGTAGTGCTCGTCTCCCACTTTGAATCCTATGTACTTCCTCTGCGCTGGCAACACTGAAATAAGAAAGTAAGCATTTTTAATGGCCAATGTTGCCATGTAAACCCCTGGTTTAACTCCTGAGCATGGAAACCCAAAATTTTGGTGGCTTGACACACGTGTTTACAGACACCGGTCTAGAAATGGGCGCATCGTCAGATCTTTCTTTGGAACAAGGTAGTACACTGAATAAATGCCTGCAGTAAAGTTAAAATCTCTTCTAGAATTAGGCAATGTTCTGTTGACCTTATACACAAGAAGGATGGTGGTGCAGTTTCGAGAAATGTGATTGAATAATCTTTTGCAACGGTTGCGAGCACCCAGCGATCGGACGTTACCCCCCTCTCATGTGTGGGTGAATGATAGGCGACGCCCTACCGGGGAAGCATGGGAGGGTACGTGAATTAGTGTCTCATTTCTAGAGGCTGTAACTCTGCCCCGCCCTTTACCTCTACGAAACCCTCTTTGTTGGTTTGACTGATCAGAAGATGATTATCTGCGAGGACTGAAGAGGTGGATGCTCCAAATCCAGACTGATTGGATCTTGTAAAGCAAGCCTTGGCTACGAAAAGTGCAGTGGGCATGGAAGGTGCCATGATGGGCATAGGCTTACTTCTGATTTGGCCTAATGTTTTTAATGTTTCGTGCTCTTCATTTGTACTCAAGTCGATCGTCAACTGCTTTACCAAACAGGGCGAACTCTTCAATGGACCTATTAATGTTGCACGAGTTTCAGATTTAAACCTGGTATCCCAGAGCCACGAATGCTGTTGAAGCAGGATCCCCCCAGCAACTACGCTCCCGGAAGTGTCTGCCGAGTCTAAAATATTTTTTTTAAATATATTTTTGGGCTACCCGTTTGCCTTCCCTTCTGTAGGAATCATTACAAAAAGGTATGACTTCATAGGTTCAGGCATCGAATCGAGATGCTAGAGTACCTCGGCCCACAGTCTATTGCAACTAGCAAGCAGTGTAGTATTGCTTGCTAATCGTGCCTATTATGCTCCAGGGGTAGTTATTCTTTTCCCTAAGGTGTACAGCCTTATTGGGAGCTGCTTAGAGTGGAACACCACCACTTTTTTCTATTGGTGGTGACCACAAGGGAATGTGGTGTTTCTTGTCCTCGAGTATAAGTCAGATGGAGTCTGTTTAAAAACCTTTTCAACTCTAGGGATTAACTGCCCAAGTAATTGATGGTATAAAAAGTGATGGGGCAAGTCTTTTCTTTATCGATTGCAATAGAGGAATGGCCTGGCTAACATTTAAAATATCCTCCACAAAGTCAGTGCTGAGCACCGTTTCTTCAGTATGAATATTGTAATGATTAGCTGCCCTCATTAATAAATCAATGTATAACAATTGGTCACCAATTGGGGAGCTGTGAAGTGCAACATCTGGAGTGTTAATGGTCACATCTGGGTCACCTTGATAAAATTAGTCAGGGTCATCGCTAGGCTCCTCCTGGTCGACATACATATCTTGATCTGCCTGATCTTCCCCTTGTTATGAGTCCTGGGACATGCCTAGGACAGTATGTGTGGGCGATGTGTGGCACCTTCGTGATTTTGCTAAGGGTTGGCCATGCTGAAGGGTTGTCCCATTTCTAAATCCAATGTTTGTCGTATTGGGTATTTGTTCATGAAGTGTACAAAAGAGGAAACTGCCCATAGTTTCTTCAAAACGTTTTTTGTCCTTGTCATTGCCCTAGGTGTTATAGCCCCAGAGCCTTCTCTTGGCCTCTTTCTTTTCATGGTGTTCATCTCCAGTAGCGTGACTGATCATTCACAGGCGTCGAAACCTGTCAAAAAACCCAAGCCGCTAGACTTTTACACACACCTAAAAAGGTGACTTTCTTTATCGCCATGCGCTAAACGCGGTTGCAGAAGCACAGCAGGCTTTTCGGTGCATGGTCGGTAGGTAGGCTGTTAAGTGCTTTCTGCTGGCACGCAGCCTTCTTTCAACAGCTGTCAAAGGGCGGCTCAGGGTTTTGTGCCTACGTGTGCATCTGTTGCCAGAAGCTTTCCGCATAGCTGCACGATGCGACTGCCCATCAGGGCTAGGGACTGATGCGTGGGAGCCTGAAGGTTTCCTCACAATGTCTTTGGCCTCCGATATCGAGCCATCGCTGCCTTGGCCTTCCGGATCCAGCTCAAAGGCACTGGTGGCTGTTTCCGACTCCGCCATCATTGCATGGGCTGTCCACTATTCGGCGCATCATTCCTTTAGGGTTTTCGGCCTAAATAACTTACAGGAAGCACAACGGCGGTGGTCATGGGGAAGGCAGCAATTACACACTCGATTAGTGTCCTTCCACAGATATTTTCTGTTACAGCTGGGGACAGAATTTAAAGGGAGTTCTCTCCATGGTGAATGTGATCGTTAAAGGCAGCTAGACAAATGCAGTATATGCAAGTAGTGGAGGTAGGCATTCTCTGATAGGCAAAGGAATCCGCCCGCCCCCCCAATCACCTCAACTTTCCCTACTGCTAGGCAGAAGCCGGACGTAGGCCGAAACCGGTTGCCAGATCGCACTTCTGATTCGACAGTCAATCGGTTGTCCTGCGAGATGTCAAACAGTGACTGCCGAAATAATTAAGAAAATTAAATAACTCAGAAGGTTGCTTTGCTAGACTCTGCGAAACACACATGGCCAAGATGGCAGAAATAAATAATCGGAGGGATCTCCACGTGCAAGGGATCAGGGATACAGTAGGCATAAAATGACAAACCTGCCCAGTCGACGGTCCTTTTCCAACTTCCAAAACATGGGCAGTACTCGGCGCCTACCACTAGATGTTGACCTATGCAGAGCATGCGATTCTAAGCAGAACCGCAAGCCTCAGAAATCACTTTTTTATCCCCCCCCCCCCCCCCCAACTGTGCGCCCCGTCGAGTCAGTATTTCATCATACTCCAATTCAATGTCGGCAATCAGCATGCAACGGAGCTGAACATTTCTCTGTGCAACAAGCTTTGTTTTTCATCCACCTTCACCAGTTCACAGCAATATGTGGACATCGCCGCATGAGGATTAGCTGTACGCATAGGACAGGAATATTGAGACGGGCATTCCCCTGTAAACGCCCCTTTTTTCCGACTTTGTAAAACGAATATTATACTCCGATCAAACCACTAGATGGCAGACTATACACTTGCACAAAGAATGCTAGCATCGCTTCATTCTGCACAATTCCCCAACTGTTGCCTGCAGAATTTAAGTACACTCAACTTGACTAACTTCAAACATGCTACCGGTGTGGTTAAGCCAAGACATGCTGTCAGTTAGCACAATGCAAGTACCCATGACCAAGGGGACAACTTTGCTTATGAAGCCTTGAAGGTAAACACACACACACACACACTAACGCCACCCCACTCCCTCCTCCACCCCACCCCCCCCCCGCTTTCCCCACCCCCGATTACTTGGCATAGGTTTACTTTATATAAAAAATAAAAAAAGTATTCCAGCTTGCTTTGGGAAGTCATCAAATTAAAATTCCATTGTGTGGCGTTTTCCCCTTTCCCTTTTATGGAACCCCAAACATTTTTGGCAAGGATATTTTGAGAGTAGGCTGGCGGCAGCTGCGATTTGGTTTTGGTGTCATCACAGGTGTAGGCCAAGACACAGCAATGGCAGCTCAATGTACCTTATTGGTAGCCTTTGGGATACCAATGTATTTTCTAGTCCTGCTCCGAGACATTTTGCTCTTGGGTCTTTCCTTTCTTTCGGGAAAGCACAGGCAGGCTTAGTATAACACTAAGAGACAGACAGACAGACAGACAGACAGACAGACACACACACACACCCTCTATAATGATTGGGGACGTGATTTTTATCATCTGTCTCACAGAGCCTTTCCCTTGTAAGGGTGGTCCTAAATATAAGGGTCTCCCTAATTAGAAAGGTGTCCCTAATTATGCTCACACCAGAAGTAATGCCAACTCTTTAAGGATAACACATTTAATTTGACAGAAAGGAGGATGGGGACAAAGAACTCTGGTCTCTCATCCGTTCCTTTCTCCTCCAGTCATGCCAGGCAGGGGTTTTAGCTTGGTCACTGAATACGGGCATGGCTCCATCTCAAACAGTATAGATATATAATGTTCCCGTCATTCTCTCCATACTTCACTCAATCTACTCAAATTTTATCTGGTCCTGTAATCTCCCTTAAACCGTGTTGTCATAATTCTAAAATAGAGCATGTAAAAATCTCCTATCCTTAGCATGCATGGTCAATTGACCGACAGCAGACAGCTGGTCAGTGACTTCGTGCTAGCAAGAACACTGCAAAGTCTGTAGTCCAATTTTAGCACAGGCTGCATTCTTTCCAAGAGAGAGCTTGCTTCCATCGTGCTAAGATTTTAGAACTGCATAGGATTTTACATTTACAAATGTATTCAGCTAATAGTTATTTGCACCTTATATTTAAATAATAACTGCCTTCCCATGTCTGTGTATATGAAATCTGCAGAAAAAAAAGCCTTCCCAGTGGCCCTCCTCCCCCTTGGTCCCTTGTAGTGCTTAGAAGAAGTCAAAAGAAGTCTTGCCTAATCCTAAAGCGCTTGGGGGTGCAGGAAGATCGTAGTCCCTTCCAAACACCCTCCAGCCCTTTGGGAGTGTACTCAACCCCACTACCCACCCCCCAATATGGGACGACGTAGAGAAAAGCATGTACCAGTCACTCAGTATTGTTACTACTGATTTTCTACACGCTAGGCCTGGTCGACAGATGTATATAAGGCCAATCTAGTTCAGTGACGGACACGTCTGGGAGCTGTAGCCAAACCAGTTCAAGGTAGCAAGGCAAGTGGCTGTAATGCTTGTGCGAAAGGAGACCTAAAACATGGTGTCGGTGCGCAGCCATTTTGGATACTCCTCGCCCATCACCGTAATAAAAGCCTGCGTCTCTGCGGGCCTCGTAAAATAAACTAGAATTTCAGTAGCGAAAGCAGAGCAAGGTCACATAACTACATAAATAGCGTTGCTGAGTGGACTTTCTGTGGTGAATAGTTATTGTATTGTCCACTGAAGCACAAATACGGGGAGAGAGTCGGAGCGTCCTGCAGGTGCATAAGGGTTTCTGGGAACAAATGCAAGGAGAAAGGCGCTGGTTTTTCCCACTCTCTGCCCCTTCCACTTGTAACCTGCTCTTCGGCCGAGGGTAGGCACAACTGAGAAGGGCAGGGACATGCCCCCATAATGAGAAGAGGGCTGTGGTAAAGTTAGTTTGAACTTGAACCCCAGGGTGATGCAGTCTCGCTGAGAGGGAAGACGTTCGGCCTCAGACCCAGTTAGCACGAGTGATCTCTTCGCCTACCTGCTCTGACTAAGCAGTGTCGTAGTGGCTAAAATGAAGGTGTCTTCTGCGTCTTTGTTATGCAATGTTTGTATGCAGTACTCTCTGGGAACACTACAAACAACTGTGTACAGGTATAGGCAACCCGACCTTTGGTAGAAGCTTGTACTACACAGTTTTAGTAGCATGTTGAGCAGCCAGGCTCATCTCAAGAGGGGAAATGTGAGCTGTATTGGAGTTACAAAGATTCACAGTTACAGGTATTCTAATAAACTCTTACTCAGGTTTCTTGTATAAACAATTAGTTATAAAGCCTTCTTCAGAAGGGAGCAATTGAATAGTAACACAAATACACTTCAATATTGTACACCGAGTTTCTGAATCAGACAAGACCCTTTTGGGGTGCCCCACAGATGACTTCAGTAACAAGGATGCAGGGGGACTAATACCTTATGTTGGCATTCAGAATACTCAATAGTTTGTAAAAGGCAAAGGTTATTTGAACACAAGAATTTACAAATATTCATAGGCGGGGCAAATACTTTCAGATAGCTCTTAGAAGAGTCATTCAATTCAATAGGCTAAGCCAAAGTCAATGGGCAAAAGTATTTGTATAGGATGCAGCATTTCAGGTAAGTAATGGAAAAGTCTTTGCACAAGTTCTTAGGAGTCTTTGATAAAAAAAAAAAAACAACCAAATGTAGGGCCACAAGCGGATTTGACTTGTGAGTTACAGAAGTTACAAGCACTGCCACAGTAAGAGGTAAGTTCTCTTATGCTTGTTTTACAGTACCTTAGTAAAGAAGAAAAAGATACCCTGTACTGCTCTGCAGATCTTACTGATCCTGGGCCTCAGTCGTGGGGACAAGAGGGAGGACGTCGGGGGACTCTGGCACTGTATTGGCACCGTCAAAGCTGGCAACTGCCAAAGTTAACTTTCCGTGGCCATTTCACTTTCAGCTCCTTGCGGTAAAGCGCGGTTCCTGGCTTTCAAGGTGGATGTTCCTCACATTGGAGGTCCCACACTCAACTGAGAGGGGGTTGGGGGTGGTGGGTGGGGGCTCAGGCTTGATCAGTCCTGCTTCTTGGGAGTCCGGAAGCTTTAGGCCAGCTTACAAGCAACACACACAATCTGGTGTCCCTCTCCCTGGGCTCTATAGTTTCCTGCAGCAACTCTGAGGAAATTCAACCAGCTCCGAGTTGGGTGTCCAGGTGGCTTACTTGGGAGTGGATTGTTCCCACCAACTCAAAAGGGAGAAGTCATCCTTGCAGAGCTTCTCTGTTGATGTGAACTTGGCGATTCGGACCTGCAGCAGGGCTTCACCGGACAAACCAACGGTCCACGAGTTGCAGCAGCTGTCCTCTTCAAGCTCTTCTTCGGTTCCTTCATCCAGTGGTCGACTGCCTTCCAAGCCAACAGATTTGCCTTTTATTCAGTTCTCTCCCTTTTATTCAGTTCTCTCCCATTCATTCCAGCCTAGCTGCCACTCACCTAGCAGGGTTGCTGTCCTCGGACAGTCAGCCAGCCAATCGTCACAAAGTGCATTTGGGTCTCCTAGGAGACCAAGCACAGGTAGTTCGGGCACCTCCCTCACTTCCTGCCTACCCCAGACACCCTGGAGCCAGAGCCGGGTTTCACTCCTGAAGCCTGCCAAAGACGAATGAATAAAGACCAAACCTGGTTTGGCATGCAGAGAAAAACTCTAGAGGGACCTTCCCACAAAGACCTGGTGAAATAAGAAGACCAGGCACCATTTTAACAAGGATGGCTGGACGCCATTTTGAAAAAGATGGCTCCCACGGTTAATGTTAACGGGTCCGCGAACGGTTGCGGTAAATGCAAACCTTTGTAGTTCAAAACGAAACCACTGCCACAAACCAGTCATCTGAGGAAAGGGTAACAAAAAATGTTACATGAGCATTTAGACAGGGGATACTAAGTAATCCCTTGAGCACTCTATTGTAGGATAAATCAAGACCCCAAAATTGTGTATATATATATATATACACACACACACACACACCGAACGAAGGGCCTATAGCAAGCTATTTTTGTTTTTACCAGAACACTTTGACTAAGGGTGATTTCTTGCCTGTTTGACTCCAATAACTTGTTTTGTCAGAGGGTCTGGGGAATGAAAGTATAAGGGTTCTCCTCACATGGCCAAGCAAAAGCAAACCAGTGGTCGGGGCCAATTCAAGACGTGGTGAGCCTGTAAAGGGTCCTCAATGAGTACACAGTGAAAGAGAAGTCCAGGAACAAACAGACAAACAGTAACATTACTAATTTATTTATGGACATAAGACTATGAAAAATGACTACTAGCATGTAATTACACAACACTAAATAAAAGACAATCACTGGAATCGGACAAAATACATAATACACCCCTGAAAAGTAAGATAAGTATTATAATGCAGCACTAAAAGTCCACAGAGATGCAATATTAATTTTAAAAGTCCATCCCTAAAATGTATGGGGCCTTGTGCCCAAAGGTTCAAAGTTCCACACAGTTTTGTGAGACGAGAAAAGGTTAGTGGGTGGCTTCTGGGGTCCAATAAAGAATTCCAATGGGTAGAGGCCAAGTTGTTCTAGCCAAAAAAGGTGTACCCCACTTTCAGAACGCTTCCATGAGCAAATGGCAAAGCCAAACTAATAGAAGTTTCTAAATATTCCCAAACCTTTAAAAAAAAGGGCGTTTGGGGGTGGGGGGTGGGGAGGGAAATCAAGTACTGTTACAGCTCACCCCCCGGTTCTCCGACAATCTTCAGAAGCCCTGCCAAGTCCCAAGAAGAATCTAAGGCTGCTATTCCTGCCTTAGGCTACGGTCCTTGATGCCCAGGGGTTGCAGGTTTGAGCACTTCTCCCGTCAGCAAAACAAATGCTGGTCCAAGGTCTTCAGGATGGACAATGTAGAAGAAACCTATGCAGGCCCCCCCTAAGCACAGGACTGGATGCAAGAAAGCAGTTTTGGACGATGGCCACTGATGCACGGCGACACTTGTAGTCGGACTTCGCTTCGTATTTCAGGTTGCCTTCATGCAGGAACAACGAAATTCGGCAGAGTCTTAGCGCACAAGTGGTTAGCTCCCCAAAGTTCAAGGCCTCAACACAGAACAATGACGTCTGCAGCACAGTAGCCCAAACTCAGAGCTGGTCAGCCACTGGGTAATCGAGGGGTACTTTCGAGGGCTCTTCGCATGACAAAGCGCTCTTCCAGGACAGCAGAAGTTAGTCGCCAGGCCGTCTTCCAAAGGGTCCATGGTTTCCTTACATGTCTTCTAGCTGGACAGGATACTTCGTTCCTTCAGATCTCTTCCAAGATCTCTGAAGAATGGGTGCAGGGGTCCTCTGATTTAAAAAGCAGTTAAGAGCTAAAACTCTGACTAGGCAATCAGAGATTCAGCCCCCGCACACACGCCCAAGAAGTGGTGCAATCAGGACCATTGGTGGCACAGATCATGCATACCATTCAGAGACACAAACCATTTTGCGTAGCGGGGCCAAATAGTCCCAACCCACTTCCTGTCAGCAAACACACATGGCCCTGCAGTAGACTGCGAATAGCCTCAGCTTTCCTGGGCACTGGAAGTCCATACAAGGATTGTCCTGCCTCAGAGGTAATGAAGAAGGGTTAGAGAAAAGATGGCAAAGGGACAAACTAAACACCTTGTAGCAGAGCCACATTTGGCTACCTACTGTGACACCAGCTTGCTCATTAGGAATACCTAAAGTAACCAAAAACCCTCTGAGCGTTAGTCTAGAACAAACCAGAAAGGGTACTCCATTGCACAGCATTGTACAATGGTAAAACGTGATAAAGTAACAAGACTAAGGCAACAATGTTTCCCAGTACCGACAGCCTGAAGGACATGTTGGTTTCTCCCATGACAAATGGGCACAAGCCAGTGTAGTGAAGCTGTAGGCTTCACTGCACTGCAAACAGAGGACAGAAAAAAAAAAGTTTGGGGACCATGACATTGGAGAGAACAACAAGTTACTTACCAACTGTAACGTTATTTCGATTGGATGTTCCTCCCACATATTCCTCATCTTAGATATATTCTCATCTTCAGCTTTGCTGCTTCAAAAAAAAAATAAATAAATAAAGAATTCCACCATGGGGCGCCATGCCCGCGGTTGCAGTGATGTCCCCCGAGGGCTGCTCTCGAGCGCCGACGTCATCCGCAATATAAAGGGCTAGAGCCACGCCCGTTGGCTTCGGTTCTGTTTTTTCAATATACCCAGCTGAGACCAGGCGTTCTTTAGACCTCAAGCTCAAGGAATTCGGACTCCAAGTAACGTTAACTGTACGACAGGGTAGGCTGGGAGGGTCGATGAGGAATAACGTGGGAGGAACACCCAATTGAAAGAACGTTACAGTTGGTAATTAACTAGTTCTTCGAATGGATTGTGTCCTCCCACGTATTCCTCATCTTAGATAAGACTCCCAAAGCAGTATATAAAAATGGAGGTGGGAGTACTAGTTTTAATCGTGGATTGTATGAAGGATGGCTTTGGCAAAAAGGCCTCCTCATGATGTTAAATCTAGAGAATAGTGCTTCAGGAAAGGTGTGCATAGAGGACCAGGTGGCCGCTGCACAATGTCTTGCACTGGGACACCCCTCTGAAGGGCTGTTGAAGTTGCCATGCCCCTGTTTGAATGAGCCCTTAACCCATCTGGTGGAGCTTTTCCCGCTAATCTATGGCATTCAGTAATTGCTAGAATTATCCACCTGGACAATGTCCGTTTGGTTACTAATCCTAATTTGTGTCCAGTATATCCGACAAAAAGTTGTTCACTTTGCCTAAATTTAGAGCCAATCTGGTGATTGTAGAAACGGCGCCCTTTTAGAGTCCAGTCTGTGTAGTCTTTCTTCCTCCTTACTTGCATGAGGAGGAGGATAGAAGGAAGGTAAAGAGATTTTTTTGTAGCAGGTAGACTATTTTTGGCAAAAGAGGGTTTGACTTTAAGAGTAGCCTTGTCCTTATGAAAAATTGTATGAGGAGGCTTACAAGAGATCGCCTGCAACTCGCTCACCCTGCGGGCTGATGTAATTGCCACAAGTATTTAAAGTAAGGAGTCTTAGCGGACAAGAGTGTAGGGCTCAAACGGAATACATGCAAGGAATTCTAAAACTCCCAGTGCCAAGGCCTTTTTTGGCGATTTCAGCATTTCACCATGGAAAGCCTAACGTTTTATCATATATTAACCCCTTAAGTGCCAAGGACGAGCCATCTCGTCCTTGGCACTGGGGAGGTAATCCCAAGGACGAGATACCGCGTCCTTGGCACTTAAAAGGGTTAAATGCCAGACGGGTACCGGAAAAGGGGTTGGAGGGTACACATTTGTGAGCCCCTTCAGGAACTGAATAACCAAGGGCATTTTGAAGTAAGCCACTTCTTCTAAGGAGCACTTAAAAATAGATAGCACTGCCAAGTATCCCTTTATCATGCCAACTTGGAGCCCCAAATTGGCCAACTGTAAAAGGAAAGAAAGCACCATAGGAGTATTACATAGGAATGGATCCACATTCTTGTCCTTGCACCAGTTACTGAACTTGTTCCAACGACACCGGTACAAGGACTTTGTTGCTGACCTTCTGGCCGAAAGCAAAATCTCCATTACGTTGTCCGGGAGGTCCCAATCCTTCAGCCTCTCAGAAACCATGCGTGAAGCCCGCGTGTCTAGACCTCTGGATGGAGAACCCAACCTTTGTGGAAGACGCATTGAGAGCAGATGGACATGTCCAGAAGGTCCGGGTACCACGTTCCCCTGGCCCAATCTGGGACAATTAGGATCATAGTTTTCCTGAACCTTCTCAACCTCCTGATTATGTGAGGAATCACAGGGAACGGAGGAAACGCGTACAGAAAAGGAAATTCCTAGTCCACCACGAACGCGTCCCCTAGAGCTCCTCTTGGAGGAAATTCCCTTGAGCAGTACAGATCACACTTCGAGTTGAATCTGGTCGCAAACAGATCCACTTGAGGGGTTCCCCAAAGGGTGAAGATCGCTTGAAGGACTCCGAGAGATTTCCTACTCGTGGGATACTGTGCTCTGCCTGCTCAGAGTCCGCCGCTGTTTTCTTTTCCCCAGGTAGGTAAACGGCCGACAGATTCCTTCTTGTATTGCCCAGAACCAGAGCTGCATTGCATCTCTGCACAGTGGTAGTGACCCTACACCCCCCCTCTTTTGTTGAGGTAGTACATGGCCACTGCGTTTTCCGTCATCAGCATATCCTTTCCCCGTACAGAGAGCAGAAAGGCCTTCAGTGCTAGTCTGATCGCCCTCAGCTCCAAAATGTTGATGTGTAGTTTGGACTACGATGGAGACCAATGACCGCTGATTGACAGATTGTTGGTGTGGGCTCCCCACCCAGGGAGTGAGGCATCCGTCACTACAGTCATCTCTGGCCATGGTTGCCAAAAAGGTTCTCCCTTGAGAATATTGTCCTTGCAAGTCCACCATAGCAGATCTTGAGCCACTCGGGTCGGAACTTGCAAAAGATCTGACCTATTCCCTGAAAATCGGGACCACCTGAGGGCCTATTGAAGGGATCTCATTCTCAATCTGGCCTCTGGCACCACAAAAGGCAGGATGCCATGAGGCCGAGCAACCTAGTCGAAGGCCGGTAGATGCTGGGCATTCTGAAACTTTACCATCTGCAGAATGCGATAAGCACTCTCCTCAGGAGGTGAGGCTTTGCCCGTGGAAGTACCCAGGACTCCTCTGATTAATTGGAGTCTTTGGAATGGTATCAGATTTGACTTCTTGTAATTGAGGGAGAAACCCAGTCTGTGCAAGAAGTGGCAGGTCATGGTCAGATATTCCTGGGCTCGTTCGGGTAAACTCACCCTGATTAACCAGTCGACCAGGTAAGGGTAGATGTGAATCCCCCCCTGCCCCCCTCTCCCAAGACTCGGTGCCACTACAGCCATCAGATTGGTGAAAACCCTCGGGCGGAGGTCAGCCCAAATGGCAGAACTCAAAACTGATAGTGAGAACCGGCAATCGCGAACCTCAGATACTTTGTGCTTGAGATGGATCAGCACATGAAAGTAAGCAGTTGGAGAGCCTGAAGGATCTGAGAAAGGGTTACCATCTTGAACTTGTCCTTCCTGAGAAACTTGTTCAAGTTTCTCAAGTCCAAGATAGGCCTCAGTCCTTCTTGGGAATGAGACAGTAAGGGGAGTACCAACCCGTTTTACTCTCCACTACAGGTACATGTTCTATTGCACCTTCCTCTAGCAGGGTTAAAATCTCCTGCACAAGGAGCAGGTCTGGAATTTTGACAGAGTTGGCTCCCGGTGGATGATCCCGAGGCCTTCATTGAAAAGGAAGGCAGTAACCCTGGGCTACCGTCTCCAGTGCCCAAGCATCTGAAGTAATGCCCCACCATTTGTTCAGATGCTGAGAGATCCTGCCTCCCACCAGGGTTTTGTGGGTCAAGGCCCCAGAGTGGCTTTGCAGCGGCTGCAGCAGGCGCCAAGGGGACAGTTGCTGCTGCTCGGGCTGGTCTGGCAGTTTTTCCTCTTCCACTACGAAGACATTTTCTTTGCTGTCCTTGTTGACTGGCCTGTCGCTTCCCTCTCCCAAATGAGGAGAAGAATTGAAAAGGGAAGATGAGCCTGAGTAGGAGCGTTGTTGAGGTTGTCTTCTAGAGGCGCCAAGTGACTTAACCGCCGCTTTTGAGGTCTGCAATATTTCTAAACTTTTGTCCACCTTGCTGCCCAACAAGCTCAAGCCGTCAAATGGCACATTGAGCAGCCTGGCCTGCATATCTGGTGCAAAGCCGACTTTCTCAGCCATGCACATCTGTGTAGCACTGACACCATGGACCTGCTGATACGGTCAACAGTGTCCAGTCCGGATTGGAGGCATTCCCCCATAGCCTCTCTTCCATCTCTCACAATTGTGAGGAAACCTTCCCGTTCCTCGCCCTCAGGAATGTGTTCAGCCGCTGCAGTCATAGAATCCCACAGGGTGCAAGTCACATTTGTCGATTTTAAGGCCAGGCTGTCCGAAGAAAATATCTTTCGGGACCAGGCATCAATTTATTTTTCGTCCCTATCGGGGGGAATTGAAGGATAAGCCGAATGCCTAGCGGATGTGGCCGCCTGGACCACCAAGCTCGCAGGTGGCTGATGTTTTGATAAATATTCTGGATCAGACAAGGAAGGCCTAATTTCCCTACACATTTATTCACAGCTGGTCCAAATCTGGGGTTTCCCCATGTGTTCATAACCCTTTTTTGCAGTGCTGTGTGAAAGGGAAGGACAGGGTCCTTTTGGGGGCCTTCACTGAGGATGGCTGTCATGTCATTCTGCGCCCTGCTCGTAACTAGGGGAATTTCTGTTCCACCCCATAAATTCTATCACCATATTCATAAGGGTTCTATATCCAGAGTCTGCATGATCAGCAGGGTTGGGTCTGTCAAAATCCACTTCAGGAGAAGTATCCAGTCCACTGGCTGTTAGCCATTCATATAGATCAGCCATCTTAAAATGAGTATCTATTAATTCCTCAACGTCCTCTTCAGAGGATGGCTCCCCATAAATGGAAGCCATAGATTTGAAAAAAATCTTGTCTAGGCTCAGCATGGTACATTTTATCCGATGATGTAATGGGTATAGATCTCTGCTTCAACAAGGGGGTCGATTTGGGAGCCGGAATTAACGCTGACTTCGACAAAGGAGTCAATGTCATCGACGCAGGCTTGGACACCGAAGGAGTCTTCGACTCGAGCGTCAGTTGTCGACGCTACCTTCAATGCCGTTATAGAGTGAGCATCGAGGAGACCTTCGACACCGACTTCGATGGCGGATGAACACTTGTCGCAATTTTGTCAGGTGTTACCTCCGATAGGCTTATTTTGCTTTTTTAAATAGGGTGTCAGAAATTTCTTCTGAAGACATCCTCAACGACTTTTCACCGGAATTAGCACGTTTGGTCTCTGAACTCCCTCTGTCACTTCTAGAGTGAGCTGGGGCATGGTCTTCATACGACATTCGAGGGGGTCGGGCCGCATTCTCGAAAAGTTTCATCAAGGCTCTGAAAGCCTCGCTTTTTCTGAGGGAATCATGCTTAAGGGCAGGCGATAACCCTTGTCTCAGGCGAAGAAGAGGGAGACAAGTGTCTTTTCTTCTATTTTTTTGACGAGGACGATTTCCTCAATCGACTGCTCAATCTTTATTTCCGACTCAAGTCGAGATTTACCACTCGACTCCGGAGTCTTTCTTTTCGAAGAAGACTTCGAGGATTCCTCCACCACCAGTTTACCTCTTCATTCCTCAAGAGCTTTGTTGGTCATTGCCTGAAAGGAACCCCATTCGTCAACCCGATGGTCCGGACTCAAGCACCAGAGGCAATTGCGATGGGGGGGGTGGGGGAGTTCAGGGGGGAGAAGAAAAAAATAAATAAATAAATAAATAAAAATCGGTGATTGACATCTTCCTGCATTTCTGACACATTTTAAAGCCAGTCTTTGGCATGAAGGATTTGATGTGAAAGACCTAGTTCGAAGAATTGAAGCGCCGTTTTCATGACGCAGAGCGAAAGCTATCAGAAAAACGCAACTGAAGCCAACGAGTGCGGCTCGAGCCCTTTATACTGCGGATGACGTCTAAGCTCAACGGCAGCCCTCGAGGGACATGGAGACCGCGAGCACATCGCCCCTGGTGTTTTTGTTTTCCGAAGCAGCAAAGCTGAAGATACAAATATATCTAAGATGAGGAATACGTGGGAGGACAATACATTTGAAAGGTGCTGTGAAGAGAAATCTTTCCTAGCATGCATCAGTAGCGAGAGTAGGGAACAAACCCCTGCAGTGGGTAGCTACTAGTCTACACAGGACTGATTTAGTAGTGTCACATTTTATTGATGGTCCGCATCCCAAACCTTCTAGCACTTTCCGTATCAAAACATGCACCATACACAGTGCATCAATATGCAGTACTTCAGATAGATGCCCCACACTGTTGTGTCCTAATGTTCCGGACTTTATTCTCAATAATGAAAACCCAAGGAATGCTCTTTTGCCCTCTTGTATAGTGCAATTAGTTTTATTACGAGTAATAAATAGTAAAGAAACAGTGCTACTAATATTGTAACTACACAATACAATACGCAAAACATGATCAATGAATATGCAGCTATCCTGGTCATTGCCCATGTCTACTCAAGACCAGACAACCATTTCAGAAGCATAAAAGTCACTTCAAAAGCAACCGATAACCTATTTAGTTCTCACTAGACCTCTCCTCTTTCCCGCTGTGATCTTAAAGATGGGTAAAACAGGCCCTCGTACTCAATACTGTCCTCAGATGGTGGGGAGATCAGAGCTAGAAGACTGATGCCTGCTGTCTGGTAGTCTGCACAATCTCAGAATAATTAAAACAACTTCAAATCCAATTGGAAAAATCACCTATCAAAATCACCATATCTCTTAGCAAAAAGCAGTCAAAATAGGTGAAAATGCCTTACAAAAATGTAGCCAATAGGAATTGACCATGGTGCAAACATCCAAATATGAATACATTAGGTCCATAGGTGGAGAGCCGATTGCCATAGGAAGTCATGTTTCTCTATGCTGCTCCGTTCAGAATCGTAGTTCTGCTCAAAAAGCAAAGTCTTTCTAAGACTCTGAAGCCCAAAAATGCAGTTTGAGGCTTCAAAATACAGGCCGAACAAAGAAGGTACATCGCCCTTCCACTGGCTTGCATGGAAAGTGGTTCCAGTCTGCTTTCAAGGTGCTTGTAGCCTCATCGGCCTCCCATCTTGATCACTCAGCTCTGCAAACAGCTCTCCTTGTGCGTCTTCGCCCCCCACTGTTGTGGAGAATTCTCAGATATGTGCCAATTCCCTTCACCTTTTTTAACCTGGAGAGTGTGAGACCCTTTCCCCCCCCCCCCCCACTCGCTCGTGTATCTTTAATGTGATTATGTACACTGTTTCGGTAGTGGAGTCTGACAAACACCATAGGCATAATCTTTTACATTGCAACTGCACTGAAGGTGCGGTGTGACCCAAAGGGAAGTCTTTCAGATTTCAGACCCAACCCTGCAGATTTCAGATTTCCCAAAGGTTTGAATACCTTCTCTTGGATAAACTACGGTTTCCAAGAGCAGTAAAGTGAAACTGACTTTACTTACATCTAGACCCAGCACACACCATCTTAAAATAGGGTGCTGGAGGGGTTACCAAGTATCCCCTTGGTCTAGTCTCTAATGTAACTTTTTTTTTTAATGTTACCCGTTCCTCACTGAATGGCTGGTAGCAGTGGTTTCGTTTTAACTACCATGGTGTGCATTTACCGCGGGCTGCATTTGCAGCAGAGCACCCAAGGGTGCCAAGTTTGTCAAAATGGTCCCGGTCATCTTTTTTCGCCCTTTCTTTGTGGAAAAGTCCTTGAGATTTACTCTGCGCGCCAAACCAGGTTTGGTCCCATTGTTCGTTTTGCCGTTAGCGGTATTCACGAGTGAAACTCGCCTCTGGCTCGAGGGTCTCTGGGGTAGGCAGGAAGGGAGGGAGGGAGGTGCCCGAAACACCCTGTGCTTAGTCTCCTAGGAGACCCAAATGCACTCTGTGATGATTGGCTGGCTGACTGTCCGGCAAGGACAGCCACCCTGCTGGGTGATTGGCAGCTAGGCTGGAATGAATGGGAGCGAACTGAATAAAAGGCGAGTCTTTTGGCTTGGAAGGCAGAGTTGACCACTGGATGAAGGAACTGAAGAAGAACGTGAAGGACGCCTGCTGCAACTCCTGGACCGTTGGTCTGCCTGGTGAAACCCTGCTGCAGTGCCGAAACACCAAATCGACAGAACCAGGAACCGCAGTGTTGCTATTTGCTGTAGACGCGAGTAACTGAAACACTGAACAGCCACTGAAAGTGAAGTTTGCTGGTTGTGAGTTTTGACCGTCCTAGTGCATTGCAGGAGTCCAGACATCCTCCCTCTTGTCCCCATGACCGAGGCCCAGGAACAGTGAGATCTGCAGAGCTGTACAGGAAACGGAGTCAACTACTACATCTTTTGTTCATTTTAATGGTACAGAAAAAAAAAGTCTGAGAGAACTTGCCTCTTTTTTTAAAACTTTTGTTTTATTAACATTTTTGAAAAACAAAAAGGGCCACGATGGACCCTAACAAGAATGAGAACTTACCTCTTACTGTAGAGTTGCTTGCATCTTCTACTACTCACAAGTCTAATCAGCTTGTGGCCCTAAATTTGATACTGCTTTAAGACTTCTGAAAACATTGTGCAAAGACTTTCTACTTGCCTACAAAGAAGTGCTTCAGCTTACATAGACATTTGCCTATTGACTTTGGCTTAGTCTCTTCCACTCAATGACTCTTATTGGGAGATCTGAAAGTATTTGCCTGCTTAAGAATAATTGTGGTCCATTTGTTCTAAATAATCTTTTCCTTTGGCTTATTACTATATGATCCTAAATGCAACAGTGATATATTAATGTCCCCAGCTCCCTAGCAATTGAACTCACCTGAGGGTGTAGGTGGTGTCTGTGGGCCATTCCAAAAGGGCATCTATTGATTTAGAGATACTAAGAGTGTGTATTTCATGAAGTATATTTGAGTGTTATTATATTGATCACTTCTGAAGAAGGCTTATTCTAACTGACTGATAAATACATAATTGTTTATTCAAGAAACCTTGAGTGTAAGTTTATTTGAATACTTGTAACTGTGCATCTCTGTGTAACTGCATTACAGCTCACGAGATAAGCCTGGCTGCTCAACACGGTACCAAAACTGTAGTACAAGCTTATACCAAAAGGTAGGGTTTCCTATACCTGTAGTCAGAGTTGTTTGTAGTGTTCCCAGAGAGTACTGCCTACAAACATTGCCTAACAAGTAACAACCACCCATACTAGAAGCCAGCTTTTATAGCATGGAAGCATATTACTTAAGTCGTCTCATCTCTTAGCAAGTTGCTGAATAATGTCTTGCAGCTGCTCAAGGTATTAGCAAGTTGCTTCGTAGCAAGTTCCTACATTATCTCTCAACAGCATAAGGTTTCTAGTTCATTGTAGCATGCTTTTGAACTCTGTCAGGGGTTATTTACCTGCTAAAGGCTGGTGCAATTATGGGAGCAGGTATGGTCATATGGGCTCGGCTGGTGACTCCTATGCCTAGCTAGGGTTTACATTTTTGGCTTATGGGCGCCCTTACTGTGGCTGTCCCAGTCCTTCTCATTAGCTGGACTGGACTTTTATTTGCGTTATTGTTTCAAAGTAAACCTTAAACAAACCACATTATAATTTCCAATGTAGAAAAACAAGAATAAAAAACATTTTGTCAAATAGATACCAGAAAACAAAACAATCTATACATTTACCCATACAATTCATTACCTAAAAACAAAGGTTTAAACAAATAAAATAAATCATACAAAGTTAGAACCGTAAGTGGTACTGTTTTGCAGTCAAATAAATTAAGGTAATAATTCATACCAAGATTTGTTTAAAAAAAACCTATGAAGCGCAAATATTAGAAAAACATTCTCCTAGCATCAACCTAGCCCACAATCCATCTGCAGCATGGACAAAAAAAGGATTGTAGGAATCCATTAAAAACAACCCGCGTCTTAAGTGGCTGGTCTGTTGGCAATAAATTGAAAGATGTTTTAGTGACTCTTATTCCTCTTCCATGACACCACTTACAAAACCCATTCAAGGCCGTTGGTCAGTTGCTGGTTTAGTTTGAATCTGATATACAAAGCACTTAATGTGTTAAAGGGAAGCAAATTTACTTACATAAGGTTGTCCTTTTCCTAATGAATTTTGAATATTCATAATACTGGGAGTAAGAAATCAGATTTTTCAATCGTTCGTCACCAATATGTCTACAATCCTTTTTCACTTTAACAGGATTAAACAATTCAAGTATGTGTGCCCATCTCGGTCAGCAAATAAACAAGGGAGCAACTGAATTTGGCCAGTCTATTTGAAGATTTAAAAAAAAATCATAAATGACAACTCCTATTTGGAGGGGGTTCTACATCTTAAGAGACAGCTTCTTCCAGTTTACCAGATGTTCAAGAGATCTGAGCCCTAACTCATATCTCAATACACAATTTGGTAGTAACTTTTTCCACATCATTCTTTCCAAAGAATTTAAGAAACGACCCAAATCCACAAGAACCTCTTCAAGTACATAGATAACACAACTAGAAGGCAGGTAGAATGGATAATTTGCAGTATGTTGAATAAAACATCTTTAGTAGGGCAGACAAGGGCAAGATCCTCGCTCTTAAGCGCTCCTTTATCCACCTCACTGAGGAATTATGCAGGCTAGTAAACCAGATATTTAAGGGGATATTTAAGGGAGGGGACTCCCAATTTGGGGACTCCCAATTTGAAATAGGACTTTGTGCTGGGGACATTATCTGGGCTGCTTTACCACCACTTTCCTGAAACACAGCCTTGGTTGTGCTCCTTGAGGTAGGAAGCGGCCATCCCCTGCTGCTCCTGTTCGTTTGGGCGGTCTTGGTTCACCTCCACCATTGTCCCCTCAATAGCAAAGTTTTTCAGCTTGTTGCTGTCTCTTCGCCCATCGAGTCACTACATCATGCTTGGCTGTGTTCTTCTGTCCTCGTGGAGCCATCGTCACCGTTTTCACTCCTGCCTTGTGGGTCCTACGCCAAGGAAGTAAGAATTCCTGATTTGGGTTGTGTGATTAATTCTGTGGAGTCATCACCGATTCCCAGCCAAAGATCTCCTCCCATATGGGCAGGGGACGGCAGTCGCTACCTGAGCCTGGGGGTGGTATTTAGAGGAAGGAGAAGGCTACCAGGGAAAATGGAGACCCCCCATCTGGAGAGACCACATTCTTTCCTTTCTGGGGGTCGGGGGGGGGACCACATAATTCCTGAATTCTTAATGACCGATTATCACTTTACAAGTCCCTCCCATTGTAGGGCCCAAAGAACACTTTCTGCAAAACACTGAGCAGAATAACATTCACACCTCAAATACAGAGAACATCTTTTGTCTGATGTTTGTGTCCCAAAAAAAAAATTAGAAGTCTTATAAATACCCTGAACTCCAACTCCCATAACGCCTCAAGTACTGAGACGAGGATGGAATTTGTATGGATTAAAAGAAACCAAGCCAAATTCACAGATTAGTCGTTTCAATGAAGATTAGCAGTACAGAACATTTAAAAAGAGGCTTGCTGATTCCAAGATGGCCGCCGGGAGGATGAGTCGCGTCTAACCCGCGCTCTCCCCTGGCCGCATAAATAAGCACATTAAAAAGCAGCGAAACGAGCGGGATCAGCGAGCGGATCACCCCCCATCGCCTCCTGAAGCCGATGGCCCGACTCCAAGTCTGAAGGGACGCAGGGAAGCAGTGGAACCGAGAATGATAGCGACCGCCCATCCCCCCATCCCCCCATCGGGAGTTCCCGCCTGCAGAGCTGGCAACGACTCCGGAGCAGACTGGAAGATCGTGCCGGCGACTGAAGCGAGGAGCGGGAGCAGCGGGATAGGGCCGGGCTCCCTCCCCCCCCCCGGCGTGCATCTGATGCGCTAACAACGGGGGCAGAAAAGAAAGCGGCACACCAAGAGGAGCGGCCGCGCCGATCCCTCCCCCACCCTCCATTGAAGAGATACGGCACCGCGCGCCCCCGCGCCATACACGGAGGCCACGGGTGGAGAGGCCGCATCCTCCGGAGGAAGTGCACCCAGCGCTGAGGAGAGCCGGGAGCGCTCGGCGAGGGAGCCGCAGAGCCCGGAGAGGGGAACCCGGCCGGGAAGAACCCCCAGAGGTGAGCGTGGTGGCAGGGGGTGCCGGGTCCTGGGACCGCCCGGCGTAATAACAGCCTCACAGGGGAAGGGGAGCAGAACCGGTAACCAGCAGAGGGGCACGGGGGTGGTGTCGACCCCATAGACCCACTGAAGACACCAGAAGGCAGCAGGCACCGATCCCGCGGAGCGCAGCCCCTACAGCACAATACAAAGATTCATAAGGGATAAGGACCCCCAAGAGTGCGGGCAGCAGTGGCATACGCATCCGCCGGGGGCGGCGTGCTCTCGGCGCGGAGGAAGGCAAGGCCTCCCGCGTTGTCTGGCCACCACAGAGGCAGCGAGAGGCCGGAAAAGGGAACGCAGGCTGGCAACGATCCCCAGAGGGGAGAGGGCCGCGGCGCCAGGGGAAGAGGCGGATCCTGGGGCACGGGTCCCCCCCCCGGAGCCCACAACCGGAGCGCTAAACGCCCCATAAAGTTGGGCCCTGCCCTTTGGTACAGAGAAGGTAAACCCGCAGAAGGGGGCAGAGGAACGTCTCCCCGGCAGCAAAGAAAGGGAGTGAGGGAACACTCAAGCAGGCCCCACCTGTAGATACCTGCATAGACGGGAGAGACCCGTGAAGCTCCAACAGCACTGCACCGGGAGCGCCTCAGAGGGGACTTCCTACAGCTCAAAGGGGCAATTACGAAACATGTCCAGGGCAAAAAACAAGAACACCGCTTCCCAACAGACCCCTCAAAACACAAGGCAAGAAGCAAATATTTTACAATTGTGGTCAACGGAATCTACGCTACCAGCTAAAGGGAAACCGCAGGACAACCAAATAAGCGAAGTCATGCCGTAGACGAACCCACACCACCCACCCTCAAAGGATGACATGCAAGCATGGTTCCAGGATCTGCAAGGAAAATTCATGGCGACAGTTCAAGAACAATTCACGACGATGAAAAACGACATGAAACAGGCGGTTCAGGACCTCAGGGTGGATGTGGCAAAATTGGAGGAAAGAACAGACACTTTGGAGAGAACGGTCCAGGGAATCGAAGAGGAAACGCAGCAGGCAAGTGAAACTCAGGAACACCTGGTGAGACTTACCCATAACCTGGAGATACAATGCGAGGACCTGGAGAATCGCTCCAGGCGATCCAACATCCGAATAAAAAATATGGCAGAATCAGTCCTGGACAAAGATTTAAAGACTGCAGTGACAGAGGTGTTTAGAGACATTCTGGATGCCCCGGATACAGGAAAAGGGGGCAATCGCACTTTCAGACCATGCACCCCTGTGGTTGGAGGTGAAACTCCCGGGGAAATCTCAAGGGCTGTGGAAATGGAGGGTACCGGAGGACATTATACGGGATCCGGTTACGGGGGAGTCCATAAGGGAAATGATTGAAGAATATTTCACTCAGAATGCCACGGGGGAGGTCTCTATGAGTACAGTCTGGGAGGCGTTCAAAGCAGTGATCCGCGGGAAGATAATGGCACTGAAAATCACAAAGGAGAAGCAGAGGGCTAAATGGGAAAAGGAACTGGAAAGATCAATAACAGAGCTACAAGGGAAAATCGCGGCACAGCCCACTAGAGACCTGAAGAAGGCACTTAGACATACCCAAGGTCAACTTGAGATGCTACGCACGAAAGGTGTGGAAAAAAGCCTACTTTACCCAAGACAAAAGGTACTACATAAAAGCAAACAAAGCAGATAGATTGCTAGTGAGACAACTCCGCCAAAACAGCAAGACACCATGATCAAATGCATCACAGCCAAGACAGGGGAACTCCATACGCACACACAAGACATAGGGGAAGTGTTCAGAGAATACTATCAGGATCTCTACTCCACTGACCACCCACAGGCAGACGCACAAGACACATATTTGGAATCCCTCACCATCCCACAAATCTCAGAAGCAGACAGGCAGACCCTAGAAGACCCAATCAAAGAAGAGGAAGTCAAGAAAGCAATAAATAGCCTCCCAGTGAATAAAGCCCCAGGCCCGGATGGCTTCACGGCCCCCTTTTATAAAAAATATGCGAATCTCCTGATCCCAGTCCTGACCAAGCTCCTAAACTCATTTAAAGATCGTGGCACAGTGACCCCCCACAATGAACGAGGCGAAGGTCCTAGTATTCCACAAACCAGGGAAGGACCCTATATACCCAGCCTCATATAGGCCCATCTCCCTAATAAACATCGACGCAAAAATCTACACGAAAATTTTAGCCACCAGGCTATCCCCTCTACTCCCGAAGTTAATACATATGGACCAGTCGGGCTTTATCCCAGGAAGACAAACTCACGACAACCTGAGAAGGATAATCCATCTGGTTGAAAAAATTGGGATAAAGCAGACCCCGGCTATTCTTCTTGAAGTAGATGCGGAGAAAGCCTTTGATCGGGTGGAGTGGTCCATGCTCTTTAAGACACTTCACTCCATGAGGTTTGGGGAGAACTTCATAGCTAGAATAAGAGCGAACTATATTGCCCCAACCTGCAGAGTGGCCGTTAATGGGGAGGTAACGGAAACAGTACACATAGCCCGTGGAACAAAACAGGGATGCCGGCTCTCCCCGTTATATGCTATTTTTCTAGAACCCCTACTTTTGAAATTAAGAGAAGCTACACATATCAAAGGGATAGACATGGCAGGCCTACAACACAAGGTAACCGCAGACGATATGCTGCTAGCACTAGAAGAACCGGCCCGAACACTGGCGGCAGCGGTGGGGGAGCTAGAAGTATTCGGGACTATCTCAGGCCTAAAAATTAATAGAAATAAATCGGAAATTCTAATCCTGGCGGGAGACAGGGGGGAGATTGCCAGAGAAGCTAAAGCACTAAATCTCAAGATAGCAGAGGTTGGCATCAAATATCTGGGTATTACGCTGACACACAGGGTAGAACAGCTCTATGGTAAAAATTACCCGCAGCTCCTAACGAGTATCCGTAGGGATATGGAGAGATGGAACCCATTGCCAATATCGTGGTGGGGCAGGATCCAAGCGGTAAAGATGACCATCCTACCAAAGCTTCTCCATTATTTCCAGGCCCTCCCGGTAAGGGTACCCAGATTATTCTTTAAAACACTATCCCGGGTAATACCAGCCTTCGTGTGGAAGGGGAAAACGCCAAGACTGGCTAGGGCGGTCATGTCCACACCAATCAGGGAGGGGGGCCTGGCGCTACCTCACTTCCAGAAATACTTTCAAGCGGCACAGCTAAAGGTACTACGGGAGTGGCTAGGCGACGATCCACAACCGATTTGGTCAGCACAAAATAGAGCAGTGGCAAGAACCCCATTAGTGGAACTACTCTGGAAACCAAAACAGCACAGACACCCCAACATAGAGATAAGCGAAATAATGAACAACGATGGAGGCGTGGGACACGCAAACTCGAAGAGGCATAATGACCACCACGCTAGGCCCATTCACCCCCATCTGTAGAAACCCGCAGTTCCCCCCAGGGATGGAGCAAGGGGCATACGCTTGTTGGGAGGAGGAAGGAATAACAATAAATGGGGAAATGTTCATCAACAATGAAATTAGATCATATGAATCCTGCCTCCCACTCGCAGCACGCTCCTCTCGGGAGAAATACAGACACGACCAACTTAAACACTGGCTGAGATCCCCGGATATAACGAAGGCAGCAACGAGAACTCTCACCCCATTTGAGAAATATATTACGACGAACTCAGGGGCAAAGAAATGGGTTTCCACTATATATTCCTTCATTAATACACAGGATGAAGAAATTAAATGGTCATATATGATTAAATGGAGCAGCACACTGGGGTGGGAACCAACAAGGAAACAATGGGAAGACCTCTGGACCCTAATTCCAAAAATGACCAGATCTGCTCAAACAAGAGAAATGTGGATAAAAATAGTTACACAGTGGCACTACACCCCAGAGAGACTCCACACTATGTTCCCGAAAACATCAAGCCTCTGCTGGAGGGAATGCGGAGGGGTGGGAACATGGAAACACATCTGGTGGACATGCAAAGGAATAAGGCCCTTCTGGGAAGAAGTTAAGGGAGAAATGGGCAAAATATTTCCAGATGCGGGACAACTCAGAGAGGGGGTCTGGTTATGTGGAATAAGAGACGACAAGAAGATATAATAAAGCACAATGGAGAACTGTTATGGCTCTCCTTATAACGGCATGGACAATAGCCCACAGTTGGAAAAACAAAGACACCCCGCTGATCTTCGCATGGCTCCAAAGAGTCTGGGCCCAGATGGCGATGGGGAAAAAAAAAAAATCACACACTCAATCCAGGGAACGAGAGACAGGTTTGCAAAAGAATGGGGTGGAGTTTTGGAATATCTCCAATCAGACTATATGGCACAGTGGTGCCCACACAATATCAAAATCTCTGATATCTTTAATGCATAATGTAATCCCTGTTCTAAAGCACACGTGTCCCCGGGGAGGGAGGGAGGGGTGTGTTGAGGGGGGGATGTTGAAGTCATGTTGCTTAATTGTTGTTTATTGAAAATAATAAAGACAATTTAAAAAAAAAAAAAAAAAAGAGGCTTGCTCTTTCAATCAGGAGTCGGAGAGAAGAGGAGCAGAGCAGGGGAAAGGGGAAGCAGGACCGCTTGAGAAGGCAGGCACCCAGGAACGGACCATGCAGCAGGAGGGCAATGCTTTAGAGCTGCCGTATATTAGCATTTCTTACCGGCGTGGCAGGAGACCCAGAGGAGTGTGGCAGGCACAAGGGAAGAGCCACTAAAACATGGGGCAGTAGTTGGCTGGACAAGACTAGTCTGCAGAAAGATTTTTCAGGCGGTGGCGCACAAAAGATTGAGGGAGGAGGGGAAGATCCAGTAGCAAAAGAGTGGTTGAAGAAATCAGCAAGTGCAGGGCCAAGGGAGCCAATATTGTCCTTAATGGTTCTGTAGGAGCAAGGAGCGGACTACTCTAGTGTAGTGACCTCATCCGGTGATGCGTGGCTTGTTCCTGGTGCATCTTGTGCACTAACCTGCTGAGTGGTGTCGGGGGGGCCAAGATCATTCCCGGACAAGCTCATCGAACAGAGTGTTCCCCTTGGACTGTGTTTGGGGAATCCTGGATGCCAAGTCTGGGCATTGGGGCGAACAAGTCTAAAGGAGGATAACGCCACCGGGAGAATATTTTGTCTAATTTATTGAGTTGTCATTCGTGCTCCCCGGGTAGAGGATTTCTGCTCAAAGTGTCTGCTAGAGCATGGAGTTCCGGGGGAGAGGCTAGGAACATGTTCCACTTGAGTGCCCATATCCAAATTTGTTGGGATAGCCTGGACAGACGGAGAGTGTGTGCCTTCCTTCTTGTTTAGATCGAACATGGCAGTGATGCTGTGTGAGGACTTGCACTGTCTGACCTAGTAGATTCTGCTGAAAGGCCTGCAGACCCTTGAGAACTGTCAGAGGTTCTAGAAGGTTGATGTGGTGTTGGGCTGTGGCATGTGTCCACTGGACGTGAGCTCTGTGGTGAAGGTAATGGGCCCCCCATCTGGAGAGCGAGGCATCTGCAGTTAACATTGCTTGAACTGGTGGGTTGCAAAGGGGTTTTCCTTTTAGCAGGTTGTCCTTGGACCACTGCCGAAGTGCTGTACTAGGGGTAGTAAAACAACCACTAGATCGTCCCACTGACCGCTTGCCTGAGACCATTGTTTTGCTAGCCACTCCTGCATTGGGCAAGTGCGCAGCCACACGTGTGGAAGTAAATGCATGAGGCCATCATCCCAAGCAGGCACATTGCTTGCGTACTGTTATCTGGCGAGGTACTTGCAACAGCATGTTTTGTACTCTCTCCTTTGAAGGGAAGACAAGCTCCACTTGTTTTTATGATTGCTCCCAGGAATGTTTTTGACTAGGTACGAGACTCGATTTCTTCTCGTTGATCGAGAATTTCAATCGGAACAGAAGGTTGATTGTTCTCTGGGTGTTGCATTTGCAAATTTGAGGAGACTTCCCTGTTATTAGCCAGTCCATATATGGGTACACTTGGACTGACTGTAGGTGCACCGATACCATAGTTCGTACCTTTGTGAATACCCTTGGAGCTTTGGCTATGCCGAGGGGGAGCACTATAAACTGACAGTGTTCTCCCTGTTTGGAATGGCAGATATTTTCAGTGCGCTGGGAACAATGAAATATGAAAGTAAGCATCTTTCATGCCCAATGTTGCCATGTAATCCCCCCGTTTTAAGAGGTATTACTTCCTGATGAGTTGTCATGCAACATTTTTGATACTTTAGATACATGTTCTCTGGGCACAGGTCTCGTACTGGGCGCATTGTTAGGTCTTTCTTTGGCACAAGGAAGTATGTTGAATAAACACCCTTGTTTACAGGTACGATTCTCTATGGCATCCTTTTCCAGCATGGTTTTCACCTCCTCCAGTAGTATGCGCCTTTCTTCCAGTGTCATTTTTCTGTGTCTTGGCAGGTTGTTGAATGGTTTTCGTAGAAGCTCTATACAGTATCCACCCGCCACAGTGTAGAACACCCACTTATCCGAAGTGATCCCCCTCCCATGCGTGGGTGATTTGTGAGATGAGACGTTCTACTGGAGTGGCATTGGAGGGGACCTGGAGCAGGGCATCATTGCTTGGAAGGAGTGTAGTCTCTGCTTCTGCACCTTTTGTAGCCTCTTTGAAAATTGGAGGAGACTGTCCCTGTAAGGTGCCCACAATGGCGATTGCCTGCCTTGACCGTAACTAGGGGAGCATTTGTGGGCCCATGCCACGGAACCTTGTGTTTTAAGACACCCCCCCACCCCTTTTTGCACAAAAGGGGTGTTGGATAGTTGTCCAAGAGATGTCAGGGTGTCATATTACTCTTTGGCGCTTCTTAGGGCATCAACTGCCTAACCGAACAGGGCATTAGGAATGAGTATGTTGAGCAACGTGGCCTTGGTCTAGTTTGAACTCCTACTGCCTCTCCAAGCATGTTGCTTTATTAACGTGCCCTCTGCTATGATGCGGCCTGCATTGTGAGCGGCATCAAGGTTGTTCTTTCAAATGCAGTTAACCACCTGCTTGCCTTCCAACACAGTTTAGAAGTTGTGACTTTAGGGGTTCTGGGATGGCTTCAGTTTTCTGTTCCAGCTCTTCCCACTTATGGCAACCATAGCTAATCAGGAGGGCGGTATTGTTGGCTATTCTAAGTTGGTAGACAGCCAACGAAGCCACCTTTCTGCCAAAAGGTATAGATCTTCTTGCTTTATCAGGCAGGGCCTCCGCAGAGGCCAGAGGTGTGCTTGCTTTTTTCTTTTTGTGGTGACAACTAGGGAATTGGGTTTGAGCTGACCTATGATGTACAGAGGGTTGGAAGTGGCTGGCCTAAATACCTTCTCGATGCAGGAGTTGACTTCTCTAGTAAATTGCACAGGCGTAGGATCCTTGTGATGCATGGCCCCTAAAAGGGTGTCTCCTGAGGGAGAAAGGCTGCAATCTTGGGAGGTAGAGGGCTTGGACGGTTGGGGCGAAGTTTTATTTTAAAAGTGTGACATCAACGTGCTTTTTTTAATAAGTTCCCTCATCTTGGATGTGGAAGCGGGGGGCACTGACGCACCTTTGGACGCATGCCCTTCAGTGCGTGAAAGGGGGGCTTTTTTTTTTTTTTTTTTTTTTTTTTTTTTTTTTTTTTAGGTGCAGCGCCCATTTCAGAGGCCTGTCCTTCTGAGAGCATGATGGCCCAGAGAGGAGGACCTCTCCTTCGACACCACATGGCTCTCGTCAATCGACGGTCTGCCGTGGGGTGTGCCTTTAGTGTGGCATGATGTGTGCCTGAGCCGCTGGGCGATGTCTCCGTCACAGGGCCGTTGGCCTGCTTGTTGAATCCGGGGGCTCGCACATGGGATTCCATCAAACCTCAATCGCCATCGGTGTCACTAATGACATTGATGCTGCCCTCACTGGATTCTACCACCACATCTATGGAGGCCTCAGCCTGCAGGGCGTGGGCAGAACCCGGGGGTTTTTTGGCCTGAAATGTTTGCAGTTTTTCTCTAGGTGCTCCCATGACAGACAGTGTTTGCTCACCTTGTGTGTCTTTCCAGGGGTATTTCCTGTTGCAGGAAGGGCAACATTTCAATGGTGCGTTTTCCATGGCTAATGGAAAGGGAAGCAAAGCGATGAAGTGGAGATAAGAGGTCAGAAGAAGAATTCTCTAAAAAGGTTATGAAGTGTATGACCTCCCCCCATGCTCCCTACTGTGAAGCGCCGAGGCCTAGTGAGACCTGTATAGGCTGCAATCTCGTTGGTCGATGCAGTCGAGTCCTCTATGATGGAGCCATCTATCTAAGGGCACCCAAGCAGTTGTAGTACAGCAGGCGAAGAGCGGTTGTTGAAAGAATAGCAGGAAAGCCTAGAATTAAAAACTGTCTAATAATCAAAGGCGCTAGCCAGAAGAACTCTGCAAACAATCGACTGACCACGATGGCGGAAAAAAAAAAAAAAAAAACAATCTGAGGGACCTTGACGCCTGAAGGACCATGGCTACAGTAGACATCACACTAGGGCTATTGCCAACATGCCCACTCGACTTCCCTTTGAGTTTCGAAAACAAATCATGCGATACTCTGCGACAACCACTTGATGTCGGTCTATGCATTGAATGTGATCCAAGTAGATCCACTAAATATAGAACGTGAACTGACTCAAGTCACCCAAACAAATAGACTGCACTAAATCTGGTGAAAATCAACAAAATCTTTGTGGCCAAAGCCTCTGGGAGGCAGAATGAAAACCAACCAGCATTTTGCACCACTAGGTACTTGATTACTGCAAGTGTTTTTTTTCCCCAGACTTAAAAGGATCGAGTCCTTCATCAGTTTTGCAATCGTATCCCAAAAAGTCCTGATTTTACTTGTAATCCGTCGGCCATATTGGAATAGTGTATGGCATACAATATAAAACACCATACATTAAACCAACTGAGAGCCTTGGTCGCGAGAAGGGACTCAACCCGGAATGCTGCGCAAGAGAACCCAGTGTAAGCTATGTAACTAAAGGGTCTGTCGAGAAAGACCAGGACACCGCCTGATGGGGCATGGACATAACCGAGACAGAACACCCAGGCGGGAAGGAGGAGGGACCCGCTTGGTCGGAACACGCACCCCAGGAAGAGCAGACAGCTACGTGTGGACTAAGAGAAAACAGCAATCAAAGAGAGGAAACAGCAGATGAGATGTGAGCGAACAAGAATGGAGTAGACCCTACAATTTATGACGGCGTTAAATAACAGCTATATGGACGGCAGCGAGACGCCGTAAGCATGATAGTGAAACGGCCGGGACGTCGGACACGGGGCAGGGAGAGTAACCCCTACGAGTTATCGGCAGTATACCGTTCCACAAATAAGATGACCACGAACACTGGCAGCTTATACCAAAGTGTGTGGGGATTTACCGGTAACGCAAGCGCATGCCATCCCAGAAGGCAGTCCCTTCAAGTCACTGGTGCTGTTGCCATCATGGCGGTCTAAGTTCAGGAAAGAAGGGGGAGAGGGTGTTTAATCAAGCTTCCTCAGTGTTACGAGTTTTGATTGGTCCAGAGGACTCCAGCCCCTATTTAATGCAAACAGAGATGAAGGACTGACAATTCTCACTTCTTTTCCAGAAGAGCGACTGAGGCGAAGAAGAAGCAGCAGCATTCCGTTGAGGATTAGGTTTTTGCCATATCCACTAAGAAGCCCAATACTTAAATTATTTGGGACTACATTAAGGACAATTGATATCCTTGTATTTTCTTTAATAGTCAATAAAGACTTACCTTATTTTAAAAACAAAATCCTGTCCAGAGTGCTCCTTCACACCAACAAAATAGTACTTACCATATATATATCAAATACAGGAGAGGGCGCTAGAGGGCCAACCAAAATGGCCGCCTTGGTCTAAGCTCCCTCACAGCCCCGCATCAATCCTGCAAGATCCTGCCGTAGCTGGTACTTCAGCGTCCAGCACAGCCCTGCCCCCGACTTCCCACCTGCCCTGCTATCACCCTGCGATATCTGGACCGAAATCGGCCTCCCCGCGCCCCTGAATGATCCACCTGGCCTTGAGGCCGAGCAATAAAGCCCCCGTGAGCCGCCAGGCCACACAAGGCAACTTCCACTACGAGCGAGGTCCGGACGCCCTGGGTTCACAAATGCTCCTGATCGCAGAGATGCAGCCCGGGCGAGGGGAAGGCAGCGGTTGCCGGTGGTCGGGTGGAGAGCTCCCCCCTCATCTCAGACCGCTCCGTAGAGCGGCTCCGGTCCAGGTGCCGCCTCACGCCGGCGATGCACACCCCGTGCAGCGGAGCGGGGAAGGGGCGACGAGGTGAAGGGCGAGCTGTTCTCCATTCCCCCTCCCCCCGTTCCACACTTCTAGAGGTCCAGCCGTCTAACAGGTACGAGGGGAGTGTTGAGGGGGGGAGCGTGTTTAGAGGAGCGCTTGGACACGCTGGGTTGCCCCCCCCCTCGCTGCAGAGACTGCCACGAATAGAGCACCAGGGTGGTCGCTGTGTGGTGAGCCCCCCCCCCACAAAATCGCACCGCTCCAAAGAAGGGTTACAGAACCCAGCACCCCAATACCTTGGCGAGGAGGGCAGTGGGAGACACCCGCACCTCCCGTGAGGACCCACCCCGGCCCCATAGACAGAAGGACTCTCTCCCCCCCCCTCAATACATCACGCCAGGCACATACCAGCACACCCCTCGTTGCCAGGTGCCCTGAACATCCCACACTGCGCAGCGAACCATCATCCAACACCGCAGATGGGCAGCTATGGGCCCATAGACACAGAGGTGGTCTCCCCCCCACCCCCCGCAACACATCCAACCAGGCACAAAACCGCAGCACACCGCCTGCTGTCAGGTGCACCGACATCCCATACTGTGCAGGGAACCACCAATATCCAACACCACAGAGAGGGAGCTAAGACTATCCCTCAAGGATACCCCCCTCTGAGGAGAGAATGGTGAGAGCACCCCTCGACCTTGCCAGGACCAGCCTCACTCCCTTTCCGGGAAAGCAGGGAAAGACAACGCAGAGGCTCTGTCAAACGTGCCAGAGTCGCACCCCACAAAGAGACCGATTCGACTCGCAGCCCTCCCTCCACCTCCCACAGAACAGCACGAGCCACCCCTCTTCAAGAACACTGCGAAACACCCAAGGCACAGCGAAGCATAAACAGGAACCCAGGGCCTCCGCTAACTCGACAGGCACATTGGAAAAATCAGATAAATCCCAAAGAAACTACATTTTGAAAGTGGCACACCGCCGAAAGTCCCGACTACAAGAGGACCAAGAACCCTTATCCGGATGCTCCCACCAAATGGAGACAGAGCACGCCCCGTCCGAAATCAAAGAACTCCTGCTAGAGCTAAAAGCTAGCATAGGTAACAATAAAATGGATGGCCTTGCATCCAAGGTGGACCTCCTACAGCACCGCATACTCATCAGAACGCTTAAATGAATTTGAGCAACGGGTGTCCAACTTGGACGACAACGCAACTAGCCTATCGAGTAAAGTGTCTCAGCTAGAAGCCCAAATGAAAACAACCATCAACAAGTGCGAGGATTTAGATGGCCACTCAAGAAGAAATAATATCCGAATCGTGAGAGAACACCAGTCACAGGTGAAAATGGAAGACTATGTAGAGTCGCTCTGTATATCCCTTTTCAGCCGGGAAGCTCTCTCTCACTTATTCATTGTAGAGAAGGCACACAGAATCCCATCATCCAGACCTGCCCTCGGCACGACACTGAGACCTATTATTTCGAAACTACTTAACTAAAGAGACCGCAACACCATCCTCAGACTGGCCAGAGAGAAAAGGGATCTCCTCCATGAAGGAGACAAAGTCCACTTCTACCCCGACTTCTCCCCCGCGGTCCAAACGCAGAGAAGATCCTTCGCCAATATCAAACAAAGGCTCAGAGATAACCAAATGGCCTACTCAATGCTTTTCCCGGCACGGCTTAGAGTCCACTTCTTCCAATCACCAGAGGAGGCGAACGCTCTCCTAGACAAGATGGGCTGCCCAGATCCGAATCTCAATCATCCACGACCACAGAAACCCACCAAAGACGAGGAAGTCAGAGACGGAAAACAAATCGGCTAATCACATCGAATTTACCGGAACAAGAAATGTGATACCACGGGGCTGGGATACTTGGAGGCCCCGCATGCCCATAGCACAGCATCTGTTTGTTCAACAGGTTTTTGTTACGGGATGGGACTTCAAACGACGGCCTGGCCACGCCAGGAACCGTCACCTGTTCTAGTTCACAAACAGGCAAGTTGGGGGTTACCCGTGAAAGGGAGGAATCAAGAAGCAAGGGAGGGAAACGGGCCACCTGTTCAACGCCCCCCCCACTCCCCAATCGACCCTCCAATCCACCAGCCACCAACACTTCTATTGCAGCGAGCATCAGAGAGCCCTCCAAATGTCTACCAAAGTTCGGAGTCAAGACAAGCTACAACCTCTCCAATCAGTGTAAGCAAAATCAAAGTAAACACACTAATTAAATCGCTCAATTCAAAGTTGCAACATGGAACATGAGAAGAGGCAACCTCCCTTCTAAACCCAGGAAGATCCTAAAATACTTGAAAAGGCATGAGATCGACGTGGCGATGATCCAAGAAACACATCTACTCCCTGGAAAAGATCACCTTTGGGCTCAGAGCTGGGGCTGCCACAGGTATTTCTCCTCATACTCGTCCTATTCCAGAGGGGTCGCAATCCTAATCAATAGGAGAACCAACTTCCGGCTAATTTACACAGAGAAAGACTCGAGGGCAGATCACTTCTAGTATGTGGTATCGTGGCAGGCCAAAAAATCATCTTCGTCAACTCCTATGGGTCCAACAACTTTGACTGGGTACTGACCCATCTCTCCGCCCAAGACCCGACAACCATAGTCTGGGGAGGCAATATGAATACAGTAGTAGACCCAGCGAGAGACAGATCGCGGACCACGCCACAACCCAACTCTAAAGCCGGCCTCCAAATAAGGGAAAGTTGTAAAGCCTTCGACCTCAAAGATGCCTGGAGAACAAAAAATGGCGACCAACAAGGCTATACTTCCACTCCGCGGTGCACAACACGAGATCCAGGATCCATTATTTATTTACCACAGCAAATGGCCCGATGACATGTGGTGCCTGCCAAATCCTACCGAGAACTCTTTCCGACCACTCTCCAGTGATTCTGAGCTACAACCCATCCAGCTTCAAACCACCGCTACAGCGGTGGCGCTTTAAAGCAGGCTCCATGCACGACCAAGTATTCGCATCCGAAATAATGGAGGAGATCTCAACATTCCTAGACTCCAACATAGGCTCTGTCACCACAACGAGCACGATCTGGGAAACATTAAAGTGCTTCACCAGAGGAGTCTGCCTGGCCAAAGAAAACGGCATCCTCATCAGGCGGGAACTAACCAACAGCGAAGCGCAACTGCAACGTCTTGAACTTCAGTGTACAAACGCGAATGACCCAGGTTCACATACCGCCCTAAAAGGAGAACTACGAAAATTCAGCGCTGCAGCAGACCGCGAAATAAAATTCCTGAATCGCAACAGACAAGTCCGCCAATACGGCAAAGACCAAAAGCCCGGAGCCCTCCTAGCCAATTTGATAAAAGCCGACAGAAAATGACCACCAATAGAAGGAATATGTTCCAAACAAGGCGTAAGGAATTGCAGAAGAATTCAGGCTCTTTTACCAGGAATTATATAGCTCCAAACACAACGCGAACTCAGACGCTGTACGAGAGTACCTCGAAAACAAAACTATACTGGGTGGAAGGGCAGCTACGAGAACCGCTCAATGAACTTCTCACGCCGGAAGAGAACATCGAGGCAAGCAAAACCCTCCCCAACTCCAAAGCTCCCGGTCCAGACGGCCTAACGGGAGAATTCCATAAAGCATTTGCAAACACCATGGCCCCCCCTCCTAGCCGAAGTCTACGAGGAAGCGTTAGAAAAAGGATCCCTCCCACAGACAAGCCAACATAGTCCTCCTACATAAACCTGGCAAACCACCAGAAGAATGCGCATCATACCGCCCCATCTCCCTGCTCAACCTTGACAACAAAATCCTTGCTAAAGTACTTACAAACATGCTGATGCCACCGATGCCCGCTCTGGTGCTCGCAGATCAAGCTGGATTCATACCCGGACGCAACATTCGGTATCAGAAGGCTACTTGGCATCATCAAAGCTCCCAAAAGGCAATCCCTATTTTACTCGACACTGAGAAGGCATTCGATTCGGTGGAATGGCCGTTCCCGTTTGCAGTGCTCACCAGGACGGGGCTTGGAGCCCGCTTCAGCAAGTTAATATCCATTATACACTAAACCTCAAGCCAGCATCACCACAGGTACAGCAAAGTCAGCCCCCATAGAGCTACAACGCGGCACCAGGCAGGGTTGCCCACTCTCGGCCCTAATATTTGCTTTGATAATGGAGCCACTAGCCTCCAATCTCCGAGAACAACAAAACCTCAGCGGACTCAACATAGGCCCGCACAGGCCAATCATATCCCTGTACAATGTGGCTTTGTTCATACGCGATCCAACAGAAAACCTGACCCCAGTCATGAGGGAGGTAATCAAATTTGGAGAAATTTCTGGGTAAAAATTAATCAGACAAAATACATCATATTTCCGCTGACTCCGGCTACCAAGCCATTTGCCGCCGACTTCCAGTTCACATGGGAAACGTCCAGAGTTCGCTACTTGGGGATACAGATGTCGCTAAGCTATCAAGACATATTTCGAGACAACTACGAAGAAGTAGCGAAAATATTACAGAAAAAAGTTTTACGATGGAAGACACTGCCATTAACCTTGTGTGGAAGAGCCTCACTGGTTAAGATGGTGATCCTTCCGAAGCTTTTGTACTTATTCAACAACATCCCTATCCTGCTACCGCAATCCTTTTTAAAAGAGACTGAAAAGCATGGTCCTCGAGCTGCTATGGGCTGTCAAACCTGCCAGAGTTGCACACTCAACACTGACCCTTCCGTGTCCACCGGAGGGCTGGCCCTCTCAGACCTAGAGAAATACTTCTGGGCGGCACAAGTACAATTCCTCAGTTTTTGGTAATCCATGCAAATGATTAGACCCCACGTCCACGTAGAGCGAGCCCTTGCGACACCCAACCTGCTGAGAGCAGTCATCGGCCAGATTCCGGTCCCCAACAATACTATTAACATAGTGCTTTCAACATACAAGATCTGGAAGAAAATCGCCCAAAAGTATGAAGTGCAGACACGATACTCGCCCCTCCTCCCTGTCAAATTTATACCAGGAATCCCGCTGACGTCAGAGAAGGTCTTTCACCAATGGGTTGAGAAGTTGCACATAAGCACCTTGGGCGAACTCATGACCCCACCAGCAAGAAAAACTAAGAGGAGGCGGCACCGCCCTCGACACATTCATCTATTTCAGAACCAGATATACCTTACAAACACTTCTGTCCACCTTTCCACGACAACCTCCGACCTGGCAACTCCTCCATAAAGTAATCTAGGCGCAGGGGGAAGGCAGACTAGTATCGCAAATTTACAGATCCATCATTACCGACATAACCCCTACCAATGCTCGTGTAAAAGCAAGATGGGAGAGGTCTATGCAAATAACCATCCCAGAGGAAGACTGGACATTCATCCTAAGACAAACACAAAAAATAGCTCTTCACTCACGCCTTAAGCCGATTCATTTTAATTACCTGCACCGAACCTACTTCGCAAAGGCGAACAAACACCATCCCGAGTCTTCCTCAAAATGTGAAAGATGTGGGACCCCCGCGGCAGACTTTTTCCACCTTGCATGGGACTGCCCCAAGCTGACCCCATTCTGGAACCAAGTCCTGGAGACGACTGCTGCAATCGTGGCAAAGGAGATACAACCCACCGCGACCGCAGCCCTGCTGGGGGATGACGAGACTGCTCTCGCCGCCAATATGAAAACTCCTGCTACTGACACTTGCCCGCAGGAGAGTTGCCATGTCTTGGGGCCGAGGACCCCTCCCTACAGTCTCCAATTGGCGCAAAGACATCCTCTACTGCCAGGACGTGGAGAAGGACTTTGCTAAACTGCTGCCCCAACACACGCGCCCAGCAGACATCTGGGGCCCAGTGGTATTATTCCTGATTAACGAAGCTGAAGAAACCCATTCCTCTCCAGCAAGTACCCAATGAGTCCAGGGCACGAACTTGCAACCGGCCCAATCTATTGATTCAACTCCCTGAAAGAGTGTAACGGAGTGGTGAAGAACAAACCCATGGAGACACTGAATAACGAGGCGAAGTGGAGTGGGGGGGTACTGGGGGGGGTTTAAGGGGATGGCGCACAGTTAAATCCACCCTAATGCGGGTGAGAATGTTTGTATTAAGTTGAAAAAAAAACAAAATAAAGGTTTTTATAAAAAAAAAAGATATCAAATACAGCATACAGTGAGCATTTCCCTCAAAATGTACAATGGGTAACAATGTACCCAAAGGGACGGCACTGGCATCATTGTACATATTACAAGTTCCATTTTTGTTAGTAGCGCCCTCCTAAGGTACACAGTGCAAAAAAGCAAGAATTCTTAAAGTGCTCTGTGATGTGGAAAAAAGGGAAATAGCTGACTCGTTATGTCACCAATATGTATTTGCCTGGTGGTAGGCAGGGCTGAACATCGCAGAGGAAGGATGGACAAGGGATGCTAGTGTGGCAAAATGCTGTGCTGGTATGTATACTGGGAAAAGAAAAGGCAGCAAATGTAGCTATAAGTAGGGCAGAAACTCTATCGATAGAGAGGCACACAAGTGGGAGTAGACAGGCTAGCCTAATCACAAAAGGCCAGTTAAACCATAATTGTGCCTGTATACAACCATCTCTTTTAGAAATATTGTGCCATCACAGTGTACGTAGCACTATAATGAACAACATTCCCGGAGTCAAGGGCAATAATAAATAAGGGAATATAGTGATAGCCAGCAAATCCATACAACTCCCAATAAAGTGCTTTGTGCATATACACAGATAAAACGTATCGTGCAAATGAGCACCAGAGAAATATGTAAACAATCAAAACTGCAAGGTGACTAGAGTGCTAAAGTGCAAATGACATAGTAGCAACTTAAGTGCAGTGAGCCATATGGACATAGCCGGCAAGAATATATAGATCATTAAGGTGCATAGTGCATGTCCAAGGTAAGAACCTCGGTGCAAGCCAGCAACAATAAAATCTGTTCAACAATGTACCCTCCAAGTTGGCAATAGGGCTTAGGTGCAAATAGTATGTAGCAGCAACATGAAAAAAATAGTGCAAAATGTACACTAACGGGATATATAATACAAGTTAATATGTAATCCACACCTACTACTACCTGAAATCAGTCTTTAAACCTGTGCAACCCTCATGTGATAGTGGGGGGAGGTGGCATGCACTTAATTGCTGAACATTACTACGAAGATAAAACCGCTTCCAAAAGTGTGATTCATCATTGACATACATAGGTCTAAAGATGAAATAAGGAAATGCCCAAACTGCATGGCATAAGCTACCCTTTAAGTACGCATATCTAAGGATACAACCTTCATACTCCCTGCATTAATCCAAACGTTCCAAATACTCTTCTACAAGGGGACCACAGATGAAAGCCGACATGAAATACATACATGAAAAATACAATCCACATACAGATCGTTGTGTACCCAGCAATCTAAATACTACAAAAACAAAACACGATGAAAAACTGGAAACAGGAAACCATGCCAAAAGGAAAATATACCACAGAATAAAAAATCAGAAAGACTTCACACCCAAAGATGTGTAGAGTTCCTCATCGACGTTATGCCCCTTAGGATATTTGTCATCCAAGTCCAATATTGTTGTCGTCTCCAATAGCCTCAATTTTAGTTTCTGGTCTCCACCACGAGGGTGTGACAGCACATGTGCCACACCGGAAAATGACAGATCTGTTTTGCAGTTATGTGGTTACAAGAAATGTTATGCCATACGGTCTGCACGATACACGCGCTCAATAGCGCTCAGATGCCAGAGTATACATACTTAAAGCTTGCATGTGGTACTCCCCACATACCACTTTCCATAGGACAGCTTAGAACAAAACAAATGCGGTATTACATGTAATGAAATGTAGAATAGTCCGTATGGTGCCAACACTGGATGCACAAAGGTTTTAGAAGAAAGTGCATTAGGACACACTTACATTTCATACACTTAAAATCCTTTGACCGGATTGGATAACAAGGTGCCTACCACTTGGCAACCAATTTAGCCTTCCAACTGGGAGTTTTAACGTGAGACAAGGATTTGATGGAAGCAAACAAGCCAACTGTCCAATTTGAGGACAGGCAAGTGTTTTTGGACTATAGCCCTAATCGACCCAGCTGCCTGCCCATAATTCAATATAAGACAAATCTGACTGGAACCATCCGAGTCAGGTGGCCAGGGATCACTAAACAGACTGACGATTAAGACCCTGTGCTTTAGTATACGCATGTTCAACAACCTGAGGTGCATAGCCTTGTGCCCTGAAAGTAGATACTGACATAATTTTCCGACTGATTTTGGCACAGCGTGCTCTGACAAATTCACCATATGGTATGCCCCTTTTACCTCCGACAGGGTGATTGCTAGAAGCATGGAGGGGAATTCCAGAGCCGGTAGGCTTAATATAGAGGACAGTGTTGAAACCTGTAATGTCCAAATTGAGTCACTATGGTTTTCAGTAAAATGCAAATTGATAGTATCATTGAGATGTTCAACAAATGTAGATCATTCAATGCTACCTTGTTTCCAAATGATACACAAACCTATGAAGCGCCACCAGGAGACCACAACATCTAAACTAATTATTGGACAGAGCCCAAACTACTGTCTTCCCACCACCAAATAGTCAGATTGGCATAAACTGGGTCTGCATGGTAGAAGGCGGCAATTGTTGTTAGGCGACACCATGAAAAAGGAAAACATTACTTGTAAGACAAACAATCCAATGATCAGGTTGCTATGTGAGAGAAAATAAAGGGAGCATTGAATCGAAACATGTTTACAAGCCTTCATGCCCACATGATGTTCAATGGAGGCATACAGGGTGACCACATCTAGTCTGGCCATAATAAGACCAGGCTCCCATGGTACCTCACTAATATGTTTTAGGAAATACTTGGTATCACGTTAACAGGATTGTAAAATAGACAAAGGAAATAAGCGTCACACCAACAAATTTGGAAAGGTTCTAAAGGTTAGAAAGGTTCTAAAGCAATGACCCGGACAATTGGCATGCCTGGTGGTCTAACCATAAATGTATTAATTTTAGGCAGGAGGTTTATAGTGGGGATAGTGAATAGAATTAGGCGACAAAAGCCCACATATGTCAACATCAAGGATACCCCCATTGATCCATTTCTTTAACAAATTCAACCGTATTTGTATATCTGGAAATTGACATGATAAAGTTTCGAACATCAGATATCACTCAATTGTCGATATGCTTCAGCAGCATAATCACATTTAATAAAACTAAATAGAGAGAACTATAGATATATAGAGTCAAGGTGTGTAATCTAATGAATTCACTGTACTTCACCAACAGCCTTCCTCCCTCAAATGAAGCCATACTGTTCTGCCACATCCGCCACTTTATAAAGTCTGACCTTTGCTTTTAGTGGGAAACAATTCTACCTGTAGGTTAGATGGTTATGCAGCCCTCACCAGGGGGTTGTACACAAATCTTGTTAAAAGAAGGCAACAGTGCCATTTCGTTTCAACCATACCAGTTACCAGAGCACATCTTCCTACAAATAAGAAGCAAGCGGCACTAAACCATAGTGTCGCCCTCGAAAAACTGTCTTGAGGCAGTTAAATTCTACAAACTCATTGCATTTAGCACCCACACCTAACATATCTTACAGGTTCTTCCACTTCTCCGGATGTGTGCTGAGCCTCAGCTTGCAGGTCTATGGGTGGAGCATCTTCCACAATCCTCTGTACAGACATCTGGATGAATTCATCAAAGGAGTCCAGCTGCTGTCGGACCAGGCCCTTCTCATCAAAATAGGAACTGCACAAAGAAAGGGGAAGTCAGAATACTGGCTAAGGATTTTATGAACACACTGTACATTATGTATCACATTTGTGGTCAAACAATGCAGGTTTGGAGAACCACCTTTACTGGAGGTGCAGGGATACTATAAAAATAAAAAAAGACTAGACTTTCACTGGTAGACTAGACTGAGCAGTAAAGCTTACTCTTGGAAGGAAGAAACACACACACACACACACACACACACACACACACACACACACACACTCTATCTGAATAAGGGAGGTACAAATAAAGAAACTGCCACCAGCCCGTCAATGATGAACAAATAAAGTGCTAAATGAACTTCGAAGGGAACAAATTGTAGGGTCCCTGCACTAGTACCCTAAAGGGAGGTAGTAGTGCTACACCAAATGGAACAAAAATAGGGTACAGGGTCCAATGTACTGGTATGTAAGCACTTTAAAAAACATTGTTTATAGGTGCTATATAAATAAATATCTAATAGGTTACAAAGTACTTATCCAAGCAGTGAATTGGAGGGGCAAATGTGGGGGCAAAAGTACCCAACTTGCCACAAAAGGTCAGGAAAAACCAAGGGATTCAGCAGGCTTGTGGGGGTCTCAAAGAAAGGTTACAAATCAGTAGAAAGGATCATCTTTCCCAACACACTTGTCCTCTCTAGCAAGGGAGACCGAAGGTTTGAAAAGGCACACATCTTAGCCGTGCTGTTCGCACAAGATCACTGAGCACAATACTTTGTGCATGCTCACTAGTGATGAAAATAGTCTCAATGCATTCTAAACAGAATCTGGGGAAAGCATCTACTACAGAAAATAAAAAGATAATACTGGCACCAAACTGAGCCCAATAAAAAGAGGGGTACACTCACCCGTGTGCTCGAGTTACAAAGCTGGTGTAAAAGTGCCAGATAGCCTAGCGACAAGACTATTGTATGAGGTCCCGAGTCCGATACACAGACCAATGCCCGTTTGTGGGGGGCCGGTACATCTCCATGAACTTTAGGGGACTTAATCACATTATGGAACACTTTGGCCACAGAGAAGCGGCTATGCCAACCCCCAGCCCCCCCCCCCTTCGGTTGCACGGTTTAAATTTCTCTCGAACTTGGTTGGCCCAGTGACTGCATTGCGCTACTGTGCCATGCTGTTTCTATCCCGATCCTCCTCCCCTCCCTCTACTTTACCCATGGCACTCTTTCTCCCATCTTCTCTAACTGTTTCTCCATCAACTATCCTTCTCTTCTCACCAAGTCCGGAAGGAAGAAGTTCAAAAAGGATATCTATCTCTAACCCAGGTCTCCCATCGCTGACACTTCAACCAGAGCTTCCTCCAAAATGACCCCGACTGACATCCTCTTTGTCGTTCTCTCGCCAGATCTATGGAATCTTCATATGGTCTGTACCCTCTCCTTTCTCCTCCCATTAATGTTGGCACCCGCTAGGAGGCCCTCCTGGCACCCTTCGAATCCTCCAAGGTCATCATTAACGGCTACCTGAATTCCTCCTCATCCGGACAAAGCCCTCTCCATGCTCTATTCTTCCATCTCTGACACCCTGGATGTTCTTGCCCACGTCATGAGGATCCACTTGAAGCCCAAAGCCAAGTGCAACTCTTGGTACGACTCAGACCTAGCTACCCTTAAACAATAGTGTAGGGTGGCTGAGAGGAAATGGTGGGCTTCTTGTACATCCTCTGATAATCTGGCCTGCCGCCTGCTCCAAAGACAAAACCGGCAATGTGTCTGGGACCACAACATACAATTAAGAGTCCAGGTGTTGGCAAAACACACCTTTGGTAGAAGTCTGTACTACAGTGTTGTTGTAGCGAGCTGAGCAGCCAGGCTCATCTCAAGAGGGAATGTGAGCAGTACAAGAGGTTAGACAGAGGTCTTACAATCACAGTGGTTCAAGTAGACACTCAAGGTTTCTTGGTAAAGCATTTAATTTTACACAATCATTTACAAAACATTTCACTAGAGGGAAGCAACTTAATAATATACACAAATATACTTCAATAGCAAACCAATTTGTTTCTGAACAAATGAGGCTCCCGTGAAATAGGCATTTCAGTTACTTTCAATGGGAGTAAAAAGGCACAAGTTAGCAGAATAGATCACAAATACTTTTTTAGTCAGTGTAAATAGTTATAGTTCACTGGAGGACTCGATTCAGTTCAATAGGCCTACGCCAAAGTCAATGGCCTAGTGTCTTGGAAAGAAAAGCAGTTCTTGAAGTAAACAGTAAAGCCTTTGCGAAAGTTCAAAGTAGTTTGTATGAAAAAGAATCATAGGTTGGGTCACAAGCCGATTAGGCCTGCAAGTTGGGAAGGTTTCACGAACTTTGACAGCAAGAGAAGCATTCTCTCAATCGGGTTGGCACAGTACCTTAGTATGAAGCAAACAATGCCACTGAAGACGTTGGTTCCGGGCGGTTCCTGCAGATCTCACAGTTCCTGAGCCTCAGTCGTGGGGACAAGAGGGAGGACGTTGTGGGACTCCTGCACAGCACGGGTCCGTTGGAAAACGCGGACAAAATTGAGTCACTTCAGTTCGAGTAGCTGTTCATCAAGCACACAAGCTGGTGTCCTTCCCCCTTGTTAATCCGAACCAGCTCCGAGAATGGTATCCAGGTGGCTTACGAGTTGATTTGGTCCCACCAACTCAAAGGGGAGAAGTCGTCCTTGAAGGGGCTTCTCTGTCATGATGAACTTGGCAATTCAGACCTGCAGCAGGGCTTCACCGGGCAAACCAACGGTGCAGGAGTTGCAGCAGCCGTCCTCTTCCAGCTTGTCTTTGGTTCCTTCGTTCCAGTGGTCGACTGCTTTCCAGTCCAAGAGACTGGCCTTTTTTTAAACAGTTTTCTCCCATTCATTCCAGCCTAGCTGCCACTCACCGAGCAGGGTGGCTGTCCTTGCCAGACAGTCAGCCAGCCAATCACGCCAGAGTGCATTTGGGATCCAAGGAGACCAAGCACAGGGATCGGGCACCTCACTCACTTCCTGCCCACCCCAGACACTCAGGCGCCAGAGGCCGTCTTCAGTCCTGAAGCCCGCCAAAAGGCATGGAAACAAGGGACCAAACCTGATTAGGCGCGCAGAGACAAACTCTAGAAGGGCCTTTCCAAACAAACAACGAAAAAAGAAGCCCGGGACTGGTTTAAACAAAGGGGCTTAAGGCGCCTTCTTGAAAAACATGGCTCCTGTGATTTTTAGCTACTGGTGTTTGCGGTTGGGAAAAATAATGGTAGTTTGTTGTAAAACCACTGCCACCAGCCATTGCGATAGAAAAGGGTAGCATTTGACTGCTACATGAGTTTCCAGACACGGGGGATACTAGGTAACCCCTCCAACAATCTATAGGAAGATAGTGTGTGCTGGGTCTAGGAATTTAAAAAGACTAGTAAAGTCAATTTAACCTTACATTCTCTGGGAAACAGTTTATCCCATAGAAGGTATTTAAACCTTTGGGAAGTCTGAAAGACTTCCTTGTGCTACTGCACTGAAGGTGCAGTGTAACACATGAAAAGATACCTGTGGAATTATCTTAAAACTCCATAATCAAAGAACACAAGAGTAAAACACACATCAAAATATATAAAAGAGTGGGAAAAAAAGGCTCACACTTTCCAGTTGCTGGGTGTCTATGGTGATGGGAATTCGGGAGAATTCTCAAAAATGTGCTAACAGTATCCGAACTAAGAAGAGAGTCCACATCCAAGCACACGTCTCTGCAGCATCTAACAACTCAGCCTAACTCTTTAAAATCTGCAAGGAGCTGGCCAAACCTGCTGCAGTCTACCTCTCCTGTTGCCTCCCATGCCCTTTGCATAGCCCTTGCCTCTCATTTCATCTCTAAAACCCAGGACATCCAATCCATCCTCTCCTCTTCCCTTCCTGCTAACTCTGGCCCTCCTGCAGCCGCACCCCGTGCCCCCTCTTTCTCTTCCTTTCCTCTGTTCTCCCCTGACAAGGTTTCTAGACAAGTCTGATCTATGAACGTCTTGTCGAAACAGGTTCTCCCCTGTTCATGTAAAACCATCAAAGACTCACTTGCTCCTGCTTTGGCCGCCCTCTGCGACCTCTCCTACGCCTCCGGAACCTTCCCCTCCCATCTAAAGCACTCTTGTGCACACTCTTCTCAAGAAACCCACAGCCGACCCTTCTTGCCCAGCTAACAATCGCCCGATCTCCATCACTCCTTTCCTGGGCAAACTCCTGGAAAAGCTGGCCATCTCCCAGCTTAATCTTCACACCGATCCCGTTTGTCTCCACGAACATCTGGCTTTAGAGCTGCCAGAAGCACGGAAACTGCTCTCCGGAACAACCCTGACTGCTCAACCGTCTCTGTGATAACATGGGTATTAGCGATCTGGCCCTGGGCCTGGCTGACCTCTTTCCACTCTGATCAACCCTCCCAGGTCCAACTTGGGTCCTTCCTTTCCTCTATCTCACTCTCTACTGGTGGTTTTCCCCAGGGGTTCAACCTCTCCCCCTGGCTGTTCAACCAATACCTGGCACTGCTTGCCCACTGCATTGCCACTCTGCTCCATTCAAGCTGGTTTTCAGGCTTCCCTCTGCCACCGCTTCCTCATCTCTGTCTGCCATCCAGGAGTGATGTGCCGGCAATGATCTCTGCCCAATGCCAGTAAAGACAGAGATTCTCCTCATCGGCACACCTGCACCCTCCTTTCCCGTCACTCTCTGGCCTGCCTCCCTTAGCCTCACAGGTGGGAGCAGGAAGAGGGCCAAGAACCTTTGGGTCATCTTCGATTCTACTCTCCTCACATCTCTGATGTCTTTAAGAAGTCACACTACCTCAGAAGTATTCTTTCTTTCCTCTGCTTCCCCCCAGAAGCTTACTGTCTATAGAGCTCTGGTTCTCGCTAGGCTGGATTACTGTAACAACTCCTTTCTAAATCTGCCTGCTTCTACTCTCCATAACGCATCCAAAAAAGGACTGCGAGACTTGTCCTTGGCCTCAAGCCCTGGGATCGCATCTCTCCAGCCCTGAAATCTCCTCATTGGCTCCCAGTGGCTGCATTGTCCACAAGCCTTTCTGGGGCCTGGGTCCAAAATACCTTCAACTCTTCCTCCGTAAATACCTTTGCACTCGAGCCCTCCACTACTGCAACTCCCTCAGGGTCAGTCCCTCTACAAGCAACGAGTTGGGTGTAGATCTTTCCTCGGCTGGGGCTTGCCTCTGGAACAGCCTCCCTGCCACTCAGAAACATGAGGAGAACCATCTCCGGTTCCGAAAGCACCCCCGAGGGTCGGCTCCGTCCCTCCTCCGACAGGCGGAGCAGAGCCATCGGCCACGAGCGGGACACATACCAGCAGGCCCCAACCGCGGGAAGGAGACGAAGGTAAGTCGAGGCTGTCTGTGGGCGCTTGCGCCATCTGCAGCCGCCGGATTTAAAAGTTCCTCTGGGTTTCTTGGCTCGCTGGAAGAATTCCCCCCTCCCCCCCACACCCCGGGCAGCTGATAATTGCCGATGGTCTTCCAGTTAGTCTGGGAGGCGGTGGGTATGTTTGACGAGTTGATCTTATTGCTGGTCTGGAAGGCCATAGGAGGCTCCCCCACATTCCTAGCTGAAGGGCTATAGATAGATTTCAGCGGCTCCTCACACAGTGGTCTCAGGGGAGGCGGAGGGGCTTGGTTCTCCCCAAGCGCCGATTTCTCCTACGGTGCTGTTTTTTTTCTTTTTCCCATCATCATCTCTTCGTAGCTTCGAACTCCAGAGTCGGCGTCCTTCAGTAGCCGGACTCAGCGGGGTAGCGTCTCTGGCATCCATAGACTGCTACTCTGCCGCTACTCAGCCACGGAGCTGGGGTTTTTATTAGTGCTCCTCCCACAGCACTTGCAATGGAGACAGAAGGCAGACTGTCAGAAGTCAGGATACAACTGCAGAGGGTAGCCGAGACTGCTACTCTGTCGCCACTTAGGTTTCATAATGTTCAATGTAGTCTAGTAAACGCCATAGACATCTGCTTCTTGCATGGTGACACAACACCTTTTGTGCAGTGCCACTGAGAAGTCCTGTGGACTTGTTAATGTTTAAAAACATTTTCTTGGGTGAAATACTGTTCCCAAGAATAGTAAGATGGCTTATCGTACTATGTCTTTTGTGGGTCCAGCACACACCACCCTATGTGGAGTGCCAAGGGGTTACACCTAGTAACTCCTTATCCCACTTCTCATGTAACTTTGTTACACCAACTTGAATGGCTGGTGGCAGTGGTTTCTTTTTTACTACTTTTGTGTCATGTATCTGCAGGCTGATTCCTCAGCTGAATTACAGCACCCAAGGGTGACCATTTTCCCCAAAAATGGTCCCAGACTTCTTTTTGCCAGCATCAGCTCTTTCGGGGCTTTTACTCTGTTTGAATCGTGGTTTGAGACCTTCGTGCATTTTGCCTTTGGCGGGCTTTAGCCCTGAACCCCGCTGAGGCTCCAGTGTCCCTGGAAAGGCAGGAAGTGAGGGAGGGTCCCGAAACTTCCCTGTCCTTTGTCTCTGGGTGTGCCTGAGTGAAACCAGTGCCGATTGGCTGTTCAGGACAGCCACCCTGCTGGGAGATTGGCAGCCTGGGGCTGTGAATGAGAACTTGCTTAGAAGACAAGGTTTTGGGTACTAGAGGCAGAGTCGACCACTGGAGAACATCCGGCGAAGAAGCCGCGAAGAGACGCCAGCAGCACCCCCATGGACCGCAAACTGCCCAGTCAAGCCCTGCAGCTGTGCCGACCCCGTTTTCATTTCGACTGGGACTTCCTACCTTGGGCTGGTGGGTCCAACTAGCCTTGAGACAAGCTTCATTTTGGCGCAGCCCCCGACTTGCTGGGACTTTCCAAGGCTGCAGTCTCCCAATGCCCGGGGACCCCTGACCATCATCGAGTGCATTGGAAGTGCGAATCCGGCCAAAACTTTGTGGGCATCCAGAGGACCCGACAGAAGAAGGAAATCTTCATCCAGAGCTCAGGACTGAGGGAATCAAGTAACTTCCAACCGGGGCTGTTCATCTTTGGCGCTGAGAAAAAGGCTGCTGAATTAAGGAGAATCCATTGCTGCAGAGTCCCTCACTCGAGTGCTGCAGCAGTAGCCTGCCAGACGTCCTCCCTTTTGTCACCACGACCAAGGACCAGGAACAAGGGTCTGCTACACTGCAAAAGGAAGGCATCGAGATGGAACCAATTCTTAGGTACTGTGGGAGCTTGGGGTACATCTACCTTTTGCTATTTGTGGCGCTTCTTACTTTGGGCAGTACTATTTTTAACCCTTTTGAGTTGACCTCAACTCACCTGCACTGGCCTCCCAGCTCTTCAAGGCGTCTCCTCTTGAGCTTCTACTGAACTACTGACTATTTTAAAACATTTTCTAAGAGCATCAGAACTTTGAACTGTCACATTGACTTTGGCTGTTCCGATTCCCTAAAGACCCCTTCTGGACCCATTGGCTTTAGCAGTGCTTCTTCCCTTATAGGTTTTAATTGAACACCATTTTTAATTGAACACCATTATTGCTGGAATAAAAGACTGCCTACATCCCTCTGGGAGAAACTAACTGTTTTACTACTTACAAAGTATGTTCTGATCTGACTAACATTTCCCTTCTTAAAACTGAATATTGTAATGGTGATCACAAATAAGTGCTAGTACTGAAGTCAGATGTACTGGAATATGTGTAGCATAAGAAAAGTTTAACTCACTACTTATTGCTCTTTTTGAACTGATCCCAACTTTTATTTATATTTTTCAGCTGCTGCTTTTTAAAGATGGTCTAATTATCCTTGTGTATATATAAATATTTATATTACAACTTTAAGTATGTAAGAGTTTACTTGGATACCCGTATTCACTAATTTCATTGTACAGCTCACATTACCCCTCTTAAGATAAGCATGGCTGCGCAGTCACTCTACCAACTTGTGTAGTACAGGCCTATATTAAAACAAGTGGGGTACCTAATACCAAGAGAGAAGTCTTTTAAAGTCCCACACCAGTTGGACTCTACAGATTCTTACCGAACAATAACAAGTCCAGGGATGACCAGCCCTTCAGCTGTCATATTTGAGCTGGGCCAACAAATACATGTCCATAAATGTTTAATATAAAAAAACAAAAACCAGTGGCTTTGCCTCAAGGCGGTCACTCAAGACACCTCCAAATTCAAATCACGTGTGGTAGACTGGAATGCTTGGTTCCCTCAGCCCTGCTCCCTGTATGCAGAACCCCTCCCCATTAAACACAAACACTTGGTATAAGAGGGTATCCAATTTACTGAAACATGCATTATTTTTAAAAAGGTAACTTGACTATGTGCACTATGGAGTAGCCACGTGAATAACTTACCTGATAACAATCCAGCAGGCCTCCTGCCATAAATCTGCAGTGATTTCATCCTCCTCCTCATCATATTGCATATCTGCAGGGATTCAAACAAAATAATTGGCATAAGTGAACACTGTTCGATTTTCCCAGTAAATTATGATTTTACATCTTATAGGGGAGCTATGATTTTTTGGATGATGGCATCCAGTGTGCCCCTGGCAACCAATGTTATCTTGGAATAAACTGTAAGCTACTCTCAAAGCACATGGTCACTGAACTGTTTATGTATCTAAATCATAATAGCCCTTACAGGCACCAAACGTGTCAATTACCCCCAGTGACCATAGCTGGGCCAGATGCTCACTAGAAGGTCACCAACAACCGACCACATTTTGTAATCCTACCTACCATGTTCAGTGTTGCCAAAGTCGCATAAAGAAATTGCAGCTTCCAGTCCATTTAGCAACTTTCCATCTATGCCACTGTGAAATCGCTTAGCAGAAAGCAATCGGGTCCACTGACGGGGGCGGCAGAGACCTAATTTTATGCAGTCTGTATGGCTGGGAATAGCCCACAATCACAAGCTACTTCATTCCAACAAAACAGGTGGACACATCCTGCGGTCTGAACAAGCTGCTTTTAACTTGTTCTTAAAACGAACTAGCAATGACAGCCCTTTACTTAAGCCTCCATTACAATGACCAGATGGGACAGCTTGCTTTATTACAACTTTAAAACAAATGGAATGTAAATTGCTTCACTAGTGTGAATAGTGGAGTAGACCATATTTTATATAAGTTTGATCTGAGCCTAGCTCTTCTTTAGGGCTCATGCTGATACAGTGAATGGGTTCAATTAGTAGATCAGATTCTTATGTGTAACCATGTACTGTTAGTAATTCAAAAGTGCACCAATAAGTACATCCTTGTTAAAAGAAAATAACCAAAAGTGAAGAAAAAATACACGAAAACCATGAACATACAACAATTCTAATCATATAAACGGAAATCCAACCCAGGTAGAAGAATAAAAAAATAACATGAACAAATAAAAGCAACTTAATAAAACAGCGTTTTCCTCTTCATTGCTTATTATATTTGCATATGAATGTGTGGGATTACAGTAATAAACCACGGTGATGATGAAAATAACCCTTTGCTGAGAAAGGCCACCACAAACGTGTTGTGACCGAGTGTATTCAGTGACAAGCCCATTATTCCTCCCAATTCTGCTGACTGATAATGGTGCAGCTATCACTTTTCTACAATGTTGCACTTCTAAGGAAATGCCATCAACAGTGGTGGTGAGGTAACATGTTCATGCGTAGTGGTGTTACACCAAATCCTCACGATTAAGGCATGTATAGCTATTTGTGCATATCATATGCACTTGGTGCAAATCTAGAATGATCGGAAGCACTCACGAATACAGCATGTGTTCATATTCTTTATAAAGTAAAACCCCACAGGAAAACCAGATGTCAAAGGAAATGATCACATTTGAAAAAAGTGTACTTGCACATTGGCATGCTACAGTCAACCAAACACATGATAAAATGTAACATTGCCAATGCCGAGAGTCAAGCATTAAAAACTCTTGGAAAGAACTGCAACCTGGTAGTTAAGCCCGCTGACAAGGGCGAGGGAATAGTTGGGGTGACCTCAATACAGTATTTATTTTTTTTAAAATGGTAATCTGTTAAATGATGCACAAAACTACAGCCCACTAAAAGGGATCCGACAAAGGACATCCAGCGAGTTAGAAGACACCACAACCTATGATTTCCAAAGGGATTGGATATCCAAAAAAGGAATAGAACTTACTCAATCTCTCAGACATTCACATTCCTCATTGCTATGAGCTCCCCAAAGTGCATACAGATAGAACCAATCTCTCAGGCAACCCTATCGTGGCAGGATGTGGATCTATACTTGAGCCAATATGCCTATTTGTCGACCACATTGTAAAACCCCCATTAGTTACAAAACGAGATGCTTTATCCAAGGCGTTACATCAGAGATAAGTTTTGAAGGCATGAAGCTCAGCCCTCCTGAGGACATGCTGGTAACCATGGACATTCAGTCATTGTATACCAGCATCCTTCCGGAGGATGCCCTTAAATGTGTTAAACATTTTTTCACATCTGAACTTGGAGATGACTGGGTTCCCACACGTTTTCTTGTTGAGCTTACCAGCATAGCCTACAAAAAATAAATTAAAAAAAAAAAACACACACACACACACACACACACCACACGTTTCCCAGTTCCACAGAGTTCTTTTTTGCATTTGTAAAGCGTGCTACAGCGCAAGGGCATCGAAGCGCTGTTGCAGGCATACGTCTTAGTTACAGAATTAAGGCTTAGCTCGTGGTTACAGTGAGCAGAAGCCTAGTTTGGTTCTGTACAATAATGCATATACAGGATGTTTGTGGCAGAAACAGTTACCCTCAAACAAACAATACAGTTTTGACAGCTTTCCTGAATGCTGTGTAGGAGTCAATATTTCTTACGTGCGGAGGGAGCAAGTTCCAGTTGGTGGCTGCAATGACAGGGAAGCTGGCTCCTCCTGCACGAGCTCTGAGGGTCTTGGGGATGCTGATCCTGTTTAAGTAGGCTGTTCTGGTGGGTCTGTCTGAGGAAGGCTTGGCAATTCTTTTTGAGAGAGAGGTAAAGGGGAGTGGTGTCCTGCAGGTACTTGTGTGTAAGTGCAAGAGTTTTGAACATTATGTGTTTCCCGATGGGTAGCTAGTGGACCAGTTTTCTGGTTGCTGAAATGTGGTCACGTTTGGAGATGCCGGTGGCTGCTGTGAGAGTATTGTTTTGGACTGCCTGAAGCTTTGATATTCTTGGCTGAGGTGCCAGCCAGGAGGGCATTGCAATAGTCTAGCCTATACACGCTATGGTAAGGCAATTCTGTTTTATTAGGTACAGCTTTGCTGCTGTGATCAGTTTAAATTGTAGGCCGCAGCAGATGAGATGGCGTTGACTTATCTGTCCCTTGTGAGGTTCGAGTCTAGATAGACCCCCAGGGTTTTAACTGCATGAGAGCCCGTGATGGGAGCGTCATCAATCAAGAAGGAGTTGTACTTTAGGTCAAGTTTCTCAAGAGTACCTGGCGAACCTACGAGTAGCATCTCTGTTTTATCGCCGTTGAGGCACAACCAATTTTCCACCATCCAAGTTTGAATCTGAGTAGATGGAGTTACGAGTGTTACGGTCAGCTTCGTAGTCGCCCCTAAGGGGGGATGAAGATCTGCGTGTCATTGGCATAGTTAGTATATGTGATGCCACGCGTGTCCAGGAAGTTAAACAGAGGTCTCATGAGTAGGTCATACAAGGTATGTGAGATACATGACCCTTGAGGGACCTCACACTTAAGATAGGATCACAGAGGCTAGGTCTGAGAAGACCTTCATCATTCTTTCCTGGAGAAATGATGTGACCCAGGGTGTGGCTTTAGGAGAGAAATTGGCAGTAGAGGGTTTCATGGTTCACCAGGTCAAATGCTGCTGATAGAGGAACAGGAGGAGAGCTTGTCTGCCTGCGTCCCTCTGGTCAATCAATCGTTTTTTTTAAAGTCCAGTAGAGCAGTTTCGGTTCCATGGCCGGGCCTGAAGCCAGACTGCCCAAGACCGAGTAAATTGTTGGACTCTAGGAAATTGTGAACCTGCAGGTAAGCTGCTTTGTCCAGGATTTTAAGTAAGGTGAGGACCGTGGTGATAGGCCGGTAGTTTGAAGGAACGGTTGGGTCGTACCCAAGCTTCTTTAAGGGATGCTGGGACTTGGCCAGTCGAAAAGGAGGCATTCATGAAAGCAGTAATGGCGTTAGGGTGGCTGCGCTCTCTTTGATCAGCTGGGCTGAGGTTTCTCCTTTACAATTAGAAGGCTTAATGGATTTGAGGAGTGCCGACACTTCTAGCTCACTCATTTCCTTAAAGGAGAAGAGAGGAGCTTTGTTAGGCGATTTGCACTGGACGAGGAGATAGGTTTCCCTAATGCCATCTGGTAATCAATTTTATTCTGAAGCAAGTTCAGCTTGTCCATCATGGCTTTCTGTACACTGTTACACCATTCCTTGTCTTTAGAGAGGGAAGGCAGGGTGCGAGCTGGGGATTCCAGTTCTCTAAAAATGGCAAATCTCTTTAGATCCCGACTTAGCATTTGTGATCCTTGAGTTGAAAGAGTTTGATTTGGCTTTGGTAATAGCATTTTTGTATTCTTTTGATAGCGTTTTGAACGTAACTTCAGTGGAGTCGTTAGGTTTGGCTAGCCAAGATGAGATTGCAATTATTTTCTTGTTCCGCAGTTCGAGTAGCTCAGGTGTGAACCACGCATTGGTATGTTTTGGTGCGTTTGGGCTTCCTGAGGGTGAGCAGTGCTATGGCTTCTACTGCTTGTGAGATGGTAGAGATGTAGTTGGCAGCCAGAGTGTCCGGGACCTTAGAGAAAGGTGGCTGAAGGGCTGGGACGAGTAGGTGAGAAGGAGTCTATCCTTGGGTGAGCTGCCGTGAGCTCCTGGCAAAGGCCGCTGGGAATGGGGGTAGGTGCTATGCATGCCTTTTGGTAGGTTGGAATTCAAAGTGGATGGCGTGGTGGTCCGACCAGGGAAGAGGGGTAATGGAAGGGTTGCAATTGTGGTGAGCAATCCAATCTAGGGTGCGGTCTTTACAGTGGGTAGGTTTGGTGACTGCCTGTTCAAAGCCTAAAGGTAGAGAGAGCTTTGTTGAGGGAGGCGTGTGAGTCGGAGGGATCATTCAGGCCCAAGTTCAGGTCTCCCAAGAGGATGGATTTTTTCAGGTTATCCGAAATGGCATGTAAGAAGGATTCCTGGAAGTCTGGAACGGGTCCTGAGGGATGGTATGAGATGTGGAGGGCGACTGTGCAGTTAGGTGATGGGTTAACTTTCACAGGCAGATAGTCACCGTTAAAGCCTAGTTCCCCTTGGACCTTTCCGATTGCAATAGACTGGCAATTAGGGCTACCCCACCACCTTTTAGAATGGGGCGGTCTTGCCTAAAGATGGTGTATCCCTGAGGAGGGCTAAGGCTGGTCCTGAGGCTTCATGGAGCCAGGTCTCAGTGCTAGCTAGCAAGTCTAAGTTCCCAGTTGTGATGAGGTCGTTTATGTCCAGGGCATGAGCTGGAAGTGATCGGGCATTAATTAGGGCACATTTAAGAGATGCTGGGGGAGAGGCGGGGGGGTTGGCGCAGACGTTTTGGTCTTAGCAGCATTATTACTCAGTGGCACCGTGAGGGTGTCAATGGGCAGCAGAATGGGAGCAGCTAGGTGGCAACAGTGGGGTAAACAAAACATTATCTCTCAGTGGAACATTGTATGCATCAACACGGAGTACCACTATGGTGGCCATGGTTTAAAAATGACATTAGGCAACAGTGGCATATTTGGAGCATCAATAGAAACATGTTGAGGGAAAAACAGTGCATTATGTTACAGTGGGCAAGAGATGGTATCTGCACATGGTACAGTGCTGGTGACCGTGGGTGGCGGCATTGGATCCGAACTAAGATCCCGAGTCACTTGTGTGTTGGGGGTTTCTCAAGGTGGTAGTGTGGCGGCAACACTACACAGCCATCTTGAAGTGAGGCGGTCTGAAAGAGTATGCGCCACAATGTGCACCAGGGCCACTTGTAGGCCGGGTGCATTATGTTCAGAGCAAACGGCAGGGCTCGATCTGTGTATTATGGGTGTTGGCCTGTGGCTGGGAAGGCAATATTTTAAATTGACGAGAGGTAGCTGCAGGATGGCATATGGTGGACCGTGCATGTGTGTGCTCACCGCTGTGGGCCCTGGAGAATCTGGAGCAAAGACGGGCATTCCTGCGGCTGCGGCTTAGGGCAGTCCAGACAACCTTTCATTATTGCACCAATTGTCTTGGATATAACCACAGAATAAAACTGTAGCAATCACACAGTCATGTCTTACTCCTTTTTCGATTGTGTATGATGGTGTCAATTCCCCCCCTAAACCATACCTCACTACTGCAGAGTTCCCAGAATATAACTGGTGTGCTAGCGAAATCAATGGAACTGGGAAGTTTCTTTTATGTCAAACTTCCCATCAAATCTTTCTAGAAACATCAAAGGCGGTTCTTAAATATAAGCAACACTGCATAAAGCTTCACTTTTAACAACTTTGAATATTTCTGTACCAAAAGAAACAGAATAAAACATTGATCTAGTCCCCTTTTTCATTTGGGACCCTGCCTGAAGATTTGTAAGAAATTTTAATTTATTGTTCCAAAGATCTAAAAGTGACATTGGGCAATAATTTGCTGGTGAAACCCTCCATCCTTTTTTATATAATCAGAACTAAAAAGGCACATTGCCAAAAACAGTATTGACCTAATAACTGCCAAAAACAATATTGACCTAATAACTGCATTGAACATTAAACCATTTTTTGTATTGATTTGTTATATGGTTATAAAATAACCTTTAACAGAGTTTCTAAAAAAACATAATAGTTACATATAAATTCAACTCTCCAATCAAAACAGGAAAAAAAACTATTGCCATTCAAATAAAAAACTTTATGGATGAACTTAAAACATACTAAATCAATTCAAAAGCAAACAATTTAATTAACCGAAAATCATAAATAAAACACCATTGGACAATAAGTGAACAAATAAATTGACAGTCCATTGAGGGTCACAGCCAATTACATTAAATTCAGCATCTCAAAAAAAAAAAAACAAAAAAAACAAATTTAAAAAAAGTGCTGCTGCCACCCAATAATGACGACCGTAAGAACTCATAACTCGTTGCAAGACCATATCCACTCCTCCGACAGTATACTTGTCAACCAGATGATCGAAATAATGATGGTGCCTATCATTTAGAGCCCCACAATGCAGCAACCACTGCTGCAGTGACTCACCCTGGCCCTGCTCCAAACAATAGCGACAGCTCCTTGACTTGGATGGGATCCCTACTTTAGCACCCCCAATTGCTTTAGTTGGTAGTAAATTGAGCCTCAGCCTCATAGCCAATCTACGCCATGCCAGGCTGGGTAAGTAGATTGTGACATCCCCACAGGCCTTACATCAATAAGCAGATATTTAAATCTCTTATTTTATATTACTTTTTCGATCGTAAAGATCCAATCCCTTTCTTTTAATTCTTTTAGTTTTTAAGGGGGAGTTCAGGAACATGTCCCTTGAGATACCACTTTCTTCCAGGGGTTGATAACATTCCTGCTCCCATTTATTGAAGCAGGGCCACGTTTTAGTGTCTAGAAGCAGCCTCAGTTCCCACCAAATAGAACCATGCTCAGCACAAAGGAGGCTTTTCAGTACTGCTAGGTTTTTTGTCAAGATCTAAAACTTAATAGGGCAGGCCTAGTTCATAGGGAATCACCGCCGTGCAGACACCATCTTGGAGTGTCAGGACTTTCCTCCAAAAGAGGCCACCAATCACTTCCCAGCATATCGGTAGTGGAATTCCCTTGTTTTCCCCACCGTATGTCAAAGAGGGGACAACTTTCAGTTTATAATTTGAGCACAGGTGTTAGTAAGAAGAAAAAAAATGAAAACAAATAATTAACACATTTTCTCATTATTACAGCGGCCTGGGACGACAACATTTTTACCTTGGAGGTCAAAAGGTTCTGCAATTCGTCACTACTCTGCAAGTCCTGCAATCTAGTGCCCAAATAAACTAAAGTCTGAACTTTCCCCAATGCCTCACTGTTTAGACACCAGCGAAAAGTCTTGTATTTTTGCCTCATACCTAGGCGAAGAATCAGAATCTTAGATTTCTTCTAATTGATAGTCAATTTATTCAGACTAGCATATGCTGCAAGTGCATCCAGCTTTCGCTGGAGGCGGATTGGTGTGTAATCAAAAACCAAATCGTCAGCATAAAATAGGTAGTCTAAATTTAACGTAGATGGGTGAGAAGCTACAAATATTTTCAAAGATTCCACTGATGTCGGAGATAAAAAGAACAGTAGTAGGGCCAAAGTACAGCCTTGTTTTAGGCCTCTGGTGGTTTCAAAGGCAGCTGACAGTTAGCCCTAAGCATTCAACTGGGCCCCGATGGTCCTGTCTGAGTGAAGGGCCACAATCCAATTTTAGAGTGCTTCTGGGCAGCCCAATGTCCGCAATTTAGACCATAGGAGGTGCCCATGCTGTCCAAGGCCATGGAGAATTCAATAAAGGCTGCATATACCAGTTTAGATCTCTCCATGGGCTCCCTTTTTAGCAGCCCCAGTAGTAAGAGGTTTGCGTTTGTCACCCCTCTGCCCCCTCGAGGAAGCCGGTTTGCAGGGGATCCAATCTACCAGCCCCTTTTGCCCAATAAGATAAATCCCTCAGCAACAAAGATCTTAGATGGAATGTCCAGCAGCACAATCGGCCTATAGTTGTTAAGAGTGCGCTCTGGGGGGCCGTTTTTATGAATCGGCACGATTAGACTTCCCTCCAGCTCTCCTGTTGGCGAGCTTTGGCCAGATTACCTTTAAAGAGGGTGCTCAATAAACAAGCCCATAATTTCGGATGGAATTTAAGAACCACATTAGATGGACCAGCCTGTGATTTTTTGCTCCACAGAATTAGCTCAATTCCCTCTTCTGTGAATTCCAAGGCCCTGCTGAACACACCTCCCTCCAGTAACAGCAGCAGAGGCCTCCCTATAAAATTCAGAATTGGTCACCCAGTCCTGTTTGCTTATGAGATTTATTAAGCCATATGATGTAGAGCGTGCCACACCAATGATTGATCGCCAAAAGGCGCCTAGATCCCTGGACCCGATTAAATATGACATATTTGCTGCATCGATCAGCACCATCCGTTTATGAAGGCATAGCCAAAGTGTTTTTCAAGGATCTGTGGTCCTCAGATGGAATATTTTCCCCCATTTTCAATGACCTCCATAGCTCCCTCTTTTTCTGTTGAACTAAGGGGTCATAGGAATGATTCCTGACCTCACATCCTACGCTTTGGAGATGGCATTTACGCGTAGATTCTAATCGGTATAGCCAGGTAGGGGTCAAGAGAAGGCAGAGTTCAACCCCCCCCCTCGCAATCCCCCCAAAACTGTTTGCCAGGGTGGATAGAACCTCTATACGTTCTTGGGGTTCCAGACAATTCTATTTTTTCCACCATTGATGGGGTTGGAACCCTGTTGAACAGTGGCGCTGGATCAGGTGTTAACCTGTTTTGATTTGAAGTGCTCGAGTTTCATTCCTCAATGATAGTTGACACCATTTTAGGCTTTGAGAAAAGATTTGTGCCAGATGGTCAGTTGCACGTTCAAGTCAGAAATATTTGTGACTTGCAACTTAGCGTACAATTTTTCAGACTCATTAAGCTGCTTGCTATTGCTTTCAGTGCAGACGCGCGTTTCAACCATAGGTTTTTCTCAAGGCGTGAACATAGTTGCTTCCTGTTAACCAGACGATCACAGAGACCAAGCAGCTCTTCCTTCGCCCAGCAGGGCACAGAAGCTACACGGCTACCCACACCGGACCCATACTTAACAAGACCCACAGGGGACAGGAAGCAACTATGTTCACACCTTGAGAAAAACCTATGGTTGAAACACGTGTCAGCACTGAAAGCAATAGCAAGCAGCTTAATACCCAAAGTCTGAAAAATTCAACCTCCCACTCCGGCACAAGTGTTCAATCGTGTTACCACTTAGTGCTCCTCTTCTGCCCTCCCCAGAAGAAGTGACTCATCATTGCACTGGCGCTCACTCAGTCCCAGATCAATTTGGCAGGCCAATGTGTAGTTTCACCATCCAGTCAGCTCATTAGAGATTAAAATAGGGAGACCAACTGCAGCAGTGCCAACATTAATTCCCTCCCCTGTTGCTGCCAGACACCCAAGTTGCTTTGGCCGTCCAGAGTACTGCCCTACAGGAGAATGGGTGAGAAAGGGCTATGCTATACGAACGAGTCCTGTATAGCACACCTCTTATTTTAATGATTTAAGCATTAGGATTTGCGGGATGAATACAGGAGCTGGGTACAGTTGCAAAGTCCAGATCTGAAAAGATACGCCATCTGTGGAGTGTGAGTTTTGGGTATTTGGTGAGTTGTCTGGAGCACTGCTTAATATATGATCCTCTGTGCTACCATAACTGGTTTGCTTGTATGTGGTGTTCAAGGAGTGTGGAGGTTTGTGTATTTGTTGTGAGACACTGCTGTATTCAGGGAATTTAGTGTAGACACGTGTCTTGAAGTGGTATGCATTCCATTGTGTAACCTGCATCATTTTGGTGGGTGAGTTGCACAGCAAGATGTGTTGTCGGTTAGGGTTCGAGGTACTTATTGTTGCCATATCTTCTGTGAAAGGATAGTGAGCTAAAGACTCTGCTCACCCGGGATATAGGCCAGTAGTAGAGAAACTCCCAGAACCCACCTTGTTTTTGCATATTACGTAGCTTTGGGTTTTCACCCCAAGTTACAAGGGTAATCCAGATGTGGACCCCTTGCTCACTGTTCTTAGAGAGGCACAGCTCCACCTCACTGACAATTCCCAACAAGGCCGAAACACGTGTCTGGGGTTGCTGTTCGTACTCTTGTTCAGAAGAGAATTGCCAGGCATTTTGGTGCTGGACTGCCCTTGGGCAGGACAAAGACTGATATGTAGTGGACATTTCTCTTCTGTGAAAGGATCGTGAGCTAAAGACTTTCGTTGAGAATCTAACCCGGGATATAGGCCGGTAGTAGAGAAACTCCCAGAACCCATGCCGTTTGTGCATATCTTGCCCAACAGACCTCCCAATAACAAGCAGGGAGAACCTTTTTCCCTTTCGAAACATCACAGTTGGTTACATCAAGTTGCTTACATTTATGCAAAACATGTTTTCCAGTTTCTATGCCTCGTTATGCCATATTATGTGATGATGAGGTAAGGGATAGTACATCAGGAGACACTATATTATGGCACAAATGTAGGGTGCATGGTTTCTAGTCAATTGCCTGGGACAACCCTTCAGACTGCCCACTGTAAGACATTCCGATTGAAACATTACTATGTTAATGTTAAAGGATATTTGTACTGCGCACTATCACCACCAGAGTGGTCCCCTGGCGGCGGGGGGAGGTGGGGCGAGTTAGTGGGAATGAGCTGGAAAAGTGAAAGAGAGCAGTGGTGTGCTGTTGGCAGTCTCAACCCGGTAACTCCGTTGGCTGGTCTTTGGATGTTTTCCAGTCAGCAGCCGTCGTGGCTGTTGTGCGAGTTTGTGGTTTGTTTTGTTGTTGCAGTGAAGTGATGTTTGTGCGGATTGTTGTGTTCATAGGCTTGTGGTTGGTTAGAGTTTGAGAGGGGTATGCAGAGGGGTGAAATTGTTAGTGGATTGGTTAATTGGCATAGCTAACATTCACATTTCTATCTAGCATTCACTTTTCTATCCAAGTTAAGCACATGCTAACATTAATATTTCTATCTAGATGTGACACCTAGTGTCTAAGATTGCATCTAAGTGTGGCCCATGATGATATTCACAAACCTAACTAGATGTGACGCACTCTAATGTCTAGGATTCCATCTGGGTGTGGAACATGCCAACTATCACAATCCTATCTAGGTGTGGCGCATGCGGACATCCACCACTCAATCCAGGAGTGGCACCTGCCACCATCCACAATTCCATCTAGATGCGTCTATGGCCAATGTTTCACAACTCCAACCAAGTGTGGTCCCAAGTGTGGTCCATGCTTTCATTCACATCATCATCTAACTGTGGCACATGCTGATACTCACGCTCCGAACTAGATGAGGCGCAGGCCAATTTCCAAGATTCCATCTAGGTGTGGCACATGCCATCAATGTTAATGTTAAAGGACATCTACACTGTGCACCATCACCACCGGAGTGGTCCCCTGGGGCTCTGGCGGAACTGAAAAAGAGGGGGATCGGCTGGGGCACGCCAGCAGGTCAAAGTCCGCAGAGAGAGCAAGGGAGCCCCGATGCGCCGCCGGCAACCCCAGCTCGGCCAACACTACTCGCCGAGCCCCCCAGTGTGTCATCCGGTCAGTATCCGTCATGCACTGCCGTGCAAGGTTCTGCGTGGTTCACCCGCTGCCGCACTGCAGCGAAGTGCATGCGGGCCGCTGTGGCCCCAGAGGCATGGCCGTGTCCAGCCAGAGCCCGAGAGGTGCATGCAGAGGGGCGATACAATGAAGCTCGACATGCATCATGAGCTAGCAACTGAAAGCCAACCATCACCATATCACAACCACAGAGAACCAAGGACCAGTGTGGGTTCAAACCAGAGAAGCCAAGGATGATCTTTTATAAATTCCCACACATACAAGAACGCAACAGAAGAGATAGTAACTGGGAGAAAAATCCAATTACAATCAAAATCCTTTAAGTACAACATACTATATATTGCATGTGTCATTTATATCGCACCTTTTACAACTATTATAGTCTGCACTGTTAGGGGGAACGCCCTCTAAGGAGGTCATGGAGTAAAATTAGGATGCGTGTGTGCATTTGGACAAATAAGGCTTAGCAGGGTTGGATAGGCTCGCGAAGAGAGCAACCCATGCGGTCAGGCATGCAAGTGGGTACTGAGAGATGGCACAAGATATAGACGTGCTATGTGTCCAGTGGTCCCTAATCTGTCACAGGTATGTGCTGCATTCTGATGTCAGAGGTGTTCAAGCATAGTCTGTTCTGAGTAGGCAGAGAGTTATGTGAACAGTACGATCACATTTTGTCATAATCCTTGCTGTATTCTGATGTGTGCTGGTAGCCATGCCTGCAAACAGTGTTCACTGGAGTTGTGCGTTATACGCAGAGTGCAAAGTGTACACTCGCCACTTGCTAGTGATAATTGACTCTTGTTGAGTAAGAAATTGTGTTAAGTCTCTTATGTGTAGAATTGAAGTGGCGAGTGACTTTATGGCTGGCAGCTCACAACTTTAAATTATGCACCCCGGTTATACACACCGAGCAGAATTCGGTAGCGATCTGCTTGCGCACCCGCTCAGCAATAGGCTTCTTCGGTCGATTCTTGCGGCTGCGATAAAACAGTTAGCAACAGTCTATGCTCCAACTATTTGCAGCAATGCTCCAACTATTTGCAACAAGAAGAGCACCAGTTGTACTCTTAGTTCTTAGTAGGTTCTTTTAGGTGGATAACGTGGCCAGACTACCCAGATGTTGAGCGCTTAGTGAACCTGGTTACCTTTACCACGGGTGGATCATCCTCTAGTTCATACATGCGCAATACCTGCCCACCCGCTTTCCTTCCAGAGCGATTCTGGGGCTGGTTCTTGATTGGCCTCCTGTGGAGTACTGTACTGGGAGCTACCCCCTGGCCTACTGAGGCGAGAGATGGCAATAGCAAATGTCCCCTCCTAATTCCTTGCAGTGCATATCAATCTGTCAGATTGACGTGGTGGTGGCTCCATCACAACCACCGTTAGTGCAATTTGCCGTTTTTCCCATACATGCCAGGTGCAGCGATTCAGCTAGTGGTACTTGTGGGAAGGCAGGGTCATGATTGGTGTGTGTAGATTGGGATGCCACAAAAATGGCTGGCACCGCCAGGTGCTGAGAGGTCAGGGTCGCCACAAATGCAGCCAGTGCTGAGTGTTTTCCAAGTTTGTATTGGGAATTGGAAGGTTTTTTTTATTATTCTGCAAATAGAAAGGTTTGGAGGACTTTTTGAAGGAAAAGTAGTTTCTGGTGCGGCAAATGTGCAGAGAGAATGTTCCAGATGTTGGAAACTATGATAGTGAAAGCCCAGCCACCAACTATGGTGTCGTGCTTAGGAGGAATAGCGAGGAGGAGAGCTGTGCCCCATCAGAGGATTCTGGGAGGGTGTGTGGGGTGTTGGTAGTAGATGATTTTGCTCTGAAGGAACTCGGATCCTGCATTATAGAGTGTTTGGTGTATGATGCACATGGCTTTGAAGGTTATTAGGCGAAAATGGAGCCAGTGCAATATTCTAAGTGCGGGGGTGATGTGTTCTCTGGACGAAAGAGCAAGGAGCAGTCTGGCTGCTGCGTTTTAAATTTGTTGAAGTTGCATGAGCTGGCGTGCCGAGATGCCAAGATAGAGGGAGTTGGCGCAGTCTATGCAGGAGATGACGGCCAGTATTGCGGAGACTCTTTTGGGATAGGAGAGGTAGGCAGCCAGTCGCTCTGCATCCCCGTTGCATCCCCGTTACCCAGCAATTTAGCCTCATGCTCCTGTAACACATTTACGCATCCTAAGAGCCTTAAGTCAATCTCCTTGCATCACCTCTCTTCCCTTCTTTTATAGATCGGTGGTTTTCCTTGCCAGTCACCCCCTTACTCTGCCCATTACACCAAGAACATTTTCCCCTTGCCGCCTTCTGGCGCTCTTGATCACAAGTAGATGGTAGTAGAACGCCCTAACGTGCCGGGGATATTGGCTGGCAACTGTGGCATTGGGCTCGAAAGCTCAAAGTTAAGGGGACAGAGTTAACTTGGCTTTCATTTTACTATCTGAGAAAGTAGTACGTGTGCTTCAACCCATCGAGTCAGACTAGAATGCAGGGGGGCGGGGCGTTTATGGGAATAGGAGAGGGAAAAAAAGATGGTCGTTAGCTGCATATGGGGACCTGTGTAAGCCCCGATTTGGATGCACTAACACTCTACGTGACTGTCATTACGTTGCGACTCTTTAACGTAGGAAAGGGAATCTGTGTGTTCATGAGAGGGTACGAGAGTCTTTAAGAGCGTTCTGTACTAGTCACAGACTCACTTTGTAATTTATTGTCAACATACCTACCGAGGACCACAAATCCTCCCCGTCCAAACCCTCATCTCCAACAATGCTCCTTTGTGGCGTGAATGTGTGCAGGAATAACGTAATAAAGTAAAGAACATGTTAACTTGGAGTAGGCTTTGCTAAAGTGTTAAAGAGCATTGAAATACAACAATCGACAAAATAGAACCGTTAATGGTATTGTCGATTACCTACAAAACCAAGCGGTAGGAGCAATGACCATTAAAAAGGAAGCGAGATTGAGCATATGTGTAACATATCCGATTTTGTCAAAGATGCGGATTTGGGTGGTATACAATACAATCTGCACCACGTTCTCCCGATATGGACAAAAGCACACGCTGCTACGGTGTTTACCAGATAAAACAAAGTACACCTTAATATGTACAACATTGCAAAGCTTTTATAGAAGAATGGTGCGTGTTTATCTCGACAGAAACTGAACACAGCAGCCCCATGCACATTGTTTCACTGTTTGCAACAAGGTAGATAACTCGGTACCCCATTTAAAGTTGCACGATAACTTTATGTGAGCTCCCTCTACAGGGAGCGCGCATAAAAACGCATTTCTAACTGGAATTCACCTTCCTCGCCGTCGTACATCTTGACGGGGCAGTGGACCCAGAGGTTGCGAAGGTAAAAATGGTTCTGCGACTGCAAGCAGCAAACTCCACTACACAAAACAGATACGCAGCCAATGAACCCAGGACCAACCCGGAAGTAAAGTACCAACACGGGCAAAGCGCAAGGAAATGACGAACGCGGCGCTCCTGTATGACGTCGGTCGTGAATAATTCTTTGCCACGCCTGTCCATCCGAGATAGACTTACCGAGTTCAAATTAAAAAAATATATATTTGTGGATGATTAATAGTTTTATAGACGGTGGTTTTCCGATGCTGAGTCGAAGTCACTGTGGGTTATGGGATTGTTGGGAGGAAACTGTGGAGGACGAACAGAGTTTTATTTTATACTAATGTTTGTTTGTTAGTTTATTAAAAGCGCGTGCCAGACCCGAGAGTATCAGGGCGCGAGGACATAAATACTTTAAGCTTACACGTTACAAGAGTATATGTTTACATAGATACAGGTTAATACATATAAAGCACTTGGTACATATGCATTATAGGTGTGAATTCACATTGGACGAGCAGGGTGCAGTTAAGTTATACAGTCAATTAGCGGGTAATGCCAGGGTTACTGATCATTTCCTTTAAGCCAATTAGTAATATTTGATCTAAAGTGTGGGTAGGATTGGTCGACGTTCCACAGTTGGGTCGCTTTGACAGGGAAGCTATTCCCTCTGGTTGTAGACATTCTGAAGTAGGGTACTGTTATGTAGAATAGACTGACATCATTGTCAGTGGAACACAGAAGTATTAGAACCTTCTGTCATCAAAGAATGTTTAATTCATTACATTCCCGGTGGTCCTGCGCTTCCTCAAGCGGACTGCTTGAGGAAACACCCGTCACACGTGCGTTGCCCTGTTTTACAAAAAAAAATAAAGAGGATCTTTGGGGGTGAACGCTGAGCGATACAAAAAAGGCGCTGACTTAACAGAACATTTCAAAAAATTAAAAAACAAAAGCGAAGCACAAGAAAGGAACGGATTTAACGGAACGTTTTACTATAAGTTTACAAAAGAAAAATAAGTACAAGATTGACAGTGCCCCTTGAGCCCTAAACAACCACAGTTTAGCAAAGTTTACAAGACATGCTGGTTTGACAAGAGTATCATCTGGGACGGATGGGAAATGCAATACAGTGAACCAAACCTCAAACCATAATCACAGAAATATCAAGAGACTGCAAAATGCGAAACGTCCCATCTCCAGCCAAGTTTCTTCCATGTCCTGGGAACCCTGTGTGCCCATGGGAACAGTGGATTGATGGCTTCCAAGTATATTTGAGGACTATAGGAGGAAATAAATTCAATGATGACCTCAAGGAAGCAACCCTGTTGAATTGTGCAGGAGCAGAGGCCCTAAGGATATTCAGGGCACTTCATGAATCTGATGATGCAGGAGGTGACGGCAACCGCAAATTTGAGAGTGCACTAGCCAAGCTTGCCAAACACTTCGGCAGTAAGACCAATGTAGTACTGGAGAGATACAGGTTCTTCTCCAGAAAACAACTGAAGGGCGAATCAATCGACACCTACATGGCGTGTCTCAGGGCACTCATGTCAACCTGTAATTTCACAGGCGTCGGGGACGAGTATTTAAGGGACCAACTTGTGCTGAATGTAGCTGATCCACGAATACAACGAAGACTATGGCAGACAAAAAACCCATCACTGGACCAAGCCACAGAAATAGCAAGAAGCATGGAGCTAGGTGATCGCTGCATGAAGGAGAGGTTTGATCAAATTGGGAACATAGAGGTGAAAACCATTCAGGACGATCTCGAAGGGGACATGGCTGAACCTCTAGTAGCAATGGTGAGGAAACCATCACAACATAGCTCAAGATCCACCTCCAGGAGAGGGAGAGTCTCGGAATATACTAATGGAAATCCAGGATGTTGCCAAAAGTGTGGTTGGTACAAACACAACGACACCGACAAGGAATGCCCGACGGCAGCCGTCAAGTGTTGCAGATGTGGCCATGTTAGGCATTTTGCTAAAGTCTGTAGAAATACACGAGGAAGGTTTAGTAACTCCAGCAGGTTCATCAGACGACCCTTCAGCAGGACACCGGGAGGCACTGTAAGAACTGTCGGAAGGAGATCAAGAACGCGATAACATGCTGACCATCAATCAAAAGAATCCACCAATTCAAATACTCACTGTCACATCCTTACAACAATCCAAAGGTCTGTGGGTCAATATGCAAATAAATGGCATATCTTTGCCCATAATGGTAGACACCGGATCCCCATACACCATGATGGATGTTAAAACCTTTCTTAGAGATTTGTCTGGCAAAATGCAAGATATACAAATCACCATAGTGAGAGCGACAGGATATGGAAAGACCCCCATAGATATCATAGGCTGTACATGGGTAAAACTCAAATTCCGCGACAGAGAAACGTACTACAGACTTTTCATCGCAAAAAATGGCTCATCTTTAGTAGGTTGGGAGGAACAAGCTGCTCTCCGGGTCAGAATCAACCCTGGAGAAGAGATCCTCATATTGACTGTATTGAAAAACAACACAGATAGCAGCACTGGTGAAGCAATTTAGTGTTTAGCAAGATAATTGGACTCCTGGAGGGTTTCCAGCACAAAATCGTCTTGAAGAAGGGTGCCATTCCAATAGCACACAGGGTCCGTAGTGTTCCAATTGGGACGAAGAAGCACTAAAAAATGAACTCATGCGTCTATGCGAGCAAAACATCATACAGCCCATTGAAAGCTCAGAGTGGCTCGCTCCAGTAGTGCTGGTGAAAAAGCCTAATAACTCTATAAGAATGTGCATCGACCTGAGAGACCTGAACAAGAACATCTGGATCGATAGGCATCCCCTTCCAAACATAGCTGAATTATTAACAACCATGAAGCCGTCAACATTTTTCAGCACCCTCGATCTATCCTCGGTGTATCATCAGATTGCCCTGGAAGAAAACTCAAAAAGCCTCACATCGTTTGTTACTCCTTTTGGGGGCATTTATGTTCAAGAGAATGCCCTTCGGACTCACATCAGCTGCAGCAGTGTTTCAAAGGCTAATGTCGCACTTGTTTGGGGGCTTAGAGGGTGTACACTGCTTCCAAGACGACATCCTTATTTCAGCCATCACAGAGGAGGTACACGACGCAAAACTAATGGGTGTTTTACAAGTAATCCAAAAAAGTGCCCTCACTCTAAAGTTAGACAAATGCAACATCAAATGTGACAAGGTATCATACCTTGGTCATTTCATAGATGCTAAGGGCATCAGTCCCAAGAAGGAGCTAATGGACACCATACTGAAAATTGCCGAGCCGGGGAATAAAGATCAATTAAGGAGTTTCCTGGGTATGACAGAGCATTATTCCAAGTTCATTGAGGACTATGCCAATAGGACCATGCACATGAGAAGTCTCATGAAGAAAACAGCCAAATGTGTGTGGTCTGAAGAATGTAAGAACGAGTTTGAAAACATAAAATCCAACATCAATCGAGCGCCTGCTCTGGGAATGTTTGACTGCAAGGCCAAAACGATCAAATCGGTAGATGCCAGTAAGGTCGGTCTTGGTGGAGTCAGAGAACAGCTACAGAACAAAAATATGGTGACGATTGCCTTTGCGTCAAGAGTGTTGAAAGGAGCAGAATTGAATTACTCCACGATAGAGAGCAAAGCTCTAGGAGTGAAGTGGATCCTCCAGCATTTAAGAAATTTTATCTGGGGTTTACCCGTCCTGCTCAGAACAGATCACAAACCGTTAGTACATGTCCTCCAATCCAAAACACCTCACCTCATATCACCAAGGATCAGACGTTGGATTTTCGACATTATGCAATATAATCTTCATGTGTGTTATGTCCCACGTGCACAGAACCAGGTAGCTGACTGCTTTTCCAGATTGTCTACCAACCAAGAAACGGAAATGGAAGGTGTAGATGGAGACATCATAGCTACTATCAATCCAGCCATTCCCAAGGATGAATGGAAAAGCATAACTGACACTGATCCTGAAGAACAAGAGATTAGGAGAGCCATAATCAATGACTGGAAGGGATCCGATAAAGATCTGGCAGATTTCATACCTATCAAGGAAGAGATATCTATGGACAAGGAACATGTTTATAGAGGTGACAGGGTAATCCCACCCTTGCAACTCAGAAGAAGGTTACTCGATTTGGCACACAAGGGACACCTAGCAACAAGCCTGACAAAAAACAGGATGAGGAGCAATTATTGGTGGCCAAACATGTGGAGAGAAGCAGAAGAGATTGTCAAAAATTGCTCCGCCTGTGCCACAAGCGACAAATCCAAGGTTCTAAGAAAAACGCCATTACAACCAATAGAACCTCCCAAAAACATGTGGTCCAAACTGGCGATAGATGTCATGGGACCATTCGAGAATCTGGAAGCTGTTAAAATATACATCGTAGTGCTCGTGGACTACACTTCTAAATGGACAGAATGGGGAATATCAGAAACAAACGTCACCACAAGGAAGATCACTGACTTTTTAACTGAAATATTCAACAGAGAAGGAGACCCCAAAGAATTAGTCTCCGACAATGGATCCCAATTCACGTCATTAGAATTTCAAGGGTTCCTCAAGGACAGGGCAATCGATCACATAACAACATCGCTATATCATCCGATTTCGAACGGACTAGTAGAGAGAATGAACAGATTGGTGAAGAGCGTGATTCAATTGGCCGCAGCCAACACCCTTCCGTGGAGAGAGACACTCAAGGAAGCCCTTTGTGCTTATAAGAAAACTCCTCACACCACCACCAACGTTGAACCGTTCACCATGATGCGAGGCAGAGTTGCATCCAATCGACTTAGACCCGCATGGATTTTCATGGACACTGGAGAAGCAAAATTGAATATGGATCATGTCCAAAAAACCGTGAAGCAGAAACAGGCGAAATACAAAGCCTATTATGATACAAAAATGCAGTAAAAGAAATGCTGATCCAAGAAGGGGACTGGGTGTGCATTAGAGAGCCCAAGAAAACACACAAAGGTGAATATAACTTCAGGTCCCTGCAAAAAGTGATAAGATGTCATGGCAAATCGGTGGTGTTGGAAGATGGGAAGAAATGGTCCAGCGACGATCTTGTGAAAATAGAAAAAGATTTCAACAGACCAAGCACGAGCAAAGACAAGGGCACACGATTGGAGGATGACCTTGTAACAACAGAAGCACCTCACCATGGGACTGAAGAAAATGACATATCCCATGATACAAGTGGCACAGCCTCAGGTGGAGGACTGTCCAAGATGAATCGGAGAGCCATTCAAAACTTCAACAGTGACTATATTTATTACTAAATATATCACAGTATCCTTTTACCATAAGAAACACATTTTAATGTTGTTTCACCCCATTGTTCTAGTTATAACATAGTTTATTCCTTTTTCTTCCCACTACCCCCTTTTTTCCCCCCACATCTCTCCTCGTTTTCCCATCCTCTGTTTAATATAAGGAGGGAGATGTTATGTAGAATAGACTGACATCATTGTCAGTGGAACACAGACGTATTAGAACCTTCTGTCATCAAAGAATGTTTAATTCATTACATTCCCGGTGGTCCTGCGCTCCGGGGGCCTACAATAAAGCTTACATTGAAAGCTCAAAACCGAGTGCCAATTTACTACAGGTACTAAGAGGCAATTGGTGTAGGCTGTTCTAGCGGCTCTAGTTGTGACTCTTCTTTTGAATCTCTCTGTCAGGTATTTCGGTGCTAGGTTGTTGAGACATTTAAATGTTAGGGATGCTGTTTTAAGTTTGATTTTGGCTGCAGTGGAAAGCCAGTTGGATTGTCTTCTGATTGTTGATATATGTTCTTGTTTGGAGATTCCTAATGGTACTCTAAGGGCATTATTTTGCAGTATTTTAATTTTCTGAGTGATGTATTTGTTAGATCCCAAATAGAGAGCGTTGCAATAATCCAATTTAGACAGCACAAGTGCTCTTGCCAAAGTGGTGCAGATGATTGTAGAGAGGTATGGTTTTACTGATCTGATCAATTTACACGTGTAGGCTGTGGACAATGCCATAGCATTCACCTGTTTGGCCATGGTGAGGCTAGAGTTGAGGTAGAAACCTAGTGTTTTTACCTCTTCGGCAACTTTGATAGAGTGGGTGTCTATGACGAAGGCTGTGTATTCCTGGCTGAGTTTCTTAATGTTTGGTGTAGTCCCCAGTATGATGAGTTCCGTTTTGTCATCATTCAGGCATAGACCGTGAAGTGCCATCCCTGCCTGGATGATGCGGTATATCCTATTCACCAAGGCCAAATCCTTTTTGCAATCCCCAGAAAATGGGATGAGAATCTGGGTGTCATCAAACGGGCTTGGTAAAAATGTTATACATAGTAGGGGAAACGCATGAATATTTTGCGCTGATCCCACCATCCTTTAAGTGGGATGAGATATCGAAAAGTAAGGTTTTAACAAGAAGTGTCAGTTGTGGCCCAGAGTTCTCTCCGTTTACTGGGGAGGTTCTGATCCTGTCCTGGGGTGGCGCAGTACAGGCGATTTGTGTACTTTGCAAATCGTATATCTATAAAAACAGAATTCTTACCCGACAAACGCATGTTTCTACCGTAGTGCCGACATCTTATGTAATGAACTGCCTTATAGGGATTCTAGTCTCTACCCCAGCTTCGCCTCCTAGGGAAAGCGGGTGATCCTGGGCATATGTCAATGTATATTACCTGTAATCACCGCGAGTACCATTAGCAACCCTCTTGAGAAAACCAAAAGGCAGCCAGAAGGATTTAAAGCAGCAAAGGGAAAAATACCTATATTCTAATCATTTGTTTAGATATCAAGAGGAATGTGTCAATCGTATTATGGCAACACAACATGCTCTCTGCCGACAGCAGAACTAAACATACATAGCACCATAGGTTCATGTATTGGGGTGTAGGTGAAACTGCTCAAGAGTCTGTTTGATAAAAAAAATCTCATGAAAATAAGGGCGATGGTATAAAAAGTTTGTTATGTTGTCACTCATATTGTCTTAAAAGAAAGCTCATATTTCGCTAGCCAACTGGATCTGTGTGTGAGCTTTCAAAATAAAAGCACCCATCCCAATGTCACGTCCCTCAGGAGACGTTGGTCCCTCTGGCACCGTTGGTCTCGGGTGAATGTGTCTCCCATTTTTACTCCCAAGATGGTGGACCGTTCCAGCAGCAACGCTCCAGTCTTTTGTAAGTTGGAGGATAGGAAAACTCCGCCCCTTCTGCAGAGCTCTGTATTTAAAGCCTTCTCCACAACGTGCGGACGCGCTGCTACTCTTTTGCATCAACGCTGCGCAAGTACGAAATCTAGACTTACTCTTCTTTTCTGTCATTCAGGTTAATCTTTCACTCTACTTACCTTCCATTTCTCGTCTTAGACGTGTTCAACCTGCAGTCCTGACTACCCCGGCCCCTTGCGCTTATCTGCGGAACGGGTCCGCTTCCAGCCACACACACAGAAGTTCTTTCCGATTTCCGACAACTTGCTCCCTTCTCTTTTGGCTTCCGAGAAATCTGGTGCGTAATATATAGTTAGAATAGCGGACCGATCCAAAACCTAAGCAGCTTACTAACTCTACGAGCTCTCTTGTTTAGCTAAGCATGCCGTAAACAGTCACAGCTTCCGACGGTCCTCAGCGACTCCCATGGCTTCCCAATCTCATTCCCAGCTGTTCAAGCAGTTTTCGCTCTCCACCAGGTACATGTTAGGACCCAATCCTTTATCATTGTATCCCTTCCTGTCTTCTCTTTTCTAACTGTATATTGCTACTACAGTAACGCTTATCAAGACCAACGGTCCGGAATAATTACAGCGCAGTAGAGTTTGATTTCTTCAAACGGTAAACACTATACTTAGCTCTTTTTCTTTCTTGTTGTATTTAACATTTCCTCAATTACTCATCCTCTTCTATCTTGCTCCTCTATAGACATTACTTTTGGCACCTCTTCTGAGATCGAGCCACTCTCGACACCACATCTGGCAAGACGTCCATCCGAAGACATCAGGGTTTTATTCCCCAGAGGGTTTTCCTGGAACTCTTCACTACTTCTGGCTTTTCCTGCCCTAGAAGGGTAGGGGAGAACTAGGGGAATTACTATATTCATCCCCAACTTCCTGGTTATTCGGCATATCCGGACGTATCTGAGGAATCCTGCATATTGGTGTATCCTTTACTTGTGGTAAGAGTGTGTTTAAGGACAGTGTTTTTACACCCAGCTCCTGTCACCAAAACAATGATTACAACATTGAACTATCTGGAAGAGCTTTCCATTTAAGTGCTCGGCGAGTGTTAAGTATTTGCGAGGACCTGTTGCCGGCGAGTGAAGAAATGCTGAAGTACATGATAGTTAGTAGATATGTAGCCTAAACTCCAACTAAGCCCAACCCTACTACCAAACCATCACTGTGACTTATATGGGGACGAGGTTGTGGTCCTTCAGAGAATGAAGGCGTCCTCGGAGGAGGAAGACAGTGGTCTGAAGCAGTCTTCGGATAGATGTTCCTGGGGAGAATTACCCCATGGGCTGGGTTAGTCAGTAGGCACTTGTTAGATGAAGGCACTGGAGTGGTTGGAAGGGGCTACGAACAAGAGATCAAGGTTGCCCTTATTAACCTAGGTAGAATCAGCAACTGGATTAGCCCCATTCACATTATAGTCCAACTGATGTGCCAGTAGATTTGGGTCCCGAAGGTAGAACAGGGTGAGGATCTAGGTTACACAACAGAACTCAAAAACTGCTGAGGGAAGAAGGCAACCACACCTCAAAGGCACAAAGACCTGCTGCCATGGCTGGTTAGTTTGCCAAACACCAAGGGGGAGACCCCAAGAAGGATGCCAGTCAGCGGGCCTACAAGCTAGAAAACCGAACTCACAGCCCCAAGCCATTGCTGGAGAACAGAGGTCGGTTGAAGGTGAAGACCAATAGGGGAAATGGAGACGCAGTCTCAACCATCTGGTCATTGCCAAACAGACAGTCTTTCTTTATCGCCGGATGTGACAAACCAACCAGAATCATACCATCCCCAGATAAAAATAGGGCACTAAAATGCCCCATCCAGCAGGTGTGAGATGCAGGGGGAGAGGGGGTTGATGTGAGGTCTCTTAAAAGGGGAGGGACCCATAAAGGAGACCAGAACTCGTTGTTTCAACAGAACCCATATTGCTAGAGATGATAGATGCAAAAGGAGGAAATCAACCCCAATCTGGCCCCCCGAGAGGAGCTGCATCAGAATCCACAGAGGTTCATGGGACAGATTCCTTACTGAGCCAGACCCAAAGATTATTAACAGCCACAGATGAGAAGTCTCCACCCGATGCAGAAAAACAAGGGGCTGATGCAATACCAACCACGGTCGATCTTTTGAGGCTCTGGTGGAGGGTCAATCAGCCACAGAATGTGTCACAACCACTTGCTGGTCGTTATGGCACAGATGGAAGAGAGGACAACATTGGCCGTCACGTGTCTTATCCATTCTCTTAGTGCCAGTCTAGTCTTTTTCCAAAATGGCATCCTACATGGTTTATCAACAAAATGCGAGCCATGCTCGCTGCGTTGCAACCCTCTGTGATTCTCCATTTCTTTGGTTAAGACGCTAAATTCTCTTTCAGCTCGTTTGACGACCCTGTTTCTCCTCTCCTTTGCTCCCTCTGCCCTCCTTCCTTTTTCCTGGCTTCTCTTTGGACCTCTCTCCCCACTGACAGCGAACCCATAATTCTGTCTTTTAAAAAAAAATGTTTTACATTTATTGTAAAATAGCCAATAAAACATGACTTTTTACACAAGACATTACGGATTCATATACAAAAATACAATATCAATTAATAAAATATATAAAAAAAGAAAATCCAGTAGAAGAATAACGGTGGAAAAACGAAGACAAGACAATAAGGAAAAAAAACTATTGACTTTCGTAAAGCAATAATTCCAAAGGGAAGCAGAATAAAAGATAGAGACAAGAAAGCTCTCATACCGCATAAACTCCAGAGATCTATTCTCCAGAATATGTCTAATGACATGCAGGTACCTCCCTCTTCTTAGGAATACGATTGAGTTCTTTAAGGAGGGAGACCACCTCCATCGTGAGTAAAACTTCATTTCCAGAGGCTATTCTGTCCCAAAAATCATGGGAATCAAGAGAGCGAAAATCATGTAAAAATCTTCGAAATCTTTGAGTTCACTGATTCCCGGTCCCTGTACACTCTGAACGAAGATGACGGTCAGTTTGTATTACCATTGCAAGTTACACCTTTTCAGCGATAGCAATTGAGACGACAATGGTCTTTATGCAGTTCCGCCTTTCGCAGATATTTCAAGATGGCGACGTGCTCCGGACACAGGAGAAGTGACGGTCGAGTCTTTGCACGTCCTCTTGGTACGCGATCAGCGGATCACATGACTGAATTGAAGGACCGAAACTCCTCTCTCTTGTGCGTCGCTTCTGTTTTCCAAGACTCTTCGTAAGTTCGCTACTTCAATCTCTGCCTCAGACTTTGTTCAAATACCTAGAACTCCACTTTAATCCTTCTTGCTGTCTTCCTTCCTACTTAGCAATCCTTCGGAAATTTCCCCTCGAGCGGCGGTTTTTCTACCGGGCTCAGCGGTCTTCAGGTCTCTGCCTTTGCGGTTGCCCCTTCTCCGACCCAAGTCCCTCTTTGAGCCACCCATCCTTTTTGACCGAGTAAGTCCTGTTTCTTGTACCAATCTTCCCTATTCCTCTTTAGCCTTCTCTCTCTCATCCTTGTGATATCCTTATACTTATTTAGGAATCTTTCTCGAATCCATTGGGTGAATCCTCCTTGTCGGCTAACAAGACCGGCATTCCCTAAACACAGATTCCCGTAGTGACTAGAATTGTAAGTGTAATTCTTCTTCAACTGAATTCTTTCTCTGAGTCAGTCTATCTCTTCCTTACCTGTCCATTCCTTGTCATATAGGCACCGTGAATCCGGCAACACCAGCCATCCAGAGACGAGCCAATCCTCCAGAAGCACTCTCGAGAACTTCCAGGGTTTTCTTCCCCCCAAGGGTTTCCCTGGAGTTCCTGTCTCTCTCTCTTCGGTTTTTCTACAATCTTCGGAGTAGGGGGAGCAGGGGTTTCAGGGAGATCCTTACAGTCGTCCATTTCTGCTCCGGAGGATCGCCATCAATTCAGGTTAGTGACAGAAATTCGAATTTTTCCTCTACCAATCATCAGCATTATAATATTGCATCACATTTATCACATATATCTGTTAAATATTTATCTTTGCCTCTAACATGCAGGATTTCCAGGGTTGGTACAAGGTTTAAGCGTAATCTAAGACAATCCGACCGTGTAGCAGAATCAGGGAATTTCTTCAGCTATAGCAGTAAGAATGACCTGGGTTTTTCTATTGATGTTAGAGACAGTGACAACATTGATAGCCTCATTTTCTCAATGGTCCTTATCCAGTCCATTTGCTTCATCGCTTCCTTAGTTTGTAATGGATTTTGTATCAAATTTTCCACATCACTATCTGATTGAGCTAATATCTCATTGCATTTTGTCCTTAATCTATTCAGGAACAAACTATTGGAGTTTTGCACTGACATCGCCACTTCCTCATATAATGATGATTTCGGGGGATCCAAAATGAGTCTATACACGGAGACCCATTTCCATTCCATCCAGGCACCCAGTGAAATGAGACCCATTTCATATCTTATACAAGAGATGGGGATATAATTGGGAAGCGCAAGTGTTCTTCTCCAAAGGTTGCCCGCAATCTTTCCCCAGTCTATATCGAAGGCTTGAAAATTACAATCCATGCCGAAGGTAATTACCGGGCCACCTTTCCCACATAGAACTTCAATACAGGGATTATGGACAACTTGCAATATTGCAAACAGATCTTTTTCATTTGCGCATCTAAATTACCTTCAGATCTAAGGTTGATAGAAAATAGGCTTTGGTGGAAAAGGCTGTAATCAAAGATCCCAAATAAACAACTTCTTTGACTATAAGAATCGGTGAGTTACCCATTTACCAAGTAAATGGTTTCATTTTCCTTAAGGGATGCTTAAAGATAATGATGTTTGATTTGTTTAGATTTATTTTCAAATCATTCTCTCGCGCATAGTCACATAAGACAGTTAATAGGCGTTACAGTCTGACTTGAGTGTAGTCTAAAATTACAATGTCGTCCGCATACGCTAACCACTTTATTTTCATGTTGCCCATTTTGGGTCCAGCCAAGCCGATATTCTTCAACCATTGTAATAGATCCGACAGATATAGAATAAAAAGAAACGGGGCGATCAAACATCCTTGGCGTACTCTTGTTTTTATGTCAATGGGCTGGGATAAATGTCCTAATTTAGACATTCTTACTCTTAGGGACGATCTTTCATGAAGTTCGATCAAACTAGATAGAAGATTTTCTGGTAAACCCCATTCTTTCAGTTTCACCCATAAGCAATTTCTATTTATGGTGTCGAAGGCCTGGGAAAGATCAACCCAGGCTCTGAAAAGAGGGGTACCACCCTTTACTAAGGAGTATGTACTCAAACAAATACGTATCAGCGTATTTAATGAGGTAGATAGCCTCCTCCTAAATCCTGTTTGCTGCTTGGGTATTAGTCCTTTATTTGCTGCCCATTTCTCTAAATCACTCAATATTAGACCTTAAAAGATTTTTCCATCAGCATCTAATAGAGTTATGGGGCGGTAGTTGGAAGCCACTAGGCGGTCCCCTTTTTTATATATAGGAATTATAATGGAATTTCTCCAGGACTCTGGAATACTTGTGCTAGTAATTAAGTTATCAAAGAAACGCTTCAAGACCTTTGCCCACAGTTCTGGATTCAACTTTAGAACTGCGTTACTGAGTCCATTAGGACCCGCTGCCCTAGATTTTATTATTAGGGTTTCAATGTCTTCATGGGTATAATTCAATAACCAATTTGAATCTATTTCTAATTTAGGTTCCTGAGAGTCTGGAGATCCATATACCATCGAAAAGTGGACTATCCAAGTCTGCTCCTGGATTATAGTATATTGTGAATGAGTATTGGACATTTTCATAGAGCTAACAATGGACCAGAAGTGTCTCGAGCTTCTCAAACAGACAGCCTTTAACATCTCCTCCCCCTCTCTGTGCTTTATCATAAATCTATGGGAACTCATCCAGTTTCTGTAGTTGTTATTTAATACTCTAATTTCTTTGTCAAGAATTTTAGGGTCAATTATAGTTTTCTTTAGTATGGACCTTTGATGCCTGTTATATATTTTCCTTTCTTGAATTGATGTATCAAAGAAGTGCTTATGGGTCATACTATGTTTAAGTGAGCCAGTGATTGGAGAGTCTAGATCCCAGAGAAACTCACTCAAACTTCTGGGCTTGCAATAATTCAACAGATATTGTTCTGGTAAGTCTTTGGTGACGGTTTTCAGTCTATTAGTGAGAGTATGCCCACCCCTTTCAAATCTCATAACAAGATTACCTGCATGATTTACAGAGATTTCTTGAGTATAGAGGGGTGTCTGCTCCCTCAATCCAAGACTGAAGGTAGATTCCAACATGCAGTGATCATCTACATTTCCCTCAGTCACAATAAATTTACAACAGCTATCAAAGATAGTTTTTGAAACAAAGACATAGTCAATCTTTGAGGATGCCGATCCTCTTTGCCAGGTATGGGCTCTCTGGATATCTCCTTGGTTATTACCATTGAGCATCCACAGGTCCCACTTGGACATAAAGTTACACCATACCAATCCATTCCCATTTTTGCATTTATTTCGAGATGCATTATGACTAATTCATCCAAAGGAAATTGCACTTAAAACTCCACCAGAAGTTTAGAAAGGTTTTTGCAAGAAATCTATCAACGGCCCAGACCAGGCATTCCAGTATATATTAACTATGATCCAGTTAGCCCCAATCATATCTCCTCTGGAATGCAGTCTGACCGCCAAGATACCCTGGATATCATTTGACAGCAGAGTTGATACTGGAAAGATCAAGGTGCTACAAACAGTCATGAGACCGCCCCTTGGTCGGCCTCTGTTGCCTTTAATTGCGATCTGCTGGTATAAAGCAAAACCATCTAGACCTAAGGCATCCAAAGTCAAAGTTTCCTGGAACACTATCAGATCAAAACTTTGGAATATATAACATTTTTTGGGGCCATCACAGAAAGAACTATACCCTCTGTGGTTCCAGGATACACATATTATTACATGGTTAACTAAAGCTTCTGCTCCGGCATCCCTAGTTTAAGAAAAACCTGGGATATAATTTCCAGGACTAGTTCCCACATATTTGAAGATGAAGAGGATAGTATCTCGAGGTTCTGCTGTGGTCGAGAGAAAGCTTTGTTCGATTGATCTCCAAAAGCTTCCTCTAATTGTGACCAGTCTCTTGATATAAGAAAACCTCTCTTGGTCCATTCATCTTTGGCCCCCAAGATTGTATCAAGAGCCAGTCTTGATTGCATGAGAAACTCTGCAACATTTATTTGTGTAATGAGGGGAAAGCTCAGTCGTTCTATATCTGAGGTGAAGAGGTATTTTAGTGCAGTGATAGAACTCATCTCTTTTAATACTCGTGAGCGATTTAAAGGTAATTGATTGGTCTTATCCATTTCCTTATTGAACAGGAATACCTTCAGCCCTGGGGCCCGCTCCTGAGAATTCATTTTAGGCTGCATGGGAGTCTGGCTTTTAGTGAATGCAGATACTTTTGGACGAGATTCATTCTTTTTAGATCTCTTGTCAGTTTCCCTTTGGTTAGCTTTATCATTAGAATCGACTTCTTGGCCTTGGGGATTCAATTGGAACTCTTCCACTTGACTCCCCTTGGATTGTAGATTTGTCTCCTTTTCCAAAATCTCCCGGCCCACCGCCATCTGACTCTATCCAGCTTGAAAGACTTTCATGAAGATCAGGGCGATTTTGCGCTCATGAAGTTTGATCTTTAGTTGGTTTTGCAAGTTCAGGAAGATCGGGGCAATCTTCTTCAGAGGTTGGGGCAGCTCAGTTTGGCTACCAACTGTGACTTTAGATGCAGGCAGCATACTCTCTCTCGAGTCACTGATCACGTCCTTTTCTTCCGTTACCTTCTTCAGTTTTTTCCCCCACCCTGGATACAGACCTTTGATCTTTTCTTTCTTATTTTCCTCAGTATTCACGCCTCTCAGATTTTTTCTGAAATGAATTGTATCATTACTTCAATTTTTCTTCAATCGTTCAATTTGTTCCAGAGCTACTGTGTTTGTTGTTTTTTTTCTATCTCTGTTCAATCTTTTTCTCAGTTTCCTTGTTTTTCCATTTATTTTCTTACAGCGTTTTCTTTTAGGGTCCTTTGTGTCAGAGGCTTGTTCTGCTACCAGACTTTCCTCTATAGGTATTGGCAACTCTTCCTGCTCTGCTATTTGAGCCAATCGCATAAATTCTTCCATAACTGACAGTGAAAGTGGCGTATCATTCAAGTCTGTCTTTGGGGTATTTGTTACATGCAGATTATATTTCAAACATTTGTTCTGTTCTGAGCAGTGTAATTTGAGCTTTGTTCCAATTTCCCCTTGAGCAATGCCAATTCATTCTTTATCCCAACCCATTGGCTTGCTAAGAGGTCCATTGTCTCCATTTGGGTTTTTGATAAAGCACGATATTCCACCGCAGTTTCCTCCTTAAAATCATGTATTTATGATTGTAGTGCAACCATAGACGTGCCATTCATTTCCAGATCTTTTGTGATTTCCAGTAAAATTCCTGAATGCTGCTGAACTTCTAATTTCAAGTTTTCAAACACTATAACGAGGGAAATAAGCACAAAATTCAAGGTCACTATTGATGGAGCACCTAGCCCTTGGCCTTTCTTCTCCACCTGGCCTTCCTTCCTTCCTTATAGGCACATCATTAGTACCGAGTGGGGATTGGGGTAGAGAGTCTTTTACTCCTTCCATGTCATCCCATAGAGCGGAAATGACATTCAGTTCATATGAGGAGTCCAAGTGAGCTGGGATATCCCCCTCTCCAAACCCTTCAATCAGTAGATCGTTTTCATTAGTTGCCTGATCAGGGAAAGACTCTGCTGACTTAGACTTTGGTTGTTCCTCATCTTGTTGTGCCACTGAGGTTCCGGGAAAGTCGACATTAGATCCCATTGGGAAATGATCCGCAATTGTGGTCTTCATTGTTGTAGCAGTGAGAGTATAGTTTAAATTGGAGGTCAGTGCGTCTCTTAAAAGCATGGTTGCTGGCGTAGATTGACTCATTACTTTTAGTGACGCCCCCATCCTTTCACCCAAACCTGAGCTTGTTGGTTTTTGCGTGTCTCCTGGGAAGACACTCTGCGGGGGGATAGAACCTTCCTCCCCCCATTTTATAAGGTCTGAATGTCGAACCCACAGATTTTAATTCAGCAACCTTTGGGGTATTAGTATTTTTTGGCTTTTAGCATTGCAGGCTTCACCCGAGGCAGCACTACATCTTCAGAAGTGGAATCTCGATCGTTCTCGCTGAATACAGCCAGTGAGTCAAAGAGAACACGCGCTGTCCTCACTTCGCCGTGATTGATGGTACACGGCTAGTTTGTACTCACACAGTTCAGAATAATATTAGCACATTCTATGAGTGGGCTATGTCAAACTGAAGAGCAGCGAGAAATTAAAAGGGTAGTGGCACGCTCTGCTGGATATCTATGCCAAGACGCAAGCAGCGAGTGAGTCAAAGGAAAAGCTCCCGCAGTCCTCACTTCGCCCTAATTAAGGTTCCACGGCTGCTTCATTCTCAGACATTAACCCCATTGCTGATGTGCTCTTCTGTAACCAGCACTGTTATTGCTTAGCTGGTCCGACTTTTAGAGTCCCGATAATCCTGATAATCCCCGCAGTTTTTTAGAAGGCAGCAGCGTTAGCAGACCGTGACATGTGAGCACTATAGATAAATATTAACCTGAGTTGTTATACTCACATACTATATGCAATATGCATTCGCTGACCAGGACCAGGGTCTCACCAGGGTCTCACAGCGTTCTCACTTACCCACTACCTCGCATCCCAAACTTCCAATCCAGTCACAGTGTATATGGCATATACAGTAGGAAAAGATGGTGGGGGGTGCAGAGAAATGGTGGTGCTTACGGGTCCAAAAGGGTTCAGGAGATATTGAGTCAGGACCACGGCAGTCTCATGCCACAGACTCACGCTGCTCTGTATCAGCTCCAAATCATAATCCTAAATATGGTCTGCCAATGGGAAGGAAAGGGAGGCACAGAACCACCAGTCCCACACTTTGCACTACTACTCCTACCCAGAAGAGGTAACGTGTGGGCTGTTCGGGTGAGGTCACATGAGGAGGTAAAGGTAAACAAATAGACCATGCAGAGGTCGGACAGTGAGCCGAGTGCTGGGGAGTTGGTGGCAGAGCTTATTAAAGATGATCTTTGTGAGAGAAAGTGGTAATAGTTGTTTTAGTATAGTATAGTGGGTGGTGCAGAAGGTGTGTGATAGATATTGTGGGAGATAGGAGTAGAGTAGCAATAGAGGGAGGTAATGAGAGCTAGATGAAAGTGAGGCTGTTAGAGAAGGGATGGGGAGGGGGTGTGAGTGAGTGTAGTGAAAGGTATTGTCCAATTTGTTTGAATTGAATTGAACGCCTGGTAGAGTTGGCCAAATTCAGCCAGTACCATTTGTTCGATTAAATTTGAACAAATTGGGTAATCAATAGCAAACTTGGGGAGCGGGGTAGTGCCACGCTCACCATGTTTGGTATTGATTGCCTTGGGTGTGACAGGAGTATACCCCGCTTCTCGAGGACTGGAGGCAGGGGGAGGGGAAAAAAAGAGAAAAGCGGACCCTGTGGCGTTGGATGCGACCTGCATAAGAGGAACAGAACCGACGCAGCAGCGTCAGAAGGAAGCGAGGAAGCAAATGGTAAGTGGGGGGATAGGGGGATGTATTGGTGGTGTGGGGGGTCAAGGTTTTGTCTGATTTGGCCGCAGCAAAATTGTATTCACGGCTAAATTGACCACGGTCAATTCCGCCACAAACAATTCTGCCACGGTCAAATCACGTATATCCTAGTGAAAGGGTTAGCAGGGTGCCACATCCCTGAGTTTAGGGAAGCAGTGTACTAGTCATATGGTGAGGATAGTAGTTTGAAGGCGGGAGTAATAGTGCGACAGAGAGGGTAGAAGAGTGAAGAAGAAGAGTAGGAGTTTTGCATAGGGAGTGTTAGTAGTAGGACAGACTGAGGAGTAACATTAAAGGGTGGAGGTGAGGACTAGAAGGTGTCACGAATTACACAGGAAAAAACACTGAGTCTCAAGAATGGTAAAACGTTTTTATTTATTTTTTTACTTTGAGGGCCATAGGGTCATCCCTATCTCATCTCATACACCCTCCACTTTAACCCAGGAGTCGTTATCCACAGGTTAGCACCACCGATTGTTGCCCCCTAAGCAAGCTAAAAGCTAATACTGAGCTGCTTTGGTGACCTAAAGGCCTATAGACTTATCTGTTTACGAATCCCTCAGGGACTATCTAACTTTCCATACTCTTAACACTGCTTAGTGTACCAATGGGGTTGGAGCAGTGCCTTGCACGTACTGTGTCGGATTTGGATAATCAAGTCACGCTTACTGTTATCTTACCCTTTATACACTACCTCCTTCCACTCCGTAGTGTCTCCCAACGACCTGCTGTCCCTATGATGCTAATTCCTTTTATCTCCCATCCCCACTTTGATGTTACTACTTCTCTCACTCTTACTTCCTCACCTCCCCTTTACTGCTCCACCTCCTACTACTACTTTGCACTACTACTCCCACCCACTACGAGTGTCATGATGAACCTGCAGCTTTGCTTAGGGTGCTGGCGTCTCCCGTGGCGATTATCACAATAGGTTCATTCGGTACACCGACGACCTGGGTTTGATCATCCGATGTGCAAACACTGGCAGCCGCAGGGACTTCCGTTCCCCATAATTCTTCTCATCTACGCACAACACGTCATTGTGCAGGTTTCACAGGACGCAGCCTAGAAGAGCCGGTCCTCATATCCTGCAGTAAATTAACTGGTTCGAAGGATAACTGCTGGCGCGCCTCAACTGTTTGTTAGACCGTGAGTAGCGTTACTCTTTGTTTGCCTTCTAGCTCTGGATTCCACTTTTTGGTGTTTGACTTCTGCCTGCCTCCCGGATTGCACGGGTTGTATCCTTGTCTCTTACCCTCATATTGAATTGTGCTGCTTTTGATCGTGATAGACCTTTTTTCCTGTTTTTTCTCTCTTGGATTATCCTTAGACTGTTGTGGTTATCTGAATCCCGCCTGACCTATTGGAACTCAACCGTCTTCTGTTTTTCTGGACTCCTCAAGGAATTTCCCATCTGGTTGTTGTAGGTGGATCGTTTGTACCTGTGGGATTCTTTATGTCCTTTCATTAGTTTTGCGCCACAGTGCTGTTCGGTCCGGTCCCTGGTTTCTTGGACTTTGCGACTCTGGGCTACAGCGTCAGGCAGTTTCCTGGCCTATGGACTTTGAAATCATCTGGTAGGAGTGTGTCATCCCATCATAGGTTCAATAACATACTATCATCGAGTTTAAGGTAGGAAGGGTGTTGTGGGACACATGGGAGGTGAGCCACTCCATGATTTGCATATTGGGCTAATGTCAATCTTTGTTTTGTTTTTCTTTCGTTTAAATCTCTTTTCATCCAAGTTTTCTGTAATGTTAGCCTTACAACAATGCCATGAATATCCACTCACCCCCTGCCCCTCCTCCCTCTCCCAAAACCCCCACAACATCAGGTGCAAATAGAGATGTGTTAAACATACAATTATAAGCAGAATCTCGGTCTAGTATAAATTGAGACATGATAGGAAGGGTGGGCCGGGTATTTTACAGTACGTAGGGATAGGTGGTCTTCCACTGTTTCCGAATCCGCTGACCTAGACGGACGAGCCATATTGTGTCACACTCAGGGGAGATTATCTTTCATATGGATCTATGCTCGGAATGGGGCCCAATGGTGCCCTGGCCATGATCCGAAGGGGATGGAGGAGAGATAATACATTTTCCTGCGTTTAGAAATCTTCAGTCTATGCATCCACTCGTTCACCTTGGGTGCTCTTGTCCTTTTCCATGTATTAGCCATTAGTGCTCTAGCTACCACAGATGCCATTGCCAGTAGTTTCCTGTCCGCTTTACCTGGAAGTTCAAATAGTGCCAGCAGCCATGCCACGGCGAGTCACGTGGGCAGTTTGGGATCATTTTACTCATGGTGTCGTACACTCCTTTCCAGAAGGTCTGTATATGGCCACAGTACCATTCCATATGCATATAATCAGCTGGGGCATCCCTACACTGTGGACATGTAGCATCTCTATCTGGGTAAAATTTGTGAAGTTGTGCTGGTGAGTGGTAGGTCTGATGTAAAAACTTAAACTGTGTGAGTCGGACCTGGGTGTTCATGGATATTGTTCGTGTCATGTTACAGATCAGATGCCACTGGGTATCCGGGGGCTAGGGGGGTGTCTAGCGCCCTATTCCATCTGGCCCTGTACAGAACCGAAGGGGAAGGCCGTAGTGATTTAACAAGTTTGTACAATGTTGAGACCAAGTTGCTGAGTTTGGTGGGGTTTGTCAAAAAATGGGCCAAGGGAGAGGGAGTCGGTGCCATCGAGAATCCATCCCACAGACCTCTGAGTGTTTCCTTCAATCTAAAGTAAAGCAGCATGGTCACAGCGTTCCAGGGGCCCTGACACTTCAAGGTGTCCCATTGTATGAATCTATTGTTCTGTACCATGTCCTCCAATTTGTGGATGTCACTTTTCTGTAGTTGTGTCTTAAAGATTTTCTCGTGAGTGAGAGGTACCCTGTGCATTGAGTACAGGGCGAATGCAGCATGGTAATGTCTCTTTACATCAGATCCGCCGACAACCTGGTCCCATGTCGAGCGAGTCACATTAACAGGTTGTATCTCCCCTTTGGGTATGCGTTTGGGGATGCCCCACAACATGCCTTTCAGGTCGTCGGGCCAAGCTATAGCTCTTTCTAGTTTAGCATGTGGTATGTCCATTGAGGGGTGCCACCACCAGATGTCATATTGCATCTTAGCAGCGAGAAAGTATGCAAATAGGTCCGGATAGTCCAGGCCTCCAGCATCATAGGGCATCATCAAGGTGGCCAGCGCGATTCGTGCCGGGCCCCCTGCCCACACCAACTTGGATAGAAGCGACCTTCTATGCCTCCAGTACCAGGAGGGGGGGATTAAAGAGGCATTGTTAAAGATATATAGCATTTTCGGAACCACTACCAATTTGGCCAAGGCTAGTCTTACCACCTAGGACAGAGGGAGGTGGATCCAGACCCCACCTTACGTTCCAACAACTCCAGGGCCGCCAGATAGTTTTCCTCGAAGCACTTATTTGGGGAAGTGGAGATTATGATACCTAGGTATCTCATGCCCCCTGAACACCAGCGGAATTCTGAACTGACATCTGTGGGCTGCACTGTCTGAGTCAGCAGCATGATTTCGGAATTGGACCAGTTGCTACGCAACCCTGAGAACTCACCAAACAAGGATATTTCCTGCAACATGGGTTGTAGGTTTTGCTTGGGGTTCTTAACGTACAATAGCATGTCGTCTGCATGTAGTGAGATTGTGAAAATGTGTGAGTGGATCTTTACCACCCTGTGTGAGTGATGCTCCCGTATAGCACAAGCCAAAGGTTCGACCGTCAGGGCGAATAGAATTGGGGAGAAGGGGCATCCTTGTCTCGTGCCTCTGGAGGGAAGAATATTTTCAGAGATTAGTTGATTTGTTAATATTGTGGCCTGGGGGGGCTGTATATAGTAGACAGATCCATTGGATATAGTGGATGCCAGGTCCAGATCTATGCAGAACCTTGAACAGGAAGGCCCCTCGACAGAGTTGAAGGCCTTCTCTGCATCAAGAGCTGCCACTATGATAGGAACATCCTCTTTGACGTTATGTAGCATGGAGAAGAGTCAGAGGTTATTCTGTGTGGATCTCCCTTGGATAAACCCTGCATGATCTGAAAGTACCAGGGCACTCATATTGGGGAGAAGTCTATTAGCTAACAATTTGGCTAAGATTTTATTATCCGTGTTTATGAGGTACAGGGGTCTATATGGTGTGCAGTGTCGGGGTCTTTGTTTGGTTTGAGTAAAAGTGTAACCACCGTTGTCCTGGTGGATTCGGGAAGTAGTCTAGCAGACATGGAGAATTCATACATGCAACATAGATGTGGGACAAGGATAGTGGCGTATTCTTTGTAGAATACTGCTGAGATGCCATCTTGGCCGGGGGCTTTGCCGTTTGGGAGGTCACGAATGACCGTACAAATCTCCTCCGCCATGGGTGGCGAATTTAACAGGTCCGCAACAGAGGGGTCCAGCCATCCCAGGGCTACCCGGTCTAGGTACGACCGGATTTCCTCAGGCGAGCATGTTAGCTAGGATGAATACAATGTATTGTAATACTCCCGAAATAGCCTATTGATGTCATTGGAGTCACGCACTGGGTTACTGTTCGGGTTGGCAACCTCCAATATCCCACCCTGTTCTCTATCTTTACGGATTGCCAAGGCTAGAGTACGGCTGGCCCTACACCCTCTTCCTATTTGGTTGCCAGGAAAGTATCCCCCAGATATCTGTCCTCTCTGTCTGAGGTTTCAAGATGTGCCCATCTCTTGTCAGTTAGTGTCTTTGCAACCCGTGGGTTCCTTACCAGCATCTGTTTCCATTCCAGGTCTTTAACTTCTACTTCTAGACGACGTAAGGTCGTCCTTAGGGACTTGAGAATACCCCCCTCTCTGGAGATAGAGCAACCTCGTATAACCACTTTCAAGGCTTCTCAAACCATTCTGTAGTCAGGGACCGAGTCAGCGTTGGTGAGGAAATATTCAAGAATATCTTTCGGGATACTCTCCCAAAAATACTGCATCTTGAAGGGCGCGGGGCAAAAGCACCATTGGGTGTGTGGGGTTGTGGCGTCGTGTCAGGATGGAGATCGAGGCCAGTACCGGGTAGTGGTCGGAGAGAGTTCTTGGGAGCATTCTAGTCCATTTTGTCGCTCCGGCTAGGGGGATCGTCATCATGATGTAGTCAATTCTGGAAGCACTACCATGGCCGCTTGACTAGAACGAGAATTCCCTTGTGTCTGGGTGCATATGACTCCAAATATCTATCAGTTCGAGTGAATCAGATATATCTTTCCATGTAGCCGCAGCTTTAGGTAGCATTGTTTGTGTTGTTGAGGACCAGTCTAAATCTAGGGACATTGCCACATTAAAATCACCCGCCCATATCACCTCATATGTGGGGAATTTGTGAAGCAAGGCTGCATAGTTCTGGAAAAAATATCAGTGAGTCGACATTAGGAGCATAAATATTAATAAACAGGATTTTCAATCCAAGCCATTCACCTGCTAGAAACACAATGCAGCCCTCGGAATCACTTTTTATTTAATGTAAACAGAATTTCAAGGATTGATGTATATAGATTTCCACTCCACGAGATTGTGATGAAAAGGAGGACCCATATCTATGTACACCCCATCCTTTAGCTAGTTGAAGTGTGCCATCTTTTGGGATGTGCGTTTCTTGTAGATATAACACGTTCACATTATGTGATTTAGCATGGTTAATCAACATTCAGAATTTTTTATTATTGGTTACCCCCCTGATATTCCAAGTCATAACATTTAATGGCTCACCCCCCATGAGCCTCGACATGCTGATAGAAGAGCGGAGTGCTCCTGCGCAGCAAGCCTATCAATTTGTACTGAGTGAGTCTGGGTGGACCGTTACCATGTGGTTCTGCAGTAAGACATAAAAATTCCTGTATGTACCAAAAAAAAGAAAACCAAATACCCACTTCAACCCCCATCCACCGCAGAAACCCCAACATACCGGCATACTACCCTCCCAAAAAAAGTCAAAACCCATAAAGAACAAGGCGCAGTGACTGCATCAACAGGGTGCTGTATGAGGCTGCTTAGCTCGGGGGCCAGGCAGACTTGTTATTGTCATCTCAATGTGGAACCCAGTGGCCCTTAACAGAGACTGAAGATACAATGGATGGCACAAGTTAGCAAGAGTTGGGGTGTAATGGAGTATCCTCAACCGCAACAAGGAGAGTTGCGTGGCATGGCCACAGGTGTCAGAGGCACTTGAATAGAAAAAGAGGAGATTCACCATCACAGCCTGTAGATGATGAACGCGTTAGCATCAGATGTTAGGTTCCTTCTGGGGCCCCACAGTCAGGAAGTTCAGAGATAAAATGGTCCGCAGCTGCAGGGGTAGTGAAGAACCAGGTCTTGCCACCATGGATCACTCAGAGTTTCACCAGGAAAATCATAGCATAAAGGATGTCTTTCTTCCGGAGTTTAATCTTCACTGCTTGGAACGACTTTCTCTGTTCTTGAACTTGTGGGCTGACTTCGGGGAACAGTTTGATAATCGAGGATCCATATCACAGTTCACCTAGGTCTCTTGCAGTTTTGAGGAGATTGTCTCTGTCCCTGTAGTTGAGTATCCTGGCAATGATGGGTCTGTCAGGCGCCCCGGGAGGAGGATTGGGGGCAAGGGAGCGGTGTGCCCTCTCGACTAGGAACATGTAGGACAACGTTTCCATGTTGTCGATATGTGTTGTTTCTGGGACCCTACTATCCGGATATTATTCCTGCCTGATCTTCCTTCCAGGTCATCATTTTTATCTTCGACCTGTCTCACAGATTGTTGTAGGGCCACGACCTCCCTCTGCAAGGGCGCCACCCTCTCTTCGTCCCCAATATGTTGTTCAGCCTCCATCATGCAACCACAACGTTTGTCTATCTAAATGACTGAGGTTTCTACTTTGCACGTTAATGTTTCGATTTTGAAGCCAAGGTTATCCGTGCTGTTTTTCATAGCCAGCAGAGTTTCGTTCAGGGTGGTCACTTATATGGCAGAGGGGGGGGTCGTGGTAGGAGGAGGAGGGGGCTGATCCTGGCGAGCGAATTGGCCCATTTTGGCTTGTCCTTTATTGTTTCCCATCTCTTAGAGGTGCAGGCGAGCAGTGGGGACCTGTCACTGGGGTCTCAGAGCCAGGAGGTACCCCTGAGGGGCCAGAAGGGGGGGCAGTACCAAGCAATAATGAGTTATCAAAGATAAGGATTTTCCTTGAAAAGCGAAGTTCCAGCCGTAATAGTGGCCTGTCCCCCACGATGAGAGTGAGGTAGTAGGTGGTTATGGCTCTTTCCAACAAGTTAAGGTGGGATGCACCCTTGTGGCCTCCTGGTAAGGGCGCCTTGTCTCTGCTATAATATTCCCACCTATGGGGGGGTGGGCTGTATACCTCCCAGGAAGACCAGCCTGTGGCCCGGGGTCAGGTTTGAGGAGGAGATGAGTAGGTGGTGATGTGCAGCCGATGATGGAAGTGGGGCAAGAGGGTGATGTTGCCCCCTTTACCCTGCGGGCACCACTGAGCTTGGTGGGGGGCCTCAGGAGTCAGCCAGAAATTGAGCAAATGTATTACGGTCCTTAAGTCGCCTGCCGCACAGCGCACGGCCTGCTGAGGAGCACTCCGGGGAATCCGGCCGGTGATCTGGGGAGGGGGGCGCCGCTGGGACCCGATCAGGAGGCAAGGTACAGCCTCCAGCGGCTCTCACCGATCTCCAAATGGCGGTGTCCTCCCGGACCGCTCCCCCGTTTGGGCGCGACCCTCATTCCACGTCCCCCAGCGTCAGTGTCGCAGCTGTTGTTACCGGGCCGTGGCGTCAGGTAGCGGGCAGGAGACTCTGCAGGAGTCTGTTTCTTAGCTGCTGCTGTGCCGTGGGGGGATTCGATCCATGCCGCCTGACATCCGCCATCCAATGCCGCCAACCAAACTGTAGGTATCCACTGTACAGAGGGATATTTCAGTTTTTGTTGTTGTTGCTGTCGGCGCATTTCAGGCGGAAGCCATTTTACAACCAAGCAGCAGCCATTTTGCTTTTCTGACTTCCACAGTTTGCTTGATGTGCCTCCTGCCTTTTCATCTGAGCCCCAAGCCTGCTGTTTTATTTATACATTATACAGGCTGTGCTCTCCGAGGGAAAGTCTCCCTGTAAAGGAGACTCACTAATGGTTCAGATTTCCATGGACAGCAGTGGGTTCGTGGTAATGAGTCCTACTTCTACTCCCACTGCTCCACTCCTCCTCCAACAGCTACACTTCCAGTCCCAATAATACATACCTCCTTCCACTACTACCATTCTCCCAATAATAACCTCCCACACTATCACTACCCCACTCTACTAGACACACGCTTCTTTCACTAGGTACTAATCTTCTCATATTCACACCTTAAGCTATATTTTCTACTCTCACGTCTCACAAACACACCACAGAAGCAGTCTGAGAGGTGCCCTGCAGACCCACAGATACCGACAAGGAGGAGAAGCACGAGAGACCAAGACCAAGCAGAGAACTGAGCGAAGGCTTGGTCCGAATACATCCCCCACCAAACACAGAGGTAACAGGAAGAAAGAGGATGCCGGGAGTGTCATGCATCCGTCATGGAAGTTATGGAACTCTTGGAAGCACCATTGATTCATCCGTTATGTTTTCAGCTGTCTTTCAGGAACGGTCTAGTTGTTTTACCAAGATGGCTGCCACCACCATATCCTGTCTCCAGTGTTGTCTTGTGCATTGCAACCTTTGTTTTCACGTAGGCATAACGCTAGTGTTTTCCCTTCTTTGAGCTAACGCTCTGTTACTAGTTTGCCATCTCTTGTCTTCTTGCTGTTTTCTGGCTTCCCTTTGCTCGTAGCTTTCCCTCCTGCCCTCTATGTTTCCGGGTTTCTCATTTTTTCCCCATTCCTCTCCGTTCCTTTCTTTTCCCGGGTCTCGCCCCGCTTCCTTGGTTCCTCCTTGTGTGCTCTCCATCTCCGGGTCTCAAACCGGTTCCCTGTTATCTCCTTTCGTTCTCTCCCTGTCTTTTGGAGTCGCCTCCTTTTGATGGCTTTTCCCCCTTCTTGTTGCCTCTTACCTTGTCCGCTCCTTGGCTGTCCAATGCACGCTTGCAGCCTGGGTGCTGCCATCTTTCTGACTACTGTTGCCAACAGCACCTCTTTTTTCTGTAGTCCTCTGCGACACGAAGCACTTCCAGCCTTACTGTTTTGCTCTGCCATTTCCTACGGAACCGTCGTCGGATCCTCAGCATTCTGTAGACAACATTCACCGTCATTCTTCTGGACTTACCTTCCATCCAAAGCCCGGACCAAATCAGGGTTTTTTCAACCAGGAGCCTTTTTCCCTGCTGAGGGGCTTGCTCCCGGGGAATCCTCGCTGTCAGGTGTTTGACAACCAGACAACGTGGCCTCCAGAGGAGCTCGCCCTATTTGCATAATAAGAAGGAGAAGAAGAAGAAGAAGACAGAAAAGAAAGGGACACACAGAAGGAAAAAGACAGATCAGGAGGACAGCTCAACCGATGAACAAGGTGAGGAGGAGGGGAGGGAAAATACCTCTAAGTCTGAAGAGGAGGCCGCCAGGGCATCATTATCGAACAAGAGAAACTCCTCCCATTGAAATTGACGAAGTACCAAAATCATAGCCATTAAAGTTAAAATGTATTAACGTAATAAGGAAGATAACTAGTAAGGCCCAAACAGAAGTTATTGATGAGTGGGCACTGTGAGAAACCAAAGGGTGTCTCACCTGCTAGTTCCTGTGGATCTCTCTCTCAGGTGGTTAGGGCATGGCCATCACCTTTGGATCCAGACCATGGGGGTGGAACAGTGTGGGAGGATCATCTGGGTGATGGGTCTTCAGGGAGTGTGGGTGAGGCAGCCGGTGCGAGACATGGTATTCCTCCCTTTCCCGTACCCATGATCCCTCCCCCTTTCCACAAAAACACTGGGCCGAGGAAGAGGGCGATTGAGAGTAATAATGCTAACTCTTATACATCGCATTTGACATGTCACCGAATTCGGTCATTCAAAGTCAGGCACTTGACTCTAAGTGCATACATCTGATACCAATTAGCTCTCCTCAAAGGGATAAAAGGCAGAACATAGAGACACACTCTGAGCAAAGTGGAACACGAGTAAGAGCAGAACTTCTGGGGCGAAGGCGAACCTACTGTAGTAGAGCAATGGACCGAAGGACGAGAGCCATAGGTGGAGAACCCCAGAAGTTCCCTGCAGGAGGTTGTTGCCTCCAAAAGGCTGCAAAAGACACGTGGAAAAGGCTGAATCGCAAACTAGAAGGCTGCATTGTTTTTCAAGGACACCATCGACCCTCCCGGGTGAACAGCAGATTTGGGGAGGCAAAGCCAAACCTGTGGTACTAACCTTGACTCGTAACCTGGAAGACAGTAAAGACAAGAAAGAAACGCACACAGCCAGTGAGTTGGCAAGCAGCGTGAGATACCGTTGTGTGCTAAAGAATGATTGAAGTGGCAACATAATATCCCACAACTGAAGGCTGCACGTGTGTGGATGAGACGCGAAGAAAGGCAGACCTGTGAATGAACCTTGAAGTAACGATAGCTGTAAAGTCAGTGATACTGAGTAACGGAGTGGTCTGGTGAAAGGAAGTAGCCCACTCGAAAGTCTCAGTGAAAGGTGAAAAGTTTGTAGCGTTAAAGTGAATGAACTGTAAAAGCGAGGTGCTTGAAATTGCCCCTGAGAAAAGGGGAGAGAAAAAAGGTGAACGTTGAACTTTGGTGCATAATACAGTGAACTACCCAGACCAGGAAGCACTAGGGCAAATAACATAGGAGTGTGAGTTTAAAGCTGGAAAGTCGAAGTAGTCCTGCAGAGGTCTGTAGAAAAAAAAAGACGCGCACATTTGAAAGTCCTCGACATTAGGAAACGGTCCGAGCCGGACTGAGGGAGACCAAAGGTGTAATAAGGTAGGGGAAGGGAACCCCTAAAGAAGGTAAATTAAGCTTGGGGAAGGGAACCCTTGCAAGTGTTTTGTTTTGCTTTGAAACGTCTGAGCCCGACTGAGGGAGACCGACATGAACTTTTGCTGTGAAAGGTCTGATCCCGACTGAGGGAGACAGATGTGAACTTTTGCTTTAAGAGGTCTGAGCCCGACAGAGGGGGACCGAGGTGCACATTTTGGTGAACTGTGTTTTGGAAATTGGAAAGTAAAACTTTAATGTGGAAGGCCAGGTGGGCCTTGATCCACGTCTTGAAATGCCTTTCGGTTAAGACACTGAGCCAGAGTGTGTCGTCTTGCCTACAGGGACCGCCTTACTTTTTTGCAGTCCAATGTGGAGAGGAAAGCTGACTCAGCCACATTTATTCTTTATATTTGAACACTGACTTTCCTTTGCATACATATTCTCCTTTTCACACTTTTTGTACAAGATATAGTGCAGGCATTAGGTTTTTGTTAATATAAGCCATTTTGATTTGACGTACTCTTATTTATGATTTGATGGTCAAGACTACTCCCATCTTAGATAAAAGGCACAGATGGAAAGGGAGCAGAGTGGTCCCAAGAGTTACAAATAAGCATTTAGAAAGCAAGTGTTCAGAATGGGATACAACCCCAGGAAAGGGGGGAAGTAAAGACATTAAGGAAGAGTTAAGACTCACTAGAGTTAAACAAATATTTACATCCCGAATCAAAGAGTAATAAGGAATGGTACCAAGTCTTGTGGAATACTTTCCCCAAGAAGGGAAACCAAGCTTAAGTATATTTTAAAGGAACTCCAGGATCTGGTCAAAAAGGTGGAAAGAGACTATTTGAAGATATCTCCAAGAAGAGAACTGGAAGTAAATAGAGACATTGACATACGAGAATACTAGACCAGAAGAGAGATTCGCCCAATCCAAATTAAGTTAGTTAACATAGTGGTAGGGTCAGGTAGAAGTTGTTTTTGGATGGAGTACACCTTTCAGTTTGGATTTCCTGACAAGCACCTTTAGGTATTTGTATAGACAGTGTAAAGGGGCAGAAGTAAGGCCCAGACACAATGGTGGCATGTTTTTGGATATAGGGCCTCATCACAAGGCGGCAGTAAATCGGTGCAATTACCGCCGCGTGAAAATAGTGTTACCGCCGGGTTGTGCAGCACAAACAGTATCGTATCACAACCTGCCATGAACCCGCCCCTGACACCAACGGTAACGCTATTAGTGCCTGGCGGTTATTGTGCCAGAATAAGGGCTACCACCAATGAAGCAGTGCTAATAGCGCAACCGCCGGCAAGCCTGCAACTATTAGCGCTGGTGTAAATTGCGTCACCGCACGAACGGACATCGCAGTGGCCATTTTGAAAAACGCAATCCATTGAATATCTCCACTTTCTGCGGCCATCCGGTCCTGTAAAGCTGTAAGTATGTCCCAGTAGATGCTATGAGGCAAGCGGACTGAACATCACCTGAGAAAGCCTAAATTTAGTGTTGGAGAGCTTGTGGTTCTCACAGATGAGGTAGCTGCCCACTGTGAGGAGCTGTATGGAAGCAGGCAAAGAAAGACCAGTGGCAAGCGGCGGACAGCAATCTGGAACACCACTGCCCAGAAGGTGACAGCAGTATCCAGTGTACACCATGATGGAAAGGACTGCCGCAAGAGGTGGAACGACCTGAGGGTAAGGGTGCAGGGACTGCTGTCCCAACACCGCTGTGAGTGCCTGGCGACAGGAGGAGGCACTGTCGAGCCACTGGTCCTCACCACGTGGAAGGAGAAATGTAGCACTGTGCTGGACCTCGAGGCAATAGAGGGAGTCGGCAGTGCAGAGGCGGGAACCAGCAGCCAGGAGGCATGAGGTGAGTGACCCCCTAAGAAATGCATGCACAAATGACAACCCAGCATAAGAAGCCCAGTGGTCTGGGACACAAGTCAGCAGACCTCGAAGCTGGGCATGCCGACAGGGCAGAGTGACGGGGTGGCACAAGAGCCATCCTCCACAGCAGCCATAGGGCACAGCCCCAAGGGTACCCCTGAGCGTCACAGCAGTGGGAAGGGCAGACAAGTGAACCAAACTAATGCCATGCGCACCACATCCATACTGGTGCACCCTGTGCCAGCGGGATTGAGGTGTGTGAGAAACCATGACACCATGCAGCTGTCACCCAAGCCTGAAGCTGTCCCAATAGGCCTGCCCCATGAGGGCATAGTAGACAAGCCACAGGGAAGTAAACGTCCCACACACAGACATGTGCCTAGCCTGCCAATCACTGTGCACCACAGTACAGCTCTGCTGGCTGCGTAGGATTTCCCCATAGAGCCATGACAGTGCCATGGAACAACCCAGCCCCCCAACCCCACCATGTGAGTGCCACATGGGCAGGGGATGTGGGGCCATGAAGGACCACAAGCATGCATGTCAGACATAAGCCAGCCCAGCATGGACACCCTGCCCTACTCAAAAACTGGCCAATGACCAACAAGCCATTGGCTTCACACCCATCGCTACAAGCAACCCTATGAAGGTGGTCCCACATGCACCCTGCCATGGCCAACCATGCCTATTTGCCCATATGTGTGGGATCACACTCTGTACCATTGCATTTGTGTCCTGCATGCCTACACACGTGGGGGGAACATACTCAACGACATTCCTATGTCCCCTCCAGGCACTCATGCATCGCCAGAGGCCTCGGAGGAGGAGGTAGCAGGTCCATCAGGGAGTCGCTTTTCAAGGCCCTCAAGGTCTGCCACCATCACCAAAAAAAACACACACGATCCTCGCCTAGGCACACGGACTGCTGTGCTATGCCTGCAGCCAGCAAGGCCAAGCCTGCAGGTGGAACTGCAGGCCCTGCACCATCACTAGCAGCCACCAGGATCAGTGCAGGCCAAACCACATCTGCAGCCGTATGCACAGACACCGAGCCAACACCCGCTGCCAGTGCCAATAAGGAGACACTGGGGGACACCAGCCTGGAGTCAGCGCCTGCCAAAGGCCTACACTCGCGAGCAAGTCCTCCACGCCGCCAGTGCATAGCGACACCAGTGATGGATGTAGACACTTCATTTTATGGCTCACCTGCATGCAGCCCTGGCCCAGTGCTGGATGACATGGAGTACAGACAGCGGGAGATGGGCACACTCTCTCTGCACACTTGCAGACCATCAGGGACAGTATGCAGGGGGCCACCCGCAGGGTTGTGCAGCAAATGATGCAGAAACGGGGCTGAGATGAGTGCCAACACGTCCGCCCTGACAGTATATGCACAAAATGTCAGAGAAATGGCGTGGCATGTGTCTGCCGTAGCGGAAGCCACCCGGCAGGGCAATGAGTGGCAACAGCAGCAGAACCTGGTGACAGGCTCTGTCCCATCCACCTCCACCACACCAGTGGAGGGGTCACAGCAGGGCAAGCCGCAACAACAGTACCAGTGCCTTCTTTGCACAAAGTCACTAGGGGCAGGCAGGGAGTGAGAGGGGGAAGAGGCTCTGACTGTGAATGACTCTGGGACACTTGCTGCCATTAGTGGGCATGCTGGGGAGTTGGTGGTGGGAGGGGGAGGGGGGATAGTGTGCTGGGGAGTTGGGGGGAGGGGCATAGTGTGCTGGGGAGTTGGTAGTGGGAGGGGGGAAGGAAGAGAGTGTGCCGGGGAGTTGGTGGTGGGAGGGGGATAGTGTGCTGGGCAGCTGGAGGGTGGAGTGGCATAGTGTGATGGGGATTTGGTAGTGGGAGGGGCGAGGGGGGATAGTGTGCTGGGGAGTTGGTGGAGGGGGATAGTTGGGCGCTTCATTCCATAAAAACCATACAAATTAATCAATGCGAGGACATTTCTGATGGTGTCGTTGTGTTAATTGAATAGGGTGCTGTCACACAATGGTGCATGGCTTGTGCCATGTGAAAGTGTCAAATGAAATTTTCTACCAGTCCCTGGCGTGCCATTCTCCTATCCCTCACGTCATCTCTGGCAATGCATGCGCAAATTTGCCTCTGTCACAGGCACTGCTTCCTCATCCTTGGGGGGTGGCATGTCCATGTCAGGGGTTAGCAGAACATTTTGCCTCAGGCAGATGTTGTGCAACACACACAAGCACAATTTACCCAACTTTCTCTGCAGCGTACATCAGGGCTCTACCAGTACGGTCGAGGCAGTGGAAACGTGCCTTCTGGAGGCCAAAGGTACGCTCGATGCAGACCCGGGTCCTGCTGTTAGCGTGGTTGTAGGCATTCTCTTGTGGTGTTTGTGGATCACACACAGGGGTCACTAGCCAGGATACCGGTGGGTATCCAGAGTCACCCGCATGGGTGGAGGCACAAGCATTAGTCACAGTGTAAGGTGTGGGAGTGGACTTACACAAGATCAGGTCAATGGACTACTTGTGCATGCAGATGGGCCATGTACCCATTCATGCAGTGTCACTCGTGCCATGCATTGTTCGTGCTTCACATGCACCCTGTTCCCTTGCAGCATATGTTACGTAGGGTGTCTGTCAGTGACATGTCCAGCAGACATGGTGGCCGTCACGTGGATGTGTATTCACACCGTGCATGGGTCATGTTGCTGGGTTTCCCATGTATCCTTCCTGGGCGTCTGGTGGCAACGGGGTGGCATTGTGGGCTGCCCACTGTAAGGAAGGCATGGTATCAAAGTAAGACACACACAAGTGACCACAGTTCAAGGGTGTTTATTGAACTTTATCAAGGGTGTGATAAACGCCTATCCAAACTTAAATTTAAGATGGGAGCAAGCTACGACTGTCAAATAATAATAACGCAGTCCTAGTGCAGTCTTGTCAACATAAAAAGGGCCTATACTAAAAAACATATTGCTAATCCTTACTGCTAAGTTACAAATAGTATGGGTACTGTTCATGAAAAAGGAGGAAGTGTTCACAAAATGATAAGTCAGGATGTTCAGGCCGTTGGCCTCCCTTCCCCACATTTTCAGCACAGGACAAGGCGGTTCACTCAAGTACAGCACACTCTTGAGCTTCTTCGGCACGAGGACACAGTTCGATTACCAACATAAGGGCCTTCTGTACCCAAGTCTCTTAAATTATCAAAGTTTCTTGATTCAGAGGGCCTGGTGTACCAAAACAACGAAAAGTTCCTTTACAAACATACAAGTCGGACGATTCACTCTTCAACCTGGATCCCCCTCAGCCGGGCTCAGATCCCTTTGCAGTTTTGAAAGTCTTCGACAGTGAAAGAGATCGAATATAAAAAAGTGGGGAAGGGAACCCCCACAAAGAGCAAGACGGGCTCGAGCCCGGCAGTGGGAACCCTGTGCAAAACTGTAAGAAATTGTGTGATGAAGTGAAACCACTGATTAAAACGGGGGAACCCCACCTCAATCACTATTCAGTGATCTCTCTACCTTATGGTGGGAGGTGAATACACAAAAAACAGGTTTCTTCTTGACGGCTAGTAAGTTACAAGTGGCGTTTTATGCTCGCGTAATTCAAAGGCTTGAGTTTTTCCGGCTCAGATGGATTAATTGGGCATTGCCGCATTCACTGGAAACTACTGAATATACTTCAATTTGAAAGCAAAAGACGAAGTCATAAGCCCGCTTTTGCCCTGGAAAATTGCACACTTCCCGTGGATATATGAGAGGAATGACAACTGTCATTTTTGACTGTCAATACTTACCAGATATTTTATCCTTTTACTTATTTAATCAAATATACCACAATAATTGATTTGGGCACACACCATCAATCGCCGCCCATTACCAGAAAAAACAATTTAAAAGAAATCAATGTCAATGTTCTCTTTATTCCTTTGTTTACAATTTCTGTAAATGATTGCTGTCCTATTGTTTTATTATCGACACGCTAAGAATCTCTTCTTTATTTATTATTTTTCTTTAATCTTTATCCTTCTCTGATTAACGCCAATCTCTTGATGTTAAAATCTGATGATCACCTAAATTATTACTATTGTTTTATATCTCCTAGTATAAACACAATACAAGTTTTACACTAACGTATTCATAACGCCATACACATGTGCACTTCAAATATTTTACAAAAGCCTTTCTTTAGTGTTTCTAGTAAATGTATCTCATCTCACTATTTATCCCATTTTGGAGTTTGATATGCACTCTTCATCTTGGCCTTGCCTCAGGAATCTTTAAAAAATATACCCCGTTTTTGGAGTTTAGTGCGTATCCTTCCACCCCTCTTGGAACCAGGAATCGAGTTATCTCTCTCTACCTCTCTCTCACTCTCTTTAATCCCAAAAAATCCTGTTATTATATATATATATATATATATATATATATATATATATATATATATATATATATATATATATATATATATATATATATATATACATACATATAATACAATCCTTCCCCCTTTGTTTGCCCCTTTCGATGCTCTACTTACATCTGATGCTCAGCTCCATTCCCTTGGTATCGACCCTTCCCCAATCGACCACTTCGCCTTCTGTCCACGGGGCGCCTGCGGCTACCGTACAGGAATTTCAGCAAATGGGCCACTCCCAACCATCTCGCTGTCAGATGTGTGTCGTTACTCCGCTCTCCGCAGGAAACTCCTCAATCTTCTGGCTAATGGTGGAAGCTGTCGATAGTCAGAGAGTCTGGTCTGGAACCCTGGTCTATCTCTAAGGTAACTTGATTGATTTGAACACAAGTCTGGCATCCATCTTTTCATCATGGTTGCTTTAATCTTGTTATATTTTCTTCTGCAGCAAGCTTCTATATGTCTCATCTACCATGCGTTTCTGGGCATGTACATTCACTTTGTCTTTTCTCACTTCTCTCTTTGGTGCACATGATTTCTTTGTTTCTTCAATTACATCTTTATTCTTTAAGTATTTGCATATCGTTTCAGTGCGTCTTTGTGTCTTCTCTTCATGACGTCACTCTATCCTTGCCTGATTTCAATTACAGCTCTTCGAATTCCAATGGTTGGTGCATGCTGACATCCTTCCACCATGTCAGTACAATGGTACATTCAATATGGTTGTCTGAGTACATAACGTCTCTTCGATGCATGGTGTCACGCATAGTGCTCTCTTACTGCTGTTCCAGTATGACGGAGGTGAGGTTGCGGGTACTAGAGATGACATGCACATCTGCTCCTCTACAAAGTGGCAAAGCCCGCCACAATAACAGTTGAGATCTCCCACCTGGGGGGGTGCGAGCAGCGTCCACCGCACCCCAAGGGAAAAATAAAGAGGCAGATCTACAGCCAGGGGGAGAGCAGCGGACTGGCGAGGACCACCTCTGCAAATAAAGGTGCAGTCTCCCGCCTGCGGAGAGCACGCAGCGCAACCTCCAACTGCACCGCAAGGCACAAACAAATCTACCGTTCAGTGGAGGTGTAGCATGGACCGCCACCACATGGGGATACAGGAAACACCCGCACAGGGCAGCGCAGCCTACGCCACTGCCGTGAAAGGAAATGAACAGGACATACTGACCTCCAGGGGGTATCAAGAGAAAAAAAAGGAAAAGTTTCTCCCACCTCGGGGAGAGAGTGAGGGGCATTCACCTACATACTGAAAAGAAAATGTTTCTCCTGCATGGAGGGTAGAATGCGGCGCGCTCGCCGCCATCAGGAAATGTGTTGCACACTAATAATGGCGCTTCCACCAGCGGGGAGCGATGTGGCAATAAACAGTAATGAACTCCCACCTAGGGGAGAGCAGGCCGGCTCAGCTCCTGCTAGAGCTGCAGGAATGACAAACACGTGTGCTCCTGCCTGGGGGATAGAATCAGCGCAGCTGCCACAGCTGCTGCTGGGGGAAAAAGTAATCAACACTACTATCTCCGGCCCAGGGAGGGAGGAGGCAATACAATGAGATGAGACATATGGGGAGAGGGGCGCGGCCCATGCCGCCAAATTGGCTCTCCAAATCTCCTGCCTGGGGGTGATTAGTGGCCCACACCACCACATACATTTTAAGCTGCTGCCTGGGGGAGATGAACGGACCATGCCACTACAGTTGCTGGACACTCCTGCCTGGGGGAGAAGAACGGCTCTGCAAGAACCGACACTGGAGTGGCTTTCACAGGAAGCCAGAACCGTGACTGTTAGCGGGCGATCCCGCCGCCCCCGTGAGCCCCCACATCCCCGTGCACACAGAGACACACGGAGACCGATGCTGTTCGTGTGGGCTCCCCGGTGGCTCTGCTGCCGCCGGGCGACGCCCCTTTATTTATATGGCACGCGACGGAGTGAACGTCACTCCGTCGCGTGCTTGCCCTTAAAGGGGCCACGCCACACTCCTCCTTTTCCATAACAACAAACACAAAGGAGGATACAATTGTTCTACGTTCTACAGCACACAAAACTGACTAATCACTACTTTACAGCACACCCATTAGGAATCCCCCATTTATTGGCAACCACCCTGGATCCCCAGCGGTGCCTTCATACAGTCCGGCGACCCATCGCCAACATGACCCCAGATCAGTCTGTCACATAGTCACTCAGGTGGGCAGGTTTCCCACGCCCTGCTCTCAGGGGGTACCTCCTGCCACTGTCCCTTACCGGAGTGCTTGAGTCGGTTCTTCCACGAACAGGCGAGTCCATGGTGGGGACATCTCCTCCACTATCGTCGAGTAGTTCTTCGCCAGCCTCCACTCGATTCGCTCCCGGGTCACCCAGTCTCCTAAAGAAGCTGGCATTTCTGGTCACCGACGATGTTCCATCTGATGCAGTCACCATAGACCCCTTCACCGCTACAACATCCAGGGGGGCGGGCTCGTATGTGAGGGAGAGCTTGCCCTGCGGATGACGGTTCCTCACTAATACCTCATCCCCTGGGGCAATGTTGGGTGGCTTCAGACCTCTTCTCATGTTCTCCGCCCGAGTTCTTGCCAGCCGATCTTCCTCCACCTGCTCATTGTCAATGATGGCGGGCTCTCGGGCCCCTACCTCAGGTACGACATCCCGAGGGCACCTCTGGAAGAGGGCCTCCGCCGGTGCTACTCCTGTCGATGAATGGGGAGTGGTTCTGTATCCCCGTAGGAATACATACAGGGCCCTCTGCAGACATTCACCCTTGCCTTGGGCGATCCGGAACACCTTGTTAAGGGTGCGCATCATGCGCTCGGCCTCCCCGTTTGCCCTGGGCCAGAGGGGTGTGACCTTCCTGTGCTGAATGCCATAGTTCTTTAAGAATTCAGCGACTGCGCATGCGCGAGCCGCGCATGAAGACCTAATCGCGTCGGCTCCCGGTGGCCGCGATTAAATATCCTTCATTTATTCCGCTCCGGGAATTCGCCCGACCTCCTGAAGCAGCACAACACTGGCGGACCCATCCAGGCACTGCCTGCTACAACCCCGAGCAGAATCGGACCGGGGGGCGTGAGAAACGTCCCTGAGTCCGCCGACGCGAGACTCGCCACCATTGCTGGGCGGTTAACAGCGGCTCCTTCGCCCCTCCCCCCATGAGCTGCGGCGGCCACTGAGGCCCTCGGGGAGCGGACGAGCCGGGGGGGGGGGCCGAGGACGCCGGCCCGAGGCATCGCTCCGGCTCCTCCTGACTGCCGCCCGGGGCTCCTCCACCCTGCTGAGCCCCCTGCTTGAGACGGCCGTCCGAGTGCCCGAACCGCGGGCACGGCCGACGCTCGGCGCTGAAGCCGCGACGATCCTGGACACCAGCACTGCACGGACAGCAAGGGATCTCTACGCTGTGCTACCAGACCCGGCGGCGTAAACAGAGGCGAGCAGAACGCCTTTCTGCCCCCACCCGCCTCTCCCTCAATTTGCGGGACTGTCACGCCTGGGGTTGAGCCGCGACACGGGAACCGGTAACGCGGTGTTGCGCTCCCCCATCAGCATTAACGAGGTAAGGGCGACGCATTAAGGAGACGCCTCACCCCCCACCCAAAAGTGAATTCGGAGGTCCACCTGTGGGGGGCACGGAGCTGAGGGGACTGGGGACGCTCTCCTCCCCCATCACCATTAGCACCCAGAACTGGGGCCAACGTCCGCAGCACCCTCCACAAACGATCGTGGGTCCAGGGAACTGGCAATAACCTAACAACTGTGGGCAGTGACCCGGGGAGGGACGGAGGCCTCCCGTTGTAAAGGCCACGACTTCACGAGCACAAGGAGCGGGGCAGATACCCCACTGGGGCAGCCCGGTGTGAGACCGCGCATTGGGACAAACCCCCGAAATTCACCGGACCAACCCCGACCAGGGACCCTTGGAACCGCCAACGACAAAGGGATCTGCCCCTCAATCGACATAACTAACGGCCGCCAGGGGCAGCACAAAGTGGCGCGCACGGCGGAGAGCCGCGGCTATCGCCTTCCACACGTCATTCAAGAACTGAACATAATACGGGCTCCGGGGGGGCGAATATGCGGATGCCATCTCTGTGGGCCCGCGACCCTCCAATAGACACAACGGACCAACCATAGCAGGGGTCTGCTTCCAGCGGCCAAGCAATCCCGCCGGCACACCTGAACAGGGACACAATAGGGAAGGATCGTCGCTCGACAAACCCACCCCAACTCAGACTTTACAACGACCCCCTGGGGGCACCAATACGTCCCATCCGGACTTGCCGCCTCACACGAATACCCGACTCCGCCATGGGCAAAGATAAGGCTAGGAGGCAGACCCTACAAAGCAAAATGGACCTCTATACTGTGGAAGCCCCCCCCCGCCTGGAAATGCAATCCCCAGCGGAAGCGGATGGTGGGGAAGCAGCTCAGGACCCCCAACTCTCCCTGAGAGACTTAATGAAGGCAATTGGGGACTCGAGAACATCGCTGGAACTCAAAATTGGCGGAGTCTGCACGGAGTATCTCTCCTACGTCAGGATCTGCGCAATTTATCGTCCAGAGTAGGAGAAGCGGAGCAAAGAGTGTCGGACACAGAAGATAATGTCCGCCAGTTGGAACAACAACTCGCCATAATTGCCCAGAAGGTTAACCAACTAGAATACCGAGCTGAAGACAGTGAGGGCAGGGCACGGCGCAATAACCTCAGGATTCTTGGGATCCCGGAGAAAGAGGAGGGCCCCAGTGTCGAACTTTTCCTAGAAGACTGGCTGACCCACATCTTTGCCCCCAAGAAACTGTCGAAATTCTTTTCTATCGAAAGAGCACATAGGGTACCCACTGGGCGACCAACCCCAGGAGCCCCCCCCCGAACTATAATTGCACGCCTCCTGAACTACCGAGACCGAGACGCCATCCTCCAGATGGCACGGGCCTCCGGCCCAATCACATACAACGGCTATAAAGTAGGGTTCTACCCGGACTACACTAAGGAGGTTCAGCGGGCCCGCCAGTCGTTTGACTCGGTTAAGAAAAAGCTTCACTCTCTATCCATCAAGTTCGCCCTCTTCTTCCCGGCGTTGCTCAAGGTCCACCACGAGGGAACGACACACCTATTCCACAGCCCCAAAGAAGCATGGGACTGGCTCGAAACACAGATCCTTAATGGGCCGACGCCTCGACGCTCGCCCTCTGGGCCGCCCGCTCGCAAACCCGGGCCCGGGCAGGACTCGCCGCCTCCTACTCCGATGGGCCCCGAAACAGAAACACCAAGACCCCCCCTCAGGAATACCACTGAGAACGGATGAGGCCTGGGCATCACAATACTGAGGTCACCAGGGGACACCATGGAAACTACACCACCGCGGCCACCACCACCTTGACACCGCAGTTCCAAACACAGTCAGGGCGTCTCCACTGGAGCCACCACCCTAGGTCGGGTCATTCCGACGAAGTTTACGTTCAACAAGTTATAAGTTCGATGTTAGGGCGACAGGTGCTCCCAGTTGGAAGGGAAGTGCAGGGTGGGGGGAGTTTTGGGGATTTGAAGAAGCAAAGTCACGGGAAAAGAAAGCTGGAAAACGATGAAAGCAGGCAAGTCAGACAAACACTACGGTGGGCCAGGTTCAGAGACGCAGGCACCTGCCAGTTTTCAGGCACTCCGATGCGAGGCGGCCGCTGGGGGTCCCCCCCACCCCGAGAAGGAAACAACTTATGCCCCCGTGGGGAAAATGCAACGGCCACTAATCCTCTCAGACACCCCAACAAATAGTCTCACGCTGACAGGATGAACTCCAACAAAGTGAAGATACTGTCCTGGAACGTCAATGGCCTCGGCTCCAGCATAAAGCGAAGACTGGTACTCCAGTACCTAAACCGACACTCGCCAGACATTGCCCTCTTAAATGAAACACATCTGACAGGCACCAACACTATCTTTTTCAAAAGATCCAACTACTCGAAGGTCTACCATGCCGGATTCACGAAAGGGGCGAGGGGCACAATGATACTCGTCCACAAGAGAGTTCCTCTCCATGTTAGGAAGATCAGGACGGACCCCCGGGGCCGCTATGTGCTGTTGCTGGCGGACATCTGGGGTGAGAGATGGGGCCTGGCAGCGCTCTATGCCCCCCCCACACTGACGAAGGAACTGCTCGCTGAATTACAGAACTTACTCCTGGAGGAGGAGGCGGATGTGTGGGTGCTCGGAGGGGACTTTAACGAGGTAATGGACATCACAATCGACAGAACCTATAGGAGAGCTGGATCACGTCCCACCTCTACGCCGCTCACCACGTTTGCAGAAACCTCAGGAATGGTGGACACCTGGCGCACACTCCATGGTGACGAGGCAGGGTTCTCCTTCTATTCTGGGGTCCACAAATCATTCTCCAGGATCGACTACGCCTTCATCCCTCGCAATATAACCCACAGGCTCCTCGATGCTGTATTCCTCGCAAGAGGGATCTCGGACCACTCCCCGCTTCTCTTGACCCTCAAGAACTCTTCCTGCCGCTCAGACCGTAACTGGCGCCTAAATACGTACCATCTCCGTCTCCCCGAGATTGCAGAAGAGCTAGAGAAGACGACAGCGGAATACTTCGAACAGAATGTGGGCTCGGTGGACTGCCCGATCACAATCTGGGAGGCATACAAAACTGTCCTACGAGGGGAGGCTATCTCCAAGGTCTCCGCCTACCAACAACGCCAAGTCCAGAAGGTCAGGGATGCAGAGACACGCGTCCTGGAGTGTGAGCGACAAACCCTCATACAGAACACCCAAGAAGCAAAGGAGGCGATGCTCACGGCGCAGGCCGCCCTCAGTAACCTGTCCCTAGACAATGCACGAAATGCTCACCAGTTAGTCCGAAGCCAAATATATGAAAGGGGCGACAAAGCTAACAAGACACTGGCCTGGTTGGAGAGACGCGTGCAGAGCAGGGGACACGTTAGGGCAATCAGATCTCCGGATGGGACACTACTGACGGAAGATTCAGATATCGTCGAGGCATTCGCCACCTACTACAAAAATCTTTACACCCCGCCCACGGGGAACCCATTAGTCGAACCCTCCCGATACCTCGACCACATCGAAATCCCGACACTCCTGCAGCACCAATCAGACCTCCTGAATGCGGATATTACTGACACTGAGGTGCAGGAGGCACTGGCACAACTCCAGCCCGGGAAAACTCCGGGCCCCAATGGGTTCCCAACAGAAACGTGGAAGTACCTTGGTAGCATGCTCCCCACCCACATGCACCGCATGTTTCTACGCAGCAGGGAACTAGGAGCACTCCCCCCAGACCTCAGGAAGGCATGCATAGTGGTCATACACAAGCCGGGGAAACCCCCGGAGGAATGTGCCTCCTATCGCCCGATATCCCTGATTAATGGCGAAGCGAAGGTCCTCGCCAAAACACTCGCCAACAGACTACTGCAAGTGATTGAGACCCTAATCCATCCGGACCAATGCGGTTTTATGCCCAATAAGTCGACTCGAATGAACTTGCGCAGGGTCCAATTGGCGCTATCCAGGGCAAAGGAGATACCAGCTCCACTCGCCCTCCTGGCGGTGGACTTCGAAAAGGCGTTTGACTCAGTGGGGTGGGATGCCTTGTGGGAGATCATGGCCAGGATGAACTTGGGGCAGACGTTTATATCGTGGGTAAAACTGTTATATGCATCCCCGGAGGCCACGGTGAGGGTGAACGGCATGTCCTCCAAACCTTTCCCCTTGGGTCGAGGCACGCGGCAGGGGTGCCCGCTGTCTCCACTCCTCTTCCTCCTGGCCATCGAGCCACTTGCGATTGAGCTTAGAGCTAACACCAACTGGAATGGTTTCGTCTGGCCGGGAGGGGGGGAAGACCGCCTTTCGCTCTATGCGGACGACCTGCTCATATACCTTAGTAACCCAGGTGTCTCGTGCCCGGTGGTCTCCCGCATACTCGGGGAATATCAGTCCTTTGCAGGCCTAAAAGTTAATGAGGCCAAAACCATCTTCTTCCCGATTGAGGGGGGTGAGCCTGCGATCCCGGAGACCTGCCCATATCGCGTCTCTATCAGGGAATTCAAATACCTGGGTATACGGCTTGACCCGACGCTCGATGGGTTCCCCCGACTTAATATACAACCAGTAATAGAGCGGTTCATCAGAGACATCCCCCACTGGCAATCTCTCCCCCTGTCCCTAATGGGCCGGGCCGCACTATTTAAAATGATGACCCTTCCCAGACTATTGTATGTACTCCAGAACGCCCCGTTTCCCATCCCCCGGGAAACCTTCGCACTCATCGACAAGAATCTGCGCACATTGCTTTGGGGAGGGAAACAATCCAGGATTGCCCTTGACACGCTCCAAAGATCGGTGTGGGAGGGAGGCATCGGGTTACCTTGCATACGCACCTATTACTTGGCCACACAAATAGGAGTAGTGAATGACTGGATACATGCAGACCCCACACAGCCACACAACCGTATAGAGCTGGAGACCATGTCCCCACTAACACCGCTCCAAATCCTCTACGCCACCCGCGACCAACTCCCGGCGCTGCCCAAAATGTCCCATCATATCCGGAGGGCTTGGCGGGCCGCTCACAAGCTAATTGGCTGGGAAGGCCAACCAACACTGTCGCAACCCATATGGCACAACGCGCTCCTCCCAGAACTGGTAAAAATGGGCCCCTTCGGTCACTGGCTGACCAAAGGAATACACACATTAGCACAAATTATACAAGAGGGCCGCCTCTTGAGCTTTGAGACCATGCGCGAACGATTCAACCTGGCTCCCATGGATCGGTTTCGGCATGCGCAATTGTCCCATGCAATCCGCGCCCAATTCCCCGACACAACGGTCCTACCCCCTTGCTCCCCCATCGAGACCAATATTCTCCCGCAGTACATCTCTTCTAAGGTCACTTCCAGCCTCTATCAGGCCCTTAGCTCATTCGGGACTCCACAACTCGACGGACTAAAGGCAAAGTGGGAAAGGGACCTGGGCCCCCTGGAACCTGAAGACTGGGTAGAAGCATTAATGTCCCCCAGAGAAATTGGGATAGAATCCAAGCTTAGGCTCATACAGTTGAGGATCCTACACCGTTCATATCACTCGCGCACTGCAATGGCCAGATGGGGTGGAATAGAAGACGAGACATGTGTCCGATGCAAAACTGAACCCGCCACCTTCTACCATATGATATGGGACTGTCAGGTGATACAGGCCTTCTGGGTGGAATGTGTTAATACAATCTCAGCCGCTCTGGGGACACCAATTCCCAGGGACCCCAAGATGGTACTATTGGGCATTGGAGGAGAAGTAGACCTGTCCAAACATGAAAAAATGTTCTTGGCAACGGCGCTGGGGGCGAGCAAAAGGCTTATAGCGGCCAATTGGGGGTCGGACGAACCATTGAGCCTGAATCGATGGAGTAACGAGCTGGACCGAGGTGCTACCTTAGAGCGCCGAATTTATAATGCAAGGGGCTGCCCCCGTAAATTCGAGAAAATATGGGGCAAATGGCTAGATGCTCAATAAGTTCTGTGGGTGGGGGTGCACCGGTAGTGATGCTTGCCTTGTTTGCCTGCCTGGTCCTATTGTTGTCTTGTTGTCTTCTGGTCCTTGGCCCTACGGGCCCCGTTGATATGGACGACTGCCTTCAACTTGTATACTGCTGTGATTGCCTTCCACATGTATACTGCTGACTCATGTCTTATTCTTATATGTCTCTTATGTTTTGTTGTTTAAATTCAATAAACAGAGTTATTAAAAAAAAAAAAAAAAGAGTTCAGCAAAGCTCTCACCCTGATACGGTGCGCCATTGTCAGTGCACACAACCGATGGAAGGCCATGGGTGGCGAAGATCTTTTCCACTGCGATCACCACGTCACCAAACGCCAGCGACTCCACAAATTCCACCTCCGGGTATCGCGACCACTCGTCGACCATCACTAGGAAGTGCGTCCCTCTAGATGTAGAGCCGAAGTCAGCATGCACTACTTCCCATGGCTTGGTTCCCCTAGGCATTGTCTCAATGGATGGGTCCCGCTGGGCTGGGGATGCGGCCTGACACCACCGACACGAGGCCACAAACTCTTCTACCCTCCGCTCTAGCTCCGGGAACCACACCTTCTGGCGAAGCCGAGCCTTTGTTTTGGGCGCCCCTTGATGGACCTGGTGGGCGAGAGCGATTATCTGTGGGATCTTCGTCTGTGGCACCACTATTCTGTCGCCTCTCAGCAGGAGTCCCGATTCCGAGAATGCAAGTTCTTCCCGCACCTTCCAGAGCTGTTCCAGTGCCACCCTGGCTTCGCATGTTCGACGGTCTAGCGCTTCAAGCACCGTCTTCCACGCACCTTGTTGCATGGCCAGTCTTAGAATGGCGAAGCACTCGTCATCATTCGACGCCAGCTCCAGCTCCGCCACCTGCATGGAGTTGGGGGTGGCAGACTCAACGACGAGACGAACGTGTTCATTAGCCTCCTCCGCGGACACAGACGCCCAGGCATCCCCACATGGGTGACGTGACAGATAGTCTGCAGCGTTGCTTACACCAGGCCGATACACCAGCGACACGCCGTATTCAAGCAGGGCAAGCATCCAGCGCTCTATCCTTACTGGTGGTCTGGAGGAGGAGCCTGCCATGATGGGTAGCAGTGGTTTGTGGTCAGTGATGACAGTCACAGGACGCCCTAGAATGTATAGACGAAAATGCCTGCAACCCCACAACACCGCCAGGGCCTCCCTCTCGATTTGCGAGTAGCGTTGTTCAGTGTCCGAGAGTGCCTTGCTCGCATAGGCTATTGGCCGAACTTCCTGCTCGCGCCCCACTTGAGTGAGGACCGCCCCCAGACCATAGGGACTGGCGTCCACGACTATTTCCGTCTGCAGGCTAGGGTCAAAGAACGCCATGGTGTCTTCTGCCGCTAGGGCACCCCGGATGTCATCAAATGCCGCCTGCTCGAGGGGCCCCCACTGCCACACGGAGTCTTTCTTGGTTAAAGATCTTAGAGGCTCAGAGCGGGACGCTAGATTCCTGATGAAGCGGCCACAATAAGTGACCATGCCCAGAAAACTCCTCACCTCAGCGACGTTTTCAGGTGGGCGGGCCTCTCTAATGTCCTTCACCTTACGGGGGTCGGGTGACACCCCATCCGCTTTAAACACGAACCCAAAGAACTCGATTGTTGTCCTGAGGAATTCGCATTTCTCTTTGTGTAAGGTGAGTCCCAAGAGACGGAGGCGCTCAAATGTCTTCGCAAGGCGGGCCATGTGTTCTGCCTCTGACTTGGAGTGTACTAAGATGTCGTCACTGATGTTGATGACCCCATCCAGATCTGCTAACGCCCCTCTTATGATATTTTGAAATACTTCCGCTGCAGAGGACACTCCAAAACTTAGCCTCTTATACCGATACAGGCCCCGATGGGTGGTGAAGGTGGTGATGTATCGGGACTCAGGGTGCAGAACCACCTGATGATATCCTGCCCTCAAGTCCAGCTTGGAGAAGAATCTCGCCCCCTGTAATTCTGCAATGATGTCGTCCATGGTGGGGGTTAGGTGTCTCTCTCTTTTGATCGCCTTGTTGGGCAGGCGCATGTCGACACAAATCCTTACTGCATCTGGTTGTTTGGGCTTCCGTGCGACGACAATGGGTGAGACCCAGGGAGTGGGGCCTTCCACCTTCTCAATTATGTCCAGCTGAACAAGGTTGTCCAATTCCTGGTCTACCAGATCCCTGAGGTGAAACGGTATGCGCCGGTGCTTCAGAGCCACCGGTTGTATGGACTCATCAATGTGCAAGCGGACTGGTTCCCCCACCAACTGTCCAATGCCTTCAAAGAGAGATGTGTGCTTCTCCAGGAGCTCCTGGATGTCGTCAAGATATACGTTGTATGCGAATGTCACAATCCCCAAAGCTTCAGCAGCTGCGCAGCAGAGGAGCGTGTTGGTGCTCACCGGCGTGACGTAAAACCTTGCCCGAATGCCTGAGTTGCCATATTGAGTGTCAGCCACAAACACACCATCCAGTGGGATTGGATGGTTGCCACCAAATGTGAAAATGCGCGCTCTCGGTGCCGCCAGCGGTGGCGGTGCCTGCATTGCATCATAGTGTTGCCTGGCCATCACGTTCACGGACGCCCCCGTGTCCACCAACATGGGTACTGAATCCCCATTGACCAGTACATCGCATCTCGGCTGTCTCTTGGAGTGCGATTTCAGCATTCTTACGCATGACACGAAGAAAACATTCTCTTCATCATCTTCTTCCTCCTCACCTTCTTGAGGGGGGCCATCGTCGGCCTGGTCCACCTGGGCAACATTGGATGTTCTCTGGGGGCGGAAAGAGCCAGCCCGGACAGGTCCCCTGGGGACCATTTTCGGGACCGTCGATCTGCACACTCTTGCAAAATGGTCTGTGCCCCCACATCGTCCACACTTCACTCCCGCTGCTGGACAGTCTGCTGGGTGCGGGAGGTCATATCCACATTTTAGGCATGAGGACTGCGCCCCTTGGGGCCGTGGACTTTGAGTATTCATGGGGCGTCTTGATCCGCGACCTCTTCCGACTGCGCATACCTCTTCCACCCTACCAGGGCGCACGCCCGCTTCCATCCTTGATGCCCGCAGCTCCGACACCTCGTGGCACCTCCCCAGTTCTAGGATGCGGGGTAGTGTTATACCAGGCTCGCGCAGGATTTGACGTCTCAGCTTACCAGAGGAACAGCCCTGGATGAGGTGGTTGCGAATCATCTCATCAGGGTCATTCCAAGCACAAGGTGCCGCCAGCCTGCGCAGCCGCCCATAAAACACATCCAAAGTCTCGTCATCTTTCTGTCTGGTGTTGCCCATTAGGAACCGTTCGTAATCCACATTGGCCATGGGCAGGAAGTGATTGTGGAGCGCAGTTTTGGCGGCATCAAAAGACCCATCCGCTGGTTGCAAGGACAAGAAGATCTCGTGCACAGCAGGGCCTGCAGAATACAGGAGAGTGGCCAACTTACTGTCGTCACTCGTCTCCATCGTGGCCCTGAAGTACATTTCCAGCCTGTCCATCCACATCTTCCACCTCTGTCCCAGGCTTGATGGCGTGCCCGAGACATCAAACTCTGGCATTGGCTGTAGGGTACCGGGAGGTCTCAGCAATGGTCTTGGTGGAGGGGCAGGCGGGGGTTGGGCTGGAGCAGCAGCCTGCTGTTGGGCCACGGCGGCCGCTGCACCTTGATCCATGGTGTAAAGCGCACAGGCACCCCGTGATGGGGCCGCAACTTGGACACCAAACACAACCAGTACCTTGATGAGGATCCCAGCCCCTCAGATGATTCAGATGATGTCCAGGTTCGAGGGTTTTCCAGGCAAATGTAGGACCACCAGGTTCCAGACTTCAGCCGGTGTAGGATTGAAGAGTCCAAAAATTGAGCAGGGTAGGCCCCAGTGTGCATCCAGTAGGCCTCCAGGTAGCTCCACCCTTAAACTCGATGAAAAACAGTGAAAATGCAAATGACTTGCATTTCCACCAGCACGTGTTGCAAGCAGTGACTGTCCGCCACTGGATTCTCCAAAAATTGGGTCCGGATCTCTCACAGATGCTTCGTTATGAAGCTGTGAGTTTCCGAGGCCTTGTCGTCAAAATGGCCGCCGGCCACGCGTGTCTCTCCCCTCTCCGCGGCCAACATTCACGGATGCGCTCACACGCGATCATCTGCGCATCTCGGAAACGTTGCCACCTGTCCCAGGGATCGATCCGACTTCGTCGCCATTGTTAGCGGGCGATCCCGCCACCCCCGTGAGCCCCCACACTCCCGTGCACACAGAGACACACGGAGACCGATGCTGTTCGTGTGGGCTCCCCGGTGGCTCTGCTGCCGCCGGGCGACGCCCCTTTATTTATATGGCACGCGACGGAGTGAACGTCACTCCGTCGCGTGCTTGCCCTTAAAGGGGCCACGCCACAGTGACCCTGCCTATCCTTGCAGCCAAAGAGCCAGGAGCAGGTCATGCAGCAGGGTACATCCCCAACACCGTCAATGGGGGAAGAGCGTAGTGACAAGAACGTCCGCCACAGTGGCTGTACCCTGGAACCCACGACAGTGACCTCCTGCCTGGAGGAGTCTGCAGTTGGTGTGATCTGGACTGCAGCCACAGCGAACTCCCGCCTGGGGGAGGCAACAAAGGATGCAACAGCCTTGACCCGGACGCGGCTCACCCTGGAGAGAGTGCTCATGCCCATTGGAGCCTGGCACGGTGCAGCAATTCCCACCACCGTACCAAAGTATGCTGTGTCTGCCAAGGTGATAGAAGATGTGGCAGGCCCTGATCGGTGCCCATGACATCTCCTGCCGCAGCGAGCCTCAATGCGGTGGGGCTGCCGCCAACACTTTAGTAAGAAAGAAATCCTGCCTGGGGGGAACCCGGATGCGGCCCTGCCTGCTGCCGTCAGCCGTTCCCCACCTGGTGGGGGATTCATGGAGAGCGTCCTCTCCTTGCCCACATCCTCATGGAGGACTGGGGGCCCAAAAGACTCCAGACAGTCTTCTGCAAGAAATAAGGACAACTCAGGCCACGACGGAATGACCATCCTGCAGCGTCGGGAGGGGGGGGGGCTGCAAAGACCTTCCACCGGCTCCTTAGCAGTGGCCTGCACGCTTAGCCCAGAAGGGGCAGAGACTTGCTGGTGGGACGACAGCCGATGTGGCCCCTGGTATCCACAGGCATGGCTTTGCCGACTAGTGGAGCCCACTCCACCTTGAGTAAACGGACAAAGAGGGACTGCCCTATGACGATCTGCCAATGTGGCACCTGGAATCCCTGGGTGCAGCTTTGCCGACTAGTGGAGCGCACTCCTCCTTGGGTAAACGGACAAAGAGGGACATGAACTGCCCTATTACAATCTGTCGATGTGGCCCTGGTGTCCCAGGTGTGGCTTTTCCGGGCCAGTGGGGCGATCCCCACTCTCTTGTGGACTAGGAATGAAGGACTGCCCCCATGACAAACCTGCCGATGTAGCTTTGCCGGCTAGTATGGTGCTCCCTACTCTTTTGCTGGACTAATAAAGTTTGCAGTGGTAAAGTTCCAAAGGTGTGCGATGGATGCCAATGTATATATGTGTGTAAATGTATACCATGATGACGAGGTGTGTTTATAATGCAGCGATACCGCAAACGTGCTATGCTTAAAGTTGACTCAGTAGTAATGTGCACTGTAAGCTGTGGTCCTGCGTATGACTCACCTGCTTAAAGAAGGCACAGGAAAATAGCATGCCATCATGGATTGCCAGAACTGCAAGTGGGTCAAGTAGTTACCACCATCACTCACAAGATAATTCACTGAACCACCCAAACGTTGATAGTGGACCCCCTGTAAAGAGTGCACATAGTAGTGTGCCAAAATTACCCTGAATGCAGTGTGAGTTTTAGCGGTCACTGTAACGCATGCCATTTGATATTGTTGTTATTGTGTGAATTATTTGTCTTTACCCTTGGCATGGTATTTTGTGACGTAGGCAACGAGTCACAGGGCTCAGGCTGAGTCACATGTTGAGGGCCACATGCTCACGCTCGGCAGTTGCAGTCTGAAGCCCTGTCGGCGTGGTAATTGCAGCCTGGGGCTGCATGCTGCCAATGGGCCTTCCAGGCTGCCCCACACAGGGGCATCCTCACCTCATGGACAAAGAGGTCCGAGGAGTGTGATGTCACTCCGTCAGACGAATAAATGGGGCGTCACACAAAGGCACGCCCAGTGCATGAGCATAGCCCGAAGCAAGGAAGACGTGTCTCAGAGTGATCATCGCAGTGCTTCCTTGTTCCGTGTCTCGGAGGCCCTTGAAGTCTCATTATAATCATGGACTTGCCTTTTATTTATTTTGTTATTTATTGTGCATGTTTTGGGCGCTTATACAAGTCCATTTTGTTTCAAAGCGCCCGCATGGCAACAGGGAGGGAACATGGGATTGAAAACAATATATACACTGACGGATAAAGACGAACCTACTAGGCCTTGTGAGTATTCAGAACATGCAAGTGAAGAGGGAGAAGATGGCAGAGGGAGTGGGGGATAAGTGCTGTTGTGTTCGTGCTCATGGATGAGCAGCAGATGTAAGTGGCAAGTATAGAAAGTGCTAGGGAGCATTGAGCTGCAATTAGTGGGTAAGAGCAGGCCTACAGTGGCGTAGGCCAGTGGGTGCCGAGGCAGGTGCTGTGTGTAGGCAGTAGCTGGGGCGATTGGGTGTGGGAGGCCAGGGCCCTGAGGACACACACGGACCATGGTCACCAATCACAGCGACTGTGAAGTTAGCAAAGAAGGGAAGGAGGAAGGGAAAAGGAAAGTCTTGAGGAGCTTCTGGAATTTGAGGGGGTTCTGCTCAAGACAAAGAGGAATGGGGAGGCTGTTCCACAAGAGGGAGCCATCTGAGGTAAGAGATCGGCCTCCAGCCCTCTGTTCATACTTGCCAACATTCTGTGACCAAAAAGGCTTTTTCAAGTTTCAAAAATAATTATTTGCATAACAATGACATCACAGGAAAATACAAAACATAAGTTGTTGGCACCATTGAAGCATTATAAAAATACACTACCCATCAAACAGCACAACATGGAAAGATGTTCAAATGTTAAACATGTATAATTATGAATTGTAAATTAACACCAAATTCAATTACACAAAAGGTAATCACACAGAGCTGGTAGGAAACATTTGCCACTGCTCTGTAACAGCAACCTGGGCAATACATATGCATTCCTGCAGTGCAAGTTGAACACTGAATGAGACTGATAACCCCCTCAGTCTGATAGGCAGATGCTGTGTGATGGTGTTATGCTATGCCACTTGCCTTCACTGGTGTTTTACCCAAGGGTTGTACTAGCATACATGCCAGCCCTCCGGATTTAGGCGGGAGACTCCCGACTTTTTGTGAAAAAATATTACTATCTTTCACGTTCTCCCACCTAAATTACTTCTAGCCCCAATGCATCCCTATGGGAAAATGTGCAACTCCCGATTTCTCTGATGAAATCTCCCGCCCAGGTGAGTTGGAATGTTGGCATGTCTGTACTAGCAAGAGTGCAGGACAGAGTCAGTAGCTGTCAGGTCAGTGGATTGGTCTGAGCCCAATCAAAGTAATCACCTACCAGTCCACAGTACATACAGACTAATTCATGTGTTGCATGCTTTGTCCTGCAGCCTGCCTTAGAGTCACATAAATTACCTGCCACTAAAAAGCAGTAGGATCTATCACCCAAATCTGTAGGTGGTAGGACTGCTTAAAAAGCAGTAGCCTAGTGCCTAAATCTGTAGGGTTGGCACTCTGTTTAGTGAAACACTTCACACACACAGCGTTGGTACCAGAGGAACGTAGAGGTCTAGATGGATGTAATGCCCCTGCATACCAGCAATACCCCGGTTTGCATCTCAGTAGTCACATCTGAATCATGCAGTGCCTCAATACTCTTAAGGAGCATGGCAAAAACACAGCTGGGGTTGTACTCCAAATATCGCCTGTTTTTTATTGACTTCACATACTCCTAATGCCTTTTACTAATATATACGTTTAGGATCAGACACGGAATTGCATTATACTTGCAACAATGAATGTAAAGTCACATTCTACACCCTTTAATGTACATCCGTAAATTAGCAAGTTTATAAACTTCTGTGGCTGAATAACAGACATCTGTATTTTGATATTTATAAATACTCTCCCATTCCTACATGGCCGCCACTTTGGTTGTAGGACAGCTCTTAACTAGAGTAAGCCAGTCCTGTAGTTGTCCTTCGACAGTGTCGCTAGCACAGCCCTAGTTGCTCTCCACCTTCACAACATGCACCGGTACAGGCTGTTTCTGCAGGTGGCACGGACACCCTTTCTTTTTCCCCGCACGCTATGTACTTCTACGGGAATACGGAGAAGCCAGAGGCGGAGGCTTCAGGAGGAAAAGGACCTCTCACGGGGGCTGGATGAAGAAGAGGAGCTGGTGTTTCTTGAACTAGCTCCCAGCCCCGCAGAAACGGAGGAAACTGCTGCCTACGAGCGGCGCCTGCAGCTTGAGTACCAGCAGCTACAGGAGGCAGCCGATGAGCGGCGTCGGGAGGCTACAGGAGACAGCACGGGCCCCCAAGCGTACATTCGCGGGCTTCGGTTACAGGTGAGGAACGGCAAGCAGACATCACAGGGTTACAGTTGATTGTAACATGGTTGGCAACTTTTTACATGTGTCTGGAGGGTCGGGGTCACTTATGTGTTTCCCACGACCCCTTGCTCTGCTCTCCAATATTTTGCATAACCACGCCCACCACACTGAAAGGACTCAATATGCTGTGAACAGTGAACCACTACACCGAGGAAACATTTCATTAGAATCGGCAACATCTACAAGTACAATTCACTTTAATGTACCATTTGGTAATCCTTTAATAGTGTAAATAATGTGATTGCTTTTTGACAGGCAAACCGTTCATAGTATCAGTCTCTCGGCGTAATGATATGTCATTTATAACACGCCTGTACACAAGTGTTTATATAATCATCGTTGCAAAGTGGCGGTGTTTCCCTGGAGTGACTTGTGATCTTGAGCAAAAATGATCTGACATCTTGACAGCAGTTCTAATGTCATGTTTTTGCTACCCGTCAGAAAATCCTACCGATAGTAACGTTTGACAGTGTAGAAGAAAAGTGTAGGTACATTTGAATGGGTAGGGGATTTGCACATTTGACAGGCTATGCAGAGGTACGAAAATTTGACAGGGTAGGAAAATCTGGCAGCATGTAATGTCATGTTTTTGCTAACCCTCAAAGTTTCCACACAATCATTAGTAGTCACAGTGACTTTGCCTACCAGGGGCTGCAACAGCTCCCCCCGCATCCACGATTGGCTGCATGCACAGTCGGGTTGAGGTGCAAAGTCAGTGCTGGGTGCGGTCCCATAACTGGAATTGCATGGGTTGCTGCAGGAATGGCATGTGTATTGAGCCATGTGTAGGTCCCAGTCTGGGAAAAGGGGTGGGGCGCAGGTCATAAGTGAGGTGCTTTGTGAGAGCCTTTGGAAAATTAAGTGTTGGACTCAGTGCTGGAAATGAGAAACATTTATTGGGGGAACCTGTTCATCCTTAGCGGCGGACCGTTTGGAGGAAGGGGCGGGGCCAAGGGCCACGATCCCAAACTTGGTCACGTAATGCAGCATCTCTTCATAGAACCCAAAGTCACTTTGCACTGCAAAAATACACTTTGCACCGCTCTGTGAATCAGGCTCTGGTCTAGCTATATTATGCCCGCCCGTGCAGTAAGGTGTTCTTTCTGTCCGACAAATTTGATGAGGTGGTAATGACTTTGGATGCTGTGCCTGAACCTCATTACTGCAACTTCTCTGGTTGAATACGTAGTCATGGTTTGGTTTGGCTTCTTGATCATTTATCTCGCCACAGTAAAGTTGGTTTCACAGGGTCAGTGCTGTGATGGGCTGCAAGTAGTGGTCTCCTGCCCGTGCATGGGATCACTGTTCCTTTTTATTAAGGAGGTGACATGCGTTTCCACATCACTGCCTGCATGCGTGCGCACATGTAGACGTAGGCCATCACATGTACAATGATGGAGGCTGCAAGTTCGATCTGCATCTGATTCATTACAGGAGTAGGCTGGGGCAATATAGACGGGCCTTGGATATTAGGGACAGTCTGTATAGGTTTGTTGCAGCCGTTAGAGACAGGCTACATTTGTTGGAACATCCATTTATTGTGAAGCAATTATAAAACAGCCCTGGGAAGCGGCTATTATCGTGGCCCTTATGCCAGGGGTCCGTGACAGTTCGTCACAAGGGAGAGACAGATTTATTTATTTATAGCATCTCCGTACCACACAGTACCAGGGCACTGTACATAGGAAGGGAATGCAGGCAAATAGTTCAAGGGCCTGATTTATAGAATAAGCGCAAAGTAGTCTGCGCCTACAATAACTTTTTACGCAACTGTGCGTGAAAATGTCTGCACGAACCACGTGTTTATGGAACCCGAAGCACAAAGTAACCCGACTTGCAAATCAAACCAAGCTGCACTAAGAACACCCACAACACGCCCCGCGCAAACCAAACCCGCTGCCAAAGACCAACCTATGCGCAAACTTAAACGTCCACCTCTGTCCTACAATCCAGCACCCCTGAAAAACTGCACATGGTCCTCTATAAGTCATGGCTGCAGCCCAGCAAAACCGCACAAGGTCCCCGTAAGTAACGGCTGCACTCCTGCAAAACCGCTGACTGTCACCCCTACACCTGAAGAGAAGCCCCGCAACGCTCACACCAAAAAAAAATACACCCCCTTAGGGAAAGAGGCCCAGCACACTTCTTGCAGGGAGAACAAGGCTTATTCTCATAAGAAAACCAAGTATGTGATAGCAAAGAACTCTGCTGCCACGGAGTGCTCTGTCAAAATCAGCATGAGCAATAGTTTTTAAAGGAAAAAAGCGTCCCAACTGACCCACATAGCTGGTTGGTGCGACCCTAGGCATAGGTGGCCTGCTCCATAGGGAATGCCAGGTCATTGGTCCCAGCTTCGTCTGCTCATCTTCTTCCATGTGGGATTCTTCTTCATACGTCATCAAGCGCAAAGCCCCTAATTTGCAATCACTAAAACAATTCAGTAGATTTCGTATCTGTGGCCTAATGTGCACCTGGTACTGCAGACATGGGAGCACAGGCTACTTTCGACATCACGATAACTCTAAACCCCTGCTCGATCCCAGACTTGTCTGTGCCGTTCCAGTTCTTCCCAGCCTGAGCTTAAATGTTACTTTCCCTCCCTAGCAGCTCGTAGCACAAATCACAGGGACCTCAGGTGGGGTGAACTCTCCTTTCTGTTGTGATCCTTCTGATGGACTTGCTCACTAACAGATTTATGGTCAGTGGTCTGGGGTTGACGGGTACACTGGAATGCTGGGTTCTTGGGATGAGGGCATCTGGGCACTATAATTTAGGATTTGGACTGGTGAAGGTTGGAGGCATGGCCTTCTTTCTAGTGGGATAACTTCTCGCAGGGCGCTTTCGGCACCCTCCTGGCCTTGCAGGGCGCATTCCTTCTGGGATGCAAGTGATAATAATATGAATCAATGAGGGGTTTATGAATCTCCGCAGGTTTGGTCTTTCTCACTGCTGCCTAAGCTCCACCCAAATGCAATGAAAAGTCGTGTTGTCGAGGTTGTACTTTAAGGCCCTCTTGACGTCTAATGAATGTAATGCTGTTTCCGCCAGACATTTTGGAAAAAAGGTGGGCAACATGATCGTTGCATTCTTGTGATACTCAGTTGGTACTTTAGGTATAAAGTGAGTATTGGTGGAGAGGATTACCCTATCCCTAGCGAATCTTGGAGTTTTTAACTCCTTCTGGAGGAGGTTATTGCCACTAGGAAGGCCAACATCCAAGTTCCAAAGTGTATGTGTGTTGTAGCCAGCGGCTCGATGGTGACTTCATGAAACCCGCGAGAACGAGGTTTAAACTGCACACAGGCAGTTTTCTTTTTCTCTGGTGAAAATAACAGAACAGCCCTTTCATAAAATGTTTAAGCACTCTGTCACTGAAAGGGGCGACTTTCCTCTGCATCTAGTAAATCTGTTCTTGTTTTGCTTTCTTTTGTTTAGCTTTCTTAATGAAATGGGGCGTTATTTGCCATCTGGTTTCTTTACTACAAAATACCTGCAGTACACGCCTTTTCCTTTTAGATGAGATGGTACACTTTTGATAGCTTTTTGGTGAGCATTTGTCAATCTTCTTGTTGTAGGACCTGTAGTTGCGGGTGGGCCAGTGCTTTGGGGGGCATGTGTTTTTGTTTGCGCTTGAACTCCCAACAGGTGGCCGTGCTGGATGAAATCTAGCACTCATCTGTCCCTTTGAATTTCCAGCCAATTGTTGTTGAAAGAATTTCTGTCTTTGGAGAGACTAACACGAGGATTCCTATCGGCAAAGAAGACGGATGAAATATGAGGGGATGCTGCTGGGGCTGAGCTATACACTCAATGTCCCATTGGTAGGGACCAAAAGCACACACAACGATGTGGGTAGGAGTGTCCATTTTTCCTTAAGAAATTTATTATAACATAGGTAACCAGGGATTCCCAGCCGGACGACAGGTAATATTCACAGCATGTGAATCTATGAAAGATCCAATGCTGGAGAAAATGTAAAAATGCAGCGGTAGGAAAACTTGACAGGGTAGGATAATATGACAGCAAAGGTCATCATTTTTTCCTACCCATCAGGGATTACTACCTGCAGGAAAATGGGGGCAACATGTAGGTAGGGGAAGTGGGAACTGCGACAAGTGACTGCTTTGCCTGTGGGATTAAGCTGTCGGTCAACAGGTAAGTATGTACTCTGAAATGGGCGAAGGCCAAATAAAGAAAAGGGGAAAAGAGAGGCAGGGGTGGAAAGGAGGGGAGTTACGAGTTAGAGAGAGAGATTTAAGTGAGGGAAAGTGTTGGTCAGCGGTTCCTGCTCTGCACAGCATTATGCTTGCAGTCTTATATGGATTAGCCGCTGTGAATAACAATATCTTTGCAGTTGTGTGAGTGGAGGAACAGGCTGCCATCAACACTATCACTGTGCGTGGACTGCAGAGCGAAGATGCTGTCAGGAAGTGCGTTCTCGCTCGTGTCGTTTGCCTGGGTGACCGGACGAGGTGGCAAATCATTTCTTCACTGGCACAGCCATGACCCAGTGCAGAGCAGTATCCGGTCACTGTGATGTCATGTACACGGAGCACCCGACAGTTTACTCTTGCCATATAAAGCACGACACAGGTGCTTCTCTGCCACACACCACTTGTGTCAAGTGTTTTTGTCAGGGGTATAGTGTTGTGGGTTGGGGGTGTCGGGTAGGGTGCTGCAGGTTCCGGGGGCGGGGGGAGTACCTGAAGCAGGGTACGGGTTATGTATTTCCTAAACCTTCTTGTGGAGGGCCGGTTGTGGATTGATATGATAGATGATATGGCATTTATAACGCACCTATACACAAGTTGATATTTTATTTCTATCGCGCTCGTACACAAGTGTTTCAGAGCACGACAAGGCAAGGGAGGGGAACAGGGGAGAACAAAACGGCGATCTTACTAGGCCCAGTGGCATTGAGAACGCGCAAGTGCATGGGAGAGGGGGGACGGGAAAAGTGCATGGAAGGGGGGTGAGGTGGAAAGTGCGAAGCAGAGGAGAAACAGATAAATAACCATAAATAAATAATAAAGGCAACAAACAGTGGTAATGCAGCCAGCAATTTGCAAGTGCTAGGTTTAAGGCAGCAGACAGGGTAGGTCCGATAAGTGCAGGAAGAAAAAGGGGGGGGCTGTATTGGTACAGATACAGACCCCACGGAGGCAGTGCGGGAGGGTGACCGGATGAGCAGGTACTTGGGCCCAAAAGACAGAGGGTGGCCAGGTGCACGGTGCCAAGAGAGAACAGATCAGCAGGGGAGAGGGGGAGCGAAGGCAGAAGAAAAGAGGAAGGTCTTGAGGTGCTTCCGGAACCGGAGATGGTTCTCCTCCAGTTTTAGAATGGCAGGGAGGCTGTTCCAGAGGGAGGCCCCAGCCGAAGACAGAGATCTACCCCTAGCTCGTTTCTTAGAAAAACGACTGACCCTGAGTGAGTTGGAGGTAGAGGAGCGAAGAGCTCGAGAGGGGAGGTATTTGCGGAGGGATAGCTGAAGGTATTTTGGACCCAGGCCCCAGAAAGCCTTGTGGACAATGCAGAGGGTTTTGAATTTAATCCTTGCATCCACTGGGAGCCAGTGAAGAGATTTCAGAGCTGGAGAGATACGATCCCAGGGCTTGCGGCCAAGGACAAGTCTCGCAGCCCTGTTCTGGATTAGTTGCAGAGGGCGGAGAGTAGAGGCAGGTAGATTTAGAAATAGGCTGTTACAATAGTCCAAGCTACAGAGAACCAGAGCTTGAGATACCATGAGCTTCTGGGGGAAGGCGAGGAAAGGCAGAGTACCTCTGAGGAGGTGCAGTCGGAAATTTGACTTTTTAGAGACCTCGGAGATGTGGGCGGAGAAGGAAAGTGTGGAGTCAAAGATGGCAAGGGAGGGGGAACAAATGGAAGACAGACAACAGTCTTACTAGGCCAGGTGTCATTCAGATCGCGCAAGTGCATGCAAAGGGGGAAAGGGAGAAGTGCATGGGGGAAGGGAGAGGGGAAAGTGCAGTACATGGGATAGTACAATAAATAAATAAAAACGGACAGCAGGTGGCAAGTGCAAGTTAAGTGCAGACATAAGTGCTGGTAGGGGGACTGTAGGGATACAGAAAACAGTCCCCAGGTGCAGGGTTTACCAGGGAGGCAGTGCAGGTGTGCAACTGGCGGGGCCTGGGCCCGAGATCAAAAAGGTGGACAGGTAACCAGTGCAGTTTCAGCCAGGAATTCAGCAGGGGAGACGAGGAGAGAAAGCAGAAGCAAAGAGGAAGGTTTTGAGGTGCTTCCGGAACCGGAGATGGTTCTCCTGAAGTTTCAGGGAGGCAGGAAGGCTGTTCCAGAGGGAGGCCCCTGTGGAAGAGAGAGATCTACCCCCAACTCGTTGCTTGGAGAAGCGACTGACCCTCAGGGAGTTGGAGCCGGATGAGCGAAGAGCTCGAGAAGGAAGATATTTAGGAAGAGAGAGTTGAAGTTATTGCGGCCCCAGGCCCAGAAGGCCTTGTGGACAATGCAGAGGGTTTTGAACTTAATCCTCACAGCCACTGGGAGCCAGAGTTTTCAGTCCTGGAGATACGATCCCTGGGCTTGAGGCCAAGGACAAGTCATGCGGTCCTGTTCTGGATAAGTTGCAGAGGGCGGAGAGTAGAGGCAGGCAGATTTAGATAGAGGCTGTTAAAATAGTCCAGCCTAGAGAGAACCAGGGCTCTGGGGACAGTGAGCTTCTGGGGGAAGGAGAGGAAAGGAAGAATACCTTTGAGGAGGTGTAGCTGGTAGTGTGACTTCTTAGAGACCTCAGAGATGTGAGGAGAGTGTGGACTTGAAGATGACCCCGAGGTTTTTAGCCTTGCAGGTGGAAGGAGGAAGAGGGCCAAGAGAGGCCGGCCAGAGAGCTGCAGGGAAGGAGGGAGTGGGTGTGCCGATGAGTAGAATCTCAGTCTTACTGGCATTAAGGCAGAGATCACTGGTGGCACTCCTGGATAGCAGACAGTCGGAGATGAGGGAAGGAGAGAAGGAGGCCGAGGGTAGCCTGAAAATGAGCTGGGTATCATCCGCATAGCACTGAAAATTGGGGCAGAGAGCGGTGATGCGGTGGGCAAGGAGTGCCTGGTATTAAACAGCCAGGGAGAGAGGTTAGATCCCTGGGGGACACCACAGGTAGAGAAAAATATATCAGAGAGGAAGGACCCAAGTTGGACCTGGGAGGGTCGGTCAGAGAGGAAAGAAGTCGGCCACGCCAGAGCCTGACCAGTGATACCCAGGTTATCAGGAAGGCGGTTGAGCAGGATGGCATGGTTGACAGTGTCAAAGGCAGAAGAGAGATCCAGCAAGATGGGGACGCAAGGGGTGTTAGTCAAGGTTGGAGAGCAGGTCTTCATGGATGTTCGGGAGAGCAGTTTCCGTGCTTCTGGCAGCTCTGAAGCCAGACTGATGATCATGAAGACAACCAACAGATTCAGTGTGGAGATTAAGCTGGGAGATGGCCAGTTTCTCCTTGAGCTTGCCCAGGAAGGGAGTGATGGAGATTGGGCGATAGTTAGCCGGGCAGGAGGGGTCGACAGAGGGTTTCTTAAGAAGGGTGCACAAGGGAGTGCTTTAGGGGGGATGGGAAGACTCCAGTGGTGAAGGAGTGATTGCAAAAATCAGCCAGGGCAGGAGCCAGGGAGTCGATGTGGTCCTTGATAGTTTTTGAGGAACAGGGATGAACCTGTTTCGACGAGCCTTTCATAGATCGGACTTGTCTGCAGACCTTGTCTGCAGAGAAAAGGGGAAAGGCAGAGAAGGAGGGAGGGGGTGGCTGCAGAAGGGCCAGAGGAAGAGCAGGGACTAGAGGGAGGGAGGGAGGGAGGCGATAGGAGGAGAGTGAGGACAGGGTGTCCTCAGTTTTTGAAATGAAGTGAGAAGCCAGTGCCGTGCAGAGGGCCTGCGAAGGGGCAGGAGAGGTACAGACTGCGGCAGGATTGCCCAGTTCCTTGCAGATTTTAAAGAGTTCAGCCGAGTTGTTAGATGCCGCAGAGATGGATGGAGAGCCGGTATTGCCTTTACAGCAGGCAGCAGGCCAGTTTGTCAGAGGATGAACATGAAGCATGCCATTTCCTCTCGGCCACCCTGCACTTGCGTTTTAGGGTGACAAGGTCTGAGTCATACCAGGAGTTGTACTTGGCTTTGGGCTTCAGGCGGATTCTCATGACGGGGGGGGGGGGGGGATAACAAGAGTATCAGATATAGAAGAGTGGAGTGTAGAGAGGGCTGTGTCAGGGTGAGAGTCAGCCAAATGGGGATGAGGGGGTGAGAAGGCGATGACGAAAGCCTCAACTGACACACGCTTCATGGGTCGGATGACTGAGAAGGTGGGTGGCAGTGATGGAGGTGGCTTGGCCTGAGGGGTAGGGAGGGTGAGGTGGGAGGATAGGAGGAAGTGATCACTCCAGGAGAGAGGAGAGGGACAGAGAGGAGAAGATCTGAGGAGATCAGAACATCGAGAGTGTGCCCTGCAGAATGAGTCTGGCCAGAGGGGGGAATGGTGAGTGAGAGAGAGTCACAGAGGTCGCGGAGGAGTCCAGAGAGGGGACAGGAGGCATCCAGGTGGATGTTGAAGTCTCCAAGAAGGATGAGTTGATTGGTTGAGGCAGGAGTGAGGAGGAGAGGTCCGCCCACTGAGAGAGGAAGGAAGAAATCTGACCAGGTGGCCAATAGATAGTAGCCACATTAAGGGAATGGCTAGGGGAGAGAGAGAGCCTGCAGACAAGGCATTCAAAAGAGGAGTAGGTCTGCGTAGGAGTGACGGAGGCAGGACTCCACTCAGGGAAGATAAACTCAGGGAAGATGAGGGCTACACCCCCACCAGAGCGATTGGGCCTGGGCGCGGAGAGGATCTTGTAGCCGTCAGGTAGGAGCGTGTCAAAGCTGGTGACAGAGCTGGCTGTGAACCATGTCTCAGTGAGACCGAGGACATTGAGGTCAAGTTCGTCAAGAAGGCGGCAGATAACAGAGGAATGTTTGACAGCAGAGCGAGAGTTAAGAGTGGCAATGTGGAGAAGGTTGCCATCCTTGAAGAACTTCCGGGGAGGGGTACAGATCAGAGGTACGCCCTGCAGAGGTGTAGAAGGAGCCCGAGAGGGCGTAGGGAGGGAGGGGAAAGGCAAGGTAGCCAAGGAAAGGGGAGGGGGGACAGCCGGAGAAGAAAGGAAGTTGATGAGGCGTGGGAAGCGTCTATCAAAGAGGTGAAGCTTGGCCTGATGGCCTTGGACCAAGAGGGCCCCATTAGAGTAAACATTAATGATGACCTTAGAGGAAAGGAAGGAGGACAGGAGGCTGTCCCAACGGGTGCCACCATTAATGGGAGAAGAGGAGAAAGGAGAGAGCACAGACCATATGAAGGATCCATAAGTCAGGTGAAGGAACGACAAGGAGGATAGGGAGGTTTGGGTTGGAGACCAGGATGTCCTTTTTAAACTTCTTCCTACCTGATTTATTGAGGAGAGCAGGATAGTCAATAGAGAAGCAGTTAGAGAAGATAGGAGAGACAGAGAGCACCATAGAGTAGGTGGGAGAGGAGGGGGTGGAAGGAGAAGGGGAGACACTGGCGAGAGTAGGCAGACAAGATAGCGAGCGGCAATCAAGTTGCGCAATAGGACAGACTCTCATGGTTAAAGAGCTCACAAATGCTCAACTTTAGAACCGGTAAGAAGCCACCTAAACTTGAGAATCCTGAAAGGGGAGAAAAAGGCCTGGTTTTCACAGTGCAAATCTTTTTTTTTTTATTATTATTATTTTTTTTTTTTAAATACTAATACAGTGAGTTCTACAACAACACTGGGGACAGCACAGCTGTGTTTAAGAGTCTGAAGGTGGGGTAGGCAGGGAGGCTAGTGGGACTAACCTGTGGAGACTGACTTGGATCTGGCGTCCCCTGCGGACACCTGCAGACATAACAGGAGCTGCAACCATGGGAGCCGCCCTTTGCCTTAGGGGCCCTTAGCCGTGGGGCTGCCGGGCATGGACTGCCCTAGTAGCACCTGTAATGAGGGGGGATGTGCACCAGCCAATCGGGGTGGGCTGGGAGGGCTCTGAGGCGGGAGGGAGGGAGGGAGGGAGGGGACACCTGCATGACCACGGAAGGGGAAAGGGGGCAGGGGAGCACACACGAGGGAGGAAAACATAGCAACAAACAAAGCTTTTTAAAATACACACAGCCCACGGAGGAGTGGAATACCTTGTTGTGGAGCCTGCAATCACCTGCTCAGCCCTGGACGGAAGTATCATGCACAGTGAACTGACTTCTAGGCTACCTGCATTCATGCAGAAACACTGCCTGGGGACTGGATGGGACCCTGGCGTATAAAGTGCTGCTAAGTATCGCACACCTGGTGAGAAGTGCTGCTTCCCTCCCATACAAGTGTCACATGGTATCCATTGATGTATCGAGAAATAAAATGTAACGAAACAAAAATACCCAAAAAACACATTCTTTCAAATAAATATATATGGGGGTGAGGTAACGGAGTAAGATGGGTGGGAGGGTTTTAGGGTGGGGTAATTGACATGGGGAAACCGGGCTTGAGGGCAAACTCCCCAAATAAAAAATAAAAATAAATCAGTATTTTTCAGTGTTTACGTTTCATAATTATTTTTTTCAGTGAAACATTTTTCAAAAACATCACAGTGAACCCTGTCCCACCCATGACGAGAAGTCCTGCCCCGCCTCTCTCCACAGAAAGAATTGCATTCACGCTGAACCCAACACTACAACTGACAGCACATTACACATCCCATGTTGCAAACCAAAGCTATCAGAGCAATTTTCAAGACACTCACTATGGAAGACCTCACTGCCATCCATGCATCCCTCAAGATCGCACCGTATGTGCCTGGCTGCCTCCGTACTCGAGACCCTTTCCGACTGAACACTCCCCCTTACCTGACTATTATTAACCGCTCCCAGCAGGACACAACAGTATTAGTTTGTCAGGCAAGTGGCCTTCATAAAATCATAGTTGGCTAGCCAAACCCTCTGATTGGGTGTGTAGTTCTTTGGTGACTTCTAGCTAATTAGAATTAGGAGAGACGTTCTGTTTGAGCTACAAGTGGAATAGGGGCACAAGGGTGCAAGGCTGTTTGCCTAGAAATGCACCCCAGTCAAAAATGTTGAGTGTAATAGAATGGATACAAAATAGATATAGTGTATACAAGGCATACATTTGTTTCCAGAAATTGATTAGCAGAGTTTGCTTATTAAAATGTTCTTGATTAGCAATGTTGTACTAATATGTTTAATGTCACCAGAAGTTATTTGCATCCAAAACATTAAATGAGCATCAATACATCATTTTTGTGTACCGCTGTTATTAATGAGACGAATCAGGCCTTGCAAATTATTTAAAATTCCACTAGTAGACCTGCAGGTTAAGTACTTTAGTTTACCTACTAGACCTTAAAGAAATGCACACAACCTATAGCAACGGGTTACAATGTAAATGTGCTTTCTGTAAAGTGGTGCATGTCACCACAAACCCACTTCATGTTTGGCACACTGCTGTCAGCAATGCCAAACATTTTGACATTTACTGAAAAAAAGTAAATGTTACATAAAAGTTTCAAACATCCCCTGCAAATGGGAGTGAGCGAGTGGACTTTTCAAGCTCTAGTTGAGTGTCTGTAAAAGTTTGGTTGCAACAAGATATGATAAAAAGGGTCCGAAAACAGTTTAGCAAGCTCTCTCTGTAACGCTCACCTGATTCCCACGGAGGCGCAGGTCTGGCTTCGAGTGCTGGTGCTTCTTCAATGGTGAAGCGCAGAACCCTGAAGATGGACAGGAAGGGCCCCTCTACTCTGGCTTCTCTGGCTTGCAGGAATATTCCCCTGTGCGTGAAAAGGGAGTATTACCTACTGACTGAGTTATGCTCAAGCCTCCCACTCTCCTCCAGCCCTCCACGATACCCTTCCACGATTCCCCATGAAGTTTCTCCTTAGGGTCAAGAAGGATGAGCTCTCCATCCTGCTTCTGATGCAGGGGCGCGTTGAAACCCAGTTACTTCACTGGATTGAGGATTGATGGGAGTTCAGGTAAGCTTGACTATTCAGGTAAGGCGCTGTAAAAGTTCTGCTGCAAGTTCTAAAGTCCAAGCTTAAAAATAATGTTCATTGTCTTGTTGCAGAATGCCGGAGATATGGCGCTGACCCGAAGTGAAACGTGCAGTTCCGGATGAGCGCTCGGGTAATGTCTTTGCATTCGCTCATTCAATGTCTTTGTCTTTTTTCCCCGTAGGGGCCGGGGTCCGGAAAATGCCTGGAAGCGCCAAAACCCGAAATGAAATGGGAATGACCCAACAGGTAAGTCTTAGAAGGGAACTGAGCTTTTCCTATTCCTTTCCTTCTCTCACCTTGTACTTGTCTTTTTCTCTCTAGGCTCTGGGAAGTGGCTATGGATCCGGATGATCGCTGCTGAAGATGGAGGAGTCCAGGATAGGTGAGTGAAATGCAGCGCTGCAGCGATCGTAGCGAAATGCTTTTAAAATGTCTTCCTTTTCAGGATCGTCGGTGTGATGTCTCCGTGGTGCTGATTTAGCAGGTAAGGTCTTTTGTCTCCCTTTGCAGGTGACCCAGGATACTGACGGGCGTGGCTGAGGTCCAGATGCAGGAGCTGACACGGTGAGCGTCCAGCTGCGAGGAGCAGAACAACGCGAAGCGTGAGTTGCTGATCGGGTGTGGTTTAAATAGCTTTGGAAGAAGTTCCCAGTGTGTATCCTTCCACCGATCAGGTATGTATCCCTCCCCGACCACACCCGGGTGGAAAGTAGTCCCACAGGTAAAGTAGTTCCATTCAGGCCTCAAGAGGACCTGGATGTAGCAGCATGGTCTGCATCAGTTAAGTGCACATTAAAACACTTGAACACATGTCTAGCTTTATGAGCCTGGCGCCTAAGGCGCCAGGACAGGGGTCCAAAGGGCCCCAACTTGGGCCCGCTGGCACTCCCCTGGGGGAAATGATGCCTGCCTCTGGGGTTGCTGGGTCGGACCTGGCTCCTTGGAGGTAGGCATCATGACACTCTCCCGCAGGTGCTAATATATAATGCAATCCTAATCATAGTGCAAAGTGAGCTCTGCAGGCTAACTTCAGGGTGTGGTATTGCAGTAGATGTGTCAATATACTGTTTGGATGGAACTATTGATCGTTCTTTTGCATAAACATCTAGTTTGCCTTTTGTATTCATTATGTTGGAGGAAAGAAAGTAAGAGAATAAGCAAAGTAGAGGGCATGGCAGGCAGGGAATTGGTCAAACTAGATGGAATATTGTAGTTTACTGCCACCTCACTTTCAGGGTATCTGGTATAAAACCTCTTGTGCGTTGAGCACCTGTTGCACAGATATATGCAACTAGCAGGTCACAGAATTAGATGTGCTATTAAAAGCAGTTGGCCATGGGATCATGTACATTTTCAAAAATGTTCACTCGTCAATGTGATGCAAATAAATCTAGTGGACACTGAGCTTTAGATACACTAGCCTAAACTTTACTGTAAATCATGGAGGCAATGCAGTGTTTTACAGAAGCAATACTGTAGTTAGGGATTATGCAACAATTTAAATTGTTAGGGATGGAATTGCATGATAGTTTTTAATAAAGTTACACATACTGGTCTTTGTCAAAGAGGATATAGTTAGCTAATAAAAGAATCATCCCAATTACTTCTGGTTTTCAGTTGTTTGGAGAAAAAAAAGAAATCTTGCCCACACAGCCCTTTGGCACTTGGAGTGAAGGAAATACTCTCTCTCCATTAGCCCCTTGGAATTTGCAGTGAACGGAGAAGATGGTGGCAAGAGCCAGAGAGGAATTCAGTGTGAGCAGAGCTTTCATTGAACTGGGTGACTTGAATAGCTAACTTTGCTACACAAGTGTCAATTTAATTATTAGCAAGACGACAGAATTACATAGCAAATTGGTATGGGGCACTGCTGATTTTATGCCCAGTGTATAGTTTATGAATTATCTTCTTTAGCACTACCTTAGAACCACTCCCTACATTACCACACCCATATCATTGCCTTGGAGACAGGAACCAAGCTACAGAATGGGGGAGCATAACCAATAAGCAGCAACCAAGGGGAATTTAGGATGCCCGTCCTCGGTGGGTGGGTACCTGTACAAGAAACCCAGGGAGGCACCCAAAACCCTAAACCTAGCCATTCAGGCCTGGGGCTGGCAAGGGTGCCACAACCTCATGTCCACAAACAACTAGCCAATTACAGAGGAAAGCCACCTCCACGCGCAGCGCCAGATGATTAAATCAAGGAAGAACGTACGGCACACAGGAAAAGATAGACAATGAGCAAAGGTCCAAAACAACTCAGTAAGAAAAACCCCATTAACCGACTCAAAACCTCAATTTCTGCATACACTTCTCTAACACAGACATAACCACCTCCCTGCACAGCAACCCGCACGCACTTCACCACACTGCAGCAACAAACAAATAACACATAGCCATGCACAACAGCACATGGGAATTGTACTGACCGGTAAACCGCACCCAAGCTCAGCGAACGGTGCAAATCGAACTGAAGCTGTCAACAGACATCACAACTCTCGCTCTACCTATTCCTGCTATACCCTACTAAACCCCCACACCTTTCTTCCAGATCCACCAGAACGACACAGGATCACTCCGGTGGTGATAGTGCGCGGTACAAATGCCCTTTAACATTTACTACTAAGGAGTTCTCCAGGCTGAACTTGCAAGGTATAGCAAGATAGTTTCTACTGAACCGTATCTGATGTTCCTTCCCACTCTGTTATTCCTGTCAGCAAACATAGATGAGCATGACACCATTTGCTTTATTGGCCTACATTCGGTATAGTTGAAGGCCATTTGTAGCAGGAGAAGTTAAGCTGATTTGACCAATGTTGACGCAAAGAAGCAAAGTAGTAAAGTAATCAAGTTTTATGCAGGGTTTTTTATTTTTTAAAATGAAGGATGTATTAACAGAAAAAATTGTAAAAGTAGTGAACAACATTTCTTTTTTGTGACAACTCTGAAACAGTGGCACTCTGAAGCAGGTTGGTGTGAAAATCAGGTCACCCACACAAGCCAATGCTGAATGCTTCACTGAGGATGACTTCTCTCTAACAGTAAAGAGAGGAAAAACGTAAGGCTCAACAAAGGGTGGGATGCATACAATAGCCAGCTAAAGATAAAGTATGACAGCATGAACTTATTCATCAATCATTTTATTTATTGGGTATTTATAATGCGCCTATACAGCAAATGGTTTTTCAAGGCACATATATAACAATAGTGTGAAATGCAAAACTACAACGTACATTTAATCACAGTAAGCATAATGGTATACGAGTTCATGGCCAGGTGTCCCCGGCAAATGATAAATCTGTGTTTCATCTGGGCTATGTGAGAAACCTGAGGACGTTCCCAAATTTACTTTCCAGGCATCCTTTGACAAAGTATATCCCACCTGGGAAATCCTGGGTTACAAGAGTCAGGAAGACATAAAAGCCTGGGTCAAAGGAAAAGAAGAACAAGTTACTTGCACACGTAACGTTGTTTCAGTTGGCTTTTTTCAGCTTTTTGCAGGACTTCTCGACTGCCTTGTGAGCTTGGGCTTCTCTCCTCTTGAATCTGGGAATTATTTTCGACCACATGATCCCAGTCCTCCCCCCCCCCCTCCAGCCCCCCCAAGCGAGCCGCTAATCTTTGCAGTGACACTATTATCTTTTTTAGAAATGACCCTCGTCCTGCGCCTGTCAAATTGTTGCCGCCCAGGTGTACTACCAAGATCCCTGTTTTTTTGCACCTCTGTAAGGGGGCCTCCACATATTCCTCGAATTGTCCCCATCTCATTCCTGGTTTCCCCCACCATTGTACTTTGAATGCACTTGCTGTGATTGCCTCTATGGCTGCCCACCTCGATTTGGCCCTTGATACGAACAAGTGACCGACCACCCACACAGATCTGCTTGCCTTGTTTGGGCCACCTGTGGGGGCCGGGGGGTAGATTAAGTACACTTTGATTCTTTACTCTTGATTCTTTACATTATTTTACCCGTTGTGACCAGCAGACCATATAAAATGTCTGCCTTTCCATTCAGAATGCCTCGGATGTCCTTTTTCTTTTGCCTGTCCCCCTTGGCCCCCTCACATTGCAATCAATTCCATTCTTGGCCAAAACTCCCCAGCCTACTGTCCTAGAGGTGATTGTCTTGCCCTTGCGGGTTCTCCTGGGCTGGAACAAACACTGTTCGTGGGGGGAGCCAAGCTATATAATTTCCGTTAGGCGCCCTTGGAGATTGGCCTCAGAGGTGCCACTAGCGCGGAGGGGGCAAAACCCCTCCCCTCTTTTCTCAAAGCTTGCTTTTGCTGCATTGTTGGTCATACTGACCAAAGATTTGCTGTGTTTGACCTTTACCAGTATCAATTACACTGCAGATCTGTTGTGCTGAACCTTTCCGTAATGATTACATACCCACAGACTCATCTCACAGCTTGCTGGACTCACTTCTGCATTGTCGGAACTGCTGCCATAAAACTACCCCTTCACTCTTTCGTGTAGTGGCGTGTGGGATTCTCTCCTTATGAGGTCCCGTATCCCGCCACCCCTAGGGGGACTATTGCGCAGCGGGCTCACCTGCCTAGCCCACAAGGAAAGGCTCCTCTCTGGGGAGAAATGATTGAAACATGTGATTCGTCAAAATTCACATACTGTGACAATCACTTTATCCACTTCCAACTCACTAGAAGATCCATTTGACAGTGAAAGCATTTCCCTGCAGCAACTGTGGCCAGTAATTCACTGCAGGATTCAGACTAGCCATTACAAGAGATCTCACAGGGGCAGGAGAATCTCTAAGTGCACAAAGTGTGAGGCATACTCTAGCCCTGCCTCAGCAGATCCATTCTGGGGAGAATCTATACAAGCGCACAGAATGCGGTAAGCACTTTAAACAGAAGTCACACCTTTGGGTACATCAGAGAAAACACACAGGGGAGAGACCCTACCGGTATACACTGTGACAAATCCAATGGAGTCATCACTGTTTGCCCAGCGGTGACCTCCTCCCATGCAGCCAACGGACGGCAGGCGCTTCCTGATCCTGACCCTGGGGGTGGTTATATGAGGAAGGATCATGGGAGGAGACAACTACCGGGGAGAGATGGTGACTGTTAGGAAAGATTTCGTAATTGTAGGTAATTTTCCTTCCATGTGGCAACCCCTAAACATTTTGCTGTTGTGTTTCACCTTGTTCTTGACTTTGCCAGAGAAGTGCAGCCTTCTGCCGCACTCCTCTGGGCTTTCGCTCCTTTCTTATGGGGAAACTGACATGCCCTTAAGACAGTCAGTACCGGGGAACGCTGTTTCCCGTAGTTTCTTTTATCATGTTGCGGCTTTCGTGCAACATGACACAAGAGGGCACTGTAAGCTAAGTTACAGCTCTCTTGGGTCTCTAGCCTTCTACAGGCCCTAGATACTCGTTTAGGATTGTATCTGATCGGTGCAAGTGATTCAGGGACGGGAATGGTGGCAGCGATCGTTTCTTGTGTTTTGAGCTCCTTTTGGCGTTCTAAGCGCGTTTCTCGCGCTTAACCCAAAATGGTGGCCTGGCTCCCAAAATGGCCAGACCACGAGGCTCCTTTGTCCTGTCCGCTGACCGTCTTGCTCCCTTCACCTTCCCCAGGTCGAGGCGACCCGGGGCCTTCCTTATTTGGGCATGTACTTTCCCGCGAAACACGGATGCTTTCGCGGGCTTCTACGTGTCTTGTGTGTGCCTCCAGGATGTGGGCTGGGATGTCTGGTCCCAATACACATCCTGGGTGCCAGAAAGTCTAGGGTGGTGTGAATGCCTGGGACCACCGTGGTCCGTGATTGGTCCACGAATGGTGTGAGTGTTGATGAGCGGATCTCCCATTGGGTCCCCTCCGTTTTGGCGCGAAGGGAACCGTGGATAAGAGGGGGCTGGAAACACCACTACCATGTCGATCTCCTGAGTTCTCACGAACGAAGGAATACAGGAGCCAAGTATCCTGCAACCAAGAGGCTGGACCGAGGAATCGCTGGTGACCCGCTGAAGGACTTCTCCTCTGCACTGCTGTCGTCTTGTGAAACCCTTTTCACCTTTGATCGAACCAGAAGGCCTGTACTGGTACTTCGACTCTTGGAATAGCGGGAACAGCTATTCTCGGCATCTTCACCATCTCCTGCCAGTAAGCCTTCGGAAGCGTCTCTGGGCCATCCAGCTGACTGACCATCTTACACGGGAGTCTTGCTCTGCAACCGCCGCCAGGTTGTGTAGCATTTCGAGCCCTTGTCACTCTCACAAGCTTCGTACACTTGGCGTTCCCAGGTCTGAAGTGAGTAGTGTACATTTGGCTCAGATACACACGGTCGCTCCGTTGCCCTGCTGTGGTAACAAACTGTGCGGGTTTCTTCGATTGGGACGTCTTTTTACTCAACACGACGACGAGGCGTTCCCTGCTCTTCTGAACCTGCCAGCTGCTGAAACCGACGCGGAGAAGCCTGGGTCTGCTTGCATCGGGGACCGGTGAGTAGCATAGCTAGGATCTGGTCGCCCTCCTGCAGGAGCCCATTGCTTTTCCCCGCTGTGTCAAACAGCACCCTTTTCCGTACTCGCGCTCTGCTTCTGCCCACTGTGGAGGCTTCGCTAGAGTCACGGAACTTGTTCTTCTTTTGTGCACTAAACTGAACTGCCTGATTTCCCTCGAAGAGCTTCTCCTTTTGCCCGTTGGCACCAGCGCGTGCAGGTACTTTTGAGCACAAGGCTCCACTCTTCGCAGGGCTCGGACTTCCATCTAGTTAGGTGCCTCTGAAGGTGAACTGGGTCTAAGCATTATTTCGCACTGCCTGTTTTCCCTCCCTTTTAGGTGGACTACACATTTCGTGCATATAACGCTTGAAACTGGTTGTATTTGTATATATATTGTGTTGATATGGTACGTGTTGGTTTACTATCGTTATATTGTGATTTTCTCGCTACGGTCATTGTTTTAAAGGCCTTGAAATAAATGTGTATATATTTTTAATATAACAACTGTTTGGAGTAGTTTGTAAGTGTTCTTGCTTTGTGTGCTCATTGCGGGCTTTCAGTCACTCTCACCCCTCTTGAGATCTAGTCTTGACCGCCGCGATCGCTACCTTGATTGGTCTGGCTCGTCCAGAGGTTACCCTGTTCCAAGTAATTAGGTTGGCCTTCTGAACTTCTGCGCCACCAGGACAGAGTTCAGAAATCCGTCTTAACAGTGACCTCATTGGAAAAGACGCTGTATCACCCCTCCCCCCGCCTACTTCCCATGAGGGAGACCTTCTGACACCTGACACTGTAATGGCCTATTGTCAATTAGCAGTTCTCCCTGGTAGAGAAAGCTAAGAAACCTTTTTCTTACATTATTACACATTATTATGATCAGGCCCCCACTTGTGACCCAGATATCTACAACACACATATCACACCTTTTCCTGATGGGCCTTTTTGTGAAACCTCGGAGAGTGACGAGTTCAAAACGATCTATGGACTCCAACTCCCTTAATCCATCAGGGACTGAGACGAGGACGACGACATGGGAGTTTATGCAGAGCTCACAGAACAAAGTGTAGACTAGTTGTTTTCCAAAACCTAAAGTGCACTGGACCTTTAAAAATGAAAGCAGCACTGCTAGAGGAGAGAGTGCAGGAGAGGACGAACAGTGCCAGCTGGAGGCTCAGAGACGCAAAGCACACAAGAACTGAGAAGCCTGCTGGTACCGGTTGAGGGACGACGCAGGAGAGCAAGGAAAGCCACAGAGATGTTGGGAGTCATGCAGGAGCTCCTGGGTGTCGGGTTGCTAGAGAAGCAGCATTCTCCTATCTGGAATGGAGAGGCAAGCCAACTTGTGACCTCTGAGCCGTGCAGGCCGCTGAAGGGAGGTTCAAGGGCTAAGGACCATGCGGTCAAGGACCAATTCAACAACCAACAAGAATGCATACAAGGCAAAGTTCAAAGCTAACCCCAGTCCATTACCAGTGCATAAGATGCAAGTGTGGGGAAGAAGTGTGAATAAATATTAAACCGGAGAACTGTGAAACACATAAGAAGTCTTTGCAGGCCAGTACACCAGACAGCTGAAGTTTTGAATGGGAGATTCCTGGCAGGGGAGTACACCGGGTAGTCGGAAACCCATAAAGAAATGTCCTCGCAGGCGAGTACACCAGGCCACTGAAACTGGAAAGTGATTCCTGGCATGGGAGTATGGCAGGGAATCTGCAAAGGTACAAGAAAACTTTACAGAAAGACTGTTGTAGGCTGTAAGAACTTTGTGAGGCCAGTGAAGATGCAAAGGAACTATTAGTTGGAGACGTTTTTCCATCCGATTTTGCTAATCCAGGGGAAGGGAATGACCCTCGGGAGTCAAGAGTCTTTTCCTTGAACGTTTTGGTTGGAGTTATTTTGAGTTTGAGCACTTTTTTTACGAACATCAAATAAAAGACGTTTCCTTGCACCTTTTATTGTTTTGTTTGAAGTGTGAGGTTCAGGATATGGACACAAAGATGGCTTTTCAATTAATGACATCTTGACATAGACAGATCCTTCATTTTAGTTTTTGGGTAGGAGAAACACCTCTTCAGAAATAGGGTCAGAGAGTCATTTTCCCAACCCCTTTTTATTTAATAAAGTGTGTTTGTTTAAAAATATGACAACCTTGTGTCTGGCTTTATTTCTGACCCCTCGCAGCACACTGTGAGAAATGAGTTCTCACCGATTGGAAACCTGCACTATTATCAGATGATCCACTCTGGGGTGTGCACCACGAGTGCATGGAATGTGGTACACACTTTACACCGATGTCACATCTGGGGACACATCAGAGATTACACACAAGTGATGAACTCTAAGGTGAGTAACAGCAAACCTCTGCCTTTATGTTTTAGTCGCATCTCTGCTGTGGTTTCGGGAGACCGGCAACTTGCATAACATCCACGCTCTGAACAACAGCAATGAAGCCAGATCCGTGCTGACTTCGAAAATGCGCAGCAACGGCAGGTACAGGATTGGCAACTGGCCTAGCATTCCTGCTCTGAACAACGGCAGTGAAGCCAGATCTGTGCTGACTTCGAAAATGCGCAGCAACGGCAGGTACAGGATTGGCAACTGGCCTAGCATTCCTGTTCTGAACAACAGCAATGAAGCCAGATCCGTGCTGACTTCGGAAATGCGCAGCAACGGCAGGTACAGGATTGGCAACTGGCCTAGCATTCCTGCTCTGAACAACGGCAGTGAAGCCAGATCTGTGCTGGCTCTAAAACTGCGCAGCAACGGCAGGTACATGACACAACTGGAGATCTTTTGGCAGATGCACATATAATGAATTATTTCTCTTGTGATGTTAATCTTTTGTAATCTCCATTAGAGCCACAGCAATAATGCAGTGAATCTCGTCTGGTTTAATTTAAGGACATTATCCTAACACACCCTGTCTCAGCAATAAAGGTAATTATATCATTGAATAAAAGTGTTACCAACCAAGAGATAGAAACGCTGGGAAATGAAGAATAGCAGACAAGAAGAAACTGATACAGAAAAATCCCTGTTTCCTTGCGTGCCATTTCACATTTTTGTCATGCTCGATTGATGCCCTTAGTGCCTGAAGCCTCGTTGTGCAAGAGCTTTATCAACTCCTTAAACATATTCCGAACATTAACATACGATATCATTTGTGATTAGTAGTATGTCTTTACTCGCAGCTCATGTAACCCATCTACACAGAGCGCCCCTGAAATGCTCCTTCTATCAGAGAAATGCTGCTTTATGAAATACGAGCACATTAATTTAAAGCTCCATCGCACATTTTACCAAGAAGGGGCACTGCCTTTTCTTCTTTGGTAAGTCCACATTCCCCGCTTATTCCATGTTTTGCAGGTATTTTAGACATCCGAATCCAGTGGAACAAAACCCAGGGGATGCCCTTCCATCATCTTATTTTGAAAGGATCAACTTCTGTCTTCATTTTAAATGAAGTTCCCTGTTTATCCATTTCATACCAATTGCGAACTTGCAAGGTCATCAGTCAGTAAGCCCTCACTGAGCTGAGCGCTCTCAGACTGCTTCTTCTGATGGGGTCAACCCAGATCCCCGTCAAGCACGCTCCCAGACTGCCTCTTCTGATGGGCCGAGCCCAGAGCCCTGTCATGACGTTCCAAGGCTGCCTCTGATAAGCTGAGCCCAGAGCCCCGTCCTGTGCGCTCCCGGACTGCCACTTCTGATGGGCTGACCTACAGAACAGTGCATGTTCGGAGCTGCCTGGACACATTTTACTGCGGTGGCAGGGAACTTAAACCTGCAGCATTCTTTTACATCTTTTATTAATTTTCAGTGTTATCATTTTTTAGGTTTACAAAACTGTTTCTGTACTTCATCAAGTGCCCTATTCTGATATGTGTTTTTACACATGACATGATGCCTGCAATACAATATACGTGCATTTTCTAATTCACCTTGCCAACATGAAAGGTCCTCAGTCCCTGCCATGCACCCCCCGGGCCTGTAATTCTAACCATCGGCACACCAACCATAACGCATCTTCATACTGAAATGAAATATTCCCCAACTTGCTACAACTAGTACCCAGTGGCGTATCGGGGGGAGCCAGACCGGGACATTTTTCAGTGGGTCACCTCTCCCGTTCGGCACCTCAATGAGGGTGCCCAACGGGAAAGGTGTCCCGCTGGAAGGGACAATGTGTGCCGAGCAATTCTTGGCAGCAGGACACCTTACCGCTGTCCGACTGGGAGCGGTGTCCCGCTGCCAGGACAATATCCCAAGGAGCTCCGGCCAGCAGACCGGCTCGCACGTTGCTCTGTGTCAACAGAGCATTACAATGTGAGCCATTAGGCACAGATGGGAGGGAGCGGGCTGGGGGCGGCTATTAGCAGGGACCTTTGTGCCTTTAGGAATGGGAGGGGGTGATCTGAAGTGTGAAGGGTGCAAAATGTTGCATGCTTTATGGAATACTATGGCTTTAAAACCCAAGGGGGATTTGTAAGGCCCACATTAATCTGCATCATGCGTTTTTTACTTTGCATGCAGGATCGAGAGGATAAAACTAAAGCCATACTCTCAACATATTTTTATGACAATGTGTAAATATAGTTAGTTTACTATAAAAGGAGAAGGTTATTATGTAATGTGGTTTGCTTCCAAGGCATTGCTATAAATAAAGTGTTTAAGCACATGACATGCAAAGCAAAACTTTAATAAATATCTGCATCAACTGAATCTGGGAAGATGTGCTCAGTTGCTTAAATTGTGCCCAACCCGGTTTCACCATTTAACCAAGTCTGCGATCCTGGGGAAATAATTTTATTGCAGCTTTCTAAGTGATTCTGAATCACTTCATATCTCATGTTAATATATCATGCTATTATTATTTTTTTTAAAAGCCTAATGACTATGGGCCTCATTATTACTCCGGCGGTAGCCGTGCTGGTATATACTGGCACGGCTGCCACCGGAGTCCTTATTTTTCTGGTGCCTGGGAATGGGGGACTGCCGGGGCATTACAGCCCCGGTGGTCCCTGCGGCCAGGTGCCGGAAATAAGAAAATCCCCATTCCCATCGAGTCCCATTGGACTCAATGGGGAGGACGGATGCACCGGCACTGTGCATCCGTCAAGGTCTGCAAGCGGGTGCCGTTCCGCCCGCCAGGTCACACCTGGTGGGCTGAAAGGCACCCGCTCGCAGAACTCATAGTTTGCCGTGCAAGGGGATCCTTTTTTTTTTTTATTAACATCCAGTCATGAAACATCTTAATGGAGCCAGACACCACAAGGATGACTTTGTTGACCTACATTAATTAAAACAGCACAGACACTGTTTTGCTGGTTTGTCAAATCCACCCAACCCTTTCCCCACTGCTTGCCCATAGACGTAGCTACACCTTTCATCTAGTTCTTTGCCCTACTCCATTCACTCCGCATCCTTGACCATTCCCACACGCAGTAATATCCAGTATCCTATTAATTAAACATTATTAATTAATAATAATGGAGCAAATGCAAATGGCTGGACTTAGACAATTGATACAATTGGTTAACTAACTAGTTAATTCCCAGTGTATGCTTAGTTTTATTTGTTTAAATTAGCTTTTTTCCAGTTCTAAAAATGGACTCCATGAAACTTTGTTGTTTTTTTTTTTCCTACAAAATAACCGTTTTGGTAGGTAAGCTAATTAAGAGAAAAAGATTTGCTCAGGATCACACACTTTAAGTGGAGAAGCTGGAATTTGAGACGTATGTTCCATTTAGTCAATTGACTGCGCACATTATCTTTGGTTGGTAAAAGATATAATAAACCAAACTGACAAACGGGTAAATCCTCATAGAAATACATTTTAAAAAAAGGAGTACGATTGTAGTTTTATATTCCCTATTCGGAATGAAAGTATACAAGTAACTGATTATGTAATACTAATCGTTCTGTGACGTAACTAAAATCCTTAAAGAAACCCAGCTTGTAATTATGCGCAGTGTAAAAAATAATGTGACCATCAAAAAAGTGTCTTGAGAGAAGATGCAGATTTCCATAGTCAACTGGTGGAGCTGTATGGTGGCTTTCAAGTGAAAACCATTCCATCAGCTGTTATCAAGCCAATCTTAATTTTAAATAGGTGGACTTGCTGTCGTTGACAGCGAACAAAGCGCTGCCCTTTCAAATGCACAGACAAGTTAAGGGATTTGCATGATCCTAATAATGACAGATTAGGAGACACAGCAGCCACCCATCCACCCCAAAGTGAGGGTACTAGACTTCCCCCCCACCCCAGTAGGGGCTGTTGTATAAAAAGAGGTAGAGAAATGCATATGCCTGTCACTATCATGAAAAGGGAGAGAGTAGCCCATACACCCCAGCAGTGGCTTAGCAACTCTAATTCACACAGGACCTGATTTAACTAATGTCATGTTATTTATAGAGGGACTACTTGTTAAACCTCCTACCAACCCATTCCTTATGAACTCCTGCACAATCTATGACTTGGGAGAAATTTGAGGGATCACTCCTAGATCCCCTGGATCCTCTTCTCAGGTGACCAGGGAAAGGCCTTCGCTCTTGGATCCTGACCCCAGAGGTGGAGAAGCGAGGGAGGATCACCTGGTAGGAGGGTCCTTGGTATCTGGGAGTGGGTTACCTTTAGGAGAGACATGGAATCCCCCTTAGCCCATTGAGAATCAACCAAACCCGTACACAACCTTTATGGGTTACCTTAAAGCTGTTCCCCTCATTGCCCCACATATGACATCTGACAGTACTGGGACGAAGAAGAATCAACTAAGTGTAAGGCACACTTACCTCTTTCACCACTCTAGTATTGGGACAAGGAAGATTCCTACAATGAGTCACAAAGGTAAGGCATGTCCCTTTTTAATTATGGTCAGTCAAGTCTCATTAGAGGTCCACACCTGCAGCCTGTCAAGGGGCTGCAGGTGTATAAAGATTGACCAGTGGAGCAGAGAGCAACAGGGAGGCCTGTGTGCGAGAGACCAGCAGAGGACCTTGCTTCAGAGGAGGCAGCCGTGGTGGGACAGGACGAGCACCCAGGACGCCAGAAGACTTGCACAGCCTGTAGCCAGTGGGCCGTGTAAGTGTTGCCAGTCTGGGAGCCTCCGTTACAGAGGATTAGCAGCAGGACCTGCAAAAGGGCCCAGAGAAGAAAGGACGCTGTCCGCGTCCAGAAAGAAGCATTCTGCTTGCCGGTCTGCAGAGAGAGGCACAGGGCAGGCGAGCAGAGCTCTGGTGGGGATTCCCGACTTCAGTGGTGAAGTAGAAGCAGAGGGAACCGCTGGAAGGAGACTCCACAAGCCGGTGAGTGTCAGGTTGGATGTTTGCTCGCCGGTGCGCTCCTACGAATACATATTGAATACCAAAATGAATGGAACTTTAAGATTAAGCAAAAATAATACTTATTGAATACTGAATTAAATGGAACTTTAAAATAAAGCAAAACCTCTGCTTATTGAATACTGAACTGAGTGGAACTTAAAAGCGGCATGAACGCTTATCGAATACTGAATTGAATGAAACCCTGAAATTAAGCATTCTAAGTGTTGAATGGAATAAAAACCTTCATGGGCCAAGCAAAGAAATTGAATATAACCCAAATGCCCAGGTGAAAAACGAATTACAGGAAAGGGCACACGTGTAAACAAAGAATCATAAGAAGATGGGTGTGAGCAAAACAACCTTAAACTGAACATTTTATGAATGAATGCAGTGTGACAAGGCCAAAGAATGTGTAACAAGTGTGGCAGAGCCAAGAGGCTGATAAGGAAAAGCCAGAAGATTGTAAATCTACACATCAGAGGCCAAGAGTCAGGGATCCCGGTTGTGTGGTCTGACGACTGCGCCTAGACCAGTGAGCCTAAATGTTGAAAACCCAAAGAGTTGTAATGATGAAGTTGAAGTCTTGGGGAAGGGAACCCTGAGCGTGTGGGGTCTTGAGTACGAAGCCTCAAGACCGGTTTGGTTTCTGTGAACTGTGTTGCGTGGAACTTGGGAGACGGAAGTATACTTGGAAAGGGGAGCTGAGAGGAAGCTGCGAGCTGGAGGAATCTCAGAACGTGGAGTTGAACATTATTTCTTATGGTTTCGACAACCCTACACATTGGTTAGCTTTAGTCGTGAGTGCAACTATAGGTTTTGGACACAGACTCTTTTGCTCAGTCTTTCCTTCGTTTAGTTCAGGTAGGGAAATCCCACCTTAGCATAGGGCACGTTGGTCCTTCTATCATCGTGACATTTGATTTAATAAAGTATTTTACTTTGAACTTTAAGTCTGTTGTCTGTGTCTTGCTTCATGATGCCTTCAGAGACGCTTTATATAGATGCCCCACTCTTAATACACAAACGTTCATGAATTGATTCTCAATAAAGAACACTCAATGAAGGCTCTTGCACTCAGGAGAGACAGCATTTCTTTTTATTAAGAGAAAAAATTAGTAGAAAAGCTTTGCAACTATCATTGGAACTACACATAACACACTTAACAAGACAATAGAAAGTTTATCAATGAAATTGCTATCTTTTTCTAGCATGAATCTTTGCTTCAAATGAATCAACCAACTTAAAGCTTTTTCATAGACTATATATTCTGCTCATCAATTCCCACCAGAAAGCCTCATGCATAGAACTGCCTTTCAATATCTCTCCTCTTTCTCAATGCAACATTAAAATGGGTAAAACCATCTCTCATACTCGCAACAGTGCTCTGTGATAGTAGAGAGCTGAGAGCTTGGAGCTGGAGTAAAGTTCGTTGATTTGTGCACTCCAAAAATCACAAACATCCACGAACCTCAAAAACAAAATCCAATGGCAAAAATAACCTACTAATCCATCTTGGTCTACTGATTGGCTGTAACAAAACCTCAAAAGAGATCCAGTATTAATTGGATTTGACCATGATGCAAACATAAGCCGAATCGGAATAACGTAATTCAATGGGCTTTGAGCTTACTGCTATAGGTAAGGGTGCTTACCTATACAGCTTAATCAAAAAGGAATAGTCCTCTCAAAAAGCAAAAAAGAGAAGCTTTTGGAGCTCCTGTCATCAAAAATGCATTTCCAATGCATCAGAATCCAGAGCAGAAACGAGGAGAAACACGCATTGGCAATGCCAATAGTTTTGGGCTTTTGTGTAGGCATGGAAAAGTCACTTGCCAGGCTCTACTGTAGTTATATTAAGTGGCTATTGATGGTAGCAGCTGCAAAATGGTGCAAGTACCTGGGAATTTAATAGCAGTGGCTGGCAAATGCCTAATACTTACACACAAGCAAACTGTTGGATTTGCCAATGCTCATTTTTAACAGCAGTTCAGTGAAGGACACGCATATTGTTTATAAATCGAGTGGCTGGCGGCAAACCTGTTTAAGATATTATTATACCAGTAGCACGTTTACAACTCCAACTACAATTTAAGTTGTTAACTCTCAGAAGGCTGCTGGCAGGCAGGCAGGCACTTCAAGTGCAGAATTTGATGGTAAGGCTTGATACAGGTAGCTCAAAGAGATCTCAGGGAGAGGGCAGAAACTTGGTGTCAATAGCCATAAAGATGAGTATGGCTGTGAGAAGTCAATGGGTGGTGGCGAAATAACCAAACACCCACAAGATTTGTGTCTCTCCTCATATGCAATTTTTCCATATATGTACTCTAATGCAATATTTTCGGCTTACATGTGGTGCTAAATTGCCACGTAATATCCCAAACTAAAAATAAGCTCTTATCTTCCTTCATAAGCCAGAATGGAGAAAGCCCTTCCAGCTGTGTAGGCCCTCGGCTCTGCTTCCAGTCCCCAATTCAACAGCATCTCCTGATGATGTCTGAACAGCTCTGAGCAACCATTCCTAGAAGCTGGCTTTTATGTAGCTTCTCTAGGATGTTTAGGCATATGCCCCACGCGTACATATAAACAAAAAGCCTGAGTGTTTGTATAAACAAAATCCTCTGGCCAAAAAGCCTGAGGGTTATGTGAGAAACCTGAAGGTGTCTCACCCATCAGTCCCCGGGGATTTGTCATCCAGGTGGCCAGGACATGGCCATCGCTATTGGATCCAGTTTCTGGGAGTGGACCAGTGCGGGAGGATCACCTGGATGGGGGGTCCTCGGGGAGTGGAAGTGGGACACCGAAGGTTGAGACGCAGTATCCCCTTCCTTGTGACACCTTTTCCCCATCCTGCTTAGTAGGATGCGTAGAAACTCTACCCCCCCTTTTTCCAACACAAACATTTTCTCACAGCGTGAATGACAACGGACTAATACCTGAGCTGTTTACCTGTCATGTCCCAACACAAGGGTCAGGCAATTACCGACAACTACACACAACTGACTACCGTTTCCCTTCCCCTATAGGGATAAAAGGCAGAGCACAAGAGCACACTCCGAGCAAGGCCGAAGGCACAAGGAAGCAGCCGTTCCAGGACGGCAGTTCTTTTTTTTTTTTTTTTTTTAAAACCTTTATTTTTGGTTTTTTTTGAAAAACAAAACAACTACACACCCACATTAGGGTGGATTTAACTCTGCGCCATGTCCCGCCTCCCCCCTCCCTCTCCCCACCCCCTGCTCTCCCGCTCAGTCTTGTGACTCCTATAGATGTGCTGCCTTGTTCTGGTTACTTGAGACATGTGGACGATGCTGCTAGCTCTGTGTCTTTACGGCTGGCTTGTTCCTGCGCCAGAGGTGTCTGCTCGAATGTCAGGTGTCTCCTCAGCTTCATTTAGCAGGAATTGTACTAGTGGTCCCCAGATGTCAGGTGGGCGGGCATGTAAGGGTAGGGATTTAATAAAGTCCGTTTCCACATCCTGGCAGTAGAGAATGTCCCTTCGCCAGGCGGGGATTGTTGGAGGTGGGCCTCGACCCCAGGCCATGGCCACCCTCCTGCGGGCTAGTGTCAGCAGGAGTCCTGCCAGTTTCCTTGACGGGGCGGAAAGTGAATTTGTCAAGCCGAGTAGTGCTGCAGTTTGGCTCGGTTGTATCTCTTCGCCCACTATTGCTGCTGTCGTCTCTAAGACTCGGGTCCAGAAGGGTGTTATTTCGGGGCATTCCCATGCGAGGTGGACGAAGTCTGCTGGTTGCGTCCCACATCTCTCGCAGTTCGCAGCCGCCTCAGGGTGGTGTCTGTTAGCTTTTGCTGGTGTGTGATAGGTCTGGTGGAGGAAGTTGAAATGAATTAGCTTGAGGCGAGAATTGAGAGCTATTTTCTGTGTTTGTTTCAGGATGTAGGTCCAGTCCTCGTCTGGAATAGTTTGGTGCAGGGACTTCTCCCATCTGGTCTTTGCCTGAGTAAGGTTAGGTGTCGTATCCGTGATGATGGATTTGTAGATTTGCGACACCAGCCTGCCCTCGCCTTGTGCCTGTATGACATTGTGTAGTAGTTGCCATGTTGGGGGTTGCTGGGGGAAGTCTGGCAAGAGAGCTTGTAAAGTGTACCTGGTCCTGAAGTATAGAAATACGTCAAGTGCGGTGTTGCCGCCTTTCAATTTTGCTTGTTGTGGTGTTATGAAGCCGTCCTCCGTGAAGAGGTCTCCCAGGGTCTTTATTTGTAGTTTGTCAACCCACTGGTGAAATACTTTCTCAGATGTCAGTGGAACCCCTGGGATAAACTTTACGGGTAATAGTGGAGAGTATCGTGATTGTACCCCGTATATTTGAGCTAGTCTCTTCCAGACTTTGTACGTTGCGAGCATTGCATTCATGGTGTGGTTGGGAACGGGAATTTGGCTGAAGACGACTGCTGTTAACAAGTTTGGTGAAGCCAGGGCTCGCTCCACTTGCACGTGAGGCCTGATTGTATGGGTGGTGTACCAATGGCTGAGGAATTGTGCCTGTGCTGCCCAGAAGTACTTCTCCAGGTCTGGGAGGGCAAGTCCACCGCTCGTCACTGGGAGTGTCAGTGTTGCGTGTGCCACTCTGGCTGGTTTGCCTGCCCAGAGCAGCTCAAGGACCATACTCTTCAGTTTTTTCAGGAAAGTTTGGGGTAGCAGTATCGGGATGTTGGTGAATAGGTACAGCAATTTTGGCAGAATCACCATCTTAACTAGGGAAGCTCTCCCCCAGAGCGTTAGTGGTAAGGACTTCCACCGCGTCACTTTATCCTGGAGAGACTTAACTACCTCTTCGTAGTTGTCACGGAACACCTCGTGGTAATTCAGGGACATTTGGACCCCCAGGTATCGGACTTTGGACATTTTCCATGTGAGCTGAAAGTCATCGATGAATGGTTTGGTAGCAGGGGTCAACGGGAATATAATGGACTTTTCTGGATTGACTTTCAGGCCGGAGGCTGTTCCAAACTTGATTACTTCCCTCATGACCGGGTTTAGATTTTCTTCGGGATCTCGGATAAACAGTGCCACGTCGTCTGCGTAGAGGGATGTAATGAGCTTGTGTGGTCCAATCACGAGCCCTCTTCGTTGTCTATGCTCCCTTAGGTTGGAGGCCAGCGGTTCCATTACCAGGGCGAAGATGAGTGCCGAGAGCGGGCAGCCCTGTCTGGTACCCCGTTGGAGCTCTATGGGAGCAGATTTTGCCGTGCCTACGATGATGTTGGAGCGTGGTTTGTTGTACAATAAAGAGACCAGTTTGATGAAGCGAGCGCCCAGCCCCATTCTGGTGAGTACAGTGAACATGAACGGCCATTCCACTGAATCGAATGCCTTCTCGGCGTCAAGGAGGACTGCGATTGCTTGACTTGAAGGATCGAGTGCCTCGATGACGCTGAACAGCCTCCTGATGCCAAAGGTTGTATTACTGCCCGGTATGAAACCCGCCTGGTCTGCCAGTACCAGGGTGGGCATCAGTGGAAGGAGCCTGTTGGTAAGCACCTTCGCTAGTATCTTGTTGTCAAGGTTGAGGAGGGAGATGGGTCTGTATGATGCACAGTCCTCTGATGGTTTGCCTGGTTTGTGCAGGAGGATGATGTTGGCTTCGCGGGTGGAGTTGGGGAGGGATCCCTTATCCAACGACTCTTCGTACACTGCTGCCAGAAGGGGGGCGATGGTGGGTGCAAAGGCTTTGTAAAATTCCCCGGTTAAGCCGTCAGGGCCGGGAGCTTTAGAGTTCGGGAGGGCTTTTATGGCAGCAGTAATCTCCTCTTGTGTGATTAGCTCGTTTAGTGGTTCTCGCAGGGGCTGTTCAACCCAGTACAGTTCAGTGTCCTCTAGGTACTCCCTTGCGGCGGTCGGGTCTCCGTTGTGTCTAGTGCTGTAGAGATCTTGATAAAAAAGCCTGAATTCTTCTGCCATGTCTTCGTCGGTGTGGGCTATTTGTCCCTGTTTGGTCTTGATCCCTTCTATCGGGGGTAGTTTATTGTCGGCTCTGACCAGGTTTGCTAGAAGAGCGCCCGGTTTTTGCCCTTCACCGTATTGCCTGACCAATCTGTCGCGGTTTAGGAATTTCACTTCGCGATCGGCAGCGTTCCTGAATTTTTGTAGCTCTTCTCTCAGAGCGACTGAGCTTGTTGGGTTGTTTGTGTTGGTGCTTTGAAGTTCTAGCTGCTTTAGCTTCTTCTCGCTGGTTGCCAGCTCCCGTCGTATGAGCTTCAGGATGCCGTTTTCTTTGGCATGGCAGACCCCTCTGGTGTAGCACTTTAGAGTTTCCCAGAGCGTGCTGGCTGAGGAAACTGACCCTGTGTTGGCTTCTAGAAACATTGAGATCTCCTCTTTCAGTTCCGAGGCGAAGACCTCGTCTCGCATGGAGCCTGTTTTGAAGCGCCACCTCAGTAGGGGAGGTTTGGGGTTAGCTGGGTTGAGGACGAGAGTTACCGGGGAGTGGTCCGAAAGAGTTCTTGGTAGGATATCGCATGAGCCGCTGGTCCATGGGCCGTTCCTTGAAGTGAAAAGGTAATCGATTCTGGAGCTCGAGTTGTGCGGCGCGGAGTAGAATGTGTAATCTCGCAGCTCTCCATTAGATGCTCTCCAGGAATCTTTCAGGTCGAATGCTTTGCATATTTTATTTGGAGGCAGGCTTTGGACAGAGGATGTGGGCTAGCGTGGGATCTGTCCTTCACCGGGTCCAGTACTGTGTTCATGTCCCCACCCCAGATTATGGTTGCGGGGTCTCGAGACGAGAGATGGGATAGCACCCAGCTAAAGTTGTCGGGGCCGTCTACGTTTGGTGCGTAGGAGTTGACGAGGGTGATTTTCTGACCTTCTATGATGCCACTTACGAGGATTGCCCTCCCTTCGGAGTCTTTGGATATGTGGATAAGGCGGAAGCCGATCCTCTTGTGTATAAGAATCGCGACCCCTCTGGAATATGACGAGTAAGAGGAGAAGTACCTGTGGCATCCCCAACTCTTGGCCCACTGTCGGTCCTTCCCTGGGAGCAAGTGTGTTTCTTGAATCATGGCTATGTCCACTTCGTGTCTTCTGAGGTATTGGAGGATTTTCCTGGTCTTCGATGGGACATTGCCTCCTCTTATGTTCCAGGTTATGACATTGAATGGAATAGATTAGGGTCTATGTTGCTTCGACGTTTATGTCTCATGGTTGCTGGTATTGCAGCTAGGGCTGATCTGGCGGATTGGATGGAGTCGGGGGGTTCGGAGGCTGGGCGTTGTGCTGGCGTTGGTGCAGTTGGGGGGTGTGGGGGAGATGGCGCGGAACCTGGACGCTCCTCACTGTTGAACCATTGTGAGGATGCACACCTCAACTGGAGGTGGTGTGGTGTACGTAACTTCCCTCCCTCACGCGGGCAACCCCCAACAGACCCGCAATGTTCCCCTTTCATCAACAAACAGTGAGGGTTGCTGTGCTTGGGGCACTAGGTGCCTCCTGAGGGTCAGGGGTGGCTCTCCTGCGAACTAGGAGTGTCTCTCTGCGGTAAAGGCTTGCGTGGATGCGCTGGAGGTACGAGTTCATCTCTCTTAGCTGCCCGGGGCGATTAGTTATGGTGGTTCTCTGCGCCTTTGGTTTTCGCGCTGCGGCCTGGGATTGTTTGGAGCAGGTCTGCAGCCAGCACGGTCCAAGTAGTCGTCGGCATCATCAGGTGTGTGGAAGAAAAGTGCTTTCCCATCATGTTGAATGCGAAGCTTAGCCGGGTATAGCATTGAGTAAAGTATTTGGTTGTCCTGCAGTCTCCTCTTTACGGTGGTAAAGGAGCGTCTCTGTGTCTGTACGCTGGGAGAGAAGTCTGGGAAGAACTGAATCGGATCACCGTCATACTGGAGGTTCCCTTTTTCCCTGGCTGCTTTGAGTATCGCATCGCGATCTTTGTAGTTTAACAGTTTTGCGATAATTGGCCGTGGGTTTGCGCCTGGGACTGGTCTTGAATTTGGGATTCTGTGGGCACGTTCGACTACGAACAGCTGGGAGAGGAGTTCTTTCCCGAAGAGCGTCGTGCAGATCAATTCAACATGGTCCTCCATTTTCCCTTGAAGTTGTTTCTCCCTAACTCCTATAATTCTGATGTTATTTCTTCTTGAGCGCCCTTCTAAGTCTTCATTTTTGGCGCAGACTGCCTTCATTTGGGTTTCCAGGGTGGAGATTCGCGTGGTCAGGGCCGACGTGCCGTCGTCCAGGTCGGAGACCCGTTGTTCTACGGTGTCTAGCCTGTCGGCGTGCTTGTCGAGTCTGTGTTGGAGTTGGTCCACTTTAGACGAGAGATTGTCGAGTTTGCTGCCTAGGTCGCCAATTCCCGCCTTGAGGTCCATCAGGATTTCCCTAATGTCGAAGCTTGGTATCTGCTCGTCCGACCTGGAAGTAGCGGGCGTTGGGGACGCTGCTCTGCTCCCGTCGTTGGGAGGTTTATTGTTATGGCTTGCTTCGAAGTTCAGCTTCTTTTGGGTTTTATCTGTTTTCCCCATTACGCTCTTGTTTCTGCGTTGAGTGCGTTTGTGACGAGTCCGATGCCTTCGTCGTGGTTTTGGCGGGTATTACGCTGTTTTGTGAGATTGGCCTACGATGTCCACCTTTGTCAAACTGGAAGCAGTTGAGTGTGGGGCCAGGTTCTCATAGGTTATATGGCTGGTGTTGCGCGTGTTTGGAGTACCCGATTTTGGAGGAGGACTCGTGGCGTCTGGTGGCGGGGGTGACCTCCGTCGCTTTAGGCGGGCGCTCCTGCTACCGCCAGCTGGAACTTGGAGCGGGGAGTCGTCGCCAGGTGATGGGGCTTGTGCGGTGTTGGGATGAAGGGGCAGCGGGAATATTCTTCAGATGTTGTCTGCCGTTTTGGGGTGGGGGACTCCCTTTTGTTTTGTGTTGCCAATGTGCCGGTTAGGCCATGCGTGGCCGTTGCTGGTGGGCGCCGGGGCAGGCAGTCTGTGAGGGGTTCGACGTTGCGCCCCCTGAGCTTTTCTCAGTGTCTGGTGAAAGCGCCGGGGTTTATGCTGCCTGGTGGGTCGGGAAGGCCGACCTTGCGCGCCGAATGGGGATCCTACCTGCGTGCCTGGCGTGGGTAGCGTAGTCCTTCGCGCTCCTTGCGGGATTTTCTGCCAGGCCGCTGTGGGGACGGAGACCGTGTGTCTCTTGGCGCTGTCGTGCGCACATCCGCCCGTTTCTTGGTGTAGCCTCGTTCTCTGACCCAGCGGGTCGCTGCTCACTCTGGGCGCCGGGTGGCACACCGCTTTCTTCTGTGTTTCGTGCCCGGACAGCTCCTCCCCCCTCTCGGCTTGCTCTCGGCCTGCTGCTGGCGTGGTCCGCGGGCCTTGGCGCCCGGGCCGGATCTCGGCCGGCGCTCCGCCGTTGGAGAGGATGATGGACTCGGGGTGAACAGTGGCGCCTCCCGAGCGCACCCGGTAGCAAATTTGGGTGAATCGGATGCCGCAGAGGTGAGGATGTCGCAGGATTAATGGAGAGCCACACGGAGCTCTCTAGGAGGCGGCCATCTTGGATGGCTCTCTTCGTGCCATCCAGGACGGCAGTTCTAACGGAGGAGAAATGCGGCGATACCTCAAAGGAGTTGCTCTTTTCAACCCAGACCCGCAAAGCCTCAGATGAAAGCAACAAAAGACCGGGAATCGCAGCTGGCAAGTGGTGTGACGGATGTCAGCGTTACATGGCACCCTCCCGCACTGATAGCCAGGGCGGGGAGACAATGTCGCCATCGTGGTACCGTCCTTGACTCCAGTGGCAAAGGAACCGCTAGGGAGTTCAGCACAGCCGGTGAGTCAGAAGAACCTGATAGTCGACCGGACTGTGTTGGGCTCAAGGTTGCAGTGGCAACATTAAGAAGATAAATGGACAGGAGGTCTTTTGTGAACAAACTTGGTACCAGAGATAGTGGTCCGGCACCACATGGGTGCTCAGTCGAAGGTCTCTGGCTGGTAGCCCTCTACTGAACAAAGAGACTGTGTTGAACATTGTGAGTAAAGAAACTACAAGTACCAAGAGGCCACAGGGAAGGCTGGTATAAGGTTTTAAGGTGGTCATGCAAGGGTTGAGCCAAATCCCTTGTACAATCGAAAGTCCTTAACAAATTGCAGAAGTTTTGTTATTGTGGAACTGACGTTTGCGCCCGGCTGCGGGAAACGCTGTGCGTGCTCTGCTGGTATGAAGCCTGCGCTTGCCGTAGGCTAACTGAGTGACCCAACGAGATGAGATCGCCCTTCGGAAGTCTCTGTTTGCATTGGCCATCGCTCTGGTTGGTCTGAGCCCGACTGAGGGAGGCTGACTACTGAGAGAAGGATCGGAGCCTAGTTGAGGGGGATCCAAGAGTGAAGGGTTCACCTGACGTAAAGGTTAACAGAAGGAACTTTGGTTTTGTTGTTTTGGCATACCAGGCCCTCTGAGCAAAGAGACTTTGCATGAGAAGAGACTTGGGCACAGAAGGCCCTGATACTGAGAAACGGAACTGTAAGCTTGTTCTGCCTTGTCCCGTGCTAAAAAACGTGGGGAAGGGAGACCCCGGCCATAACATCCAGACGTATTATTTTGTGAACACGTGTATGTTTTCTTGTGAACATTATCCCACACTCTTTTGTAGTATAGCGGTAAGGATTGGAAATAGGTTTTTTATTATAGGTCCTTTTTATTTGTCTAGAGTCTAGTAGGACTGTATCATTTTTTTGATGGTCGTAGCTTACTCCCATCTTAGATTTAGGTTTAGATTAGGTGTTTATCTCGCCCACATTACAGTTTAATAAACACCCTTGAACTGTGATCACCTGTGTCTGTCTTACTTTGATGCCATGCCTTCCTTACATTTGATACCAACAAAATCCTGAGCATTTGTATAAACAAAAAGCCTGCACGTTTGTATAAACAAAATCCTTCGACGCATCCGGCCTTGACCAGAAGCCATGGCAAGCATTAATTGTATTCCATCAGAACATTGTTTATAGTTTACTGGAACATTGGGTACTATGTACTGTGTCGGGTCAGAAGAAGGACATGGACTCTCCATTTTATGTTTATTAAAAGAAAAGTGAATACTCCTGACTTTCCCTAAACTACAGGTTTTCCTTACTTAACAAATACTAACTAGGGTGATTGTAAGTCCAAAAGGAAGATCTCTCCAAACCTGACCCTGCCACCACAAAAACAATTAAGGCACATAAGAATGACTCCCTTCTCCTGTGTGCTGGTTTCTCAGCAAATTCACTTTTTGTAAATTATTCATAGGTAGTTCTTTGTAACTACTTTTATCAAGTTATATAGTTCAGATATTGTGTTTTTTCAACTGTCTTTCACGCGCTGGTTCTCGCTCTTCCTTTTTATTCTGTTCTCTTGTGATCTTATTTGTTTTTATTTACCTTTTTCTTTGGAACATTTATGTTCTTCTCTTGTTAGTCAAACTTAAGACTTTCTTTTTACTGCATGCCCAATCCTTTTCTTTGCTAGGATGAGTATGATTGCTCCAGTAATTATTGTCACTCTTCTCCAATACTTTTTTAAAAACTCTTTTTATTAGCATTTCGCAGCATCAGCAAACGCCATACAGCAGAACATAGGACACAAATAACCAAAAGCCACGGGCAACACAGTGGCATTAATGGGTTATCCTCAATAATTAATCTGCTCATGGATCACAACACAGTACACAACCCAGTAGCTCTTGCAGTTAAGCAGTTTGGCCAACTGCCTTTTACTAGCAACATAAGGTACACCTCCTCCAACTTCCGGCCCCACCCTGATATGCCACATACCTGGGGAGAATACCGGGCATCCTCGGGTCGTATCTGAGAAGAAGCAATCTGGTAATGTACATATGGACCCCAGCTATCTCTGGGCTTAGCCTGGGGATGTGTCATCCTGCCAAATTCCATCTCCATTTAAAGTAGAAAGTATCTGCACGCCACTGTTCCACCCTCAGGGATTGGGTCCCGCCCCAAACCAACGAAACCCGCCTCTTGGCCAGAACCAGTAGCAGCCCAACCAGTCTTCTTACCCTTTTCTGGATCTGAGCCGTATGTCTCAGCAGTGCAGTCAGCGGATTCGGGTCCGCTCTGTGCCCCACTATCACACTCGGACCCTTCCCCAAAACAGAATTGCTGGGCAGCTCCACGCTAGATGGAAAACGTCGGCTGGGCTGTGCCATACCTTGCAAAGTTCTCCGAAGTGTCTGGGTAAAACCTATGTAGTGAAGCTGGTGTATAGTAAAATTGATGCAGATATTTAAAATTGGTCAGTTTAAATTTGGAATTTAGGGCCACTCTCCTTGTTTCCCCAACAGCAGTAGTTCCATGTCTCATCTGATATTGCACATCCCAGCAAGCTCTCCCATTTGCTCCAGGAGGAAGATGCACCCTCTGTCTAAGCAGCCATGCACATAACATACAACATAGATACCACCCTCCCCTTGTGGACCATCCTGAGCATTTAGTCTAGTATTGGGGCTATTTCTGCTTATTGGGGAACACTCAGGGAAAAACTGTTCAGGGAGTTGCTCAGCCGGAAGTATAAGAACACATCCCCCCCCTCCCCCACCTCTCATCGCTTCCAGTGTAAAACTGACTGTTTGGGGAAAAGGTCCTGAAAGCAAGTTATGTTAGTCCGCTGCATGCATGTTACGTAGTTGTTCACTGGTCAGTGGAATCCCCGGTATGTAAGTCACTGGATGGCTCGGGGAGTAGATGACCTCCCGTTTGGCATTTTTTTTTTCTATGCGGACCCATACTCTGCAGGTCAGCTCTACCATGTTCGTTACTCAAGAGGCCCTATCTGGTGCTGTGGGTATACCCGAACACAGAAGGAACGGGGACGCTAGTGCCCCCTCCACTTCCACATGTCTATCTGTCTGGTTCCCGAACCAGTAGAGCAGAAACCCTGCTTGGGCCACCTCGTAATACGTTTCAAAATCTGGGAGTGCCAAAATCTAGTCGTGTCGCCAGCCTCTCCCAGGAGATCCTGACCTGTTTTCCCACCTATATAAACCACAATATTGCTGATCTTGCGTCCCGGAAATCCTCCTTTGGTGCCACAGGGGGCACATTGAGAAAAATATACAGAAAACGAGGCAATAACACCATTTTAACCAGGGATATTCTCCCGTACAGGTGAAGCGGCAAGTTCATCAGTCTGCATCGTCAATTTGGCTTTTGCCATTGGAACCCAAACTGGTTCTTAAAATGTTCAGTAGCCTCCATTAGTGGAAAAAGAACCGATTTTTTTTTTTTTTTTTTTTTTTTTTTTTTTTTTTTTTTTTTTTTTTTGTTGATTTTTTATTTTATATATTTTTTTTTTTCTTTTGGTATTCTCAACCCAGAGAAGTCTCTGTACCGATCAACATCTGCCATGATCGTATATAGATTCCGTTGCGGGTCCCTGACATAGAGCACCATATCCTCTGTGTAGAGGGAGACGATCCGCTTGTGCTTACACAGCTGCACCCCTCTTTCCAGATGGCTGTCTCAGATCATTTCAGCCAGGGATTCGATTGCGATTGCGAAGAGCAGCAAGAGCGGCCACCCTTGCTGCGTACCTCTCTCAAAATGGTGTTACGGGTGCGAGCTGGCCATTCACTCTAACTCTGGCCCTGGGTAGAGTATATATAACAATGAGACTAGGGAAACAAATACCTGCCCCAACCCCATTCTGCGTAAAATTGCAAACAGAAAGGGCCATTGAACCGGGTCAAATGCCTTTGTGGCATCGAGGAGTGCCTCCACCACAGTCGTCCTGCTGCACTGCAGACATTAGCCCAAATAACCCTGCGTAACCTATATGAGGTGGAGCACCCCAGAATAAATCTTGACTGTTCCACCTTCACCAGCCTAAACATCAGTGGTGCAAGTCTGGACGCCAATATCTTGGCCAGGATCTTATTATCCAAATTGATAAGAGATATGGGGTGGTAGGATGTGCAGTTATTTGCTTCCTTGTCCGGCTTCAGAAGGACCATTAACATTGCTTCCCTCATTGAGTCAGGAAGTTTACCATCTCTCAGCCCCTGATGATACGCCTCCAGCAAGTGGTGGGCCGGCTTACCAGTAAACTGCTTATAAAACTCTGTTGTGTACCCATCGGGCCTGGGGCCTTCCCTGATGGTAAGGATTTAATCGCTAACAGGACTCCGCCCTCCCGCTAGCGAGAGAGGATGACCCAGGCACTCACTCTCTGCGTCAGTACACCAATATATCGCTACCTGGGCCAGATAGTTGTTCACCTCCTGTTGGAGGACCTGTACCTGAGTGGCGTACAATCGACCATAAAATTTACAGAATTGCTGAACAATATCAATATCCCCAAATTTCTCAACCCCTTGTTCATTTTTAACCGATGTGACCCGGCCACTAGACGTGTCTGTTCTAGCAGCTCTTGCCAATAATCTTCCTGGGCGCTGTTGCTCCCCATACTGTTGCACTTCTGCTTTCCCCTTCAGAAATTTCACTTCCCTGATTGCTAACTTCCTAAACACTTGCAGCTGTTCCTTGATCTCGACTTCTTAATTGTCAAATGTGATCCTCAGACTCCGCCAGTTGTCTACAGATTTGCTTTAGAGCCCCGGCTTCTTTTGAGATACACTCCCCTCTGTTAAAACATTTAAAGCTCTCCCATAGTATTGCATGGGACTCTACTGATCCCACATTAAGCTAAAAAAAGGAATCTATAGCCTTGGTCAAGTCATCTCAGAACAACCCATCCGACAGTCCTGTGCTCTTGAACACCGATGGCGGTCTCCCACCCCCTCGACCAGGGACCTCCAGAGTCAACAACATTGGGGCATGATCCGACAGTATGTGTGCTAGGATGGACACCTTGAAACCCTTCCCACAATTGAGTCAGGAACCAAGAAATGGTCCAGCTGGGAGGCTGAGTTATGGACCGATGAGTGAAACGTGTACCCTGCACTCCCGGAGTGTCTAATCCTCCAAATGTCTTTTACCGCCCATGACCAGCATATATCCAGTAGTTTACATGTCGCCTTGGGCGATGAATTGTAGGCTCCTACTGTCCTATCCCAATCAGGATCCCATGATTGCATTAAAGTCCCCTGCCCAAATGATCTCCCCAGGTGACATCTTCTCCAGTTGGCGACTAATCTACCCCAGGGTCTCTACCGTATCTTGGTTGGGCCCATAGTAATTTATGAAAGTGGTTAGTTGGCCCTTTTATAGCGCTGGGCACCAAGAGGCCTCTCCCTTCCTGGTCTTTGACCAGAGAATTCAGACAAAACCCTACTCGTGCGCGCAGGAGAATACATACCCCCTAGAATACGAGGAGTAGTAGAAGTAGTAATGACATTCCTAGTTCTCCCCAAATTTCGATTTCCCGCCATGGGTTAAGTGAGTCTACCTTGTCATGCTGCATATTTTTTTTTTATAGCGTAAATAAATACAAACATTTGCTTTTTAAAAATTAAAAAAAACATGTTTTGTCTGTTACAAGGCCAAACCATCTCTAGGAGTTTTCCTTTTGTTTCTGTATCAGTTCCTTCCAAGGGTTTCAAATTTTTGTTTATTTGTTCTTATCCTCTTCGGTTTGGCCTGAGCTTTGACATAATCCGGGAATTATACTTATTCCACCGTTGTGACGTCCTTTACTGTTTCGCTATGCGCTGCATGTTGGTTTTCCAGTTTAGCCATCATTGTTTGTAGAAATATCCAAGTGCTCTCGTGGTTTTCTGGTTTGGATTGTCATACAGGGTTTCCCACCACAAGTCAGAATCTAACCCACACGTCAGAGTTAATACTGGAGGTAGAAGTAGGTCTCTTGCTGATCTTAGCTCAGGACAGAACATTGCTAGACGTTGTAAAGATTCTTCTTCCTGCTCACAGAGCCAGCACGTGTTGTCAGATACTGTGCCGTATTTTTTCAGATTTATTTTTGTTCTTAAAATATTCAGTCTAAATCGTAAAATTACATCTCGCTGAGTAGGATTCGCGCTCTTTTTCAGGTAGCCGGGTAGAATTTTTGGTGCTGAGCTAAGATTTTTGAGAGGGTGTGAAATTTAGAGATGGCACGGGCACTTTCTGTTTTGGCCCAGTCAGCACACAGTAGCGCAGTCTTCACCCTTTTAGGATTATTGCATAAAGTGTCTTCTTATATATACAAATTCTGTAAGTGCTCCTTGCATTTTTCTTTCCAACTAATCAGAGGCCAGAATGGAGCTTTTTTATTTTCTTCCTTTAGAATTTCATATTGTGGTGGGCAGTCTTTAATTAGTGTCTTTCTGAATGTTAACATAGCTTTCCATATAATTGAAGCCTGCAAGGAATAAAGACCCAATTTGTGTCGAATTATATTCATTGGGACACATTGTGGTAATCTCAGTAGTTTTCTCCAGAATCTGGCTTCAACCTTTTCCCAGGTTTCCGATGGTATTCTGAGAGCAGTGTCTCCAGCATAAGCTATTGACGGAATAACTTTTGCATTATAGAAGTCTACTGTTGGTTGGATCGAGAACTTGCCAAGAATGAGGGCTTGTGTCGTTAGTTGACTCATTTTGTGTTCGTGCTCTGTCCACGGTTGGTCATTCCAGTCGGCGCTTATTATTGCTCCCAAGTATTTTGCACTCGATGTTATCGGAATAGCTTTGTTGCCGACGCACCATTTGAAAGACTTTTTCTCTCTTGCTCTCGATGATTTCATTATTAAGATTTCAGATTTGTCAGGATTTATTTCTTGTTTATTTTCTTTGACATATATTTCCAGGGCTTCAAGTTTTTTCTGCAAACCTATTGGGGTCTTGTCCAAGATGATCAAATCATCTGCATACAATAAGTGACCTACTGTTGAGGTGCCTATTTTTGGCGAACATCCTCTCGGTATGACGAGCCGATCCTTTATTTCCAGGATGTAGAAGTTATAAAGGATAGCTGCCATAGGGCACCCTTGATTTAGGCCTCTTTTTGTTGGGATTGGTTTGGTTAGATTACCCTTTTGATTTAGCCGTACTTGTATAGAGGTGTCGGTATGCAGAGCTTGGATTGCGGCCACTAGATCTTCTGGGCATCCTTTCCGCTCCAACTAATTCCACAGAATTTGTCTGTCCACTCTATCGAAGGCGGCAGCCATATCTATGCTTGCCATGTAGAGCTTCTGTTTTTCACAAATGGTTTTAGCCTTTAATAGGTTAGTATAAGCAGATTTAAGCCGCAATCAACTTTTTCGACAAACCCTGCTTGCCGGGGATTTCTTTTTTTTTTTTAAACTTTTGTTTATTGGCAGAAAGTTAAGACAGGTATAAAACAGGGTACATAGCAGTAATCAAATAATATCGCACAACGTCCAGCAATACATATCGGCAGGGTGCCGCCTCATTGGAGAGAACAATTAGCGTTTGGAGCGGCCCAGCCTGGGCGAAAAGGGACACGAGTCAGTGTCATGGTGTGGCGGAGCGTGTTTGGGGAGGGGAAGCCGTCCACTCTACTTCGTCTCTATTATTCAGGTAACTGCGGAATTCTGTCCACACATTTTTGGGTCGTGATATGGGAGGCAAGGACCCAATGTATTCCTCTTCGCACATTTGATTCCAAGTAAGGCCTTTAAGCCACATCGAGAAGGTAGGGGAGCTGTGACGCTTCCAGTTTTGTAATATACACCTTTTAGCAACAATGGCACCAACATTCAGAAATTTAGACATTTTCCCTGCACTTTCCCCCTCCCAGACTCCAAACAATAGTGCAAGTGGGTTCACATCCACCGGGGTCTCTATTATTTCGGAGAGCGCCTCCGCCACAGCCACCCAGAAAGCTTTGATTGCAGGGCATGTCCAGAACATGTGAATGTGGTGAGCTTCAGGAGATTTACACTTTGGGTATGCACAGGACAGGGCACCAGCAAATTTCACCACCCTAGACGGTGTGTAGTAGAGCCTGTTGAGGAATTTAAATTGTATGCAGCGGAATCTTGAGCTTAGAGAGACAGAGCGTGTATGTGCACACATCTTCCTCCACAGCCCCTCAGATATTTCCATTGCGAGCTCCCCAGCCCACGCCTCGCGTGGTTTGAGTGACCCAATCACCTTCTTCCACAACTGCATTTTATACAGATTGGATAACACCCCCTTGGAGCCCGCAGAATTTTCTATGTACTGGAGTTCGGGTGAATCTGGGGGTTCGTCTGGATACGAGGGCCACATGGCACGAACTGCAGCTTGGAGCCTGTAATACTGAAGCATCTCAAGGAGGGAGTTGGTGTGTTCTGGGCGCCATGTTTGGGGGCTGATAAACTTACCCTCTGGGAAGAGGTCTGTCAGGCCTCGATAGCCAAGGTGTTCCCAGTGTCGTGAGAGGTGCTGGTCGTGTGTGGGGGAGAGTCCCGGAAACCGCCACAGGGGGAGCAACTTATAGTACGGGTGCAGCTCCTGTTCGGAATATAAAATAGCATTCCAAGCTCTTATCGTGGCGGTCACCGGGTCTGCCTGGGCTTCTGTTTGGAGCCCGCGGTGCAACAATAGGGTCATAATGTTAGTTCCCTCTCCGGCCATTTTTTTTAGTTTTACATGCGGAGGCGGTTTCTGAAGTGCATACCAATGGGAGGCATGCTGGGCCTGGCCGCATACCAGTACAGTTGTAGGTCTGGTGCCGCAAACCCCCCCTTTATCATATGGTGCTGTCATGTGTTGCCACTTCATGCGGACCGACCCAGAGTGCCAGAGAAATTGGGCGCATTCCGAATGGAGCCCATTAAAATATTGCTTTCCGGGCCAGATTGGAACATTAGTAAAAACATAAAGGAGCTTGGGAACCACTATCATCTTTATTAAGGATAGTCTGGCTGCCAAGGATAGTGGTAAGTGTCGCCACTTGGAAAACTTGGAAATGATGAGCTGAGCCGCAGCTTCATAATTGTCCTTTAATAGGGTCTTTTTGGACAGCGGCACCTGAACCCCCAGGTACTTGACTCCATCCGGAGACCAGCGCAGGGGGTAATCACATGTTGGTGGTTGTGTTGCTGCAGTGAGAGGGAAGATTTCAGACTTGGAGTAGTTTATCTCAAACCCGGAGAACGTGCCTATTTTGGTGACGTCTCGGATAATCGGGTTCAAGTATGTGGAGGGGTTTCTGATATAGAGGAGGACGTCATCTGCGTAAAGCGAGATTACTTCCGGAACATCAATTAACTGAATGCCTTTATTGGAGGGACGCCCTCTAACATGGTCCGCCATGAGCTCGATGGCAAGCGCAAAAAGGAGGGGGGAAAATGGGCAGCCCTGGCGGGTCACTCGGTGTAGTTTAAAGAGGGGGGAAGGAACAGAGTGTACAAGGACCCTGGCTACAGGATCCGTATATAAGAGCTTTATGTAGGAAAGCATGTTTGGGCCCACACCCATCTTCTGTAGCACCGCCCACAAGTATTGCCATGAGACCATATCAAAGGCCTTTTGGGCATCTATAGTTACAGCAACCGCATCAGCGCACGGGTCAATCCTGGACATCACATTAAATAGATGACGGATGTTGAGTGCCGTGGACCTACCAGGGATAAACAAACTCTGGTCCGGATGAACCATGTGGGTCATGAAAGGGAGAAACTTATTTGCAATTATTTTGGCGAAGACTTTCATGTCGGTATTAATGAGGGATAGGGGTCTATAGGACCCGCACTCTTCCGGGGGTTTTCCCGGTTTGGGGAGGACTGTTATTAAGGCTTCCCGTAAGGAGGGGGGGAGGGATGTGTAAACGAAGCGCTTCGGTCCAGACCCCGTGTAGTACTGGTGCTAAAACAGCCACATGTTCTTGGTAAAACTCAGAGGTGAGTCCGTCCGGGCCAGGAGCCTTGTTTTTTGGGAGGTCTGATATCACCTGGACTATTTCCTCTAGTGTGAACGAGGCTTCAAGACACTCTCTGGTGTCCTGGGAAATAACAGTTATAGGGATGCTTTCTAGGAGGTCATCTAGATCTTGATCTGAGTGTCCGGGCCGGGGGCCATATAGCTCGGCATAAAAGGTAGCAAATATGTCAAGGATGGAACGGTCAGACCAGTGTTTCAGTCCCTGCTCATCTGTAATACAATCAATCCGAGTCCTGCCGCCTTCCGCTCGCACCAGTCTAGCCAGTGTTCTACCCGGTCTGTCCCCCTCTCCATATCTACGGGCGGCGACAGGACGGGCGTGGTATTGCACCTCCCTCACAGCATGCGACTCGAACTGTTCCAACTCAGCTCTGATCTCTGCTAGTATCCCTAGAGCCGGTGTAGCAAGGTAGTCCTGCTCAAGGGCCTTGAGCTTAGTTTCCGAAGTGTTTAGGGCTTGCCTAATGGCCTTCAGGATGCCTGCTTCTTTAGAGATGCACATCCCCCTGATGTACACCTTGAATGCCTCCCACCTGACCCCCTCCGATGTATCTGACGTACTGTTATTTTCGAAGAATGTGGTAACGTTCGCTAATATCTCGGCTTTGAATACAATGTCCGCCAGAGCTGCAGGCTTAAAGCGCCACGCGGGACGTGTTGGACCCACGTTGCCGATCAGGATCTGTAGCAGCACAGGGGAATGGTCAGACATCGTACGTGCCAGGATCTTAACGTCCGAGACCCTGCCCACTAGCCCTCCAGAAAGCAAAAACAAATCGATTCGTGAAGAACTTTCGTGTACAGTGGAATAAAATGTATAGTCCCGTTCGTGAGGGTGTAGGGTCCTCCATATATCATGCAGATTAAGGGCGTCCATATGTGTGCGGAGTCGATCGGCAGCTCGCGTAGTGGTTCTGCGAGTGGTTGTTGTTCTGTCTAGAGTATTATTTATTATCAGATTCATGTCTCCCGCCCATATGATGGGGATATCTGGGTATCTCATTAGAATGGAGGCCACATTGTCGAAGAACTCGGGGGAATCTGTGTTGGGCGCGTATAAGTTGACCAGTATGCAATCCTCATGAGCCAAGGTACAGTGTAAAATAACATATCTGCCTTCTGTGTCGATGTGGGACGTGTGGAGTGTGAAGTTTAAAGATTCGTGGATAAGGGTCAGGACACCCCTAGCTTGAGTGGAGTATTGAGTATAATACCTATTGAGACCCCAGGTGTGTGCTATATTGGACGATAAATGTTTCAGAGCATGTGTCTCCTGTAGTAGGAGGACCTTAACCCCATGTCTCTGTGCATATGCCGCAATCCTACGTGACTTCGTAAAATTTGCCAGTCCCCGAACATTCCAGGACATCATCCTGACCGCCATGTCACCGGTTTACGGAACATCCCAGGTTGAGCATCTATCATTGATTCCTGCCATGTGTGCCGTACCGGAAAACAGGTGCCACCCTTTGGAACCAGTCCCAACTCCTCTGCCATTTTGTATATAATATACCCCAACTTCTGCAACCCCCTCCCTCACCGCCCTGCCCCAACCAGCAGTGTGTGAAAACCCACTCATACCTTGACCCACTGCGCACCTTCCCCAACTTGGCGGCACAGGGGAAGTAGCCCAACCGGGGCCAAAACACAAACATTTAGACTTAGAAGGAATTGCAGCCGCAGTGGGGGCTGCTGCTGCCGTTCTACCCACTTTTACTAATATCGGTTACAATAACATCATATAGGACTGGGCATCAGCTGACAAACAAACGATTTCAGAGAGAGGATACTGGAGCACTTAGATTCCATGGGGCAAACCCAGTTGGTATAGAGCCGCAAAAGCATATCTTACATCCCTAAGGTCCGTTTTACACAATGCTGTACGGTTTTGTGGATGAAGGCTTAGTGTTTGGTGTTACAGATAAATGATCTCCCTGTACGTCCCCCTCAATAAAATATGCTCACGCTGCAGTGTTTCAGGGCCTCTAAGTGCCCGCCATCTGGCAGAGAGGGGGGGGTCAGAGCCCACCAGGGCAGCTCATAGCGACTACACCACCATCCCTAGTATCCACTACGGGATATCACAGGTCTAGATATTAGACATCTTCCATCCGCTCCCCAGGAGGATCAGCCGGCGGGATCTGCGCCTCAATAAACTTGACAGCCTCATCCGGGACAGTGAAAAAGTAGTGTTTGTTGCAGTGGGTGAATTTGAGGCGAGCAGGGAAGAGCATTGCATATTCAATTTTCCGCTCTCTCAACAGCTTCTTCACTCTGTTGAATTGTCGCCTCTCTGCCTGGACTGCCACCGAGAAATCCGGAAAGATTCTGATGACTTGTGAATCCATCCTAAGTTCCCCTTTTTCCCTGGCCAATCGGAGGATATGGTCCCTGTCCTTGTAGCTCAGAAGTTTTGCGATGATTGGTCTAGGGAAATCCACAGGTTTAGGTCGAGGTGCCAGGGAGCGATGTGCCCTTTCCACAGTAAAAAACGGTGAGAGTGGCGGGTTGTCGAGGAGGTCTCTGAGTAGTTGTTCAACCGCAGTTTCCATATGGCCCTTCAGCGCAGATTCGGGAACCCCCACAATGCGGACATTGTTCCTCCGGGACCGCGATTCTAGGTCATCACACTTAGCCTTTACCTGCTTCATGTCGTGGACAAGTTGTGAGATTGTGTTTTGTAGGGTGTGGACGTTGTCCTCATTAGCCCCAATCCTCTGCTCAGTCTCAGCAATTCTGGCCCCATGCTGATCGATCTTCACCCTCATTGAGGCAACGTTTGCGTTGATGTCGTCCAGCTTTTCGTGAAAGGCAGCAAAGTTCTTAGCCATGGATTCCATCATCGTGGAAAGGTCTGCCTGAGTGGGGGCCCTGGCTGCATTCTTCTTCCTCAGGTGGCAGAGAGGATGATGCGTGCTCCGCTCTAGGCGCTATCTTAGCGAATCTGTCCATGGCGCCTGGTTTACCGTTAGGCCTCGGCTTACTGGGCATTGCGGAGGAGGGAGGGAGCACCTGCCTGGGTATGCCCGATGACTACTTTAGGATGGCTCGTCGCTGATGGGGTGGAGATTAGACGCAGTAGGCGCAGTATCGTGCAGCCAGGGTGTGAAGGCACTGATGGCGGAGGTACTGTTGGGGTGATCCGGGAAGGGCTAGCTAGTCGCCAGTTATGTGGTATCTTCTAGATGTGCCTAGGCGTATAGATCAAAGGTCCGCCGGTGAAGCAGGCCAAAACGTTGTGCAGCGCCGTTTGACTGGGTGGGGGGTCCCGGATCTATCCGCACCCCAGATGTTACATCACATTTTCCAGAACCAAATGAGGCGGCAGCAGCAGCCCACGGAGGACACCCCTCAGAGGAGTCAAATGGGAGGTAGTGTCAAAGTGTTGACCCCCGGAGGGCTGGGAGGCCTTAGACAGGCCGAGCTGGGGAAGCAGGGCCAACGTTCATGAGTGCACACCAATACAATGCATGGGAGTGCTTGGGGCCCCACCAGTTCAGAGGGAATGAGGCCCAGTCAGGCTTGTTCACCCACCTTGCAACCTCACGGCAGCTGGATCCTCGCCGCCCTCTTAGTTCTCCCCCGGGACAGGCTAGCCCCGGGGCCAATGCGGCGCCAGAGCAACGCGGTCCGCCAGGAGCGTGGCCCGCGGGGAGATCCGGGATCGGATATTGCGGCCGCGAGCACACACGGGCGCAGGGGCCGGGCAGCCCAGCCCGCAGCAAGTGGAGGCGATCCCAGCCTCCGGCCCAGCAGTTGTGCGGGAGGTATACTGGATGAGGGCCCACTCCAGCGGGCGCCCGCCCAGGACCCCCGCCGTTTGGAGAAGAGGCGCAGCAGAGAGCCCCGCAGGGCCAGTGAGGGCGTCCCGTCAGGGGGTCGCGGGCCGTCACCGCAGGGGTCGGCGAGGGGCGGCGCCGCGTTTCAGGATCCGAGGTCCGTCCCGGCGTCCCCCGGTTCCGCGCCCGGCCGGCCAGTGTCCAGGAGGAGATGGGGCGCAGATGGCCGGGAGCCCAATCCGCGGCAGCCGGAGCCGATCAGGTGTCCGGGGCCCGCAGCCACCCCCGGAACGGCAGCAGGGTGAGGGTCGCACAGTATACAGGCCCTGACTGTCGGGCACACACGGGGGATCCGCGCCATCCGGGGATGACTCGGAGCAGGGAGCCCAGCAGGCCAACGAGGGCGGCGTGTCAGGAGGCCGCAGGCCGCCCCCTCCGAGGCCGGCGAGGAGGGGATGTCGCACCACAGGGCCTGAGGCCCGTAACTCCGTCTCCCAGCACCGTTCCTCGCCCAGATTTCACTCGAGTGCACAGGATGATAGGGGGACAAAAATCGCTGTGGTTTCGTAGGGGAAGTATACGGTATACCGCCTATGTCCAACAGATTGCAGTGGGTAGAGACGGGGCTCACTGGCTAGGCAGCCATTTTCTTCGGCTGCTCAACAGCGCCCCCCCCCGGGGATCATAGTTTGAGTGTTTGATCCATTCTTTTAGTCTCTTTAGGAGAATGCCAGCAAAAATTGTACCTATCGTCCAATATCTTTGTTGGATGTTATAAGTCTCTGGCCTGCATCTGTCTCCCTTTTTATGAATGGGGATGATTATAGCTTTTGTCCAGGTTTCCGGTATTTGTTTGTGCTTGATGATTCGTTTAAACAAAGCATAGCACATGTCGGCCCACACCTCTGGGGCTTGTTTTAGTATGGTGTTTGATAGGCCATCGGGCCCTGAGGCCCGAGAACTGCTAGCTTTGTTAATTAGTGTGATAATTTCAGACTTCTCAAATGACATATTCCATGGGATCTTATCCGAGTTTACTTGAGTCTGATCTTCTTCAAGCGTATCATAGCTGTAAACTTCTTGAAAATCTTGAATCCATTTTCCTTCATGGATGGGGTTGATCTGTTCTATTCCTTGTAGAACACTTGTCTAGTTCATTAGGGCCCACATGAATTTGGCATTTTTATTGCTGGCTTCTAACAGCATTTCTTCAGAATCTCTCTGAAACAATTGGGCTCTATGAGATTTGGCCCAGTTACGATAAGCTTTTTTTTTAGCACACTGAGTGTTCTGTTTATTTAGTGCTCTTAGTTTCGCTGCTAGCTTTGATTTTCTTTCTGCTAGTTCAGAGATGTATTTATGTTGACGAGCAGTTTTTGGTTTTATGTTGTGACCTGGTTTTACTCTGAAGATAGACAGAGACGCTTCATATTCTACACCGATGTTCTTTGTTGATTTCCAGCAATCTATTACTTTAAGCGTCAGTGTGATTTTTGGTGCTATTCGCAATCTGTTGAGGCCATTGTTCGCTTCAACCTTGTAGGGCCAGTCTTTTTGATGGACCAGACCACTTTCATGTGATTTGATCGATAGTGAACATGTAAGGACAAGTATTTTGTGGTCGCTTTTTATTGTTTGAATTATGTTCAAACAAGAGATGGTTTTGAAGGTTTCTCGATCCACAAAGAAGTAGTCCAAGCTTGCACTTTGATTATATGTGGTCCATGTGACTGCTCCTGGTCGGTCGCCAGTCACATTTCCGTTTACCTGCAAAAGATCCCGGCTGTTCATCTCCGCTAACCAGTTTTGCATACGCGTTACCCTCTGCTGTGTGAGACCTCTTTGTACAGCTTGAATCTTCTTTTTTGTACAGTCTATGTTAAGATCACCGCAAATGATTATTGTGGGTTTTTCGAATTCAGCTCTATGCTCGTCGATGTGTTGAAGCACAGTTCCCATGAATTTATCACCATCCTTAGCTTTGATATTCCAATAAAGATTGATTATAATTTGGAATTGCTTCTCGGATTGATGGAAACCTCTGCTGTGCTCTTGTATTATAGTTATTTGTATGAGTGGTGAGGGGGTCATGACACGGAGTATATTGCCTTTGTAGACAAGTCATTTTTTATCACAGTCAACAGTCCTGCGGAGGGTCTGCCTTTTGGTCCTTTGAATCCTTCGTTCAGGAGGCAGGTGGTCCCCCCTCCCCCCCCTATAATTGGGGGCTCTAAGAGCCAGCATTCTTGAATGCATATAATGTCTGACTTCAATAGTTCTTCATTTAAATGTTCCAGCAGGTGTCCCTCGAGTGTTCCATGACACTATTCGTAGGTTATTTGCGACATCTGGGCAGTCGGTCTAATGGATGTTTTTTGTAGCTAATGTTCCGGCAAGCCAATCCCATGGTTTATTTGTATCAATTTTTGTCACAAGTACAACTTCGCTATCGACTAAAGAGCCCACCGCCTTACTTCCGGCACTTCATTTTATTCTCATTCTGAGTGCGGTTGGGCCTCGCAGAACGGTTGGGGAAAAGCTTATTGGTTTTGCATTGAAGTCATCTGCCAGGTGGACGGCCCTTCGTGGGATGTGGCTTGGTGTATGTTGCAAATTCTGAATCTGGTTTGTTCCCTGTTCGCGATTTTTGGATTCGTCTGATTTAATGTCGAAACCAAGGGATCTGAGTGCGTCAGCAGCTAACCAGATTAGATACGTGACTGCCTTTGAAAACGGGTGGATGCAGATTCGATCTGTTTCGTCGTCTTCAGGGAAGGCCACTATCTTAATGTCTTTTGGCTCTATGACACGTAATTGTGGTACATTATGAAATAATTTCATGAGGTTAGATCTATTTAAGATCAGGCCATCCTTGGCTTTCAGTACTCACTCAATTATGAGTTTGTGGCCACTCTGCCTCTCCTCTCTTTTTCCTTGGTCTTGCAGGGGCATATTGGCTTGGTGTCAATCTCTTGATCTTCTTGTCTCTTTCCTTGGAGTTTCTCGTCGACGATGATCTTTCTTTTTATGATGCTCTTGATTTGATTGGTCCAACATAGCTTTGAGTAGTTGTTGTTGTCTAGTTACATTCGAGTTTTTACGTTCCAGGAAGTCTCTCTTTTCCTGTAAAGTGCAAAATAAGGGAGATAGGACCTCTCTTTGATTTGGTTCCTCACCCTCGCCATCTGGTTGCTGAGCTTTCTCTAGACCTTCCTGACTAACAAGGTCTACTGAACTGTCACAATCGTGAACAGAGAGTTGCAGAAGAGCATCTTGGTCCTCACTAGTGTTGATTTCATCTTCATCAGTATCTACAGTTATTGATTCTGTGACAAATTCTCGGTCTTCTTGTCCTTTTTGTGAGCTGTTTGGTTGAATACTTCGCTCAGCATTGTGAAACACATCTTCAATAAGTTTCAAGTTACGAATGAAGTGACGGGTTCCTTCACATGAAGTGTGTTTTGGCAGTGGTACATTTTTTGTCTTAGTTGTTTTCCCCAAAGAAGTTTCCTGTTTTTTGGTGGATCTCACAGCAATTTGTTTAGGTCTGACTCCCATTTCCTTTTCTCTTAATTCAATTGAGCTCTCTGTAGCAAATAAAGGAAATAGATATTTATTTTGTTTTGATTTGGGTCAATTTTCAACGTGACCTGTCGTTGGATTTATTATCAAGGCCTGAGTGGTCGGTCGTGTGTCAGGACCAGTTGCGCAGGCGTTCACCGGTCTTTCTTTTCGATTTATATTTAGTTGTCCCGTTGTGGACGCCAGCGCTACTTTTTTTCTAGTTGGATAGCAGTGTCTGCTATTTTATCCGTTGTTTCACAGGCTTCGTCCAAGCAGCACAGTGGATTTTCTGGGGAAGTGCTTTTTTTTCAGCAGTTTGGCCTTGATGTTCGTTTACGTCAGGTTTCAGAAGAGTTATGGTGTCACTGAAACAGTGGAGAAAGCCCTTCTTGTCCTCTCAAGCGTCTTCCATTAGGTCGATAAGAGTTTTAAAAATGACGTGTTCCGTTTCTTTCTCTCTGACTCTCTTTCCTTTAATAGTGTCAATGTAGGATTCTACATATATTAGTTTGGATTGGATTAGATCCAGCAGAGTAGATTGGTCCTTGTAATTTTCATAAAGTACTTCGTATAATTTAAGAAACGGCGCCATAGTTATTATCATCATGGATCCAACTGCAGCCTGCATGTTAGCACAGGCTTCCGAGTTTGCTTGTAGGATTGCTGGTGCAATATTGTCGTAGGCAATTTCTGCCTGACTACTCTTCGTGGGAGCTTTAGTTGGAGAAAATCATTTTCCTCATCTGAACTTTCAATTGTAGTTGGATCAATGTCTCTGTCCTTTCTTTTAGATTTTTCTGCCTGTTTCTGGGGTCTGTTTTTTGATGTGGATAGAGACGGAAGGTCATTGTAGGACTGTTTCTTTTGGATTGGCTGAGCGTTCGCGGATTTAGATTTTTTTTTCGGGTGCCATCTTAGAGATGGATAAATTTAAGTCCACTTCTCCAATACCTTGTTTGGATCTGTTTGGGTGAGGAGTGGAAGTTTTTGTTGGACTGTTAAGCTCTGCCATCGCCTCAGCTTCTGTGGTTGAACTGATTGGAATTTGTCCATTGCACAGATCTTGTATATTCGAGGATGCAGCTTGGCTGGAGGCTGTTCCAGCCTCAATTGGCTCTTTCTCTGGGCGAGGGGGACTGCATGTACTGTGGTTTTCTGAGAGAGGACTCCTCAATTCCCTGTTCTTAAATGTCGTCTGATTCATTGCGCCTGCGACTTGTTCACCGTTTCCAGTTGCTTGAAGTCATTCCTGGTCAGCGACTTCAAGTTCAGGTGTCATTGAGCTGTGCTCCACAGTCGAGTCTGGGACTGCTTTCAGTACAGGACCTGAGTCTTTTTTATTGAAGTGCCATCTAATTGATTTTATATCTGAAAGAGAGTTTGCTCTTACGTTACTCTTTTGAGTAGGAATTTGAGGATGAATTTTATTTGCTCTGGGACCGCCCTTTTTCGCAGCTAGTGGACTTGTTGGTGTGGTATTTTTTGACATAATTGATTTCGATGGTAGTTTCAAGCCACAATTTGTATTATGTCCATTCTGCGAAGAGTGCTGTGTGTGGTTCAGGGGGTCAGGGACCTTTTGGGGAGGGGCCAAGCTTTGAACTTTGTTGGAGATGTGGTAGTTCTGAGAGTGATCAGGGTCACTCAAGTTCCCCCATAGCATCCATATATGCAGGCAAATTTAAACTTCCACAAGACTCTCCATTTCCTTTGATCTGCAGAGATTGAGGGAACGTGAAGAATGCCTCTTAACGCGGTACGCAAAAGGCGTCCTCTCCCTCACTCCTTGGATCGCGGCTCCTGAGCTGGAGACTGACCCTCCCCCTTTGCCTCGAATCTCAACAGGAGCCGCATTTTCGTTGCGCAAAGCGGGAAGGATTGGTTGCGCACACACAGCCCTTTTGGCCACGCCCCTGCCCTCGCTCTTCTGCGAGCGGCTGGCGTCGGCGATCAGCAGGACACGAAGCCCCCCACGCAGCGCACACGCAACTGCCACAGAACAGGAAGTCAAGGGTGAGGGCGCACCACGCGCCAAAGGGGGAGGAGAGCCATCTGTCCGCGCGGCAAACCTGGCCGCGCGCGCACCACCCATTCAGACTCCCCCACCCCCACCCTGCAGCGGGCGGCTGGAGACGGAGACCAGTGGAGCCGGTCGAATCTCTGTAAGCAGCGAGGCAGCTGCCGGTAAGGAGGGGAGCATCAAGGGGGCGGGCACTTCATGGGCCATGAGGCAGTTTGTATAACACATACCTTGTGTGTCGGGTGCCGCGGATTCCTGGTTGGAGTGAGTCACCAGCTGCTGGAGGCTTGCTTCAGGCGGGCTGTCTGGGATCACGATGACGGCGCCCTCTGTCTCCTCATTGGGCCTATGGCAGGTGCATGGGGGTCCATTACATGGTGGCTCAAAAATGTCACAATAATTCCAGGTATTGGTTTTGGCGGGCGTGTAGCGCCAGAAAGCATAGAACAGTGCTCCTCATCCACCTCCTGCAAGGCGCCAGACATTTTAGTGCAGCTCCGTGTGTGGGGAGCTTGTTTCTTTGAGTGATTTCAAGAAGTTTTTCTTGAGTCCATGGTGCCTTCTGCACCCTCTCTGCGAACACTCTGCTAACACTCCACGGACGCTCCGCGTCTAGAGTGTAGCTCATGTTCAGGCACCACCTCCAACAATGGTAGTATAAAAGTTACTCAGAATCCAGCAGGGTAGCTTCCAGGTCACTGGCACCAAACACTCTGCTAACACTCTGCCATACTGCATATACAATACAACTCTACAGCATTTGGACGGGCAGTTCAGGCCCCTGACGTTCCATGTAATGTACCTAAGTGACTGGGCCATGTTGTGTCCATAATATCTTTATACAGTCAGAGACTTTCCAAATTGTAGGTTGTGATGCAGCACCGATCCTTAAAGCAATACAAGAGAGTAACCCCCAACAACAACCCCCACATTGTCCACCCCCACCAGCAACCTCAACTTCTCAAGTTATCCCCCACCCTTATAACCATAACAACCATCTTATGCCCATGCTTGGTGGCTCACCAGGGCACAGCCATCCAGTCACCCCACATCTGTAGTCGACCCCCCGTCTGCCAGTGGTATTAGATACCCGTAGATCCTCATCATACTTGACAGCTGGTGCTCCTATCATCAGCGTCTCCCTCTGGTTCATTGTTCCTTCAGTGACGTGGTGCTCTAGGTAAAGTTTCTAAAAAAAAAAAAAAAAAAAAAAAAAAAAAAGCCTTCTCCGGGGTATGAAAAGAGCACTTGTCCATCATGTTACACTGTCATCTTGGCTGGGAAGAGTGTAGCCTATTTCATGTTAATTGAGTCTTCTCTTGACGTCAATGAACATTTTCCTGGATGTCTGTACTTTAGCCGAAAAGGCAATCAGCGGCCTGGCCGGAGTGCCTGGCACCGGTCTCCTGCCACTTGGTATACGGTGGGCTCTCTCCACAATGAACACCGCTGAGAACTCTTCGCCCTCCCCAGGACCTCTTTCAGCAGGGTCTCTACCATCTCTTCCATGTCACGCTGATTTGCCGTCCCAGGTACTCCTACAATGCACAGATATTCTTCTGAGATCTAGATTCAAGGTCATCTTGCTTATCAGTCAGCTCCTTAATTGCCTTCTTGATTGTAGCCAGTTCTCTTGTAGCTGTGTTGGCATTATCCTCAACTGTAGACACTCGGCCCTCCACCTCGGCCAGGTGCTCCCCATGCTTATCCAGGCAGACCTGCATGTGATCTACTTTACATGTAAAGCTGTCAATTTTGCGATCTAGTGATTGAATGCTTGCCTGTACTTGTCCAAGCATCTTTTTAATGTCACCCAATACTCCACCTGGGTCCAGCATCAAGGTGTGCGAGGCCTCCGCCGTGGGGCAATCCCCCATTGTTGTTGTTTTGGCCGTGGTCAAGGCTTCGAAGTGGAGTTTTGACAGCTGCCTTCCAGATTTTTGATATTTAGACAATGCAGTTTTGTGTTCCTGTCCGGTGTGAGATCAATGCTTCAGTTTGCGCCCAAAGGCCCTCCTGGGAGCTGGGGGGTGTGTGACTCCTCCCTCCCAACCCCACAGTGATTATACCCTGATCTGGTGTTATATGAGGTCCTGGGCAGCCACGTTCCTCCACACACTGAACGTGGGTTTCAAGAGCCTGGGAGTGTGCTTGCTCCCAGATCCCCACTGTGCGCCTCACCAGGATGGCAGAGGACAGCCCTGCCGGGTGTGCAGGTGCCAGCTAACACACATTCCTCTGAGTTCTCACATATTCCCAGCTGGTGACTTTTTCCCACTTCCTCCAGGCTGGTCAGCAGTGCCCTGCCAGACACTCGCTCCTCTGCTCTACAGCGACTATGGTTCCCTCAGAAGCACTTTAACTTTGGTCCCGCATCTCCCCCAGTGTAAAGTCTGCAATATTGTTGCCAAATTAACTGTCCCCCTGCTCAGGCCACTGCACCATGCCCAACACTCTCCTATCTCGGGGCACCTCCCGTCTTCCACTGGTAAGCCAAAGTACAATCCATACCGGAGCTCACACCCGCTTGCACAGCGGCTTCAGAGTGTCCCCGCAGGGGGAGGACCTGACCCTCTTGTTACGCTACCCTCCCGAAGAGGGTCAGGGGCACCAGAGCGTTGCACCTGCCTCCAGCCTCCTAATGCAGTGCAGTGGGGGTAGCTAGCTGTTTTCGCTCCTTCACCTGGGTCCCCTGCGCTGTCCCGGCTCTCCCTCCTTATCGGGCGGTCGTTCATGTAGTTGCCACTGATCAGCAGCTCCACCTTGACAATTAGCTCCAAACACGGTTCCTCACCGGGTCGCAGCTCCAAGTTTCCGTTGTGTATAAGATCGAGGAACCCATCTCATCTGAGCCTCAACCCAGTCGCTGCCCGGCCAGCTTCTGCGTTCTCCTCTGCAGCCACACCGTGGCTTCACCTTGGCCTAACACGTCTCTGCACTCCGTATACCAAAAAGTGCCGATTTCTCGACAATTAGAGCACTCCGGGCCTTCAAGGTTTCTACACGTCCCTGCTAGGGTTGTTCATACGTAAAGTAGCTGAATGGGGGTCTCAGCAATTAGTCGAGCAGGATTTAGACCGGATAGGTTTATGGTTGCCCTGGCACTCGTGGGCCTGCAGCCATCTTGACAGGGCTCTCTAGCGCCACCCTCCCCCCACTCTTCTCCAATACCTGGTCTTTACTGGGACGAGTTTGAATGTTCCATTCATTATTTTGGGCCCCCCACCTGGGTCTCCCGCTCTCTCCATTGCCTTTGTCTCGGAGATTGTGTCACCGTACCTGCAGTCCGGACGGGGGCCTTCTTCTGTGATTGTTAGGTTGGCTTCTCGGTTCTTTGCTTCTTTTCCACGGTCCGTTCAGGTAAGTGGTCTCGGCATAGTTTAGGGACTCCCAAGTCCACAGGGTTTCAGTCACTACTTGGACACTGTACCAGTCCTACGCCTTCTCTTGCTCCAGGTTTTCTTGAGTGCAACACACTAGGATTCGCATGATGGCTTCCTCCCAACATCAGAAGCCGTGCGTCCACATTTCCTTCTGCTTCAGTCCCACAACTGATTTGGAACTCCCGGTCTTTTTTCTCTTTCTCTCTTTCTCTCTTTCTCTCTTTCTCTCTTTCTCTCTTTCTCTCTTTCTCTCTTTCTCTCTTTCTCTCTTTCTCTCTTTCTCTCTTTCTCTCTTTCTCTCTTTCTCTCTCTTCTCCTCCTCTCAGATTTATGACGCTGCTGTGGGACTTCACCAGCGCAGCATCAAAGTCCTTCTTCTTTGTTGTACTGGTACTTATTTGTATTTATTTATTAATTTATTTGCACTTAATAACAGCGAGGGGTTTCTAAGCACTGGATCGGGATTCAAACCTGTGTTGCGCCACATTGTCTTGCTTCCAAGACAAACACGTTGCTGCTGAGCTATCCTTCCTCCCCTTTGTACAACTCCAGTGGTTTTGTTTGTCTCAGTACCACATAACTATTACTTTTCAGGTTCTATACAATAGCAAATACCAGCTTGTTCTTCATATTTTCGTCTAGCAGGTTTTATTAGTGATGAACTCTAGGTATGTGAGTTTAGGGAGTTTCTCATTGGAATAGGAGCACATGTCGCAAGGGGGAGTCTCTCCCAGCACGGTCCTGCTTGCTGCTACCCCTAGACAGGGTATTGCGTAGCAGGCACACCTCCCTTGCCTCACAGGGAAAGGCTTACTCCCCCCTACCCCCTCCCATGGGGGCAAGTGACTGAATCCTGCATTTGTCACATTACATAAAGAAAACTGCTACTGGATCGCAGCCCAGACTCGGTTTACTGTGTTCTTCCCCATGTACCAAAACAACTGATAACTTGGCCTGAAGCCTGGACTTGCACAGAAGAGGGCAAAAGGAATAATTTCTTAAGTGTTTGTGAATACAATAAAGAATGCTGGGCTTAGAGACCCAAGCTACTCCTGACTGATGATGCCCGATGAGGCTGAAACATGTCTGGGGATGCTTTCGGTCTCTTGTAGAAGCGATGTGAACTAGCATTTTGGGCTGGACTGCCCCTTTTTCAACCAGATTTGGATATGGTCTTTCTCCTTTCTGTAATGCCTTGGCAGGCTAAAGATGTATTGTTTGGAGGCTTGTACTGAGCTGCGCCAGAGGTTAAGATTAATTTGAAACATTCCAGCCATCACCTTTTTGTTTTGTACAATTAAAAATGTAACTTTTTACTAACATGCTGTTGTTGCGTCTGCATTTGTGCAATAAGCCTATAACAAGACTAAAGAATTTGTGATTATGCTCACCTCTCCTTAATCTATTCCCCTTATTCAGCTAAAATACATGACATGATTTTAAACGGATGAAAAGGGTTGCTTGGCATTTAAAATAATCCTCACTTTAGCTACTTGATGACCTTGTTAACCAGCATGTTTTGCTCATTTGTTTTCCAAAACCTGTTTCGTGTTTAATTGCGGGCCAAACCCGCCATTTTTGAGTTAGTTGGACGCTATGTAGTAATGGGGTGGAAAGACTTAATGCACAATGAAAGAAGCCGAAGGGGTCTACAGCCTTCCCAATGAAATAGACAATGGGTTTAGTAACATTCCGGTGTCCATGTCGAAGAGGCTGACTTTCACAATTAGTTTTTCTGCTCAATCCAATTCATAGCATACTTATCATGACAATTGTGTCTGTATCTTTACTGCTATCTCCTGAAAATAGGTAACTATAACAGTTGTATTTTCTCTTTCCGGTGGTGTTCTTCTTTTGAAGGCAAAGGAACTGCAGTCATTTCTAAGAGAAGCTGATGAGAACTGGTCAACAGGTTCTGACAGACTGACTGTCCAGGCAGAAGATTCTCAGTTTACCGATGTGGATATCCCTCCTGAATCAATCAAAGTAAAACCCATCAAGACGAAGAAGAAGAAAGGGGAGCATAAGATCTTTGGTTCTCCAGACCCCTTGGCCCCTGTGAGTGGTGAACAGTGTTCTGGTTGTGGGGCCATTATGCACTGCATCGACCCTGCAGTGCCAGGCTACTTGCCCAGTGAAAAATACACTCGCATTGTGCAGCAGAGTGAGAGTGGGGAGAGACCTGAAAAAGCTATTTGCCAGCGCTGCTTCCTGCTAGTTTACCACCAGAAGGCCCTGGATGTGTCAGTACCCCGTGAGGAGTACCGGCGGATTGTGAGTAGCATCCGTGAAGAGAATGCCCTGGTTTTATTTATGGTTGACATGCTTGATCTGCCAAATTCTGTTATTTCTGACCTCACTGAGATTATTGGGGAGAACAAGCACATTTTGGTGCTTGGGAACAAGATAGATTTGTTGCCCGGAGATTCCCCTGGTTACCTGAAGCGCTTGAAAGGGCAGCTCTTTGAGTACTGTAAGCAAGCAGGCATCAACATCAAGGGAAACATGACAAATGTGCATCTCATCAGCGCCAAGACAGGATATGGAGTGGAGGAATTGATATCTAAACTTCAGACATCCTGGAAATATATGGGCAATGTGTATTTAGTTGGTACAACCAATGCTGGCAAATCTACTCTCTTTAACACTTTACTGCAATCTGATTATTGCCGGTCCAAGGCCTCAGACATCATTAAGAGAGCAACAATCTCACCGTGGCCAGGTAAGGAGAACTCGGCAAGCACAAACTAAGTAAGACTTTAGCTATTAATTGAAGGAAATATGTTTAGGGTGCTCAGTTTACCTATGGGCAAAGTTCACCCCGTTTAAAGATGTAACCGTGCAGGTGGATGCTTTGTCAGTCTTGCGTTCTGTTTATTTATTTGTTAAAAATCTTGGTGACTTCTAATGCGACATTAGGGGTAAAGTTTTATGAAAAGGCTTTGGTAATGCTAGATTAGGTAGTGGTTTTAATGTAGCCTTAGACCCAGATCGAGTGATAACGATGACAACGTTTGTGCTCTCAAGTAAGCACTTTGAAATTGTAAGAAAACATTTTTACCTTCATTGATCTGCCATTTTTTTAAGGTGACTTGATTCTGACACAGCCTTCTTTCAATGAATGGTGAAAACCAGCAATGTAGCTTAAAGTTCAGTTTTGGCATGTATTTTTTGTCACAGAGTGCTTTAAAAACATGATAAAGTTGAGTTTGTGTTTTTTTTTATTAACAACTTCATATGTTTGTAGGCTGGACAACTTAGGAAGACCAAACTACGGAGGTCCTTGATATATGCAATTTTGTAGGTTTGCTAATTAAATCGCCACTTGTGTAGTACAGCTAGCTATTTAAATTAACCCTGTTCAATGAAACAGCAGTTCATCCTGCATTCATCTCCCTCGGGACTCTCTCTGCCCTCTTTTCATTGCAATTCCAAAGGAGCTAATGTAGAGACAGTGCAGCAGTGATCATCTCCAACACTCTTAAAAGTGGCAAAAGCCTGTGTGGGAGTGCTAGGAAAGAAGTTATTTTTTGTGCGCAAATAATTGCAAACCAGATGTATCCAGGAGGATACTTTTAAGTTAACTATATCCTGTTTGCCAAAGACCAGTATGTGTTAACCTCATATTTTTTTCAAATGACATTTCTGCAATTCTATTCCTAAAAATGTTGTTACATGCTGCATAATTACAGAATTGCTACTGTAAAACGCTGCATGGTCTCTATTTTTCAGTAAAGTTTAGGTTGGTGAATCTAAATCTCGTAGTGCCCACTACATTTTCTTTTGTTGGGGAAGGTGCATCATATTTACAAGTGAACACTTTTGAAAATGTACATGATGGCATGGCAAAATCATTTGTATGGCAATCCTAGTTCTGTGACCTGCTGGTTGCAAACATCTGCAACAGGTGCTCAAACCACAAGCTTATCCCAAACTCCTTGCTTGACATTCTATCTTATTACCTTGTTGCCTTACACAAGCTAGATTGAAAGTGACGCCTGCCTCTGCCTGCTATGCCATTAACTCTGCTTTGTGTCTCAATTTTCTCTTACATAATTTGTATTTATTTCTTTTGACATATAATGAATAAACAAAGCTGACTTGATGTTTATGCAAAGTAGTGTTCAATAGTTCCATCCAGTCTATACATCTACAGGTCTACTGCAATACCGTACACGATGGCTAGCCTCCAGTGCTCGATTTGCACATTAGGTTTGCATTACTATGGAAGAGAGCTGGACAATCTGGAGGCCGGGAACGCAAGCAGAATCTGCAAGTAGCCGCCCACATTTCATGCCAGCCCGCTGCACCTTTGCCCAGCCTCCCCCTGTCCCTGGTGGTGGTGCCCCAGGACAAGTCACTACTGGAATGCCACGCCACCAATCATAAAGTATACATGGCACTGTCATGTGCAGTACCCAGCTGCACAGAGCCTTGCACTAAAAACTGTTTCCACAGCCTTTTTACCACATACACCAGTGACTCCTGGCTCTACACACATCAATAGCTGAGCGCAACACCTGTCTCGTCTATAACAAACCCACCCCACTTTACCTTGCAGAGCCACGAGAGGCAATGGAGACTATGAAAAGGGTGGCAGTGCGTGGTAAAAATCATCTTGACATTTACATGCACCTAGCCTTTACATTTTACTGATGCTCATCTCACTGATGTCTTAATTCAGCGGTACACAAACGACTGTATTTTTGCTCATTTTATGTCTTGGGTACAAATAACTTCAAGTGACAATACAAATAGGAGTACAAAATTGCTTGTCAAATAAGTTTGCTAATCAAGAAAACTTTAATTAGTAAACTTTGCTAATACATTTTTTTAAAACTAATTAATGCCTTGTTGCCCTTGTCCTTTTTATGTGGTTTCCCTCCACCCTAGCCCAGGCTTTCTTACTCCCCAACACTATGGTGCAGTTGAAAGAAATGGGTAACACCTAATGTCTAGTTCTAAACTAGACTGGGGTGAGGTCCTAAGGACTGTTGCCTTGTCTAGGACTCCCTGTGCGACTTCTGAATGGTTCCCTACTTTAATGTTCCCACAGTGCTTGTATCAGGAACGTTAGTATGTCTCCACACTCCCTTCTCTAGCTCTTTCCACTGTTGATCTTCCTAGGTTCTCATCCCCCCTCCTTTCATGTCTTCTGTTTCTCTTCTCACTACCTTCTCTTCCTTCCCTCTCTTTCTTCAGTTCGTCACACTCCCCTCTCTCCATCTCCTCCTCCTACTATTTCTTCCCTCCTATTCTCCATCCTCCCATACTATGCCATACTACTCTATTTCATTTATGTACCACTCTCACCTTATGCTATGAAGCTGCACTCTGAGTCTCCTACTCACACTCCTCTCCCGCTCACCTTCCCAACTCGCACATTCTGACACAGAAACCACTCGCTATCTTGAGAGTGTAGCGAGTGGTTTGTGTGTCAGAATGTGCATACTACTTTACACACAATACATTTCCTGCACTCTCGTCCAACTCCTCCACAACTGCCAGAGATGGCCCTCAACGCGAATGTCTCAGGTGCTCAGCTCGTTCTGGACCTGGCACAGAGGTTTCTGGGTCTTGTGTTCCTGTTGAATATACATCTGGCAAGAAAAGAGGCTGATGGATACAGTGGGAAAAGACAGCTGTGTTTGGGAGAATTCTCATTTCTGTGCTAATTCCCTTCACCCTTAGATACCCACATCTCTTTTGCTGGACTTTTAGGACTTTTTAATTTTACCCCTGGAGTGAGTGAGACCTTTTTCTACTCCCTCATGTATTTTGACCTGATTTGGATGATCTGTTCCCTCTGTTTTTTTGGAGTCTGACATACTCCATAGGCATCTACTTTTTGTATGGTGACACACAGCACCTTCAATGCAGTGTCACTGGGAAATCATTTAGATTTCTCATAAGGTTTAAATACCTTTTCTTGTGTGAACTACCGTTCCCAAGAACAGTGAAGTGAAATTGACTTTACTTTGATTTTCTCTTTGTGGGTCCAGCACACACCATCTTATGTTACCTAGTAGCCCCTTATCCTACATTCTTATGTAACATTTTATGTTACCCTCACTACTTTAAATAGCTGGTGGCAGTGGTTTAATTTGCCTACCATTGTTCTTTTCTACCGCAGGATGAATCCTCAGCTGCAGTATAGCACCCATGGGTGACCATTTTTGTCAAAATGGCCCGGTCCACTTTCTGTTTGTGAGGTCTGTCTTGGGTTTTACTCTGTGCGTCGAGGCCGAGTTGAGCCCTTTGTTTGTTTTGCCTTTGGCGGGCTTCAACCCTGAAGCCTACCTCTGGCTCTAGTGAGTCTGGAAAGGCAGGATGTGAGGGAGATTTCCAAAACTCCCCTGACCTTTGTCTTTAGGAATGCCTGAATGCAACCAGTCCTGATTGGCTGGCTGTCCTTTCAGAGCAGCCACCCTGCTGTGTGATTGACAGCCCAGGCTGTGCATGAATGGGAGAAACATGCTTAAAAGGCGAGGGTTTTGGGACCAGAGGCAGTCAACCAATGGGAGAAACGCACGACGAAGAAACCGTGAACAAAGCTTGCTGCATCCTCCTGGACCTTTGAATTGCCCGGTGAAGCCCTGCTGCTGTGCTGAAACTCCTTTTACTGATCGACAACAGAAGCTCCGGAAGGGACGACTTCTTCCCTTGGGTTAGTGGGACCAACAAACCCCGACACAAGCTCCACTGGACCATTTTCCCTGATTGGCTGTACTTCTCCGCTGCAAGAACCGAGAGCCAGGGGTCGAAATCCATAGTCGAGTGCAACATCAGAAATCCGTCCAGAAGCTCCAGGAGTCGCCTGAGGACCCTCCAGAAGCAGGACCACCAGAGCTCGAGTCCCCACACCAGAGTGCATGACCCAAGGAATGAAGGAAGCCCAACCAGTATCCGAGATCCGCGGTGGTGCTGGTTACCGAGTGCTGAAATCACGAAGTTCCGCTGCTCCGAAAAGAGCCCTTTGCAGCCGACAACCTCCAAATTGCTGCCGCAGGAGCCCTGCAGACATCCTCCCTCTTGTCCCCACAACTGAGGCTCAGGCACCCAGGGTCTGAACCGCTGCAACAGGACAGAATCCATCTGGACCACTCTTCTTCAAACCAGAGCTACTGTTTAGACTTGGGGTACTTACTCGAGGTCTTTTTGAGCTGTGCTTTTCTCGGTTGAGACTAGCAGTGGCTTACCAGAGTTGATTCCAACTCTGCTTTTCACAGGCTTAACAGCTTGTGACCCTACAAGTGATTTTTACAAATCGTTCGAACTTTGTGCAAGATTTTTATTATCTAAGAAGTGCCTCAGCTCCTTAGACATGGGCTCCAATTGACTTTGTCTGTCCTGCGCCCTGCAGCTCTTTTAGCCCATTTACTTTGATATTTCTGTCCCTCATAGGTGGTAACTTGTTTTAGACTGTTATTTTCTTTTTTTTCTTTTAGTAAACTGCAGTTCCAGCTTTTGTTACAATTCATTTGTTTCCTCCTCTATATAACATTTATCAGCTCCCCTATCCGAGCACAACATCAAGGGTCAATGACTTCATTCTATCAGGAGAGATCATCTACTTAACAGATAGAACATTATCTAGAAAGTCGATCACTGCGCAGTTTAACTTGAAGTTATTGCCTGTTAACAACCACCATTCCTCCATGTTACCATTTGGGGGGGGCAATAGTTCTTAAAAAGGTGTTCCTTTGGCTATTTAGACTTGGACATTTCGAAGCTAAGTGTCTCGTTTATTCAACTTAAGTCTCGCAGAAACAACATAAGTTAGACTGAGTGTCTTTGTCAAGTTTCAGGAACAACAACTCTTATTTGATAAAGATGTAGTCGAAACCTCAGGAACTGGTCTCTGAGATCTTGAGGGAAATTTCATTACATAGTTTGTAGTTGGATCGATTCCTTGTGCAACTATTCCATCGTTTAGTGTTGAAACTATCTTGGACCTTTTTTCAATAGTCTGGGTCCAGTCCCACCACTTCAACTTTTTCTTCACAGGCTCGGGGTTGTACAGGACTGTGTCCATTTTGACCTCCGCTTGTATCAAGAGCTCATCAATTTTATCTGTCCAACTTTCAGCAAACCGGTATGCACATTCTCTGGAGGCAAGTATAATATGCGATAAGGAGCGGATGTTGTATTTATGGGCATTTTTCTTGCAGCTGCTACAGATTTCCAGACAACGGCTGAATATAAAGATTTGAGGCCAAGTTCATAACTGATCACTGTTATTGAGACATTTCGAGGAAGTCTAAGTATTTTCCACCAAAATAGGCCTTCTAGGTAGTCCCATGTTGCTCGACTTATATTAAAGCGCGCTTTTCTGCCGACAGTCACTGTGGCTACGACCTTTTGAGTATAAAACATCACAGTTAATGTAAATTTGCCGTATGCTTTGTTCAACTTGCACCATTCAGACAATTTGGACAATCGGGCTTTCAGGTCTTGGTGCCATTCCCATTTGCGTATTGACTTATTGAAAAGGATTCCTAAATAGCGGATACAGTTGGTGGATTCTAATGTTTCATTATCTATGTACCATTTGAAGTTCTTGCCGCTTTTCCCCCAAGTCAGTGCCAAAATCTACAATTTTTGATTTATTCACACTTATGAGGAGGTTGTTTAGATGCAAGTACTCTTGAAGATTGAATAAGAGCCTTTGTAGGCCAATTTGTGTGGTATCAATCAGAACCAGGTCGTCGGCATAAATAGCCCAACTAATTTGATTCTTATTAATCCGCGGGGGAAACAAGTTGGTTTTCATTAAAGCTTATGGTAAGTCCGAGATGAACAGTTTGAAAATTAGAGGAGCTAATGGGCACCCTTGCTTCTGACTGTTATGGCTGGGAAAGGCTTGTCTAGATTTCATTGGAAGATGTCGCTGTCCTCACATATATTGAGAACCTGTTTAACCTTTGTTCCTTTCCTTTAATTATTCCTTTCTGTAACCTCAGAGTCTGCAAAGGATAACTAGTGATATATAAATGCCATTGCTGTCCTTGTGAATGAAGTCACCTCCGTGTGTAGGAAGTGTGTAAAAAGCATATCCAAAGAGTGTCCGCTAACTTGTGCTGATTTTGGGAAAGTATTTGAAAGTATATTTGATTGTTACATATCTGGCCCTTTTTAAAGAATGCTTATTTAAAAATTGATTTTAGATAAACAACTACCTTGAGTTTAAGTGTTACTTGGATCCTTGTATTTGCGAATTTCATTGCTACAGCTCTACAGCTCACATTTACCTCTCTTGAGATAGACCTGGCTGCTCAGTCACACTACCAACTTATGTAGTACAGACCTATACCAAAAGGTGGGTTACCTAATACCAAGCAGATAAGTGTTGTGTAGTCTCACACAGTGTTACTACACCAATTGTTACCTAACAAGCGGTACCCACATTAATACAGTATAATGCATTCTCACTGGGACATTAGAACTGCAGGGGGGGTCAGAAATGCCAGGCAGACAACTTTGTAAAGAGTTTTCAACTTTAGGCATTTTATTACAGAAAACAGGTTGAATAAACGCCTCACTAGCCCCAGTCTGTGAACGATATCCCTGCCTAAAGTAAACCCTATAATCAAAGGAAATCTAACCCTCACACTTCTACAATAATCAAAGCAAAAAAGAAAATCTACTGCAATTCAGTCTAGGGGTGTCATGGTATTAGTTTTATGGCGGTACGATAACCTTCTTGCCAAATGACGGTATATCATGGTTATCGCGGTATAGCAGGTGGAGTTAAATAATCTTAACAAATATTTTCTTAAAAGGTCATAAATTGTCAGATTTATCATCACAAACAACCAGGCACCCAGGGCCAGAATTGGGCTTTTCAACATACTTTCCAGGTCATTTAGGCTTTTAGCTCCCCCACTGGCTACTGGTGAAGATGAACATGTTGCCATCTTGATAATCTGCATGCCACAGATCAATGCAGGCTGACGGTAGGATGCACTTGTGCGCATACACACACACACACACACACACACACTCTGTTTACGTTGCAGCCTTTAGTTTACTTGTGGGCCAAAAGGTGTTCAGTAATCACTGACATGTTATCCTTTGGTATGGCAGCAGGGACTATGCAAAGAGATGAGTGAATTTTGCGGTGTGACTTATTATATGTTAATTCAATGATAGAACCAGGGAAATCCCCCATTGTCATATGTTTAGAAAACATTATCCATTATAAATATATAAACCCCAAAGCCGCCAACCCAAAGTAAATCCTTTTCCTTCTTGGCACTGTATATATTCTTCCTATTGCTAATATAATGATTTTGTGTCGGGCACGTGTGGTTTACGGAACAGCATTAAAAACAACTCCAACTGAAACTACTTGTACCAAAAAAAAATAGGTTTTTGTTTTTACATTGCTTTTTTGCATTTGAAGTTCTTTAACTATACCATTAAGTCAATGCTTTTTAGTTTTGAAACTTGTATCTGCACAGATTTAGCTGATACTCCAGGAATCTAAGGCAGCTGCAGAATTGGTCTTTCATGGCGCTCACTCGTTGACCGCCTTGAATGAAATAGTGACTAGTGGAAGTGTTATAATGCACATTTTGAGCAATGAGCTTGCTGCTCAGTCACAGGTCATCGCTTTGAAAATTGGCCTCGACTTGCATTTTTTTGGAACCACATGGCATGGGCATCATGACACCCTCGCTGCACCAAAAAGTTTGTTTTGACTACTCTTTCTCCCATTAAAGGGAGAAAAGTCACTTGTGCGGTCTGAAAGACCATGTCATTGTGTTTTTTTTTTTTTTGTTTTTTCTTTGGTCAAAATGTCATAGCCAACACATACACACGAAAGGTTGCATAGTGATGTCATCCCTATAGCTTTTTTACCATCTGCCTGGTGTATTATGAAGGTCTGATGTCGGAGTGATCCTAAAGGGACAGCGTTCAGTGGGCGCTGTTGATTTCTTTCTTGATTCTTGCAATACATGTTCATTTACCTTCTTAAGATAGTGGCTCAAAAAAACCCTTTGAAAAGACAAAGTTAAAATACACATCGGCACAAATATGGCCTAGACCACCACCACCTCACCTCAGCCCCATCATTACCATTTTCCCCAGGTCTGAGTGCATTAGGGCCCTTGTGATGAGAGTTCAGAGGGAGAAATGGTTTCATGGGTGGTGTCAAAAATTGAGAATAGACCTAAGAAATATTTCACCCCCATTGCTCTGGATTCTTCAAATTGAATGTAGAATCTGTCCTGCCTGAGCCCAGTGCCATATGCAGAAGGCAGGTAGGTGAAGGATCAAGCGAAGCAACAACTCTAGTGCCAATATGCAAATCTACACAGAGGACCGTGCAGGGCAGTTTATTTACTAGCAGAAAGCACTGATAGGCCCAGTGTTCACACAGTTTAGAGCAGGGTCCAACTGTGGCATAAAATTGTCTCGGGCACCAACATAAAAGTGGCCCACAGTTGTAAATGGGAATTCATTCCTTTTGGAACACTGTTTGAATAGTACCCAAGGGAGAGATTTTTTATAAAATGTGATGCAAATTGTACATTTAAAAGAATATTTATTCAGCAACAGTGGTCAAAACGATTAGCCGCATAGTGAAGTCACTCATCAAACTGGCCCACTTTGGCCAAAAAAGTGCCCCACTTTGACCCAAAAAACTGGCCCACACAAGCATTTTGCGTTTTTGTTCGCCCATGGGCCTATTGCCCTAAAGGCGAGTCCATGCCTGGCCTACAGAGCTAAAGTTGTGTGTGGACATGCATCAGAAGGGCATCCAGTTTATTGCCCCCTTTGAATTCTGGGATGTGTAGTTCCCCATCTTTCAAATTGGTGGTAAAACAACAAATCCCAGAATTCTAAGATAACACAGAACTGGATGGCAATCCGATCCATGACCATGAGAAACTTAAGTTCCTTGAATCTAAACCTTGGAGAGAGTAATTCGATATGCATGACTTTCACTGGTCGTCCTTTTTTTTCACAATTTACACAACCAGAGCAAGAGCTGTTCCAATGTGTGTTTGCTCAGTGTACCAGGACCTTAACTTACTAAAGTAATGGCAAATGATGCCGGGCTGGGCTGAATCGATACATTTCTGCTCCTGCTGGCTGAGTGGTTGCTAAGCAAAGTGCTCCTGGCTCCATTGTTTTGCAAGTCACTGAACGTTGTATTACATTTGTTTACATACGAACAAAAGGAAAAATAAAATTCTTACTTTCAGTTCAGGCCCTCCGCTCACCCTCGTGACGTCCCTGTGGTCTTACTAATTGCAAATTGAAAATTGGGACAATCACCATAGAAGATCTGACCTGTAGCGCGGAGCAGCATGACTGTGTGAAAATGTTTAAAATCTGTATGCTGCCTTTCAAATAAATAATGCCTGAAACAAAATAACTTTGTTCTAGTTTGCCCATGAAATCCAGGTCTGGCAGAGTCCATGAACTGGAGTCTCTGGTATGCTTATAGAGCCAGTCAGTCAGCTCATCATTACCAGCTTTGCATGGGGAACACAAAGGTTCAGGCAATGGGCAGCTTTCAACACAATTTGCTCAAAGTCGGCTGATCTTTGACCCGACTCTACTGATCACAATGAAAGAGTGGTCGCAGCAGCAAAGCTGCATTTACTAATGTGGCCTCACTTTCCCTATGCTTTTGTCAGCCAAACAAGGCCCCCTTGGCACACGGCACATCCAACAGTGAAAGACCAAGACTGCGCAGCACTTGCTTACTACAGCTTTTCCAAATCAGATTGAAAAGCACACTTAACGGTATAAACGGTATACTGGTATAAACAACGTGATGGTTATTATTGTTCAATTAAGTTGTTCACGGTATCTTTAACGGTATACCGTTATACCGTTACATCCATAATTCAGTCAACAGCAATATATAACGTATGACCTGGTTCACTATGTGAGCAATGTCTCTTGTCACAATCTGGATGAACTTCCCTTCCTCAGACCAAAAGAAAGGGTTTCTCCACAGGTCAAAGGAAAAACCGGGTAATCCAGTTTAACAAAAATTCCAGTACCGTTCTTTCGTAAACGTTCTGTGGCTTCAATTAAGTATCTTGGATAAAAAGTCCTAGACTCGGCTTCCTCCTGGAATAAGAGCTGTCTCAAATTTGTAGTAACAACAATTAATTTGGCCAGGGTGGTTTACCACAACTTTAACTGCAGAAATAATTGTAACTGTCTTTCAGCCAGTTTTCACAACGTTTCCGAAATGTCACAGGTTGTTTCTATTAATACCGCTCTTCCGCACTTGCACCTTCTACTACTTGGTTTATCCCTTTAACAAAGTTTTCTTCTAAGCAATCACTTCTTGCCCTACCGGTATACTCTGCTGCCTGTCTACTTCAACCAACATAGCAGAAAAGCCCTTCAATGATAACTTTCAAATTAGAATAACAACAACTTCAAAAGACGTCTTTGATATCAAAAATGTTAGCAGCTTTCAGGGAATGGAACATTCACATTAATCTACATTAGGGCTGTCCTGCAAACGAAGCTCATCTCCCTCTGGATAGCTCATTCCAGAAGGGCAGGCTGTTTGCCACCTTTCTTTCTCTTCTGCTTCAGTGGTTACACAGTACCTAGGATACAGTCTTTTACTGTGACTACCTTGGCTTTGTCAAAGTGTGAGTTTAGATCAGGTACATTCTTCTGAACATATGCACAGCACCCTCTACAAAGCTTGGGATTCGTATTGCTTCCCTCTGTCTTTTGGCAATGCTTGGTGATCTCAAATTGCCCAGGTTTAGCTTTCTTTTGACTTTGGCATTGCTTGCATGCCCTAGTTATTAATATGGTTAACCCACCGGGTTGTCGAGGTCGCCACAAAAGGAAAATCACAGCTACTTTGTTTCATTACCTGCCACCTCTGTGGGTTTTTGATAGTTTGGTTTCCAATAGTAGCGCCTCTGTCACTCACATGTGAAAAACACGGCTGTCCTGGTGTACGCGAGCACCACCCGAGCGCTCCATTTTCCCACTTGCAAGTGGGGAACTCACCGGGTTGCTTAGCGCTTGCTTGCCTATTAGCTTCTGTGACTCCCGTGGACCTGGCGAACAGTTCCTTGTTGTTCGCTCTCGCCACAGCCACACTAACTCGGAGCTTCCCAAGCTCCTACGCGACCCAATCACAAGAGATCCCTCAGCGTTTTCCACCATGCAGACTTTCTGCTGCACAACTACTGCAAGGGGAATAAGGAGAGGCCACCAAACCTCTTGGGACTCAGCGGTCCTAGCGTCTTCTCGCTCTTAGTCCTGCCTCCACCTGCAGACATGGCCCACACAGCATACACTGTTTCCTCTGCTTCGGCCTATCTGGCTTCTCCAGCTTCTCTACAGTCTGCACCTGAAGGGGCCATTTAAACCGCCCTGTCTCCCTCGGGTGTAGACACTCTCCACTAATTAACTGATTACTACAGTTTTCCTCTGCATCTCTTCCCAGTACTAAGGGAATTATGGGACTTGAAGTCCCCAAACAAGTTAGTTTTCTTAACTATTTTCTTACTCAGGTTTTGGTCTGTATTTCTTATATCCTTTACTAAGGGAATGTTATGTGAATCGGTCATCAGACTTGTTTGTAAAGAGGAATATAGGTCTTTGGATGAAATATTGTTAATATTCACAAACCTCCTTCTGTTACACTTTCAGGAATTAGGGAAGTTTTCAATTGTGAGTTCCCTGAATTTGAGAAAGATGTCTATTTTATTCACAGAGGTTTTCTGATTAATTTCATTCTCACTAAGATAGTTAACTCGTGCAACAGTAGGTTTATGGTGGCAACAAGCCATAATATATTGGAGTGTAAAAATGTCTCCTTTTAAAAGAAGGCAAATACTGGGTCTCATCCCCTGGATTCGACTCACCTCCCTGAGCCTTTTCTGCTCCCAGGTGATCCTCCCGCAGAGCACCACCGTCAAGGTCCAGATCTGGATGCTTCTGACTTTCCCATGCCACTGGGTAGAGACTTTAGGTAGGGATTCAGTGAGGGATCCATATGATTCATCACACTTCTCTCCCCTCCAACTGACTCAAATCTGGGGTAGGATTGGCTCTGGTATAGGCTGCCTACCCCAGGTTGCGAGGGGTCTCTGCTCTCCCTTGACTGGATCAAAGACCCTGACCCTGTCAGTCACAATATGCCGCAGATGGCTGGCCAATTCTCAAAAGGTATAATCCTTAGCCTAATCCCAGCCTATTCCCTCCAACATTTGTCCTTTTCCAGAAAACCAGTATTCAACAAAACAAAGTGCTGCAGAATACATAAAAAGTGTGAAACATTTAATGGGTTATATCCCAGCATGATTTGGCAGGTATGCAGATTTAAATTGATTAACTGCTTATGGCTGGGACTGGCAATTCTGTTTGTCAATACTAATTGCATAGTTTGCGCTGATACTAGATTCCTTTATTTCCCATTAAAGCTATTAACCACATAACTACTTTAACATATTTAAGTGCTATATGGCCAGGCTGCATGACAGTCCAAATTCCCAGTATCATGCAAACTCAAGCCATTACCTACTTTAAAGCCTGTCTAATGGCAATATGAGGTTTTCTCCTCCACCTGCACAGTTCATGGTTGGGAATGAAGATTCATTGAGTAGGAGCTAAAACCAGATCTTGCGTGTTGGGCATTACCCAGTAAGGCCTTCCGTTCCGATGAGGATCTCCCTGCCCAATTTGCGCAACAACTGAACTTGATGAATCCTGTTGGGAGAAGATGGGAAGAAACACTGTACATCTGCTACTGTGATGTGTCATATTAAGAAAAGTGCCTGTCTGGTACTGTGATGAAGACAACCAATAGAATAATAATGAGCACCAGCCCAACACATAAGAAGAACTGTAACATTAAAGGGTTACAGGTTGGGATTCTTGCGGAACTACAAAAAGGAGAAACCGAGCTAGAAATGGTATAGAAAAGAGGAGGTAACACTAAAGACAGTAATGAAGTCACACTTAGGCTGCAGCAGGAATGTGCAGGACACTGGGAAAGGCTGTGCAATCTCAACTGCAAAAAATACATAGAGCGGCAGCATGCAGGGGGGAATAAACCGGGGAGGGTCCTGGCATGGCTATACAAAAACGAGACTCCTAGACCAGTAATCAGGACAATAGAGAGAGAGGACGGAAGTATAGCAGATACCCAGGAGGGAGTGAATCAAGAATTCAGATTACCGCACCCTGTACGGGGGGATGTGGAGGAAAGTGACATCAAGGAAATAAGCGAAACTCTGCAGGATATAGGATTGCCGCAGATTAGCGCCGAAGAGCTAGACGCACCAATAACTCTAGAGGAACTGGAAGAAGTGGTGAAGCAGCTACCCACTAGTAAGACCCCGGGGTCTAATGGACTCCCCAGTGAATTTTATAAGATCTATAAAAAAGAGGTACTCCCCCCCCCCCCCCCCCCCCCCCGCTCTTAGAGATACTTAACGAAGAAGCATACAAAGTTGGGAGGCTACCAGAGTCCCTGAGAGAGGCGATCATCATGCCGCTCCCCAAATACATCCTGACCAAACTGTTTTTTTTTTTTGAACAATTTTTATTATTTTAAACAAACACTCCAAACATTACAACCATTTATGATCAATGTTAAAACATTACATTATAAAATACTCTTCCGTCCTCCCCCCTCCATCCCCATTAACTCGAGCCATCATATCTGTGTCATCTACCTGAGCATCTTCAGGTGTCCCTGTTATCATCAACTCATCCAGGTCATCTGTTTCATGGTCATCCTGGTGGGGGTTTACCATTAAAGTCACCAATTGCCTCCAGGCTATCAGGGGACCCACCTCCTCCTCCCCACCTCTAGCGACTGCTTCATACCAGGCTGCAGTTTCTGCATCTGCCCATTTTAGGAGGCCTGCCCACCACATCTCAACTCTAGGCCGGTGGGTGTCATGATGCCTACCCCCGGGCATCCAGATCGAGTCCATCAGCCCCGGGTGCAGGGGGCTGTTTGTATTCAGTCCTGGCGCCATAGGTGCCATGCTCATAGACTTTACTTACCTTATGCAGACCATGCTGCAAATGAGTCCAAGCCAACATGAGGCCTGGATGGGACTATTTTATTACAGTGACTATTTTTCACTCGGGTGTGGTTCTGGGGAACTTCTTACCTGGGACTACTTTGCAGGCTATTTAAACCACGCCCGAACAGCAGCCCATGCTTCGTGTTATTCTGCATCCAGCAGCGTAACGCTCACCGTGTCTGCAAGTCAGCATCCAGTCTTCTGCCACGCCCGCCTCAAATCCGGTGCTCCTAGACAAAAGGAAAAGAAAGGTGAAGAGGTTAGATCACGGACATTATTTCATTCCTTACCTGATTCCAGACCCAACACAGCTCCGAGTCTGGAAAGGACATTATTTCAGCACGCGTCGCTTCACCAGCAGCAACGCCACGTTATACTCACCAGTCCACCGTATCTTTCGACTCGGCGCTGCCTCCATCATTTTCTTCGTCGAAACGCAGCACCTGGGGGGAAAACAAAAGGAATAAGGTGAGCTGAGAAAACCGACAAAGACAGTCTCTTGCCACCATAGGCTTAACTTCTTTACCACCGGAGGTATTATCCTTTAATTTGCCGCATCTTCCTATGCCGCACCTATAAAGGGAGAGAAAACAGTAAGTTAAACTCATGCAACTTTTACCGGACAGTGTTTGGTAATACAGACTCTTACCTGAATGCCATCAGCTGCCTCCAGGCAATATTCTTTTGGACCCAGCTGCAACCTAACTAGGGAATGGAACAAGAGTGAACATCGGACATATTGAACTCTTTGAATCCTCCGGAACTCCTCCAGTACCTTCAAACCAGTGAAGTAACTGGTATCTACGCGCCCCTGCATGCCAATGCAGGATGGAGAGCTCTTCATTTAAAAACGTAAGGTGAGGTTACCAAGAGGGGATATCGGAGGTGATTAGTGGGGAGAACGAGAACAGTTGGGGGGGCCATCACTAAAGTCCACGGGTGGCTAAATCCCTTTCTCCACTTGCAGGAGAATACTTCTACGAGTCCAGCAGACATGATTAGGCGGGCCAGTCCAGACAGTCATCTCTGCACTACGCATCACGTTGGTGGTGACCACAGCTGTCTGGGTCCGATCGACGCCCCTGTGGGAACCAGGTGAGCGTAACAGTGGGCCGCTTTCCAGCCTATCGCAGTTCTGCGCTTGGCCAAGATAGAGGCCAGGTCCTTCATCTTGCTAATATGCTTTAGATTACGTGGCCTAGGAAAGCTCCCCAGCATACATGCCCAAGCAGACCCCACGTCAAGCACCACCCCACTGCTGGCCTTTGTTGTTTTCAGTTCTACCCAGAATCTGTTCACTTCCGGACAAGCCCAGAACATGTGCAACAACCCAGCCTCCTCCTCCCCACGCCTGGGACATTTCTGTGCAGCCGAGCCACCGAACCTAGCTATTCTACCGGGAGTCAAATATGCTCTGTGGGTGACATATAGTTGGATCTGCTGGAGTCTCGCATTCCGGGACACCTTCTTATGGTACCTTTGGGCTCTGTCCCATTGTGCATCTGTCATGGGTTCCCCCACCACCTCCTCCCAGTCATGCCTCAGTTGAAGCAGCTCCTTCCCTGCCTTCGTACTCAGAAGCTCATACATCCGAGATATTTCATGCCCACCTTCCGAGACATCATACATCATTTCTATGGTGGCGTCAGGCTGTTCTGCAAGTACAGTTTCGGGCCATCTTTCCTTCACACGTTTCATAATCCTGGAATAAGTAATCTCTGAAATCCTAATGCCTCCTCCTCCTGCCATATGTCTCCAAGGGTGGCCATGCCCACCGGTTCCCAGTATCTGCAGACCCCTTTAATCAGTTGGGAGTCTCCCCCACATCACACCACCAATGGGACCTGCTGCACCCACAGTTAGCCATGCTCTACGCCAGACCTCCCAGCCCAGCACCAACAATCTCCCCATCTCCAACACTTTAGTTTTAGGCAACCACACGGTCTCTTTTAGAAAGTAGGTGGCAGAATAGCCTCGCAGAAGCCTGGCTTCCACCGATTCGTCTTCAGACAACCACCTAGCTACATATAGTAGCTGTCCCGCCAGATAATACAATTCAAAATTCGGCAGGTTTATACCCCCCTTATCACACAAATTTTGTAATTTCCAGAGGGCCACCCTGTTCCTAGAATTATGCCATATGAAGCCCCTGCACAGGCCATGAAGTCTGACAAACGTTTGGGGATCAAGTACGGGACATTCACAAAAAAGTGTAGCAGTATGGGCAAAACCACCATCTTGAGCAGGGCTGCTCTTCCCATAATGGCAAGGGGCAATCTAGACCAAAACACCATGCTGTTTTTGATGCCTTCAACTGCTTTCTCAGTGTTGTATTTATGCTCTACCTCTATCTTGTGGTATATGTTTATGCCTAGATATCGAAACGTATCTGTCCGCCAGGGTATCTGCAATATGGGCAGTTTCTCTAGTGGAATACTCTTGTATCTCCCCAAGGGGAACACACTGGACTTCCCAGGGTTTACCGATATGCCCGAGAGGGTGGCATAGCGTTCCTTCACCTCCAACACATATTGCAGGTTCTCTTCCGGGAAGCGCAGGTAGAGAAGTATGTCATCGACATACAATTATATCAAGTGTGCGCTTCCTGCCGTAGGGATCCCCACCTCTCAGTATTGTTTCCTAAGGCAAATTGCCAACGGCTCCAACGCAAGAATATATAACATGGGCGACCAGAGACATCCCTGTCTGGTCGCCCTACTGAGTCGCCATTTATCTGAGATCATGGCGCCTGTTTTTAACCCTTGCAATCGGAGAGCTGTATAACATCTTGGCCCATTTTATGTACCCTGGCCCCATCCTGTACCCTTTCAGGGTCGCCATCAACCATGGCCACCTCACTGAGTCGAAGGCCTTGACCGCGTCCAGCGACACAATGGCCAGCTCACCCCGGTCTTTGTTTGATCAATAATATGATGTAGCTTCCTATGATTGTCAGTGATGTTTCTGCCGGGGACGTAGCCCTTTTGGTCTGGGTGTATCAATCTGCCAATTACTCGCTTAAGCCTATTGGCGAGCACCGCTGTATCTTGCTATCCTGGTTGAGCATCGATAAGGGCCTGTAGGACCCACAGTCCGCTTTCGGCTTACCCGGTTTCAAGAGCGGGATAATCACTGCTTCTCGAAGGGACTCTGGCAACTCCCCCTGTTCGTAAGCCTCATTGAGCATGGCCAGCAGCGGTTGGAGCAACTCCTGCCTGTACACCTTATGGAATTTGCTGGGTAATCCGTACGGCCCAGGCACTTTACACGTGGGCAGGTGCTGGATCACTGTCTCTAGTTCATCTGAGGTGATTGGGGCCCTCTAAGTCTGCTCGTTCCAAGTCGTCTAAATTGGCCAGACCTATATCTTCTAGTGTTTCTCGAATTTCTGGACCCATGTCTCCACCTGCGTCCTTATACAGGCGTTTGTAATATCCGAGGAACTCTTCATTCACACCTTCCTGGGTATTACGGATCTGGCCCTCCGCGCCCCTGATTTCTCTAATCACAGGTCGGGGTGTCTCATTTTTGTATAACCAGGCCAGCAGTCTGCCCAGCTGTCTCCACCCGCATGCTGCCGTTCTACGTATTTCTTATAATTCAGCTTACATAGCCTATCCCAGAGCTCGCTGCTAGTTTTTTGCAGCTCCTTTATCTTTGCACCGTCTTCCCGGGTGGCCCCCCCTCCTCATATCAAGTCCTCTAGATCTCTTTCCATTTCCTGCAACTCTCGTTCTATTCCCCCTTGAAGCCCCCTGGATTTTGATATAGCTACCCCACGCACCACCACCTTGAATGCCTCCCATACTGTTCCCTCTGATTGCACGCTGCCGGTATTAATGTTGAAATATTCTGTGATGGCCTCCTTTAGGTCCCCTCGAAGTCCCGGGTCCTGTAGGGCCTTGGCTCTGAGCCTTCACGTCGGGATGCGTGCTCTAGGGGGATGGTGCCGCCACTCCACGACCAGAGGGGAATGGTTCGAAAGCACCCTGGCTTTATATTCTGCGCCCACCATTTCTCCTGCCATCACGGTGGCAATGAACACGTAATCCAGCCTAGTATGCAGGTCATGCGGCGCTGCGTAATGTGAGTATTGCCTGTCTGTTGGGTGCCACCGTCTCCACACATCCTCCAGTTTGAAGTCCGTCAACAGTGCCCCCAATGTTTTAGCTGCTGGAGTGGGTTTTCCTGGCTTACTATCTGACCTATCTATCCCGGGGTCAGGCTGCAATTAAAAACCCCTCCCCGCAGTATCGCGCCATTTAGCAGGGGGCTAATTTTACTATATAAAGACCTAAAGTAGGCCGCGGTATCATGGTTAGGGGCATATGAGTTTATAATGTTCACTTCTCGGTTCTCCAGGAGTCCCTCCGCCACCACCATTCTACCTTCCGGGTCTGTTGTCGACCGGAGCAGCTGAAACGGCACCTGCGGTGCCAACCATATGACAACCCCTCTTGCATATGCCGAGTATGCGGCTCCCGTGACACTACACTTCCATTTTCTCCTAACCACCTCCTCTCTTTCTCCTTGGTGAGGTGGGTTTCCTGTAGTAAGGCTATATCAACCTTCATCCTCCTCAGGTACATCATTACTTTATTGCGTGTTAGGTAATTATTGAGGCCCCGCACGTTCCAGGTCACCACTCTGAGATTACCTGACGCCATTGACTCGGTATCCCGCCTCTCCCCTCAGTATCCCATGTCGTTCCCGATAACACAGTTTGGCTCACTTCCCTCCTAACCACAACAACCTCCCCTTCCCTCCCTTCCCCAACTACAACCCACTGCACACAACCTTTTCCCTCCCCCCTGCCCGCCCAGCCCCAACAAATGCCCAGCTCCATCCCTGGATCTCAAGCCCACCCGCGTCTGGTCCCTCCTCGGAACACCGAGGACCAGGAGCCAGCAGGGTGTCACCCAACTACTAGTGACCTAACTAAGCTTAATGCTATGGGGGTACAAGGGTTGGCTCCCGGGAGCTCCCACTTCTATGATTCAGATTATTCAGTTCAAACGGATCTTGCATGCATGTACGTTCCAAACAGCACATTCTCTGTAAGCCTTATCTAATGCTATATTCTAGTCCCAGTGTCTCGCACTATGTCACCCTAGGTGCCACAGCCGCATGTTACTTATCTTCTTCAGCTCCACGTATCCAGCCACCCCATGGCATCCTCTGGGGTTTCAAAAAACCAAGTTCTGTTCTTGTGGAACACCTTCAGTTTGGGCGGGTAAAGCAGCATATACCTGTGGCCTGTTTCCCGCAATCTTCTTTTCACCGCTCCAAAGTTCATTCTACTGCGCTGCACCTGCAAAGTGTAGTCTGGGTAAGCGGTTATTTTCGCCGCCCCCCTTTCGATCGTGCCATCCTTCTGGAAGAATTCGAGTATTTTTTCTCGATTCCTGTAATTCAGGATCTTTGCGATCAGTGTCCTGGCATGGGTCCCAGGTGGCGGCTTCCTCGTCAGAGCCCTGTGCGCCCTTTACACAGCAAACCCCTGGGTCAGCACCTCCCCAGTTATTTCCTGCATTAACATAGTTTCTACGTATTCCGTAGAGTTAGGCCCTTCAGTTCCCTCTGGCAATCCGATGACGCAGATGTTATTGCGTAGGGCGCGTCCTTCTGCTTCTTCCACTCTGCTTTCTAGGTTGCCCACTCGCTGCACAAGGGCATGAAGTTCCGATTTGTGTGCAGCGCAGTCTGCCGTGTTCGGGGCCATCTCCTTTTCTAAGTTCCCGGTACGCTCCGCCAATGTTCTTACATCTTGTCTAAGTAGGCTAACATCTTCTTGGACCGCCCTGACCTTAAGGTCCAGTGCCACCTTCAGTTTGTTCATGGCCAGCCCCAATTTAGTCTCCCAGGCAACTTTTTCAGGTCCGCAATCGCAGAGAGCACCTCCTGGATAGTGCCCAGAGCCTCTGCACTCCCGGTGGTGGTTTTATCTTTACTCCTGGCCCCTTCTGCCCCTGGCGATATCTTGGCGTAGTCATCTAGCGTGGGCTGCTTACCCTTCAATCTTAGTCTTGTTAGACATCGTGCTGCACCCACCAGATGTGGGCCAAAACAACACCTTCTCGCTTGGAGGCCTGCGCAGTGTCAGTTGGTTCCCGGTGTTTGGGCCCACTTTGACCGTGTTGGGGGTATGTGCCAACTGCCTACCACACTCCTTGAAAGGGCCGTGTCCTCCCACGTGCCAGACCTGACTCAGTCTACTTCCACAGGCGTACGCTCTATTCCTCCCAGACACTGGTGGTCGGGCGCATCCACCGGTATCATGCACTTCTGCTCCGGGCCCCGACAGGACCCCACTGACTCACAGTAGTGTCTTTAGCGCCTCTTCCAAGCCCTGTACTGGCACAGGTAGCCTTCTGTGTGCTCTCTTGAGTTTGGTATATACCCTTGAGTAAGCTGCTTTGATCTGCCCCGTTCTATTGGTACCGGGTCCTTCAGCACCGGGACCTCATCCAGGCGGCCCGTGGATCCCTCTCCTTTGCTTGGCTATTTGTGTGGGGGCTCTGGCACCATGTAAATGTCCCCGGCTCCAGTGCAACCTACTTCTGTCTTCAGGCTCAGGGGCTCAGATTTCTCATTTCTCAGCCTGTGCTTCACGGAGTCAGCCGCTCAGCTGCCGCAAATGCTGCACTATATGGGGGCCAGTGCCCTCACACGCATTCCAGCACTGGGTGTGCGACCTTTTGTTCCCGTTAGGTGCCCTGAGGAAGCCCAACTGGGCGCAGCCCCTGGGGCACTCCAGCCATCCAACGGGTCCCCCCTGTGCCCGGAGAGATCTCCACTGCGGGCCCCCTTACACTGATTCCAGGTGTATCAGTTCGCAGTGCGGCCAGTCAGAGCCCTCGCTGGGTTTAGCTGTTTAAACCCCTTTGCGGCCGTACAGGAATGATTCCGGTATCATCCTCCCCGGTGACTCGGGTCGCTGTAGGGGCCGCCTCCCCCTGCCTTGCCTAGCCCCCCCAAGCTCTGCCTCCGCGGGGACCTCTGCTCTGCCGGGCACCCCGGAGTCCGATCGCGAAGCTCAGAGAGCACAGCGCCAGCCGCTGCACTGCACTGTGCTCAGCGGCGCCGCCGGGGGCGATTCGCTCCGGCCCCGTGCTGCGTCCAGCAACCGGTGTTGGTAGGGACCCTGTGCTCCTCCTGTCCTCGTCACGGGCCACGGTGTCCGTCCCTTGGTCCGACAGGACCCTCCAGCTGGATCCTTTATGTTGCTTAGTTCCACAAGTTGCATGAAGCCGCAGCGGGCATAATCACGGCCGCACCCGCCTACATGTACGGCCACGAGACTGCGGTCAGTTTATGGCACTTTATCCTCATGCCGCCATCTTGCCAGTCTCCCGATCTCGGGCACCCAGCTTCTTCTCAGTGGCTGTAGCTTCCTTTTCTTGCCGCGGATCAAGCCCTCATAGCGCTCAATGTATGCCCCAGTCATTCGTACATCCTTTGGTATGTTGCCGGCATGTCTTTTCTCCTGGAAACTTTGTTTTTCCCTAAGGATCGATGTTGGATCTGCGGGAGCTCCTCAAGGGAACGTCCTTTCACGTAGCCATTTAGCCACGCCCCACTCGACCAAACTGGTTATGTCCCTAATAGGAATATATCCAACAACCTTGGGCAACTCCACCGAGTCATTGAACACGCCAACGAGGAGACAGGTGAGATGGCAATAGTGTCGTTGGACGCAATAAAGGCCTTCGACTCGGTAAAATGGCTATGGCTGATGGCTACTTTGACAAACTATGGGATAGAGCCGGGATATCTGAAATGGGCCAAATTACTATATAGTGCACCGCTGGCCAGAGTGAAGACGGGGGCAGTTATATCAGCGAGGTGGCAATTTAGCAGAGGCACCAGACAGGGATGCCCGTGGTCCCCAATGTTGTACATCCTGGTCTTAGAACCTTTGGCAATATACCTGAGGCAGCGGTATGATATAATAAGAATCACCATAAGGGAGGGGAACCACATTTAATTTCCCTGTATGCTGATGATATGTTGCTGTTTCTGCGCTACCCTGAAGAAAACCTCCAGTATGTCCTGGAAGTGATGGAGTGATTTGCAAGGCTTTCAGGTATAGCTGTGAACCTCAAAGTCTTGTGTATTCCCACTGGGTAGGTACAAAGGGATCCCGCTGGAGCAATTGCCGATCCTCCAGATACCATGGGAGGTGATCTGCTATCTTTCGCTATCTTGGGATAGATATATACCATGCTGATGGGGCCCCTAGGGGACCCTCGCGTATGGAAACAAGGCACAATCTCCACACACGTACTGATACGCCAGACACGAGGTTCAATTAACAAAATCTAGGGTTTATTGCAAAGCAAATAGTCTCAGTTGGTCAACTGGGTCTCGGGTCCTGCAACGTGTCTCCAGACCCCGTGGGACATAAGAGAGCGAGCGTTCTACAACAGTTACATATATACAAATATCAGTAATGACATATTCAATACTGCCCATAATGTATTTCCTTTGAAATGGTTTCGATGATTGACAATTATGACGAATATGACACCTTCAGACATTTATTTAGCAACAGTTTGCAGACTTGCAGATATGATTCTTTATTTTAGGGAACATAATGCTCGTGTTCTTACAAGTAAGCTGCGTGCAGGGGAGAGACACATTCCAGGCCTCACGATCTTCTAGTTTCTATTCGTGTGCTAGGGGTCAGCTTACTCTACAGGGCTCAGTGAAGGGGGCTGTAAAAGAGCATAATTCAGGCCATTAATTGTTCGTTTCTACCGCATCAGCGAGACTAACTGGCACCTGCGTAGTGATTAAATGCCTTGTTGCTTACTTCCAAGGACATTGAGGAAGGAGACCAGGCATTGCTGTATGGGTTGCTTGCGCTGTGTTTCAACATGAATCTTGTGGCCTTGCTTTATGCATGAGCAATAACGGAATAGAAGACGCTTACAGCAAAGCAGTTTGAACAGAAAGCAAGAAGCGAAAATTAGTCAAAATGGCGAATTGTATTCCTACAAAATGGACGCTCTCTGGTCATGCTCAGGAGTCTGTACTAATAATGCTGAACATATGAGGCGGTTGGTTTCCGGCCAACAAAATGCATCGCCTATGTTATGGGAGGGTAATTTCCGGACCCACAATGTGGTGGAAGAGGAACACCAATACAACACTGAGAAGGCTGTCCGGAAAATTGTAAATAGTACTATGTTCTGGGTGAAGCTTCCCTTGGCAATGATGGGAAGAGGAGCAAAGCTTAAAATGGTGGTCCTGTCAAGACTGTTGCACTATTTTGGGAACATCCCATACTTGATACCTAGGAGATTCTTTGCTAGGTTGAGTAGCATATGCAGGGCATTCCTCTGGCAGGGGACAAGAAACAGGGTGGCCCTCTGGAAGCTGCAAAACCCACATGAGAAAGGGGGCATAAAATTACCAAATTATGAAATTTATTATATAGCAAGTCAACTTCAACATGTAGCTAAATGGCTTTCTGACGAGCCGACCTCTGAATCCAGGTTGTTCCAACTGGATTGCGCCCCATTCTTCCTGAGGGAAATTATGTGGTTGTCTAAATCGGATATGGAAGGGCGCCCAAAGATGATGACACTCGGGTGGGAGATATGGCAGAGAGCCTGTCAGATAATGGATAGCCCGTCCCTGTGCTCCCCGCAGGTACCATTGGTCGCGCTGGCGGGAAGAGAAAGGCAACTAAGATTAATGATTAGGAAGCACTGGGAGCCTGTGGGGATAGCGACGATGCGCGATATGTGGCAAGAAGTGAGTATAAGGGATTTTGAGGGGCTGGTGGAGGAAATGGGGTTACATGCGGGACAGTATATCACATATCATAGGGTGGTGCAGCGGATTAAGGAGACATGGCCTGAAGAAATATTAGCAGATGAACCAGACCCGCCATAGATACGATATGACATAGCAGAGAGGGGGGCACGAAATATCAAGAATATATGAGCTGATGATGACGAAAGTGGGGGAAGGAAGTGGTACAGCTTAGACAAGATGTGGAAGTGGGTGCCCCAATGAGTGATGGGAAGTGGGAGCGTGCCCAGGGATATCATAAAAAGGTGTCGAGAAATGCGAGACTACAGCAGATACAACTGTACATCACCCACAGGGCGTATATGACACCCTAAAGAATAGCAAAATTTAAAAATGCAGGACAATCGTGCCCCAAATGTGACGAAGAAAATGCTGGAATGGTACACATGTTTTGGTCATGCCCAATAAGGACGTTTTTGGGTAGAAATAGTGCACAGGATGGAAGACAAAGGGATTACAATGGAGGTAGACTCAGTGTGGGCTTACTTGCTGGGAGGGTTTCGTAGACCACATAAGCTAAAGCACGTGAGTAAACTGAAAGATCTGGCGTATGTACTAGCAAAGAGGAAAATTGCAATTGGGTGGAAAGCATGTCACCGACTGAAAATGGAGGCGTGGTGGAAGGATTTAGAGAAGTGGGCAGAGGCGGAAACTGTAGTATGGCAAGAGGCGAGCAATGTTGGAGGGGAGGAGGAGGAGGCAGGAACTTTGATGGCTTGGAAACAACTAATTGCTGAATTATTTAGGCCTACGTATGATGGGGCAAGTGACCGGGAACCAACGGAACCCATTGATAAGGAATCCCTATTGCAGGACGAAGAAACAGAACAAAAAGGAGAGAAGGCTTGGAAGGGGGGTGGGAAGGGGTGAGACAAAGTGAACATGGATACAGCGATGTGTATTAATGTTATGATGTGCACTGTCAGTTTGGTTTGTGTTGGTTGTTAAAATAAAATCAATAAAAATTGTTTACAAAAAAAAACTGTAACGTTAGAACGAGCTAAGCTGAGAAAGTGACATGGCTTCCTTTCAAGCAAGGAAAGCTTACGCCTAACTGTCTCCGAGCTGCAAAAAAGAGGAGAAAGAAACTGGGAAGCCAAGCAAATAAGTCCAGGCCGTGAAGAAGAGACTCCCAGACCGGACAAGCCGAGAGAGGGAGAGCAGCCAAACGCGAAGTGACGCAGTGGAAGGTGTCAAGGAGAGGGGAAGAAAATACCGAAATTGTCGTTCTGACTTTGGGAGAAGTCTGTGAGACGGACTACCAATCCAGTGACGCAGTCCCAAGACCACAAATGGTAGCGGGAAACGCGGGAGACCCGGCAGGGTAACAAATACAATACTCCTGCTCATTTCAGTAAGATGCAAAGTAACCGGGAGACTGAGATTCACTACTGGGCCAATCATACTTGTGCCAGTCAGAGACAAACTAACCAGAAGAGTGAGGCGCATTATTGGGACATTCATACTCATTCCAGTGAGAGATAAAGTAGCCAGTCGAGCGAGAATCATTACTGGACCCATCATACTCGTCTCAATGAAAAATCAAGTGATAACAGAATTGAAAATTGTGACCATATGAAGTTTTTTTTGTTTTGTTTATAATTCTCAAGATATATGTTGGGCATCTGAGAAAGAGACGCGTTCAAGTATATGTGAGAAAGACAGATTGAAAGAACCTCCAGGAAAAGGAGTAGCTGTAAAGAGTATCTTGAAAAAACAGAAAAAAGGGAAGCCAGGGAGTTGAAAAGTCCCCTAAGTTAACTGAACGAACTGTTGAAGTTGATCCCCAAGAACTATTGAAAGATTTTCATTCTCCTGGACTTTCGTTTTTTTTCATTAATGGTAGGGTCAGAGTAGCTTAGTTTTGGACAGAGGACAGACTATTATTTGTACTAACAACGGACAAGGAGCACCCTATTTAGTTGCGTTGGGTAAGGAAACCCATAGATTAGGGAGGCATTTGTTTTATGATTTGAATACAACCTTATTGAATATGGAAAAATATAGTCTGTCCCCCTTTTTCTGATCCTCCAAAATAGGCAAACCTTAACTTTTTTTAACGTTAAAAGTCAATACCACGTGTGTAAGGGAAGGCACCAGTTGCCCTGGGGAGCAAAAAGTAGCTTACTCAAGAAGTAAGTCGAGGCCACGGAAGAGCCACAACCCAAGTAGTGAAGAACTGTCTACTCGAACAAATATTACATCTGAAAGACGGCTTGATCTTGAATCGAGCAAATGTACTAAGATTATTCCACCATGAGCCTAGCTTTAGTCACTGGCAACCTATGACCTGGACATCATTGAGTTTCCAGATGAAGAGATGCTAGACAAGGTAATTGCCTACCTCACGTCAACGCTAGGTAAACAACTTCTGTTGGAAGCGGCCGCACGGCTGTTAACAATGGGCTAAGACTTGATGACAACTGAGAATCCATTTGTTAGGCCGCAGGAAGCTTCAAATGAAATCTGGACCACTGATTGAACTAGAGACTAAATGCAGAAGGAAGAGGACATACATCATGACCTAAACAAATCTAATCTTCCGAAAATTAGATTTACGGTGGAGGGACGTAGGAAGGATATGGAACCCAAGGCAGGACAGGCTAAAGAGATCCAGAAGGGAGAAGAAGAAATTGGAAGTGGTTGGTGCAGATTCTGGTAGATAAAATCAGAAAATCATAACGCCATGAACCCACTGCCGACAGTGAGCTTGTTTTCGGCAGCTGAATACACAGTGCTTTGCTCACCTTTCAGTCAAGGCGAACTCCATTTCGAAATATTTGATATAATCTGCCTTCAGGAAACTTGGCTGCGGCGTGCCCCCATGTTAGAAGGATCCACCATCTATCTAAATCCGGCAGTAAAAGGCTCAAAGGGTAGACCTATGTCAGGTCTTCTAACCTGACATTACTGTCTACTGAAAATCTGAAACCCTACAGCCAGGTGATAATGCTTGGGGTGGGGCCAAGGAAGGCCATAAGACAAAGTGTTTTAGCAATCTTCAACCTCTACTGGAATCCGGAAGCAGTGGAAACCCGTCATCTACTGGAAACCATAACAGATATAATTGACCAACTGACCGAGTGGTGGGTGGGACCCTTGGTTCATCGTCGGTGGAGACCTGAACATTCATTGTTTCGATTAAAACCGCCACTTGATCCAGAGTGCAGATGTATTGGCCGGGTCAGTGACAAAAAGGGGTCTTGAGTGGTGCCAGATCCTTGCCTTAAGAAACATTGATATTATGATGGCCACACTGAAGGCGACATTCCAGCTCAAATGATGAGGAAAGGAAGAAGAAACGGTCAGATCTTAGATAATATTTTCATGTCCCGAAACATGACTTCCTTTGTAAGTGGGCATGAAGTGAAGGTCATGACCACAAGTGATCACAACCTGCTGAAACTCGCCTGCTCATCCCTGACAAAACATCTAAGGGATTAGCATCTGGGTGATTTGGGAGTGACGCCTGGAAGAAACCGGCTATACATCAACCAGGAAAGAATCGGCCTTCTGACAACCAAATTAAGAACCTAGATAGGGCAGAAGATTGATGACTCAATGGGGTAACCTGTTAACTACTCAATCATGCTGAAGGATTTTGTGGAACATAAGAACTTTAGTAGCAAAAACATCATCTGCTGCTGACACAAGTATGACATGACATTGGCCACAAGGAAGAAGAAAAGTCCAAAATACGCAACCTTAAAAAGGAAGGTGCAGTCGAAGCACAGTTAGCCATCAAACACTCAACAATACTGAAACTGGGTGCATTCAAACAGGAAGATGATGCTTCAACAAGACTCTGAAGCCATGCTAACTGAGATTGCATCTAAAAAGTCAGGGGAGATGTGGCAAATAATTAACTCTATGCATGTGCCCCATGATACCCTAATGACAAATGATGTAGCACCCAGCGAATGTGTAGGCCACTTTACTCTGCTCTTTGAGTGTAAGTAAGAGGCCTCGATCCAAGACGCAGCACTGCACAATACCCAGTGGAGCTTTGCTGCAGACAATGAGGACATCTTGGAACTCCTGAAGAAAGCTAGCAACTCAAGGGAGGCTGGACCGGACGGGATGACGAACGTCCTGCTTAAAAAAGATCCAGAGCTATGGGCAATATTCTTACACAAACTCTTTGCCCACGTCAAAAAATCTACACAAGTTCCATTGTCTTGGAAGTCTTCAGTGGTGGTCCCCATTTACAAGAAGGGGGATCGGTCAGTTCCTAATAACTATTGGCCTATCGCCTTAATGGATGTAGCAGGCAAAATCTTTGTGTCGCTGATCTTGAAGGCTTTGTCAGTTTGGAGTGGCTCCTCCGGCGATCGGGACATTTGGCAAGCAGGTTTAGTCAAGGGTATCGGCAAGTCTCTCAAAGTGCTCTTGATTAACATCTTAAAGGCGCTTGCAGAGAGAGGAAGGTGAAAACCTTCCTGGTGTTCATCGATTTGGCACATGCTTTCGACTCTGTAAGCTGGTCTCATCTATGATATTTATAATGCGCTTAATACCCAGAGGTTTATAAGCGCATACCCGGGAATCGTACCTGTGGTGCTCCGTGTCGTCTTGCTTCCAGGGCGAGCGCGTTGCCCCTGAGGTATCCTCCCAAGACCGAGGGATGGGGATGCCCTCGCAACCTCAGAGAAGCCCTAAAAGACTTAAGAAAGGCTGCCCCATTGCACCGCAACTGTTCAATCTGTTCATTTCCGACGTAAAGGACGCCTTTTCCAATCTTGGATGTTTTCCACCCAAAGGGGCTAATGAAGCCATTGGTAGACTTCTGTATGCAGACGACATTGTCCTTATGGACCATACGCCGATTGGTCTACAACGTCAGCTTGACACCCTAAAAGAAAATGTGGAGAAAAATGGTCTCAAGATCCTCGATTTGTTGGGATTGATTTTAACATTCATTGGGAATGGTGGTGGCAGGCAAAGAAAGCAAAGAAACTTGTGTTTTTTTTTATGGCGAAAAAAAAGTAACCGAGGTGAATTCGATCACCTACTTGGGCGTATGTTTGAACACGAGCAGCAGAGACGCCACAAGAGAAACGATTTTGAGAAACCAAGCTAAGAACCTGGCGGCATAGGGAAGGATTCTTCTCAATACATTCTGTGGCTTCCCCTGATACCTTTGATTCCATTTTACCATATGAAAGTGACAACAATACTCGCATACAGAGCTGAAGCTTCTTTTGCTCCACAAGCTGAGACTTGGCCGAAATTAGAAGGGTGTTCTGGAAGAGGGTCCTAAGTCTGCCTAAAAGCACCCCCATCCCAGCAATCGGGATGGAACTTAACCTAACATCACTATATATGATAGGGGTGTGGAAATCGCTCGCCTTACATTGCAAGTGTGTTTTGCCTAACCCTCCGGGAGGTTTTTCAGTGTTGAGTAAAGCCCTGCATGAGAATACTGAAAGTTCATTGGCGGAATGGAGCACCATCTGCCAGGCAATTTTAGTCTATCGGGAAGAAACAGAAAGTTGCCTAATCAACAACCATTATGGAACCAAACGGAAGTTCTACACGCAGGACTGGATAAACAGACATCAAGAGAGGCAGGCTTACAAACTCTACGGAAAGCCCTTTCATGAAGCCAAGAAACTCGATATCAAAATAACTGCAGAAATTCCCAAATCGTCACTTTGCAGCACATCTCCCCACAAAAGAAATACTGAGGCCAAGAGACAGGGAGCTGGATACATCATGCAGACTGTGTTTAAACAAAGACCTGAAGGAAAGTCTGAAACATCTGGTTCTATTCTGCCCAGCTATGATATATAGGAACCAACATCCTAGGGAGCTTTATCAAGGAAAACGAGTTGATGGCAGCTGACGACTGGTGGACTGCGTTCATGCAGGGAGAACGGATCTTGATGACATTGGCACTGGTTAGGGTCTTGAAGGAGTTTTTTTTTCCAGAATCGAAGGGAGCGAGCCCAATGTCAGTTACTGAGTAACTGACATGGTTTATTGGACGAGAAATGACAATTGTAATGAAGGTTTAAGGAGGATGTAAAATGTATGTTTTGTAAAAATGTTTTAAAGTGTTTGATGGTATAGGTTGTCCTTTTGTAAAACCAGACACCTAATGAAAAGAAAATGGCTAATTCTCATAGCCCCTCTGTTGAAAGCCTTAAGGGAATTAAATCTACCTTTACAAATGCAGAAGATAAAAAACCTAACTTTAATGGGAGAAACTACAAGTCCCAGAATACTAGAGGTACTGAGATGAAGAAGAGGGCTGAAGAGGCATGCAGATGCAGTCCAGCAATTAAGCCTGGTAGCCATTGTACTAGTCGGGCGATTAAGGCTAACGGCTCACACCTGAAGTCTATTATTGAACCTGTGAGGCATAAAAGGCCCCAGCAGGAAAGAGGAGTTGAAGGAGCTGGAACAAGAGCTGGAAGGCTGGCTGTAGCAAGAGCAGCAGAGGAGAAGCACAAGGCTGGCAAATCACAAGGAAGTGGAAGAACGGAAGGGACACCGGAATGTGGAGACAGCAGATTTTCCCTGCAAGTTCTGAGTGTCCTGTTCTCCCAAACTCTTAAGTGCAGAGGCTGCGCAACGAAAGATGTGCAGGAGTCTGAGATTTCCCCATGTACGCCTTGTTGCTGTGATTGCAGAGCCGTGGAAGTGCAGGAGATTAAGGCCAGAAGCGGAAGGCAAGCCAAGAGTCTCTAGAGGAAAAGGAACTCTCAAATTAAATGGCCGGACCAGAGACACCCGTGCTGGAGAAGGGTGTGAGTACCCAGCGAGCCAGAAGCAGTAGAAGTGGTATAGGAAGTCAGGAAAGCAGTGCAACCCGAAAAACCAGTGTCTACCAAGCCGGTGAGTGAAGCACAGCTTTCAAATACACTGCGCAAGCCTTCCTGGTAACTGTAGCCAGCTCCTAAGTGACTAGCGTATTGTTTAATGTGAGTAAAAGCTGTTCTTTATTTTATTTTTCATTCATCTAGCTGATTACATCCACTGTTCTATAAAAAATGTACTAAAAAATGTATTGAAAAGTGGATGTAATCAGCTAGATCAATAATAAAAAAAAAAGCTGTTCTTTATATCGGAAGTCTTACTAAAAATGGAATTGTACCATTCGCTTATAAACTTCAAGATCAATGCTCGTGTGAGAAGATAAAGTGCATTGAAAACCATTGTTGAAGTATCTAAAGACTGCTGCTGTATACCATAGTTGTTGCGTGTCCCTAATTAACAAAAGGGAACGCTCCCTAAACATTACTGAATACCTAACCATGTCTATATAAGAGTTACAATTTACAGAGTGAAAACTACATCAAAAGAAGGTCGCCTGTGCCCAATTGTAATTACCAAAGGAAATCAGAACCTAATCATTTACCATTACATGGTAATACAATTCATTATTCAACCTTAAATCTTAAAATCTACATGAAAGAGAGGTTGCTTGTGCCCAATAAGAGGACTGAACTATACCGTATCCAGAAGTGACATTTGTTCTATTTCAAAGACGTGAAGAGTCCAAAGCATTGAAGAGAACAAGCATTACCCAAGCCAAGAGGCACCCCCTTTTCATAGTGAAGCCAGTCTTGCCAAGAGTTGAAGAACCATCTACTGTGAAGTTGCTAACGGTCAAGTCACATTTCCCTTCCTCAGATTCAAGCTGGATTCTTCTCCACAGTTCCAAAAAATGCTGTTTTGGGGTTTAACATGCCTGTATACAAATTCTTTAACAAATCAGTGATGCTATACTCTTTAGATGATTAGACATACTGTGCCCCTTCAGGGTAAGGATTGGGGATGCAGCATAAACAAGTATTATCAGATATAAATGAGATGCATAAACATCCAGTGTACCACAAGCACTGATGTCATCAGGATGCGCCCGTACCCTTAAGGCGCTTAATTAGGGACAGACCAGCTGGGGTCCATTTTGTGGCAGTCCAGGGGGTTAGAGTGGAGGTGACTGCTCTCTTGCTACATGTAAGCAAGTGAGGGATTCTTAACAGACCAGAAGGGACACTAGCTTGTCTTTGAACCCATATTAGTGATGAGCTACTGCATTTGCAATACCTAACCTTTTGGGGGATGTCAGAAGTTGGACATGTTAAAGAAAACCAGAGATCCCGAGGAGGAAGAAGGGGTAACGGTAGAATGGGGCCAGCTGTTGGATGAACTGAGGTTCCCAGTGGACCAAACCCCCCCCCCCCTGAAGGGGAGGTGCGATTGGGTAGTACATTAACAGATTGGAGGGGGAGGTGGGGGGAAACGGACACCGTGGGGAGGTTTATGGGGGTGTAGCGGGTGTTGGCGTATATCCCAATGTATCCTGCTGTTTCTTTTTCTAAACCTGTACCGTTATATTTTGGTCTTGTATGCCACATTTTATTTTTCATTTGTATACTGAAACTCCAATAAACAGATGTTTACAAAAAGAGTGAGCAACCTGCATTTGTTTATAGTTTTGTTTTAATAGTTTTTATTGACGGTTTACACGATCACATCAACATGGGTTGCAGGGTAAACCTTTATATAGACCTTACCAGCCCTACAGATTTCCGGGGTGGGGTTGGGAAGGAGATCCAAGGCTGATGTGAATCCAATTGACACATTTCGTTTGCCCTAGATTGTTAATCTCAGACTATTTCTGACTCTTTTGGTCTTACCTTGTTCTATTTATGGTTTTGCCCCGCACTGTAAAATAAAACATGTATATATCAGTTTAGTTGCTTTGTCTCTTCCATTTATCCCTGTCACTTGGGGGACCCATTGTACCAAATGTTCTTCCTTGCTGCTCAGCGTTTTGTGCTAGAAACAAAATGAAAAATGAATGAGTAAAGCGAGCTGCAAGATTATTTAAATCCCAAAGTACAGGTGAGAATTGATTCTATACAAGTGGAGGATTAAACAGTTTCAATGTGGACAGTTTTCGGTACCGGAACAAAATGTAATTTTGAAGAAACAATATTGTTTAACTATGTAGGTGTAGCTAAAACAAAATGGTTGTTTTCCTTCATACCACTTGCACTTATTCATTGTTTCCAGTTTCATATCTATTTTACCATTCCCATTCATTTTTCCTAACAGGTACAACATTAAACCTCTTAAAATTTCCCATCGTCAACCCCACACCGTATAGAATATTCCGGAGAATGGAGAGACTAAAGGCAGATGCAATTCAGTCTGAAGAAGACTTGGGTGATGAGGAACAAAAGCATCTTGGTCGTCTTAAAAAGCAAGGTTATTTAATAGGTATGCATGTTCTGTGTGTAATATAATTCCACACTGCTCCCCCAAGAACTATTTGTTTCCAAGAGCTATGCATTCATATTTTGTAACCAAAATCTTGATTTGTTTTGAACCAAAAACATCTGTGGAGCACAATGTTGCATTATATCAGACTAAGAATGGTATGTCAAATGCATTTCTCTTAGCATGCCATCTTTCCAACTACTTGGTAACAGAAACAAATCTCACTGTATACATAAAAAATGGAGTTCAAATGTAAGTTAAGACCTCCTCAAGAAAGTGAGAATTAAAACGTCACGTAGATGCAAGTCAGCCTAAAAAGAGAAGGAAAAGTAAAAAATAAATTAGCATGTTTTTTAAATTAGCACACATCAAAGGTACAACTGTTTCTCCCTTCAGCAGTATCTTGAATGTGTCTGTTGTGTCAGTACCCTGGAAGGCTTCAACCCCCTTCAAATATTGGGAAATTCTTGTCTAGAACAATAAACTTTGACTTCTGTGATAGAAGGCTCTGAGGTGGACCGGTATGTGTTCTGATGAAATCCTTGATGACAATCGATGAATTGGCACCTGTGACACATCCTTAGATGTTGTCATTTCTCCCAGAGGGGGAGCCCCTTCCCATGAGGCCATGGAGGTGAGACCGCTACCTGATAGTCCCTCTGGGGGTGGTACTCCGTGGGAGGGGCTCTCGTGGGGAGAGACCCCCCACCCCCTCCAGGGACAAGGACGAACATCTAGGGAGAACGAATGCGGTATAACAACCCTCACCCAACACCTCATGCACCTCCCTACTATTGAGACCTCCACACCTTACCTAGTACTTCGATGTACCTTGCAAACCTAAACATTTGCCACCGACTAATAGTAGATCCAGGTATTGCTGCAGTGCCTGGAAAGCTGACAAAACTAAAAGTACTGAGATGAGGTGGCTCAAGAGAGGCATAACGATTACCATGGAGCCACTAGCAACAAGGACGGACGTTACGCAAGGGCCGGACAAGCCCTATAATAAGGACACTGAAGAAGGCCTCAGCATCTTCTACTGTGGAAGCGAGTAATCCGCGTCAACTACCCGGGAAGTTCAAACTGGGAGAAAGGAGCAGAAAGGTGTGACGAGAGCCAGCAGGAGACAGACTCCTACCGGGACCATCCAAGGGGTGGCAGTGCCCCACCAGTTATGAGGTGGACGACTAGGTCCAAACGGGTAACATTGCCGAGTGGGGAGCGAGAGGGCGAGATATCGCCAACACCCAAACAGCGGGGTTTGAGTAGCCGCTGGAGAAAGCAGTCGGTTGGATCAGAAGGGAACTTGAGAGGCTGGCAAGAAGAACCACAAACCCTGGAAGAGCCAGTGACGCATCCCATTTTGGGAACAGGTCACAGGAAATGCGGGAGACTCAACGAGGTGGAGTGGAGAGCCTCGGGGATAGAATCCTTCGTCCCATTGGTAAAGGAAATGCCACTGGCCACCAGAAAAGGCTCTGGGACCTGCACGCAAACCTAGAGTGAGTTAGAGGGCGTTTCCCTCGTGCTGGGTGGGTCAATCAGAGCCACTGATCACCCGGGAAGGGTCAAAAACCTAACACCAGTCATTTTCTTTGTGGCAGTGCCTGGAAGGGAAGCAACCCAGGTCTGCCAAATCCTCGTAATAAGTAGATGCATATCTGGAACCTGCATCTACAAGAGAAGACCAGTATAAACCATATTCTCCGGGGCAGAACTTGGCAAGGTAGTAAACCAGGTCTGACAGAACAAACCAACAGAGAGCTGAACTATGAAACTAAGTATACAAAGAGGCCAGGGGAAGGGAGCCATTCCCCTGGTATTGTGAACTGTGAGAGCAAAGCCAAAGAAAGCCCGGAAAAGTGAGTCATTCTCCTGGTAGTTGAGCTTGCAAGGAGGATCATACCAGTAACCAGGGGAAGGAAGTAATTCCCACTGGGATAACAAAATAGTGAACTTTCTGATGCAGTGTGTGCAATCCTTTTTGTTTTTGTGAAGTACTAAACCCATGGGAAGGGAGTCATTCCCCCCCTGGTATAGTATTTACAACCAGAACTGTGCAGCGCAGTCTAGGAGTATGGAGTCATTCTCCCAGACCAAGAACTTTGGTGCTACTTATTAGTTTAGTTGTAAGTGTAAGGGACAGACATAGGGAAATTTTGACACATGACAGTGGACTGTTCAAGTTACTAATACATCCTGACCGACCCATTAGCACTTTAGTTGAGGCAGGAAAACCCCTTGTAGATATAGGGAAATAAAGGTTTTATTTTTATACCAAATAAGTCTGTAGTAATCACTATGCTGCCTGTGCGTTGGTCTCCTCCTTCTGCACACTTGCAGACCACAAAGTAGTACACGGTTTTCCATAAACTGGCAGACATTTTTCCATGACCACCAAACTTCATACGATATTCCACCATATGGTTGTGTGATGCGTCATTGGATTTTTCAAACATTTGCTATCTTCTACCTAGCACTCTCTAATTTGCCCATTGGAGAAAGAATCACCCGGGAATGCCAATGCAGAGAAGTTGCATAGTAATTCCGGTCATATAGCTAATGACAGATAACTTGGTTGAATTATTAGGCATTGCTACCAGATGTTGATCAGAGTTCTCATTTGGGAGCAATCACAGCAGCATAATTTGTTAGTGCCGGGGGAAAAAATTCCTCAGCCTTTCGGGATCATGTACCAACAACGTAGAAGTTTAAATGCATTTTATTTAAGTTGCATGGATGGGGCTTAACCCACTGCTCTTATCCTTCTATGTTATTGCTCAGGAGAAATGATCCTTTTGGAGAGTCCTCTCCCAATATTGCATTTATGGGAGTCTAAAGATGGCATCAGTCCTGTCAAGACAAGTTTCTAATTGTGCAACTTTTTTACATAATGGTAAAGCATCTATATTGGTTTATAGGCGAGAACATTTCCTAGCAACCCCATCTCTTACCTTTGGGTGTAAAATCCAATGGTGGATCTGAATCTATCACTTTAATTTGACTTTTCATGCTTGAAAATCTAATGGGATCCCATTGCCATGTTTTGTCTAATTTTCGGGGTACCTAACTCTTCATTTAGTGAAGAGGGAGGAATATGAAAGTTTTGTGACTAACACATTTCCACTGATGAAGGGCAGTAGTAACTGTCACTGGATGCCTCTTCAATTATGTCAGAAACCTGAGGGTGTCTCCCGAACTAGACCCCAGGGATCTGTCATCGAGGTGGCCAGGACACGGCCATCGCTATTGGAACCGGTTTCTCGGGGTAGACCAGTGAGGGAGGGTCACCTGGATGTGAGGGGGTCCTTGGGGAGTGGAACAGGAACACGTACAGGTGAGACGCAGTATTCCCCTTCTGTTAACCCCTCTTTCCCATCTTATTACATAGGACACTCAAATACTCTGCCCCCATTCCCCTTTCCGACACAAACACTTTTGCACAACACAAAAGACAAATGACTAACACCAGAGATGTTTACCTGACATGTCCCAATATAAGAGTCAGGCAAAGTCAGGCAATTGACCAGAATCACACACACCGGATGGCCCTTTCCCTTCCCCACAGGGCTAAAAGGTGGAGCACGAGAGCACAGGTTGAGCAAGGCAGACCGCAGGACATGAGAGCTAACTCAGCATGGCAGTTCAAGAGGAGGCGAAAGACGGCACATACCGAAAGGGTGACAAGGAGGAGACCCTGCCCTTTCCAATCAAGGCCTGTGAAACCTCCGCAGATGGAAACGTACACCAGCGTGTGTTGCAGCAGGTGTCAGTGGTACACAAGACCCTCCTCTGCTGATTACCAAGCTGGGGAGAGACGCTTGTCTCTGTGGTACCAACCTTGACTCCAAAGAGAAGGAAAGCCAGAAAGCCAGGAGGTTCATCACAGCCGGTGAGACGAGGGGAGAGTCGATAAGAGACCGAACTGTGTTGAACGAAAAGTAGTAAACGGCTAATTTGAACTGTGTAAGGTGAAAAGAACTATTGATACAAAAAGGGGGGAAAACCAGCAACAGAGGAGTCCAGCACCACATGGGTGCTCAAGTAGGAAACTCTGGGCAATTACTCAATGGTAGAGACTACCATAACCACAAGGCCTTACGAAAAGGCAAAAGGGGGTCAAAGTGGTCATACGGGGGTCTTGTAAAATCCTCCGTACAGTCGAAATTCTTTGACTGACAGATGATTGTGAAGATGAGGGAAACAAATCCTGCATGTTGAAATTAGTACATGAACAGTGCATTGCAAAGGTTATCAAGAGTGAACCCGGTGGAGGGATGACCCCAGTGTATTGTTTAAAAAGACCCTAAGACCTGTGAAATACAACAAGTGAAGGTGTTTGAGAAATACCTGGGAAAGTGGATTGTACGCCTTGGCAATCCGGTCCGAGCCCGGCAGAAAGAAAAGCCTGAGCCTGATCGAGGGAGGCCAAACAGACCGGGGGAAGTGGATTGTCCCCCTTGGCACTCATCAGATGGAAGAGTGAGGAAAATGAATCCACAGTGAACCCGACAGGAGGGAAGCTGGTATTCGAGAGGTGTCTTTGCCTGAAAAGGGAGAGACCCAAGGGTGAAAAATAGTCACCCCAAGTGCAAACTCGAAAGGACTTTTTTGTTTAATTGTTTGAACTATCAGATCCTCGGAAGCCGGAGAGACAACCTCCGAAGATCCTGATATTGATGAGAACTTTTCTAGGGATTTGTGCCCGCAAGAGGGGAATGCAGAGGTGAAAGACATCATCCGATTTATCTATGAAAAGGACTTTTTGTTGGTTTGTTTTGTTGAATATATCAGGCCTCGAAGACAAAAGACTTTTATTGAAAAGAGACTTCACTATCGAAGAATCTGGTAGCTGGTACGGAACTGTCAGCTCGTGCTGGGAAAGCTCGAGTGTGTGCTGTGCTCAGGAGATCCACATTGTCCTGTGCTCAAAACGTGGGGAAGGGAGACCTCTGGCAATCACATCCTGACTTATTATTTGTGAACACTTCTTCTTTTTTTATTGAAAACCCTATCTCACACTCTTTCTGTAATTAAGTTTTAAGGATTTGGCAACAGTATTTCTTTAGTATAGGCGTTTTTACTTTGGCAAGACACCGCAAGGACCTCCTTCTTTTTCATTTGATGGCCGAAGCTTGCTCCCATCTTAGATTTAGGTTAGTCATATTTCCACCCTGCATTTACAGTTTAATAAACACCCTTGAACTGAGATCACTTGTGTCTGTCTTTACTGTTGCCACCATGAGTTCTTTACAATTCCGATCCATCCTCATTTTCTGTATCTGAAGTGCAAAACCTGGCATTTAGGTAGCTTTTATGTCTCTGCAGATGCGCCTAGACATCTCCTCCAACTGAATGACCACACCATAACTCACTTTGTGAGTCTAAATGTATTTTTGTATCTTCTTCCCAAAAATCAAATTCAGTAGACCATTTAATAGGCAATGCTTGGAGGACATATACCAATCTTTTGAAAACATTAGTTTGTGTACTGGTAATCCTGCCAAACAAGGAAATGATTAGCTTTTGCTATCTCTCAAAGCCTTGGAAAAATTACTTTAGCTATCATTGGAAATTGACTTTATACGAAGTTTGGAAAGAGGAAGTGACATTAATAACTAACAGTTTAATCCTTTCCCTCCCACCTACAAGAAGTATGAGCCAGCAACAAATCAGCCTGACGTGATACAGAAATATTTACAGCATTGTATTTTTATACCTTTATTTAGAACCATAAAACCTGGCTAAATATGCATCATCTTCCTGTATAATCTCTGGAAAACATATGATTGAAACTTGAACATATGTGGTTTATGGTCAAAATCTCGAAAAAATAAATCTCGAAAAAAAAGCCAAAAAAAAGTCGAATTATTTTTTTGACGTTTTTTATTCGAAATGGGGGGGGTCACCCCCCGAACCCCTTTTTTTTTTGTTACCATTTGTTTTTTAATCCCGGACCCCAAAATAAATATATAATTTTAAAAAAAAATCGACTTTTTTTCGGTCTTTTTTTTCCGACCTTATTGTTATTCGAGATTATTTTTTCGAGATTTTGACTGACCACCAACATATGTATCGTGTGGTCTGCAAATTATTTTGTAGGAGTCTGCTGCCAGCATTTGGAACCTTGATATTTGTGCTATACCTGATCTTCTGACCCAAGGGTTCAAGTGAGAAATGTAAGATTATAATTTCTGATAATTTTAATGCGAGATGAAGAGGCTTGAAAATTAGCCAAGATTAATTTAGTAATATGGGCGACGAAAGACACATTTTCTTAATATTAATTTGAGGAGGTAATCATTTTCACAATTTAACGCTTTTTCAGCATTGAGGGCTAATAGTGTATGGCCTATTTGGACTGTTGGCTGTTACCGACACTACCTACGACTCTTTGAATATTATCAAAGGCTGGTCGACTAACGATGTTACCCGATCTTGTTGAATGATTTTGCCATTATTGATTGAAGGCAACTTGCTATTATTTTGTAAGGATTATTATCCCCATTGTTTGTTAAGGCTCTCTCTGTAGCTAAAGCACAATGATGGGTCTTTATTTGGCTTAGTCAATAGAGTGAGAATAGAAACCATCCTGGATTATAACAGAACTTTGTGGGGGTGTATTCAAATAGTAAATATTGTTGCCAATTGAGTTCTAAACTGAGTGCATTTGTGAAAATGTGATGGCCTGGGGCTTTATCATTGGAAAACTATTTCATGGCAATATTGGTTTCCTCTTCTGTAATGGGTTCTTCTAAATGTACCTTGTCTGCTGCAGAAATAGTAGAAAGGAACATTTAAGAGATTCCATATGAATTCTGGAGTTTCCGATCAACCGTATAATGTTCAGAATAACATTTATTTAAAAATCTGTAGCTCCAGCCTTTCTTCATAGACTGGGTGACCACTCATGTGTTTGACATGCTTACGTGTTTGATGTTTCTTTAATTTGTATGCCAAGTCTGTTGGCTTTTCCAGCAAGCTCAAATAAAAATGCTTAGTTTTTAACAGGGCTAATGCTCTTGTGTGAGGCCTTTAAAGTCGTTGTGTGGGCCCATATCATGAAGTGTTTTAGCAAATCCTGGTTTTTATGATGACTCAGTGCTTTCTCCAAGAGTCTGCTCTTAGCTTTATGAAGGGTGATGTGCAGGGCAAACACTCCATCCTCGAGCACACTTTTTTGCAGCATATAGTCCTCAAAGTTCCCCAAAGGACACCTGTAGTATTATTTTTGAAGTATTGGTGAATCTTCACTTATTCCAGTGCATAAAACCTGGTCCCTCATCAAGGAATAGTTTTGATGCTGTTGGAAGACGTGTTTCTGATAGCCTGCATGATTCAGCAAGAAGTCGGTGGGAGCGTAGTCTGATAGGGTGCAAACATCAGTCGGAGTGTCATGTAGCCAAGGGATGTCGATAAAGGATATCAAAAGATCTGACCAAATATATCTTATGCACATCAGAGAAAAGTGAAAATACATTCTCCAAGCTCTAATCGATATAGGACCACTACAAAGTTAAACAGAGACTTGCCCCTTCGGGGACAAGGACTCCCATTCCGCTGAGGAACTCCCTCCACCATTCCCCATTATGGCATACATGGCATTGTCCGATGTGCAAAGCCATATTAAATTGCAAGATTTGGCTGAAGAGAAAGCTATCTTGTACCATGATAAGCCAGAAAGAGAATTACAAGGGTGTCAAAGGAAGTTGACATACAGGTTGCATGTTGATTGCTATAAACCATTATTTATAATAAAAAAAAAAACTCCCCATCTTCTTCTTTTTTTTTTTTTATTCATTTATTTTCAAGATTTACAATAACCAAAATATACATCATCAAAAGTTCAAACTGAGTATTAAACATAACACTCAGTGTTTCATAGGTACAGAAGCAAAAAAGTCCAAATCATGGATAAATATTGAAACATTTCAGATAATACAAGACACATTTTGTACTATTCTTAAAATAAAACACCTAATCTCAAAATAATTCAACAATAAACTCCCTATCTTCTAAGAGGAGTTTCCCTGCCTCAAACTAATACTAAAGGAGCTGTCGGAATGTCTGTCAAAATCAAACTCCACAGTCCTTTCACAACCTACTTCTATCCCTTAAAATACAATACAACTAAAGAATAATCCAACAGAAAGGTACTTGTCCAGGAGAATGACTCCCTTCTCCTGGTATTTGGGTGGTGTCCCCAAAATGTTTTCTTGCTAGAGGATGCCAGGTGGAATGACTCCCTTCCCCTGGTTTGTGGTTCCATCAAAACCTTTCTACAACTCAACTTTTGAGACCAGGAGAAGGACTCCCTTCTCCTGGTAATGGTACGCATACTCCAATATAGTTCACATCAAAGCCAGGGGGAATGGCACCCTTCCCCTGGTGTTTGACAGTTCTTTCCATAACTTTCAACTTGTTGTTTATTTTGCCACTCTCTCATGGTATTAGCAAAGTCCCCAATACTTCTCAGGGTTTCAGTGGACTTATCTCTGCCACTGTGATGAGGAAGATTTCCTCGGATGCTCAGTTCCCTTATGTTGGGGATTCCAGACCCTTCTCTGGTGGTCAGTTGGCTTATCGCTGCCACTACGACGTGGAAGCTCTCCTCGGATGCACACTTCACTCTTACCACTGGACCATGGGAGAACCGCTCAAGCCTGCCTCTCTTCCAACCCTGTGGCCCCTCTGGGTCTCTACCTCCTGTTACCTTCTTTGGGACTTCTGTACATCACTGGGGCTTCCTGGGACTGGAGTTCGTCTCTCCGGCTCTTTGGGTTTCTCTCCTCTGCTTCTGCAGCACTGCAGCAGCTCCACGCTGTCTTGTACTGCTCAGTTCGCTTTTCCTGCCTTGTGCTCGGGTCCACTCCAGCTGGGTTTTGCTGGCGTCTTCCACTCTTCTGTATCTCCAGTCTGCCAACAGGATTTAAACCTACTGCTCTGGATGGTTTACACATCTGCTGCCTTGCCCAGCTGGGCTTCACAAGTTCTCTAATCCATAGTCTCCTCTTATACTTCGTCCTAGTACTTTTTGTTTTGGCTGTATTCCATGCACGTCAGCTATTCAGAGCTGTATTGTCCTCTTTTTAGGGGCTGTGTGGGTGAGGACTGCACAACACGAAAAAAGAATAAATCCCACATATCTGCTTCCTCCCTTTAAGCTATAAGGTTGTTCTTAGTATCCGCCTGACATATACACAACCAACCTATTCAACATGAATTTAGGTGAGCACACAAGGTTTTCAAAAAAATGTACATATTTTAATGTTTACAAATTCATAAAACACTATCATAATAAACCAAACAATTTAAAAAAAGAACCCCAATGGTTCACAAAACTGAAACTCCCTTACTCTCCCCCAAAAAGGGAGTTTCACAAAAGACACATTATTAACTGTGGGCATATTTTATTTATTGATTGACAATAAAGATTGCCCATGCGACTAGCACAGGAAGTCTTGATTCTATTAAAGACACGGAGGCGAGCATTATGCTTCAACTTATTTAATTACTGCTAACCACAGCTTTTAAAATCTTTCTTTAGTTTCTATATATATATTTTTTATAACTCGTATAAATAACAGAAAAAATGAAACATCATAGCCTTAACCTGGCTAAACTACTCCCCACATGAGACTCTTCTCTATGGTAGTCCAAAAGCCTCTCTTTCACTGTCCAATCAGGTAATCCCTTCTACTATAAGTCACTGCTTCCCTGGGTCCTTTCCTTTTCTTTTGCAGCTCACTCTTTAACTGGACAAATGTCTAAAATCCAACTGCGCTCTCGCATAATCCAACTGAGTCTGTCCTTTCTATCCTTGGTAGGCTCTCCATATTCTATCTCTGCAGTTCTGCTGCCTTCATACACTCTAATCTCGGTGATTCTTTTGCTCCTCTCCTATGCAAAAAGAGAAATGTGCACGTTGGGGAGGGGAATACGATTCATAACATGTCATAAACAAGCATTTACATAAATTGCTGTGAGATTTATTACAGTTCATAACATGACTCTTACAGCCGTATTCCCGTAGGGTGGGATAATGCTCGCCTCCGTGTCTTTAATAGAATCAAGACTTCCTGCGCTAGTCGCATGGGCAATCTTTATTCTATGACCAGAGGCGAGCATTATGCTTTTTCAAAGCTTTCTACAACTGCAGCAGCTATATTGGATACTGGTTTGAAGTAAAAGGTTTTAAAGACTGAATCGCTCGACCAGTCTGCTGCTTTCATGATCTCTTGCAGCGGAACTCTGACTGCAAAAGCTTGTGAAGCCATTGCACCTCTAGTAGAGTGCGCTCCAAATCTAGACGTGTCTATACCTGCTAATTCCATCACTTCTTTTACCCATCCAGCAATGGTAGCTGACGTAACTGCTTTGTATGGTTTTATGCACGCTATAAGCACGCTATAAGCAACTGGCTGACACCCCCCCCTCCACTGGTCTAACCGCTGCTGTAGCTGCTTCATAACACTTTATACATTTCGCCAGGCATAATTTCTCGGCCAGTATGGGTATGAGATCACTTTAGAATTGGTCTTTGTACGCTGCGCTATGGTAAAGGCTATCCCTTCCGGATAGTACATTTTTCTGTCTATCTCTAGGGCTTTAACATCTGAAACTCTTCTACAAGACACTAGGCAGTGGTATGTAGCTAATTTGCCTGAGAGTTCTTTATCTGACAGTAAGCTGTTACTCGGCCACTGCTCGAACAGATGTAGGACCTTTTGGACATCCCGCAGCGATGATTACTTAGGCGTAGGGGGTTTGCTCATCTTCACACCCTTTAGCAGTCTTGACACAGCGGTGCTCCGTCCACTAGCTCGTGCCCAGCGGAGATTGCTGATCTATATACTCCTACAGTCCTGAATGCTTTCCCTGTAGAGGGGAGGCTGGCTAGAAAATTCACTACTTGAACTTCAGGTGCTGAAACGGGAGATATACTCCTCCCCCTGCACCATAAGTCCCAGACTTGCCACGTGGAATTATAGCTCCTGATCGTAGATGGGGCCCATGATAAATTGATAAGCCTTGTAGCATCTTCTGAAAGTCCTGGCAAGCGCCATCTATGCCTGAAATTCTGCACGCTATCAGGGTTAAGGTCTGGTCCTCTATCAGAGGGTGTTGGGCTCCTGCTGGATCGGTCAGCATGTCTTGTCTGTATGCAATCTTCTGTGGAAAATCTGTAGAAACTTCCATCAGAACTGGAAACCAAGCTTGCGACTTCCACTCTGGCGTCACTATCACTATTTGAGCTCTGTCTCTGTGCACCTTTGCTAGTACCCTCGCCAGCATCGCGAAGGGGGGAAAAGCATAGTGCCTCTGCGACCCCCAATGATGCATGAATGTATCTGTTCCCTGGGCTTCCGGGTCCAGCTTCCAGCTGAAGTCATTCGCCAGCTGTGTGTTCAGCCTCGAGGCGAACGGGTCTATGTGCAAGGGGCCCCATTTTGCTTTTAGTTTCTCGAAGATCTCCCTGTGTAGTTTCCAGTCACTGTAATCTACTAGGTGTCGGGAGTTCCAGTCTGCCACTGAGTTCAGGGCCCCTGGGAGATACTCTGCTTTGACTGTCATCTTCTTCTCTAGGCAGTCATGCCAGAAATCATTTGCTAATTCCGCTAACATCCTGGACCTGGTGCCTCCCAACTTGTTTATATACCTTACTGCAGATATATTGTCCATCTTGAGAAGGATGCTGCAGCGTGCTTTGTCTCTGGTGAACGCTTTTGCTGTGAATTACCCTGCTAGTAACTCTAGGCAATTGATATGTACTTCTAACTCCTCTTGCAACCATTTTCCACCTGTTTCTATCTCGCAGCATCGCGCTCCCATTCCTGACCTGCAGGCGTCTGACTCTATAACTAATTCTGGTATGTCTCTGAAAATAGCGCAGCCGTTCCAGGCTTCCATATTGTGGAGCCACCAGATGAGCTCTGATTTGCTTTCTTCGTCTAGGGGAACTAGTAGATGGTATTTCCAGCCATTCCTTAGGTACTTGATCTTCAGTCCCTGAAGAGCCCGATAGTGTAACAGGCCTGGAAATATCGCTTGTATGGACGCTGCTAAAAGACCTACTATCCTGGCTAGATACTGAAGAGAGATCAGCGTTTTTTTGAGTGCTGTTCTCAGATCTTTCTTGATAGCTCTCATTTTTGGGATTGGCAATTCCAAGGTAGCTTTCTTCTTATCTATAGTGAAGCCCAAGAACTCTAGCCGCTTGGTCGGCGTAAACTCTGATTTGTCTCGGTTCACTAGAAATCCCAGACTGGAAATTGGTTCTATTGGCCATTCAATTTACTTCTGTAAGCGATCTTTGTCTTCGGCCATAAATAGGATGTCGTCCATGTAGACAATCATCCGACACCCTTGTTCCCGAAGTGCTGTCGCAACGGGCCTCATAAGCTTGGTGAATGCCCATGGTGCTGACGCTAGACCGAAAGGTAGGTATCTGAACTGACATAGTTCGTCTCTCCACCTGAACCTTAGGAAGGGTCGACATTGGTGTGCTATCGGTACTGTGAGATGAGCGTCTTTCAGATCTAGATGCGGGAGCCAGTCTCCCCTTCTGAGTAAGTCCCCTAGCAGATGGATTCCTTCCATCTTGAAATGTTTGTATACTAACCAGCTGTTGAGTTCGTTCAGATTGATTACAGGACGAACTTTGTCTTTGCGATGGACTAGGAACATATTGCTCAGGAAGGATTGTCCGCTTCTCGTCGCCCTCTCTATCGCCTTCTTCCGCGCTAGATCCTGGATCTCTGCATCTAATAGCTCTTCTTCCGCCTGTGTCATTTGAATTCTGTGAGGGGGACGTTCCTGTTCCGGATGGTCTAGGAACTCTAGAATGAAGCCTTGTACGGTCTGAAGGACCCATGCATCTGACGATAGATCGCGCCAGTTGTGCAAATAACGTATTGTTCTGCCCCCCACTGGCGGATAGGTCGCTGGCGTTCTCTCACCTGTGTTGTTGTTCTGGTGTCGGTAATATCCGCGTCCCCGAGAACTTCGTCCTCTGTTCGGCAAAAAGGCGTCTTGTTGGCGGGTCTCCCAATACTTGGCTCTGGGGCCCTGAGATCTTCTGTTATTGAATCGGCCAGTCGAGCGGCCTCTATATCGACCGCCCCCTGAAAAAACTCTCTCCGGGAATACCTTCCTAAAGGAGGCCTGCGCTCTCTCTAGCGCCGTGAATGTTCCGACAAATCTGTTCATTTCTTTGACAAATGTGTCTCCGAACAGAAGCCCTTGGGCACTCTCCCCAGCTTCGTAAAATGCCAGGTCGCCTAGTTTGTTATCAATCTTCAACATAGATCTGCGTCGCTCTGAAGATATTGCGCAGTTTGCCTTACCTAGCATGCAGACTGCTCTTTGTGCCCATCCTGCTAATATGAGTGGGTCCACCGGTTCTCCAGTGTCTTTAGCCCTTTCGGCTAAATCCATTATTTTCCGCTATGGGGCCGGCCAGGTCTAGCACTTTATCCTGGCACGTCTTCCATGCCCGATCCATGCCTTTTCTGGTGTCCTTCCCTGCCTTCGTTACGAAGGTTAGCATTTTTGCATCGAGCTCGGGTGTATCAGCTACTTTCCCTGTCAGCTCTGGTCTCGGACACTCAGTTCTGAGTCTGAATCTAGTATCTTTCTCCATAGGCTTTATCATTTTCTGGGACATCTAAAGGGCTACTCTTGGTGATGGGGTCCAGTCCGTCGATCTGGGGGGGCCTCCACACTGCTGGCTTTGGGCTCGCCTGTACTCTTCTTCTGCGAGACTCTGCTCTCTTTGCTTATGCTCTGGTCATCATCCCCTTCCTGTTCCTGATCTGAGTGTTCTGTGGATAATGAGGCATCCCCTATATTTTTTGCCCCCCTGGGGTAGAGGGGTATGAGGTTGCGCATGGCTGTCTTTGTAAGAAAGGCAATTTTAAGCCTATTGAAAGTGCCAGCCACCTCTAGGGACTTAGTCTTCCCCGTATCCGTGCCCGGGGGAGTATAAGAGTGTTTCCTCTTCCGGGCCACTTTTCTCCCCTTCTCACCTTGTGTCAGAGGCTCTTGTGAGGAGGTTCCCTCACCGGGGTCGTTGACCGTGCCAGCTTTTTTGCCCAGTATTTCTTACAGGACTAATAGCCTGTCTTGTAGAGGCTTAACTCCTAGTGCTACGGCTTGAACCAATGAGTCGCCTAGCACTTTCTTGAAGCTATAGGAGAGGTCTATATCTTCTCCTATGTACTCCACCTCCTGTTCTGGTTCTCTATCACTCCCTTCACTCCAAGCCTCATTATCGATGCTGTATGCCATGGTATTGCATGTGACTCACAGAGGATCGCTATCAGTTCGAGTGCTGTAGCTCCTCTTTTGCTGATGGCAACAGAAAAATAATCTCTTTTTTATTCTTTTCTTTTGAAATTTCGGACTGCCTCTGATGTGTGCAGGCGAACCGGTAGTAAATTAGCGAGGTTCGCGCATTTCGGAGTGAAAGAGGGAGCGTAGAACTGCCCGTTAGCTTCTTTGTTAGTGTCTCCGTGAGAATACATTCTTTTGAGGGGAATTTAGTAATGCGCATGTGCGCGCTTCCCTTGTTTCTACAGGGAGTGGGACTTATCGCGGGCGACGAGTAATACGCAAAGTTCCATTTCCGACGGTGCTCGCTTGCGGCTGACTGGCCGAGCCCTAATGCGAGTGAGATCACTCGCAGGCTCGGCTGTCAGCCCCCCTAAATGTCAAACTCTCTCCGCGAAATGTATGCATATGTTTTCAGCACAAACGTTATTACAACTGCGCTAATAGTACGTGCGCGCTTTATAAGTATATAAACCTAATATTATGGCATTCTATACAAGAAAAAACAGCATAGCAACGCACTGTTGGTTATGGACGTCACTTATCTGTGGTGCAGCAAAAAAGAAGAGGAAGGGACCCAGGGAAGCAGTGACTTATAGTAGAAGGGATTACCTGATTGGACAGTGAAAGAGAGGCTATTGGACTACCATACAGAAGAGCCTCATGGGGGGGGGGGAAGTAGTTTAGCCAGGTTAAGGCTATGATGTTTAATTTTTTCTGTTATTTATACGAGTTATAAAAAAAAATATATATATATATTATACGAAAGAAAGATTTAAAAAGCTGTGTTTAGCAGTAATTAAAGAAGTTGAAGCATAATGCTCGCCTCCGGTCTTGTCATAGAATATGGCGAAATGTGTCTTGATACATACACACCGAAATGAAAAGGTGTTTCAGACAAATGATTGTTTTGTGAACCATTGGGGTGCTTTTTTTAAAAATTGTTTGGATTATTATGATTGTGTTTTATGAATTTGTAAACATTAAAATGTATTTTTTTTTTACAACCTTGTGTGCTCACCTAAATTCATGTTGAATAGGTTGGTTGTGTTTTTGTCAGGCGGATACTAAGAACAACCTTATAGCTTAAAGGGAGAAAGACGATTTGTGGGATTTATCTTTTTTGTATTCCATGTACTACAGCAATACATTGGCCTACTCACAAAGAAGTTTGAATTAAGGGTGTTGGTGGGGGAGTGAAGTTCAACGGGCTGTACCGTAGGTGATCATCCTTGTCCCCAGAGGGTGAGTCCCTCCCCATGCGGTCCTCCCACATTAAACCACCCCTAGCGGGACTATTGGGTAGTGGCTGCACCTCCCTAGCCTCATTGGAAAGGGCTCCCCCTTGCGGAGAAGTGACCATACCTTGCGAATCGTCACAGAATCTATTGCTTTAAAGGAAAACCTCCAATTAACTGCGACAAGGAGTACGGGCCGAGCAAAGGCGAGCAAGAGGAACTTATATGCAGGCAGGAGAGGCCCCCTGGAAGCTTAACACTTGAGGGGGGAGCTAGAGAGAGCCGTGGTGCTTGCAACGTTCAGAACTGCTCTGAACGCAAGAAGCAACCGCTGGAGAGCCGGCGGGGGCTGATACTGAGAAGCTGAGGAAACAGGAAGCCAGTTACCGTGCGGTGTGGTGGTTTGACCACAAGAAAGTCAGGTGGGCAGGTGTCCCGCATAATGATGCCAATACCATAATGCTGAAGAGTCAGCTAAAGGTCCGATTGCCAGAAGCGATAATGAGACGCCAAGAGTGGAAAGAAGACGCTGCCAAGAGTGAACAGAGGTAGAAATGGAAGGCAACTACAGGCCCCAGAGACATTCCCCTGCAATATTGGAGGCACCTGGGAGGATGCTGAGGACTTGTTATATAATCCTAGAGACTTGCTGTACTTAAGATGAAACCTGACTTGAAAAGCTGTATTGGAAGAAAGAGAACCACAAATAAGAGACAGAGAGAGAGACAGAGAGAGAGACAGAGAGAGAGACAGAGAGAGAGAGACAGAGAGAGAGAGAGAGAGACAGAGAGAGAGACAGAGAGAGAGACAGAGAGAGAGACAGAGAGAGAGACACAGAGAGAGAGACACAGAGAGAGAGACACAGAGAGAGAGACACAGAGAGAGAGACACAGAGAGAGAGAGAGAGACACAGAGAGAGAGACACAGAGAGAGAGAGAGACAGAGAGAGACCAATAAAAGTTGGATAAACAATACCCCGGGGAGAGGGAAAGATACCCCATCATTCAAGAAGCACAGACAAAGTCGAACATTTCAGAGGGAGAATACTATGACACCAAGACAAGAGGAGTCCATGAGATAAGAGACACCAAAGCAGAAAAGGGTGAATTGTAAATCCACATGAAGCAAAGTACAAATAAGAAGTTGTACTTCACATCACTACGCAGGGCCCCTTTACCTGGATACAACAAAGATCAAGAAGGGAAGTATGGATAGCAATCCCTAAAGAGGAGGGAAAAGCCTTGCAAGAGAGTTATAAGAATTGATACAGGTGGTGACCAGAGAATATCTGAAAATTCTATGTTAAAAAGAAAGTAAAAGAAGATGAACACAAGAATCAACCATCAGGAGAAGGGAGACATTCTCCTGACCTAGGTTTGTTTACATAGTGGTAGGGTCAGTTGATGTTAGTTTTGGACAGCTGACTATTCATTTGGACATTTCCTGACGACTGACGAGCACCTTCGTTTTTTACATAGGCAGGGAAGTCACCCATAGCGATGGGGAAAGTGAGGCCTTCTTTTTATTCTTTAATACGTTTTGGAACCGTCATTGTGCCTGCGGCGTCCTTCTGACCCGCCACACTTTAGAAGCAAATCTCTCATCAACATAACCTCTTTGTATTCATGTGAATAGCAAAAGCACTGGCAACTGTTCTAACTGGCACTTGAACTGTGAAAACCAGATTTCATCGAACCAAAGTGGTGTTTGCAAGGTACATAGTTTTATCATTTGTAGTCCTTCTTCTAAAGTGCTTAACGTATGTACAAGCATAGCAGTCTTATCTGATGCTCACCTATGCACAATTAAAGCTTACCACATGATATAATGACAGTCTCACTGGTAAGAGATGAATTTATGAGCACCAGTAGAAGAGGGTATAGCGCCTATGTAGAAAGAGAGTGTGAGCTGGCCAATGGGTAGAATAGAGCACTTGCCAATAAAGTACATCTGCATCGTCGTTAGTTGTGTGACTACGGGTTAGGGGAAAAGGGAGAACAGATCGAAACGTTTTCTTTTTTTGATTCTGCAAAGACTAAGCTTCCTCATTTGAGACGGGCATGGTGTTGATAGATGATGCAGACAACTAAAAAATAGTTCGAAAACCTTTATTTTACTAGCCAGGATGGTGTAACGGCCATCTTGCCCCAGCTCTAATGTGGGAATGTTTCCTATCGGAAAGTAAATGAAGGGAAGTAGAAGTCTGTCAGTCCAACACAAAATACTGCCTGTGTCAAAACCTATGCTTGTCCTCGCTTCTATCGAATAACGATGTATATGGGACTGGGTAAATTCAATAGGGTTCAAAGTAAAAATTGTTTGGCAATGGAGTTTTTTCTGTAACTCCCTTCCCCAAGTTCAAGGCACTCGGGATCATAAAGTTCCACAGGCTTCTCGGGTTTCACTTGTCAAATGTTCACAGTACAGGATTTACTCTTCAAACAGTTCACAGTACCTTATTTGGTTTCTCTGGGTTCCCGGACCCCGAACCCAAAAGCCCTTTGGTTTACACACTTCAATGGATCTCCCGGGCTTCCCTTGCCCAAGCTTAGACCCTTTTGATTCCACACTTTCCAAACACCAATGTTTAACTGGTTAAGATCCACTTTCTTTAAACTTTTTTTTTTGTTTTCCTTTGTTGTGCATTTGGTTCTAAGAACAAACCTTAAGCACTTCATTTCATTAGTATAGAAATACATATGTAAATTAAAAACATATTCAAACATATTAAAAGGAAATCGAAGCAGTAAAAATACCTAGGCCATAGGTCCAAGTGTCTATACATCAATTACAGCATATATATTTAAAACTTTACTCATCGTTGGTCCACCATTCTTCTCTATACCTTAATAGTATCTGTAGTTGCTCGTGACTAATCGTTGCGGTTATGAAGTTCATTTACCCTCGGTTCATTTCAATACTTCCCTCCAAATGTGGTGAGCTCCAACAGTTATCGATTCTGCACCTATTAAGGTGCTCCAAAATTGATCCAATTCGATGTGGTTACTACAGCTTACAAATGCTTTATAGCTCTTCCAAAACAGAGGCCTAAGGACTGGACCAGCAGTTAATAAGTTGCGGCTGGTCTCCAATCTTTTGAAGCACATCCGACATGTACGCTCCTCCAATGGTAAGCCATTCCAGTGCCCGTAGTACTCTGTTGTAGGCAGAATACTTTCTTTAAACACAGAAGGTCAACTGGCTTAACAAGTTACACTTGTAAAACCATGACAGTTCAATGGGTTTCCTTTGGGGCTCCCTTCCCCATTCTCAATAGCTCCTCTTGGCTTAATTCACTTTAGTTGGTCAGGCAGTTCACTTGTTCAACGGGGCTCCCTTGGTCGTGGCGCAGTTGTCGGACCACACGGTCCACCCACTACAGGTTATGCAATCAGGGGCCCTGGGCTTTAGGTGTGCCCTCTTGCTTCACACAGCTCCCCTTTTCTCTCAAGGTCTTCCTTCTTGACACAGAGGCAGTTTACTTTTCACATGGAGCCTTTTGAAAACGTTTGTTCCTTCCTTTCTTTGAAGGAACGCGACCACTCCAATACAATGTATACTTTAAAACTGGATAGAACAGAAGTTCTTCATCTAGCACTCGCAAACATGCAAAGTCAGAGTTTTTCAGCCTCACACTCACCGGCTCCCCTTTAAAGACTTTCCTTTCTATTGCGCTTGCCACAAACTTTGTGAAATGCATCTAGGGGTTCTTCCTCTCCCCCTCAGGCACTCCAGCACTACCACAGTGCCCCAGGGGGGCGGGCACTCCTCTTGGTGGATCGAAGAATAGCCCCACAGTTGGCCCCCTTCCCCTTCCTCTGCCTAGCCTTTGTCCCAAGGAGCTACAGATCCTAAACCACACCTGCCAGGACCAACAGCCTTCCTAGTTGCCAGGGTGTGAGCACTTTCCAGGCTGCTACACTCTACACAACTGCTCCTGTCAGTGTCTCGCCTCCTTTCAGCTTCTCTTATGGCTTCACGTGTGCTTCTGTCACTCCCAGGACTGCTACTGCTGTTGCTGCTTGCCCCCTCCTTTTTATACACCTGTGACTGGTTAATGGGTTGCAGGTGGGTATACTTAGTTTCAATTGCCTGACCGTGTTACCTGGACATCTCCATTGAGTATGTTGGTGTGCCTCTGTATATTCTTCGTCCCAATACCATAGTAGTGTTTCACATAGGACATCTGTATTCCTCCTGACTTCAACTTCTTCGTCACAGTACTTAAGTGGTATTTTGGGAAACAAAGATTGTGTGCCTTAATATATCATATGTAGGCTGAGGGAGGGTTGCGTAGGACAATGTCGGAGAAGGGGGAATACCATGTTTCACCCTCTGGTATCCTACCCCCCTCTCTTCAAGGAGATTCTATCCAAGTAGTTCTCCCTCACAGACTCAGCCCCGGGTTCGGAATCTGGCAACCTTGCCTTTACCTTGATTACCCGTGGGGTGGTCTTAAGGGGGCTAAATGTGAGATCGCCCTCAGATTTCTCACACTCCCCATTATTTCCCACCAGGCTAAGGATCATTCACATTGCTTGTGCTTTGTCTGCATTGTGAATAATGGAACCTTTGTAAGTGAAAGCTATTAAGAATGGGAACACCCATTTATATGGAATATCCTTCTGTTATAGGTTGGTCGTGACCTCCTTGAAATGCATCCTTCCGTTTATTTAAAGTTTTTTCATGTCAAATCATTGTACTGAGTTACGAGAACATGCTTTTGCTAGAATTTCTCTCTAATTTTGGAAGCTTGTTAATGTCTCTGGTGTGAGGCCTTTCTTTTTCTAAAATTCAGAGTAGACTCCATTGAAGAATATTGGCAGAGGCATACAAGCATTTTATTAGGGAAAAGGAGAGCTTGCTCATATTCAAGGTCCCAGCAGGCTATTTTGGTGAAAATCCAGCTAATGTTATTATGCCAACATCTTCATTGTCTTGTTATAATGTGAGTTCTTGAGCCAATGGCATATGCCCCCCCCATTACAAATCAATTAACGTAGCAGCAATTCATAAAATATACATAGGAAAGAATGTGAAGCGAATATTGCAGAAAACATAAGATTTTATTAACATGATATTGTACAAGTATCCAACACAATCTAAGACATGAATAAATGTATCTACCCGTCTAATTTGACAGACTAAAGTGCATTATTATAAAAGTGAGCGTCGGTTTTGCACCTTCATCTGAAAGTGCTAGTACATTTAAAGTGCAAAAAACAAACGAACTCAAGACAATTACATGTTACTCAATTCTTGTTTAAAACGACAAGACAAAGGCCAATGTTATTCATTGCACTAATCCCAAAGGTATGCACCCTAAAATCTGTCCCATTGCAGTGGTAGGAGATTCTGCAAGCCCTTCAACAAGCTTGGCCAATCTCCTTTTCCAGGCCCTGTAAATATAATTGCCAACAGAGTGGACAGCCAAAATGTCCTTGGAAAAGCAACATAAGGTAATTGCTTGGGCAGTTGTTCTGATTATTCCAAACAATTCCGCTATTAATGATTTCCATGCCATCAGGGTTCCCGCCTCTTCCTCTCCCCCCCTACCTTGCTTGCCTCTTGCCATACCATAGTTTCTGCCTCCGCCCATTTCTGCAACTTTCCACCACACCTCCACCCGTGGTCTGTGACCTGTCTTCCATCCCATGGCAATCCTTCTTTTTGCGAGCACATATGCTAGATCTTTCAGTTTACCAACATGCTTAAGTTTCTACGATCTGGGGAACCACCCCAACAGGCAGGCCCAGGCTGTATCTGTGATGATCATGACCCCCCTTTTCTGCCATTTTCTGTGCCACTTCGCCCCAAAAACGCTCAATTACCGGGCATGACCAAAACATGTGTACCATGTCAGCCTTTTCTTCGTCACATTTGGGACATGCTTGCCGTCCAGCATTTTCAAACGTGGATATCCTCTGAGGTGTCATGTATGCCCTGTGCGTAATATACAGTTGTATTTGTTTTAGCCTCGCATTCCTTGACACCTTCTTGTGGTACCCCAGAGCACGTTCCCACATCCCATCGTCTATCGGGGCTCCTACTTCCGCTTCCCAATCTAGTCTCAATTGTGTTAAGTCCTTCCCGACCTTAGACATCACCATCTCGTACAGTCTAGAGATCTCATGCCCCCCCCCTCCGATATATCATATATTGCATCTATGATGGCATCTGGTTCTTCTTCCAATACTGTTTCGGGCCATGCTTTCCTTATTCTCTGCACCATTCTGTGATATGTAATATACTGGCCAGTGTGTAACCCCATTTCCTCCCCCAGCGCTTCAAACTCTGTAATAGCCCCTTCTCGCCAGATATCTCCTAATGTTACCAGCCCCACCAATTCCCAGTGGTTTCTGATTATCATCCTCAGTTGCTTATCTCCCCCTGCCAGTGCAACCAGTGCTATCTGCGGGGAGCATGGGAATGGCTTCTCCATCATCCGGCATGCTCGGCGCCACATCCTCTACCCAAGCATAATCATCCTAGGGCGCTCTCTCATTTCTGTCTCAGGCAGCCAGATCATTTCTTTTAAATAAAATGGGGCGCAATCATGTCCAAACAACCTGGATTCGGGGGCCGCTTCATCTGAGAGCCATTTGGCAATATATTGCAGCTGGCTCGCTACATAGTAAACCTCATAATTAGGCAGTTTTATCCCCCCTTTTTCATAAAAGTTCTGCAGCTTCCATAGCGCCACTCTATTCCGGGTACCATGCCACAGGAAATCCCTACACATGATGTTCAGTTTAGCAAAAAACTTCTTAGGTATCATGTTCATGTATGGAATATTCCCAAAATAATGCAGGAGCCTAGGTAGGACCACCATCTTCAGCATTGTACTTCGTCCCATCATTGCTAGGGGCAACTTCACCCAGAATTTCATACACTTCTCGATTTTAACAATAGCTACCACTGTATTATACCTATGTTCCTCTTCAACCGTATGGTACACATCTATCCCAAGGTACAGGAAAGTACTAACCGCCCATGGTATTTGTAACACCGGTAACCGTCTCTCAGGGGTTCCCATATAGCTGCCTAACGGGAAAATACTAGATTTTTGAGGATTCACCGCTATCCCAGATAGTCTTGCATATCCCTCCATCACCTCCAGGGTGTACTGGAGATTTTCCTCCGGGTGCCTCAAGTACAACAGCAAATCATCTGCATATAAGGAGATCAAGTGTCGTTCCCCTCCCACCTCGATACCTATAGTATCGTATTGTTGTCTAAGGTATATTGCTAGGGGCTCCAGGGCCAGTATATAAAGCATTGGGGACCATGGGCACCCCTCTCTGGTGCCTTTATTGAGCTTCCATCTCTCGGATATCACTGATCCTGTTCTGACTCTAGCCAGCGGTTCACTATATAGCATCTTCGCCCACCTTATGTATCCAGGCCCCGTTCCGTACCCCGCCAGTGCTGCCAGCAGCCATGGCCACTTGACCGAATCGAAAGCCTTTACTGCGTCCAAGGACACAATCGCCATTTCGCCCTCATTCTTACTTCCCCATTCAACAACCTGCTGGAGTCGTCTGTGATTATGAGTTCTATTTCTGTTCGGGACATAGCCCGTCTGGTTGGGGTATATAAGTTTTCCAATAACTCTTCGCAGTCTGTTTGCCAAAACAGCCATCAATATCTTTCTGTCTTGGTTCAACATCGACAAAGGTCTGTAAGAGCCACAGCTATGCTTAGGCTTTTTGGGTTTTGGAAGCGTTATTATGATCGCTTCTCGAAGTGACTCCGGTAACCGTCCCACCTCGAACGCTTCATTTAACATTTCCAGCACTGGGGGGAGCACTTCCTCCCTATATACTGTATAAAATTCACTTGGGAGCCCGTCCGTCCCCGAGGTCTTACTGGTAGGCAGCTGCCTCACTACTTCTTATAACTCTTCCAGAGCAATCGGTGCATCTAGCTCCTCTCTTTCCGCAACACTTATCATAGGCAGTCCTATGTCTTCCAATGTTTATCTCCCCATGGTTGCTTCCCTCCTCATCCCCATATAGCAATTTATAATAATCCGCAAACTCCTGGTTAACTCCCTCTTGGGTGTCCACTATCCTGCCATCTTCTCTCATTATCGTCCTGATCGTGGGCCTGGGAGTTTCGCTCTTGTACAGCCATTCCAAAAGCCGTCCTGTTTTATCTCCTCCCGCAAGCTGTCTCTCTCTATATTTTTTATAGTTGAGGTTGCACAGTCTCTCCCATTGTTTCGCACATTTCTGCTTTAGTTTAAGTACCAGCTCCATGTCTTCACCTCTTCCCTTTAACGCCTTTTCTAATTCCCTTTCTGTTCCTTGTAGGTCAGCCAGGACCCCACCTTGTAGGCCTTTTGATTTTGCTATGGCCACTCCTCGCATCACTACCTTGAAGGCTTCCCACAATGTACTGGCCGAGTCAACACTACCCATATTCGTCTCGAAGTAGTTGGTAATCTCCTCCCTTATATCCTCCCTAAAAATAGGGTCCTTAAGCGCCTCTGCTTGGAGGCGCCATGTCGGAATCCGTGCTCTCGGGTGGGGGGGGGCCTGGGGGGGCGGTACTGCCACCCGAGGACCATGGGCGAGTGGTCAGAGAGGACCCTCGCTTTATATTCTGCCTGAGTAATCTCTGTTAGTACCTCCTACGTAACAAAGACATAGTCCAGCCTTGTATGTAGCTGCTGCAGGGCGGAGTAGTGCGAATATTGCCGTTCTTGGGGGTATTTCGTTCTCCACACATCTGCCAGACCAAAGTCGACTAACAGTGTCTGCAGTGCTTTAGCAGCTGGAGCAGGCCTATCAATCTTGCCATCTGATCTATCTACCCTGGGGTTTAATACACAGTTAAAATCCCCAGATCACCGCACTGCCCATACACGTACTTAGATTGGTGCACAGAGTTCTGAAATACGCTGCCGTGTTCTGGTTGGGGGCACATGTATTTACAATGCTCATTTCCTTATTCTCCACTATTCCCCTCAATATGACCATCCTCCCATCCGTTTCCGCCACTTTCTGTATTAGTTGAAACGGGACATGCAGCGCCACCCAGATGAGCACTCCTCTAGCATAAGCAGAGTATGTCGAGCCCACCGCAACCCCTTTCCATTTCTTCACAACCATCTCCATCTTTTCCCGTGTCAGATGTGTCTCCTGCAACAGTGCTATATCTATTTTTTGCCTGCGCAGGTACAACATGACCTTATTCCTTTTTAGATAACTATTAAGTCCCCTGACATTCTACGTAATTATTTTAAGATCCCCATGGCCCATTAGAGTTCCCCGTCCCCTCCCACCAGTGCAGTCCCAATCCCACTTCCGTATCAATCTATCTAGGCTCATTCCCCACTTCAAACTTCCTGCAACTACAAACACTCCAAACACCCCTTCTCCTCTCCCTCCCGCCTCCCTTCCCTTCCCCAACAACACCCTCCCCAACTGTTGCCCAGCTCCATCCCTGGATCTCGGGCACCCCCGCATCTAGCCCTTTCAGGTGAAACCCATACTCGTGGCTCAGCAGGGTGAGGCCGCCCTATTGGCTGCCTTGTTACTAGTTCTTGGGGGTAGGTAACCGCAATCCTGCTGCTCCTATTTGTTTAAAGCTGCTACGCCTAATGCTCTCATGTTTGTATGCGCTATTATACACCATATTATTGTCCACCAGAGTCATAAAGTTCGAGGGCTACACCTCATCTATCGAGTACATCAAAGCGCAATAGTATATGCCCATCCTCCCATCCTCGCAATGTACATGATACAGTATCTTCACTTATTGTGCTCCTGGCCATCCTGTTCCCCTATCTCGCGCCGGGCAGCCCTGTGAGTCCAACCACGACGCTGTTTCTTCTGGGGTATCCAAAAACAGTGCTCTGCCTTTGTGCAGAACTTTCAACTTTGCTGGGTAATAGCACGTACCTTTTATATCCGCTCCACGCAGTCTTCTCTTGACCGCCACATAACTAGATCTCTGCCTTTGCACTAGTGTAGTCAGGGTAAGCTGTAATCTTAGAGGAGGCTCTTTCTATCGGTCCCCCCTTACGGAAATACTCTAGGATCGTTTCCCTGTCTTTGGAATTCAAGATTTTCGCAATAAGCGGCTGCGGAAGGAGCTCCAGGCAGTGGTTTCCTCATCAGGGCTCGGTGTGCCCGCTCTACCGTAAACCTCTGTGAAAGTTTGTCTGCTCCTACTTCTTGCAGGATCATGTTCTCCACGTAGTCCGTGGGGTCTTGGCCCTCTTCTTCTGGCAGGCCGACCACCCGGATGTTGTTCCGTCTTGCCCGTCCTTCTGCTTCCTCCACTCTATTTTCAAGGTTGGCGACCTGTTGTTTAAGCACATGGACCTCCTTTGCATTGTTCTTGCTTACGTCAGTGTTACTTCACTGCGCTTTCCAGGCCACTAGTTCTTTCTGCCAACGCTCTGACATCCTGTCGCAACAATTCCTACGGCATCTATTTTATTCTCTAGAACTGTCCGCAGTTCTGCCATTGCCGTGCCCCACTTAGCACTTGGGTATGTTATGGCAGCTAGGACCTGCTGGTTTTCTCCCTCAGGGGCGTCATCTCCCGATGCTTATCCTGTTTTTTGTGTTGGGGTTGAAGGGGTCCGCTGCGCTTTTGTAAAGGTGTCCATAGTGGGCTGCTTACTCCTGGCTTTCAGCCCTTTCACCGACATCTTGCAGTCTCACTTTGTGTCCTATGTCGGCTCTCCTGTATTGCAATGTACTTCAGTTCAGTGTCCGAGATTCCTTAGTAGGCCATACTGCAGGACGGCCCGCAAGATCAAGCTTGGCTTTGTCCTCCCACGTCTCTCCTCCGGGCAGTAATTCAATTGCGTGTTTCCGGGGCCCGTGCTCACACTCCACTTTTTCCCTTTTCCTGGCAACGTGTCAACTTGGGCTCAATGTACAGTCTGCAGATCCCAACCTCTTTAGAAGCTTATGGTGTTGCATCCGTTCACAAATATCAGGCCATCTGCTCACCTCGCGTGTTTGTTCCAACCTGTGTTTCACGTGGCCTAACTCCACTGTCACGGCGCCACTATACAGCCCAGCGACTTGCATTCACCAAGTGTCCCAGCAGAGGAAGGGGTTAATTCTCAGGCTCTTGATGCGGCAGGGCAAGCCTACAGTGCGCCCCGCTCATCGTTGCTTCTGAACTGGGTGGCACTCATTTCAGCTGTATTCCACTGCAGTCAGCGCGCCACTTCGCTCCCAGTGCACTGCAGCTATGCACAGGGGCTCAATCTGCATCTTGTTCCGCTCATTACAGCGTTGGGGCACCGTTTTGTGTGTTTTATGCATGGATAAACTTCTGCTGTCCTCAGCGATCAGGGCTCTGATGCCCACAAACACACGCAGCTATCTGTCCATGTCTTTTTGGTCTATCTCACCCCTGCTCGCTCTATTTGCTGTCGATCTCAGCGTTCTTCGAGCCCAGCTGCTTCCATGAGTAGCTGAGAGCCGCGCCTGCATACATCGTTTACGTTTTTGTAGCCATTTACAGGCGGTACATTCTTTCAAGCCCGGGAGCGCCGCCTCGTCATTACTGAGGTTTGCGCGATATTTAGGCTTGCTGCTAATAGACAACTTCTGCACGCTCCGTTTGATCCGACAGGATTCGGCTGCCTCCGTGGGCGGCTGGGAGCCGAGTTAGCACGCAGAGTTTCTTCGTTATTATCGTGGCAACCTCCGGGCGTGTACATTCATTCAGGCCCAGGGGCGCCGACTCGTTGTCACAGTCGCAAGCAAAGTTGCAATGCGTTGCTACCGGCAGCCGTTTTCATTGCGCTCCACATATTTCAGGAGGATTCGATTTTCATCAGGGCTGCAAGTACACTCCTTTGTTGTCCGCCATCTTGGCCCCACTTTATCCACGTGGCCGTTCTTTGTAAAGTCTATTATTTCCCGATCCGCAGGCACAAATGACTTGCTGTTCAGGATTCTTGCTGAGCATGTGTTCAAACGCCTGTCCCTTCAATATCCAGGCACGTCCAACATTTTTGAAGCGTAATTTCTCGGATGAATGTCGGATCGACAGCAGCCCAGCAAGAAAGCACGTTCTAGTCCATGGCTAGTTAGACACGCCCCCGCTGATCTCATGAACTTGGGGTATACAATGTCCAGATAATCTTCATAGCCAAAGGCTTGTTTTAAATCCTGATACTTAGTTAACTGGGTGGATTGTCCTATTGCACTCAAAACCTCAGATTCTGCTTTTGCTGAGTAAGCATTTATTAGAGACTGATTTGTGTTGGCATCCATTCTGTCAGGCATGAACCAATATTCGCTCAGTCCAATGCTATGGAGCACTTTATTTTTTATATGGGCAACATGGCACTTCCCCACCCTCGCCCCATTATGTCGTCAAAGGATTACCTATACCTAGCTAACCTCGCAGTAGTCCACATCTTTACCCAGTAGTACATTGACTTGGACGTACAAAATGATTCTACTCTTTGAACATTGGTTTCCAGATATACTGGGAATTTGGGCGCCTTAGTTTTCATCACAATTTTTTTTTAATAACATATTTTATTGTATTTTGTTACTACAAAACAACAACATACAATATACAAAGATAACTCCCATGCATACGTTTGTTAAAGGCACTGCGGTTATACACCATACTTAGTTACAGTATATTAGCACAGAGCGTGACCGTTCCCAGGTTGGATTCTTTCCGTATTTGTGAATATTGCACAATAGGGTCTCTTAGTTTTGATTGTTTTTTACATAGTCTGTTCCCATTTCTGCCAGCTTTCCCTGGGCATCCCCTTGCTTGGTAGACTTGGCGCTCCATTAATATACAGGCGTCCACATCTGTTAACCATTGGTCATATTGAGGGGTGATCTCTGAACCCTATAGTTGTGCAATATTCTTTTTGGCCAGCCCTGTGGTCGTTGAAAGCAGTAGTGTATCTAAGCGGGTCATTTCTCCCTCCTCCTCAATCCCTAGTAGGAGTTTTGGCTCGTTTGGGACTGGTCGACCTATGACACTTGACAGCCTGTCGCAACGTTTTTGCCATAGGATGTAGTAAAAGGTTCTTTCTTCCTGTTTACAGAGTAGGCATTTGGCATCTTTGGTTTTGCCCCAATTGTATAGTGCTACTCAGGGGTAGTATATTCTGTGTAGTACTTTTAATTGTATAAGTCAGATCCTGGCTGATATTGCTATCTCTCTGGGGTATATTAAAGTTGACACCCATTCCTCGGGTAATAGCGGGCTCACATCCCTCTCCCATTTTTTGCTTTTAGACTTCACATTTCTTTCATAGCAAAGGATGAGATTGCATTGTACATAACAGATGTAGTTTTGACATTCACGCAGTGTATGACTGTTTCTCTCTATCGGTGTGCATTCTGGCAGGTCTACGCTATTTGTCATTTGTTTGGTGAGTGCATGGGATAATTGTGTGTAGTGATAGTTTTCAGTAGGTGGGAGACCATGAGTGCCTGATAATTCAGCAAAGGGTATGATTCTACCTTCTTTGATCACTTGTTGGATAGTTGGTATTCCCACTGTTTCCCAGTTTGGCCATTTAGGCAGTTTGTGAAGTTCCGGAAGGTCGGTGTTGTTCCAGAGGGGCTGTATGGGGGAGATTTTGTTTTCCCAAACTGTCTGTGGGTTACCCTCCAGATTTGGGTCATGTGGGCTGTTATTGTGCTGGCGAGGGGGCAGTCCCCCATATTGTACAAGCTCTCAATTGGGGATATGCCGTGCCTTGCTGCTTTTTCCGCTCGTATGTGCAGTAATTCTGGATTACTGTGTAGTATGTCATTTACAGTTGCCATCTGGCTCGCCCAGTAGTATGTTTGGCTGTGTGGGAGCCCTATCCCTCCCTCCCACACAGACCGTTGGAGGGTACTTAAAGCTATCCTCAGATGTTTTCCTCCCCATAATAGTTTCCGTAGTGTCTGGTCTATCTTATGAAATTCTGCTGTGGGGATATATAGAGGGGCATTCTGTAATGTGTATAAGAAGCGGGGCAGTGTGAGCATTTTGAAGAGTGCTGCTCTTACTAGCAGGGTCAGTGGCAATGACTCTCAGTGGCTTAGGTCTTGTGCAAAGCGCTTCACAATTGGATGTAGATTTTGGGTTACATAGTCTTCCAGTCTGTTTGAGATCAGGATGCCTAGATATCGGAAATGGTTCAATTCGACTTTATATGGGGAACCTCCGGGAGGTGTACAGTCTATTCCTTTAACCGGGAAAAGTAATGATTTGGTCCAGTTCACTCTCAGGCCACTGAAGGCGCCATATTTCATCAGTATGTGTGTAACTATAGGACAAGAGACTGCCGGATCACCCAGATAAATCAGTAGGTCATCCGCATAGAGAGATACTTTGTCCTCCCAGGTTGGATTCCATCGGAAACCAGACCACGTCGGTGTTTTTCGCAGGGTTACTGCCAATGGCTCAATGATCAACGCAAATAGCATGGCCGATAATGGGCAACCTTGTCTGGTACCTTTCGCCAGTTGACTGTTTCGGTAGGGCCAGCCATTCGCTCTCACTTCTGCTATTGGGGTGTTATATAGGAGCTGGACCCAGTTTATGAATTGTTCCCCAAAGCCCATTTTCCTCATAATTATCCATAGTGCCTCCCAGTGGACTGAGTCGAAGGCTTTGGCAAAATCGATGGCCAATAGCGCCAATGACTGTTGCAGGGTTGGTGCTCTTTCAAGCGCTAAATGTAGTCTACGGATATTCATTCTCATAGATTTCTGTGGTATAAAGCCACATTGATCTGGGTGTACCAGTGATGTGATTACCTTTTGGAGTCTATTAGCTAGTACCTTCGCCAGTATCTTGGCTTCGCTATTGATTATGGATATGGGCCTATAAGAGCTGCATTCGTCTGGGGGTTGGCCCTCTTTTGGTATTACTATTATGGTTGCTTTACATAAGACCATCAGGAGTATCCCTTCTCTCTTTGAGTGTTCAAACATATTGAGCAGGTGGGTTGCAAGGTCTAGGTGGCTTACTTTTTTCCAAATCTCTGCCGGGAAGCCATTCGGGCCTGGGGTTTTGCCTGACTGTAGTTGGGGGATGGCTGTCGATATTTCTTCCGCTGTTATTTTACTGTCTAGTATGCCTGCTTGCTCTGTGGTGAGTGAGGGAAGGTCATTCTCATCTATTGCTGTATTCACTGTTGGGATATTCGGGGGGCTGTATAGCTCTTCATAGTATTTTGCAAAACACTCCATCTCCTCGTCAGTTGAGACTAGCTCTGCATTTATGTCTTTAATATTTCTAATTTGTCGATGCCCCTCATCCCGTTTTTCCAACCAAGCCAACAATTTGCCCGCTTTCTCCCCTGTTTCATACAGACGTGCTTTCATGGCTCTATGTGCCTTTTTGGCGCAGTCTAGCGACAGATTGTGTAGCTTCTTCTGCGCTAGTATCAAGGCTCTATTTGTCTCAGGCGTGTTGTTTTCTATGTGTTGTGTTTCTTTGCGTGCCACCTCCTCTTCAGCGTCTACTACCTCTTTCCGGTGTGCTTTTTTTGTGCTGCCGTCCATTAGAGGATTTTTACTCTCAAAACCGGCTTATAGGCTTCCCATAATGTTCCGGGGTTGTCCACAGAGCCTGTGTTCAACTCAAAGTAAGTGGAGGTGGTTTTCTCTATTTTTTCCTGTAGTTCTGGAAACCCCAGGTAATAGTTATTGAGCCACCAGGTGGGCGGAGGGTGTGGTCTCCCGGTTTCGAGTTCTAACATTAGCGGGGAGTGATCAGATATGCCGCGTGGGAGTAGGGACGTGCTTTGTGCCTTATGGATAGTCTGAGCTGGTAGGAAGAAGTAGTCTATCCTAGATAGCGAGGCATGTACGCCTGAATGGAATGACTATTCGCGTGTATCTCTGTGTAGGTCTCGCCATACATCTCTCAAGCCCAGTGCAGAGGCAAAGGTGGCCAATTTGGTGCTAGTTGTAGGGTTCCTCCCTCTATGTGTGTGCGATCTAGTGTGTTGTCCATAACCTCGTTGAAGTCCCCACCTAAAATCCAGGTATCAGCTGTATTTTCGGTGGGGATGGGAGTAATTACTGCTAGTAGTGTAGCTAGGAGTGCAAGTGGAGAGTATATTGCCATAATCACAAGTGTTTGGTTCCATAATGTAGCAGTTATGTGTACATATCTGCCTCCGGTGTCCTGAGTCCCCTTTGATATTGTCAGCTGTAGCCTCTTATGGACTAGGATCAGCAATCCTCTAGCCCCCATGGAGAAGCCTGCGTGTACCGCAGTGCAGTAGTTGTATCTTTTAAAGAGGTTGCATGGCGTGCCAGCAAGGTGTGTTTCAGTTAGGAGCACTATATCAGGTGTGTAAAGATTTATGTATTGTAACACCAGGCGTCTCTTAATGCCGGATCCAAGTCTGTTAACATTCCATGTCATAAATGTCAGGCGCTTGTTGGCTATCATAGTTTTTGGTGCCATTGGATTTCTGGGTTTTGTGGTGTATGCATGCGTCCTGCGGGGAATGACCGCTCTGTGGGTGTTGGGATGTATGTTGTTGCTGTCTTGCCTGTATTTGGTGTGAACGCAGTACCGTTGTATGCCAACCAGTGAATAATAAACTCATACACAACTCCACCCTCCCTATACTCCAACCACAACTGAAGCATCTGTCGCCCCATTATGAACTTGAGAACTACTAAATCTCAACTCTCATACATTAACTCTTAACTAGTCCAGTCTCCCGGCCCGTGATATAGTTGGTGCTATTTGGTTGTTTATTTCACTCACTTTTGACTTGTCTGCACACTTCCACTTCAGGGGGTGGCTCGGGTTGGCCCGCCAGATGTGATCCGTTGTTCCAGTGTTTTTCAGGAGTTCCGTTACGAATTCGCATCTAGAAGGTTGTGATAGCTTTGTGTCTGCATTGCCCCTTCATTCATTTCCTTCTTGTAGCATTTTGTCCGGTTGTTGTGGTCCAACATTTGGTAATCTCTCTGGACGTGGTCTATTTAGTTTGATCTAATTTCTCCTCCGAGCACTCCAGTCTCCTCCTCATATGTCTTTCGTCCCAGTTCCATGCTTCTTTGGGATCCGTAAAGTGTACTGTTGTGCCATTATGGAATATTTTTAGCTGGGCTGGGACGATTAGTCCATATTTGATCTTCTTCAATTGCAGAAGCCTTTTGAGCGGATTGAAGGATTGACAAGCTTTTTGTACCTCCCTTGTAAAATCGAGGAAGAAAGCAATTTTAGAGCCATTGTAGGTGATGGATCCTTTTGTCATTGCCATCTGTAGTATGGCGTCTCTGTCTCTATAATTTAAGAGCTTCGCAATGACTGTGCGTGGTGGTGCTCCTGGTATGGCTCTTCCGGTTGGAAGGTGGTGTGCACGTTCAATTGAAAAGAATTTCGAGAAGGATTTCATTTCGAATAAATCTGCGAGCCATTGTTCGAGGAATAGTTCCATGCTTGCTCCTTCTGTTTTTTCAGGGAGGCCAAGGATGCGAATATTATTGCGTCTTGATCTCCCTTCGCTTTCGTCTACTCTCTCTTCCAGGATTTTTATTCGTTCCAGCACACCAGACAGTTGTCGATTGGCGCCCGGTAGGCTGTCCTCAGTCTCTGAGATGTGGGCTGCAGCTTCCCTGGTGCGGGAGGTAAGTTTTTGCAAGTCATGCCGCAGAAGTGATACTTCAGCACCTATACTGTCCATTTTCTTCTCCATTGATGACCTGGAGCTAGCTATGGCACTCATCACATGTCTGAGGGAGATGTTGTCTTCGTTGGTCTCCGGTTCCGTTGATGCGGACCGTTCCAGCGAGTGAGATATTTGCGCATTTGTGTATTGTTCCATTCTACTCTGCGTGGAGGGTTTCCTGGATTTGCCCTTCCCCATATTGCAGATTTTGGGCCTCATCACGAGTTGGGCGGTAACGCCGGCGCTAATGGCGCTGGCGCTATCTGCCCTACCGCCAAACCCCCCGCCGGATCACAGGTTTGGCGTTATTGGAAGTCCATTCCCCTTTGAGCCCATTCGGCGGTATGAGCGCACATTTTTGGTGGATTTCCCCACAGCTCAGAGCGGGGGAGTAATCCGCCAAAGCCCTGATTTGGCGGACCCTTAAATCCGGCGATAATAGCGCTACTGCCAGATTTAAGGGTTACCGCCAAACTCGTGATGAGGCCCTTAGTCCCTATGCGATAGGGATTTCGTTTAGTTTCTTTTCGTGCGGGGGATCGAGCTACGTGCAGTGCTGATTGTTGTTCAGTGCTTTGGGGCGTTGTCCGGAGAGACGTGGGTCACAGTGCTATGACAGGAGGCGTCGGTTCGAAGCTTTACCGCAGTAGGTGTCTATTATTTGCCACTGGTCTCCGTGGGAGCTGCGGAGCGCTGGTGATTTCAGTGTTTGGGTCCTTCTTTTCCGCTGCATTCGCAAAGCTCACATGCACTTGTGTGTCCCCCACTGCTTCAGTGATTAAGTTCTTTGCTTGTCTCCTTTATGTTTGGATCCCCACAGGGTCAATCGTTCTGAGGGGTCTCCATGGGGGTGCGTGTCGCATTTGCATCTGTTTGCACAGTTTATTTTTTCCCCTCCGTTACCTCCCAACAATTGTACTCGGAGGGGCACTTAGGGTCTAGTTCACGGTGGGACAACAGTCCTGTAGTAAAGTATGTAAGGTGTTGCTGCGTGCCTCCTCTAGGTTGTGTAGGTTTACTCCTCTTGTCTCCTGTGGGATCCCTTCTATTCCGCCATTGGACCCACGGTTTTCACCCGTTCCCGTCGATCGAGTTCTTGGGGGACACTCAAGGTTGTTCTTCAGGACTTTGGTATCGTGTGGTGTTTATAAGTTGTTGAGGGATATGCCTGGGTACTTGTAATTTGTTGTGTCCAGTAATATTGGTGTTTGTATTTGTTGCATCTGCAGTCTTTTGGGAGATGTATTAGTCGAGTGTCATGCCTCCTGTGCGCATATATTTCCCGGGCAGCTCTTCAGGCCCCTAACGTTGTCCAGTGTCCAGTTTTATTGCAGGATCAGTCGGCTTTCCTGTATGTTCCAAGTTGGTTCTCGATGCTTGTGGCAGCTCTTTCCAGGCTCTTATCAGAGACTCTCCCCCGGGTTCTACATCAGGCAATACATGGGGGCTCCATGGATCAGATCCGTGGAGATCTGTGGCTTAGGTGCCACCCTGCCGGTGACTTTGGGGCCCCAGCTTACCGTCAGCGGCGCAGCCCTCAACGCTCACACGGCGCACATCGTTGGTCTCTCTCGCCCCACCTCCTGGGTGCTGTTTCGGTGGTGTCCACAGCCGTCTCCTCCGCTCCGAGGCCGGGCAGCACCGTGCACTCCTCCTTCCGCAGTCAATGTGTCGCCGCGGCAAGGCCTCCTCCGGCACACCAGGGGACCCGGGCCCGCATCAGCGGCGGTTACCGCCGGAAGCGTGGGCTGGGGCTAGATCCCTGTATAAGGATCCTGTTCGTTCTCCGCAGCGTGTTATAGCCTTGCAGCCTGGCCGAGGCGATCGCAACGGCTCCCCTATTTTCTTGGTCTTTTCTCGCCTCAGGGAGAGCTCGTCGGGAGGAGAGCGCAGCTCCGCCTCGACGAAGTCGCCCGGCCTCTTTTAACTCGATTGTCACGGTGGCCATTTTGCTTTCGATTCGGCCTCAGGCACACAGTTTCCGGATCCGATATCTTCTGTTCCACGTTCCGGTTCTGCTCTTTAATGCTGTCCACTTTTGTCGGCTGTGTTGTTTATCGGATCATTGTTTTTTATCCTTGATGGATCAGTATTTTCAGGCCATTTTACAGGATATGGCTGGCAGCCCTGGAGCACAGAGGAATCGCGTCCTCATTGTGTGCTGGTTGGCCACGCCCCCCATCACGCTAATTGTTAACCCATTAAATCTGCAAAACTCTGCGAAAACTTTAAATTGGAACTTGAGCCATGCAGGTGTAATAGATAAGAGGGCGGCATCATCCACAAACATGAGGATGGGACATTTTTCTCTAGCCATTGTGGCGGCATCGAAGGAAAATCCCATCAGTTCCTCTAGGACTCCGTTAATAAAGAGACAGAATAACTTTGGGGCTAGAACACAGCCTTGTCGTACCCCCATCTCGATTCCTACCGTTTTGGTTGTACTTCCATTAACGTTCCACCTGATTACTGCTGTGTTGTCTGTGTAGAGGATTTGGATGGCCCTCAACTAGGGAGAAATGCCAAGATTCTTAAGAGCATTCCACAGCCTTGAACTCGGGACCCAATTGAATGCGGTTTTTAAATTGATGAACAAAGAGTATGTGCACATTTTTCTTAGGGTCACACATTTGTCGCACAAAAGCCGTAAACACCCGATTTGGTCTATCGTGCTTGTACTGCTCTGGAAGCCAGCTTGAAGATGGTTTATTATGCTGTGCTCCTCTACTCAGGTCTCCAGGTGCCCCAAAACAGCTCTGGCAAAGATATTTTCCCTGCATTCAATAAAGAAATTGGCTGATAGTTCCTGGGTGCATCCCTGTCACCCTTTTTTTATAGATTGTTACAAACTCTGCTTTGGTCCAATAGGGAAGAACTGTATTAGAATTCAGTGCTGTATCAAATAACTCAGTTAAGTAAGGGGATACAGACCATAGGTTCTGTTAAATATAGGTGTATGGGGACACTGGGCCCAGGGTCTTCTGATTTGCAATATCTCTTGATTCATGATCCAGATCCTTAAAATACTGAAACCATACTAATTTCTGTATACAGCCGTGGACCGACGTCTCGTCCACCGGTTTGCCTACCTCCATGATTTTCAAAAACCTTTGGGAATCCTTGGTATTTATAACTGCCAACAAGGAATTCCATACCTCCTCTGCAAATGCTGATTTATTGCTTTTGATTACATTTCTTTAGGACCCCCTTGCCTCTCGCAATGCTACAACCCCTATGACTGCTACACGCTTTGCTTGACCAACCGAAATTCCCTTAGCCAGACAACACTCCCCATCGTAACAAGCCGTTTTTCTGTGCACAGACTTCTTGACTCTTTTACTGGATGAGGTCAAGAACCCACCAAGATCTTGTGTTAATTTCACATGTTCGTCAACTATTTCAGCACAGTTATTAGAATTTATAATGGAAAAGTCCTCAAGAGCTGGAAGGATAGTTAAGTACTTTCAGGCCTGCTATGGCAAGTGCTACATTAGGTCCTTTTATTATCTTTAGCTTTGCCCCCAACAGGGCACAACCCACTGTCCGGACCAGGTGATGGTGATCACTTTCTATTCTCGATATCACTTCGAAAATTCCTAACCAGTGCCTATGATTCCAGGTTAACTAATATATAGTCTATAGGACTCGTACAAGTACTACCCATAAAAGGTTTGTTAGCTGGAGTGTCCCCCGGGAACCTGCCATTACAAGCGCTCATATTTGTGGCCATTAGCAAACTCGCCACCTCTTCTGCATTCCTATACTTTCTTTAGTGCGTTCAATTCCTCAATCCTCAGACCATATCTTCCTCCTCACAAACTCCTTCCATGATATCTAAGGGCTTAAATTAGAGGTTGAAATCCCCAGTTACTATAGTGCTTAAATTGCTTTGTTTCACCCTCCATGTGTCTAACCTCTCTTTGAGATGGGGGGAAAAAAAACCTTACTCCTCCTATGTGCTGCAGGTTATAAAGATTAATTAAAAGCACCCGAGTGCCATCAGCAGATGTCAAATTACTGCTCCAGAAAAACTTTGAATGCATTATCAATAACTCTTGATGTTTCGAATAACGCTACATCAATCCAAATTAAAACTTCACCACTGGGTCCTCCTGTTTTGCCTTGAATTGCTGGAATAGCAAACGTGATTATCTTGTAGGTTAGCCTCTGTTGCCCATGTCTCCTCTAAGCATATTACCTTGTGACTACGAACACATTTTATCCAATCCTCATCGGAAAACATATTTTTGGAGCCCAGCGATATTCCAGGAAATAATGTGCACCTCCAACCCTAGATAAAACTCTGCAGTTGGAGCACAGGAGTTATCAAAGTGGCAAATAATTCTATTATCTGAATAGTTCTTGTCATGGTGTGGAACTTGTCAATCTGAAGCCCTTGATGGTATGGTTGCTCTGGAATTAGCAGGTTTCCCAGCCACGGTCTGCAATGGAATTCAGAGCACTCTCTCAATGAGCTAACTTTTGAACCCAGCTGGTGTGTAAGAATGGTTGCAGAGACTGGACCATTTCTAAGTGGGTTCCCATGCAATACAATAGTTACAGGATTGCTAGTTACTACAGATCTAGTACCAATAGTCTGTGCTCTGTTACTAAGAAGCTTACCCCTATGCTATCTGATTTTACCGGGCAGGGGGGGGGGGTTCATTTTGATTGCAACTTCTAAGGCTTGGTGAGGGAGAGTTCTCTGTTCCATAACTAATAAGCCTTCAACTCGTTTTTTCTCGACAAGCTCTACTTTTATGTAGTTCCTAAGTCTATAGTTTGGGCATGGCGAACAATCGCAAGTAAGAATATCGCTTCTGATTATTACATAGCAACCTCTCTTAGCTCTGAGCCAGTGTGTAATCTTATTGATTAAAGCATCTCTAAGTTCTCTGTATCTACTATTTACTTGGGAAAGCTCACCAGCTAAATGCAGCGTTTGGAAGTGGACATGCTAGTTGTTTCCAATGGGCAAGCTTTAGAAATTGAATGATTTGCCATTAGCATGCTAGCTGGGAGTTTCTTTGTTGTAAATACATTAATTGCCTTAGCAACCTTATCTGCAATATTAGCAGTGGGGTGTGTCTGTGTTGGTCCCACAGCTACCTGGCACAACAGTTGTGATTGCCTTGCCCACCTGTATGCCCCGGTTTATAGATGTTATTACTTCCCCTAGACTGTCTTTGTTGGCATCTATTTCTTTTTGCAGCAACTCATGATCTGCTTTAAGGTGAGCTATAATGGGATGTAGCCAGTCAGATAGCACAGTGAGTAGAGCGCTCACTTCGACATCCATGCACAGCCAGCTTCTGTAGTTTCGAATCCTGGCTAGGCCAAACTCAGCTTTTCATCCTTCTGAGGTCGATAAATGAGCACCACACACCGTGGGTAATAATAAGCAGCGCTTAGATGCCTGAGCGTTCGTAGCGCTATATAAATTCAAAATTATTATTCCTGTAGCCTTCACAGTGGAAATCACTCGAGTTTATGGGATTGTACTCCCATTTTGACCAGAGTTGCAATGTTCTGAGATGAAGCCTCTTATTGGTTACAATCAATAATATCCAACTCCCTCTCTCCACCCACCAAGGCAATGCGATCGAACCTATGCTGAGTGATTAAGTCTGGCGGATATATAGATGGTATAGGCCCTTCCAATGTAGCATTAGGTTCAAATCCCTTTCCACTTATGCCACTGGGTGTTGTACTTGTAACCTCACTGGAATGTTGTACCACTCCCCCCACACTGCATGGGTGGATTGGGTACTTTAAATCCAGGGAGCATTTTCCTGACACCAAGAAGCGCAGGGAGGGTAACTTTAGACCCTTTTAAACTTACCTTAGCCTGTTTCTGCATATCATCTTTAGAAATTCCTGAGATGACTCGTCTCATCATTGTTTTAGGGGTCTCTTTGTAAATAGTAGCTGGGCCTATTGTCGCTAGTTCATCATTCACTGTTATCGCACAATTCGATACCTGCTGGCTGTCCTGCTGAACCACTTTGGATGGAGGTCTGGTGTGATTCTCTGCAGTTTCAATATCCTACAATGAAAATGCTATTTCATTAATCATTGTATTTGCTTCATCAATTTGTTTAGTAAACTTGGTAGTTCTCTTCACAGTCTTACCATTTGGAGGGGCAGGGGGGGATTATGTAGCCTTTTGTTTAGTCATTAGTCAACCGAAGTAGAGCAAGAACTCTTAATCTGTGCAGCCGCAAACAACACTTGGGTGCCTAACGCCCTGCGGTGCACAACACTGCGTCCTTTGCCTGCACGGGCTTCACCTGCTGGGCTTCCTGGGTTGAGTTTTAACAGCAAGAGGGCAGGGTCACAAGCCGGTACTCTGCAGCGTCCCTGGGTCCTCGGGGACACACCTTGCAGCACATCACACCGTGCCCTTAGCCAGCAGGCAGCAATATACTACATTTCTGGAGTTTGTACAGAGTCTTCCTTCAGGGGCAGATGGCTGTATCGACAGGGACTTCCCGAAGTACAGGGTCAGACTTGCAAGTATGGCTGAAGGTGAATGTGCTATGCTTAAAGCAAATTAGCATCAGTGAGACTCTTGTCTTGCATCGCTGTAACAGAGCTGAAAGCTGTATTCGTCCCAGTTAGCAATGTATTAAGTCTAACAAAAGCCAACTATCTCGTTACTGTATAACGTGATGGTATTCCCTTCCTGCTTAAGGTCTGATATTGAGCTTGTATACTTGCCACCTTTTACATACTTCTGTTATCTTAAAGGTGTGAATGATAATCTTTGTCCATCTCAGATGCCTGTGTTGAAAGTGGTGCCTTAAATTGCTGTAGCTGGATTTGTACTTTCAGCACTGCTGAGTGAGCACCGTTGTTCCGTTGTATACAGCACTCGCCTCTTCATTTCAAACAATGCCTCACCACTCTACAATGTATCTGGAGGCGCACTCTAGTGGATACTCCACCTGTCCAAGCACCCGTGTTGGGGTAGATGGATGTCATCTCAATAGAAAGATCCTATCAAATTGGGTACTTGCCTAATTCTTTTGTTAAGGGGGGGGTCAGCTTTCAAATGGGAAGAATTTCAAATTCAAATAAATTACAAGGAACGTTGATTACCCCTCTCTGTCCAGATGTCTTACATTGGTGACACTTGAATTAATCATCCTCTCCACCACAAAGGTTTTTTTACGCTATAAATGTATTTTGTACTTTCACTTGTACATAAAAACAAAACATGCTTCATAATAAAATACAGAATAATAAATTAGAAAATGAAACAGAAGTGGGGTTTGTAAGTGACTGTGTTTTTCATTCTACAGTTCAGAGGTTGTTCAAAGAAAAGCAAAACCGGGACTACTACACGAAAACTGCCATGTTTTCCTTAATTACAGAGCTGTAAATATCATCTATAAGTCATATCAATCTGCATTTATATAAAGGTTGACCATAAATGGTGTGCAAAATTAAAGAGACTAACTAATTGTGATCTCTTGGATAGTCGACATATGTTTCGACCATGCCGTTAAATTGGGTGCTATCACTAACACTCTTTTTTGAGAAAGTTTTGTGGCCTTCTTCAGGATGGGAACACTTATTGTTTTGGAGAATTGATCACATATACCCCTTTGTTGTCAAGATGATAATTGTGCTACAAATAAACACACAACAATATTTCATTAAAAAATGTGGCGGAGGAACACGTTTTGTACTAAAATCATTGGTCACCTTTCTGTTGACCATTTACTTACTAAAAGAATTGTCACCAATCTTATTTTATCAAAAGAAATCGTTCGAGTACCATCTATCAAGTGTAGTTATTCCAACTGCTTGATCAAAGGAGGATTATTGTGCCTTCATTCATATCTCCCTACAATGGAAGAAATTACTGCATTTTATACATTGCCTCAAAATGTCTTCATAGGATAGTTTCTCTATATATTCGAGTTTACTAGCCTGGTGCCCCAAGTTTATTTGTGTGGTGCCATAGGGTTCCGTTTTTTTTTTTTTGTGGAACTTCTCAACAAGACTTAGCCAGAAAGTTCCCAACTGAGACTAAACACAGACTGGAACAGGTCTTAACGTCTCTGTATGTGGAGTTTCCTTAATTTAGTCATTCACATGTTTTACTACTGTTCTTTGACTCGACAAAGTTTATAGTGCCCACTTTATTTTAGTGTTTTTTTCACATGATATTATCATGTTAAAGAGTGCAGTGTTCTAAGCAGTTCGTTTGTCATACATGCTTACACCATTCTCTTATAATTCATTGTGAATATGCATGCCCAGCTATTAGCCCAATAATTGCATTTATAATTATCTTACTTGTAAACAGTTGTCGTAGCTTTTTTTAATTGATTATAAAGGCTGCGCATTTGGCTGCTGTCATCAGCTGGTCCTTGCTGCGAAACAAAGAACACAGAAATTGCCGATCTTTTTCCATTCACGACACACTTTATAGTCATGTCGTTATCGTTTAGTAAAGATACCTGATATCACTTTTTTGGTGGTTATGCCTTGGTCTAAATGTGTGTTTCCTCTGCATGATATCAGATTAATCCCCCTGAGTTTGTCATTTAGAACCCGATGCATTTTGAGTTTCGTGTTTTGGTTACACTTGCCTCTAAAGCGCGGCGATCCTGTTTCCTTTCACGCTTGCTCTGGCTTGTCTGATGTTTCCTCATTTAGACCGGCGTGCGTAAATCGCGTCTCCTTCCTTCTAAAAGTTATATTACGTGAGTGCACAAGTGTTGCACGTGACGTCTATTTGTCCTGTATCGTGGATTTTCGGAAAAGCCATTCACATTGGTTTTTAAAGGCGCCATGTTCTACTGTGTTATAAAACTATTTGTGTGCCGAGGCTGATCTGCATTTTCATTAATGAAGTTTTGGAGAGGTTGTTGGCCGCCCAGACTGACGCCCCTTTGGTAGCAGGCAACACGTTTCCTGCATTTTTGTTTGCTGATGATGCTGTGCTCCTCTCTCACGCCGGCTGGTGTGTACAAACAACTGGAGATTTTTGTGTCTTTAGCAAAGAAGAATGGGCTTGCCTCGAATATCACAAAAACCAAGGCAATGATCTTCGATGTCAATTCCAAGAAGAAGAACAAGCCCTCATGTCTCTTTGTGGAGGGGGATACAATGGAGCAGGTTCAGTCCTATAAATATCTAGGTCTGAGAGTTATGGCATCATGCAGTTGGAAAATGCAGGTTAAGAAGGCCAACCTCACCTTGGCTAGATATAGCGGGGTCCTTACTAGATTCACCAACTAACATGGGAATCGGGCAGTGCGGGTCTCACTGGAGGCCTACAGAGCACAAGCGCACCAGGCAGCATTGTTTGGGGCAGAACTCTGGGGGCACGTGGAGACCAAGTCCCTTGCAGTGGCTGAGACAAAATTCTTGAAGAATATCCTTGGGTTGCCCACTGCAGCCCCAAACATCCCAGTGCTTTTGGAAAATGGATTGGAGGGGTTTGGGATGATCTGTAAGTTACACCCATTGCTTTACCGGGCCTGCCTCTGGTCTAATCCTCACCTTCGTAAATACAAAGAGGAAGTTACAGATGTTTTGTCCCAGCAGGGGGGCAGCTCCTTAAAGTGGGCTGCCCATGTGAAAGGATATCAGGGTTTGCTGGGTTTGGAGGATTAATGGTCATATCCCTCAATCATCACACTGGTTGCAAAGCAGGCTGTGCTTGCCACTACAAGTTATCTGAGCTGGGCAATAAAAATGTATATGAGGAAGGGTAAGTTGCTGAATAGTGCTATGGGCTAAAGACATCTTTCTGTACAAGCTGCTGTTGTCTGTATAATGTTGACTTGTTTTTTTGTTTTAAGGTAAAGCACTGATTGTGTAATTTTAGTGGAGTAGTTGAGCTAAGCGATTGTGATGATGTAACTAATGTGTTTTTTAACTTTTCTGTGAACTGCTTTTATGACTATCTTGTTGAAATAAAGCAATACAAGTAAAGTAACTATTTGTCCATATAGTATAATATTTTCCCCATTGATGGTATTCATGTTTTCTATTCTGTTTTATGATAGTTAAAACGCTAATTATATTCTATCACAAAAGCTATTTTCAAAATGCCACTCTACGTGATTTCTTCACAACATTACTTTTTCATGAAGGAATAAATATTCAATTTTCTATGGGCCCTGATACCGCACCACAAGGGAGCAGTTAATCTCTTTGTGTACATTTGTAGACCTTCATATCTATTTGTTGTTTTCTAAAAGGTACCAAAACTACCTTGAAGATAAACATATATTTCAGAGAGACTTCATGAGTAGTGGTTATTCTCTGTTCAGAGTGAAATTCCATTTTACATGAAGAGGCTCCATTCCACCGAGGAATTTAGGTTTTTCTTCACAGAATCCTAGTTGTAAATCCATTGCTGTTCGCATTTTGATAGAGATAGGTCACGGTTACCACCTCTACTTTGAGCCTTGACTACTTGGATCACGAAACAAAACATCTCAGTATATTTATGTTGGTATTTAGTGAAATGTGTGTTAGGCCCAAGGGCTAAAATCAGAAGTGGTGGCTTGACAGGTTGTGAAGCAATTGAGTCTTTCTGACATTATACCCCTCAAGAGTACAAATGGACAGATTGAGGTGAGTATTGCCCAAACATTTGGTACACCCTGGTACACACACAGCTGGCTGCAAAAGAAAAACCAAGGATTAATATATTGTTTCAGAGCAATAATGAAGGCAAACGGTGATGGAAGTAGTTACTCACAATCATGGAATGAGTGGCTTGACTAATGTATTGCAAACTAGTATGATGAGTAACCCTGGGAAAATAGAAGTGGCAATTACTGAGGGAACACAAAGTATGGAAGAACAAACACTGCTGCAGTACAGTCTGCTTACCTATAGAAGAATGTTATGCGCCTTTGGGTGTTCCTGAAGGAAGATTGCAGCAATGGGAGTGTTAGTTCCGGGAGTAACAATGTTCATCTATTCCCGCCAGCACAAGGACGCCTAAACAAAAGTACTTGATCCTTGCACCAATGACCCCAGTGTTCTTCGAAGGTTCTCTGAAGGTCCAGAGCGGAAAGATTCAGACCCTAGATGTTATGAACTGATGAATGTATCAATTCCGTGATAATACAGTAAACGTTCAGAGTCGGCAACAGGCAGGAGAAGTGCAGCAGGAAGAACCGTGACAATCCATTAAGCGCTCCGATTCGGCCAGGTAAACAACGTTAAGCAGAATCAGGAGACGAAGCAAGAGTAGCCAAAATACAGACCAGGAATTCAAGACAAGGAATCAAGGTAACCAAAGACGTAACAAAGCTTTCAGAACAAATTCAGAAGCAGCGCTGTGCAGATTGGGCGGAGTTTATATTAGGAACAGCTGACTGCACGCACAACGCGCCACCGTAATCCAAGAGGCATACGTCTCTGCAGTGGGATCCAGCGTTTCCACGGCAACCCATAGCGTTCTCTGAAGGAATAAATGACGGAGTGCAAGAGGAAACAGTGTGCCTGCAAAATGGGAGTCAATGAAGAATCTGTTCATTTTCTGGTAATTTGTTGTTGATCAGGTTTTTATCTATAGCTTGTTTGAATATATTAAAGCTGCTTTTTTTGGGATTGTTCTGTAGGAATTGTATGAAATATGATACATCTGTTTAAATGTTGCTAACTTAATGAAGAAATCAAATTAAATAAATACTGATTGCGTAATACTGGTCATTACATGTATGCATTAAGGAGCACTTCACTTGTGCTTTGGAGGTTACACCTAAGCATTCTTTTTTAAAAAGTAATGGCAAATAGTACATTTTAAAGCCCTGGGGCCTGTTACTTTGGTGAAAAAGAGGTTTGGAATAAACATGATAATTTTCTGAAGGTTTTGGAGCCTCTCGTTTCTGCCCAAAAGGGATTTTACACAAAATGTAGTCAAAAACATTGGTAAAAACCTTGAGCGTTTGACAACCACTTCATAGAGGGGTGTGGTGGTGTTAACTAGGCATTTGGATTAATAAATTGGCATGTTAATTTAAACGTATTAACAGTAACTTAATTAGATTTGAACATAGGGCAAATTAATAGTGGAAAATGCGGAATGCATTTGCCTTATCTGCCCATTCTCCAAGTGCTATATTGAGAGATTATCAAACGACGACAATTTTTCAACTAGGACACTATGTAATAAATATAGGTGACAATAAAAGTAATATTTCTGATAAATGTAATGCTTGGTGGCATCAAACACAAACCTGACTTGTACAAAAAGCAGCGCATGCAAATTATTAATAATGGAAAGTTGGGTATACGTGCCACCTGTTTGTCAATAAGTACCTTTAACATAACATAACATAGCATTATGCTCCTGATACCTATTCAAAGGAACAGAATAGGACCATTTCCTCCAGGACACAAACATGGTTCAATTATTTTGATCAATAATACATTTGTCAGCTGGGAAAAGTATCTGAAGATGACAGGGTTTTAACAATGATACTGTTTTAATAAGTAAGGACATTTACTGAAAAATAATTTACATGGTGGCAAAAAACGGAAATCTTGCATCTACAAAAAAAGGCCAATTGGAACCACAGCCGGCTCATTGCCCAACATTCTCGCACAGTCCAGGACTCTGCCCTGGCTATAATGCCACAGAGGTCTCATCCCTTCAGCACCTCGTTCTAGGCCTCCAGACCATGGCCCATAGCAACTGGCGAGCAACCATTTAGGGTGCTGTGAGCAACATGTTGCTCCCGAGCTAAATGTTGGGGATCAATGGGCTAAAGAGTACACTGTCAGGTCTTCTAAATTGAACAATTTTGGGATCACTTTAGCAAAAATGACCTTGGCTCCGTGCACACTTTTGAGCATAAAACTATGCAAAAATGAATACTATATTTACTTGCGGTTTTACACCAGTTTTAATTATTTAAACAAAGTTTTTTTTTTGTGGTAGCTATTGTACCCCATTCATTTACTAATTTCTTCAATGTTCAAAACATAAATTGTTGCACACTTTTAGCATTACTTCATGCTTTACAGTATATCAAAGTAAAGGGTACTTGAAACATTTACATATAAATCACAATTCAAACAATAAAGTGTAACATTTTCATCCCCCGTGGGTACATTTTCTATTATTTTAAGAGAAACTTTAGTCCATATATCAAACTTGTAACTGGCTAGGAAGCCAATAGTCCTTTTGTTTGAGGGTTTCTCTAATGCAATAGGCATTTCAGGCTCTGAATGCCCTTCATCATGTGCAGATCAGTATCTCGTTTCAGCGATTTTAGATTCTGGAAGTTAAAAATAACATATTTCTGTTCAGTTCCTTGGTCATTGTTCAACAAATATTATCATCAGAATTACTCTTGTCAATTTTTATCAGTATACATTTTGAACCTCAAATACCTCTAATTCTGAAGATTTTATCTTCTTAAAAACATCATAAACGTGTCGGTTGTTTCTTGCAATTGAATCTGGCTCTACGATTGTTCTTCCTTAAAGCACCGGAGGGTATTTAGGTCTGTGAAAAAAAAACGAAAAGTGTTAGTTGTTTAGGATGTCTGTGACTTTATTGTGTGTGGGCTTTGTGCTGGGAACAGTTGCTAGATAATAGCTCTGTGTCCCAGTCACAAAACCCTAGTTAACTAATTCTGAAATATATTGCATTTTGCTGTGTCCATGCGGTTAGCACTGCTCACCTCTGTCTCGTCTCCCGGGGTAGCTTGGTTTCCTTTCACTAATCTGTCTGTCGTCCTTGCCTCCAGTCTGATGATTTTTTTCTGCTCCTTATTACGGTCGTCCTTTCGTGGCAGCTCCTGGCAACGGAGGATGGATTCTTCGCATTGCCCGGGTTTGCAAATCGCATTCCCGTGGTTTTGTTGATTGCGATGGCAACCATGTTCTAATTAGTCATTTCTCTCTCTCCATGTAGACACAAATGGTATGGATTTTGCTGCGCGCCATCTTGTACAAACTACTGATGACAAGTTACTGAGTTAAATGGCACTGATTCTTACTCCTAGTGCGTTTCTGTGACTGACTACTGGGTATTTGTCAAGTTGTTTATGGAATTGTCCACTTCATTCATCTGTAGATGTGTTTACGGAATTTCGAGAAGCAACTATTTCAAGTGGCGCTCATTATTCAATAGACTTATACTCGATCGTGGTCTGTATTAGCCATATATGCCCCGGTATATTAAATGGGCTCCATCTTAAAGTGCGCACCTCAACAGCCACAAGCCGTATTGCAGTAATTTTGTTCAAACCTCTTTATATGTTATAAAAAAACAACTTGGGTCCCAATCAGCGTTCATACCGTTTGGCTGCATGGAATTAAATTTTTCAATCCAGTATGTTTCTTTCTGTAGCAGCATCTTGTTAAGGTTTCCCCCTCTCCTTGGTACTTTTATTTGTTCAAAAATAATAAACCTTGTTTGGGCAATGTTATGTCTCTCTTTTTTGAAGTGTTGAGTTACTGGAGATTTGATGGCGCTTGTTCTTATGTTGGACTTATGTTCTGACCATCTTTTTTTCACTTTCCTTGTTGTCATTCCCACATAATCTAGACCGCAGGGGCATCTCATGCCATATATTACATTTTTGGAGTCGCATGTAGACGAGTGATGGAGGTTTATGTTGTACCCTTTGTGAGGATGAGTGATGGTGTTGCCTGTTGTTAGATTATTGCAGTTATTGCAATTATGACACAGTGTTGTTCCTTTCCAGTTTACCTGAGTCTGTCATTCAGCAGAGAAATCTGCCTTGACCAAATGTTCTCTGATTGATCTACTTTTATTGTATGCAAAAAGTGGGGGTTCTGGAAAGAGTCTATTCATCACAGGATCAAGTGTGAGAGTTGTCCAGTTCTTCTTGATGATTTTCTTTATTTTAGGACTGTTGGGAGTAAGTGGTAACATATCAGTTTTTCCACTTTTTATTTTGGTTTCAGTGCTTCTCTGCTGATCCTGCTTACTTTATCAGCACTTATATTAATGTTCATTGGCTGATAACCTCTTTTTTCAAATGTACTTTTAAGGCCTTCAATCTTGTTTTTGTATTCTTCTTCTGAGATAATACGTCTGTATCTTAGAAATTGGCTGAATGGTATACTTTCTATTGTTCTCTGTGGATGAAAACTGTTTGCATGTAGCAAACTGTTTCTGTCTGTTAGTTTTGTATAAATTGTGGTTTCAAGTACAGGTCTTCTAAATTGTCCATGAACAGGTTGTCATAGTCTGGGGTGACATTTTCCCCTCATGCTCGTGCCATGCTTTTGATTGTTGAAAGTTCCTTCAAAAAAGGAAAAAGTTCTCTGCCAGAGCTGTTCCGATGCACTCTATTATGAATATAGTGGGGACTTTATTAAGAGTAGTCGTCCGTTTATTTAGATATTGTTCCATAACTTTGATACAAGCCATCTGTGGGATGCTTGTATATAGGGCTGTTGCATCTAACGTCAGCAGTATGTTATCTGGGCCCACATGTTGATCTTTTAAGATGTTGATCATGCTTGTAGTGTTCTTCACGAAGGATAGTTTGGCTCAGTGGCTGAGCTCGCCACACGTTTTGTCTGGGGAGGACAGACGCCCAGACTAAGCTGGTCCAAATTATGCGAGAACTACCGGATTTCCAGCTATATTACTAGTCAGCACAAGCACCCTTCGCTAAATACTGGATTAATACCGCAGAACAATTTGCGCACATACACACAGAAAGATGCACAGCATCTCCCCTGCAAGAGCATGATATTTGCCAAGGTACCAAAAGAAAAGAATGGCCGACCCTATGGAATCGACAGTGAGAGCATGGACACAGAGCCTTAAGAAAGTAGGATATGAAATACCAAACTGGCTGCACCTACCCTTATGGCACTACCCAGGTCTGGAATCCACAATGGACCGCACTATACAAACGACATGGGACCCCGAAAAACAGGCCAAGGTCGGAGATCTCTTTCCGGATGGCCGGTTCCTCACTGCCGAAGAGATCCAAAACAGAGCAGGTAAAGGTCTATCCACAACTCTACATCACCAACGGCTAAAGGCGTCCTGCAAGAAGATGTGGCCATCTGTCATGATCACAGGCCAGTTCGTAGGTTAATAGTAGTCTTAAGGGTTAATTCCAGGCAGATAGTGGTGTTGCCCCGGGATAGACAGGTAATTTCCACTGAATCAATAGGACTTCCCGTTTTCCTGCAATGGCCGCCTCATTGCGCCATCCAGAGACTACTCTCACAGGTCTAGTCCATTTCAGCATTTTCCTATATATAGCAGGCTCACCTGGAGACTCGCGCTTCGCGTCGTTGACTGCTTGCAGTACTAACGCTTACCGCGGTCTCTCAGGAAGTTCCTCAGCTGTTTCCAGTCAGAGCCCTTGTCCTTGCCCTTGCCCGTAGTTTCTACTCATTTCTGCTTTGCCGCCTACCTTCCATTTAGTCTAGTTCCAGTCCCTTACATTTTATTCTTTTTCCGTCGTGTGGTGAAACTTCTCCTCAGTGAATACCGGCAGGGATACTGGAGCAATTTGCAAGTATTCTGTTGTGGTGTTATTGTAATTGCGAAGGTTTAGTCTCTAACATACTTATGCTAGTCAGTGTTTTCTTTTGTCGCCGTTTACGCAGCGAATTTCTAGTCACAGTTGACAGTTGTAACTGCCGGCAAGGAGCGCACGCAGCCGTGGCATTAAGTATAATTGTCTGCGTGTTAGTTTTTTCGAGTGGCATTGTTTTCAGGCTTTTTTGTGTAATTGCTCCGTGGTGTGCGTCTCTTGTAATAGTAGAATATCAATTCTTTGTCTCTTGGCATATGCAACAATTTTTCTGGCCTTGATTGGATTAAGGAGTCACCTCACATTCCAGGATAGAAGTCTGGTGCATCTAGTTACTTGTTGAGGTGCCATTTGTAATACATTTGTAGCATGTACATTTTGACTACAATATTATGAAGATCTTCTTCCCTTCGTAGCGATGCCAGGTTTTTCTTATTATTATACCAACATTCATTAACTATACAAACTGTTCCTCTGTGTGGCTTTTTATGGAACATTGTTCCGAACCGGCAACTGGCTTGTTTTTCCCCCTTTGCCCCCACCCTCACCTTCCCTCCAATCGGGCGGTGTAACCCAAAAAACCATATGCAACTTTGCAAGAGAAAATTTACAACAGAAATAAAGGGGGTGGGGGGCCTGCGTGGACCTGCCCCATTGCATGGCCGCGGCTTCAATAGTCGTGTGGATCGGTGTGCTGCTATTTCTGCAGTAGCGTGCAATATGGGCCTTTGTTTCATTTCCGGTTTATTTGCTGGGAATGTGGCTTTCAGGACTTGTTTGGAACCTCTGGAATATGGCGCTCAATAAATGCCCTGGTGTCTTCTGGCGACTCAAAAAACTGTGTCTTGCCTGCGTGTTGAATGCAGAGCCTGGCAGGTAACAGCATAGCATATGCTATTTTCCACTCTGAGTGCTCTTTTCACAGGGTCAAAGGATCGTCGGACAGTTTTTACCCCTGTTGAAAAATCTGGGTATATGTGGACCCGGTTAGATTCAAAGGATAGGGGATCTTGTTCTCGCGCCAGGTGGAGGACCAGATCTCGGTCTCTGTAGTAAGTAGTCTAGCTAGAATTGTTTGTGCCCCGGGTTTGGTTGGAGGGATTGGCACCCTGTGTGCTCTTTCAACAAGGAATTGTTTTGAGAAGTGTGCATCTGGGAATAGAGAGTGGACCATATCTTCCAGAAAGTGTTCCATGGGCACATTAGTTTTGCGTTCTGCCACCCCGACCTGGACTTGGTAAGCAATCTTCGACACCTACATAACTACAGTGGTGGTCAGTCATAATCTCGAATTTACAAATCTCGAAAAAAAATGTCGGAAAAAAAGGCCGAAAAAAAAAGTCTAATTTATTTTTTTTTTTCTAAAATTTTTTTTGGGCTCTAGTATATATAAATAAAATAGGTAAAAACAAAAAAAAAATAAAAAAGGGGGTTGGAGGGGAACCCCCCATTTCGAAAAAAAACGTCATTAAAAAAAATTCGATTTTTTTTTTTTTCAGCCTTTTTTTTTGACATTTTTTTTTCTCGAGATTTGTAAATTCGAGATTATGACTATAAACCAACTACAGTAGGTAGGACTGTGCAGGAGAGTGAACCCAGTCTGCTGTGAAGGCACCACAGGCAAGGAAATGGACTTCGCATATACAAGAGTGATTAAAAACACAATTGTCCTCGTCCCACTTGTTGGGAGAAAATCTAGCATTTGCAAGTCAACAGCTAAGGTTGAAAGAGGGCAAGAAGACTTTAGGAGACTGAAGACCTCATATATATTGAAGTGGAAAAGACTAGGGGAAGAGGAGTGTGTCCCCCTTGGCAATGAGAAGTCGGGAAAGATAAAAAGGGAGAAAACATTTCCCTAACCTGATGTTTGGTGAGTGAAATATTTATAGATAAATTATAGAAAACGCACAAACCTGAGACGGCAAGGGAAGTTGCAGTGGACATTTTTCAATATCAAACGTTAGCATACTGCCGCCACCTGAACTAGTCCCTGCCATTGCACACTGTTGTAACTCAAACTAGCCTAGACCTTGCATATTGCTTTCACTTGAACCAGCCTAGACCTTGCATATTGTTGCCACTTGAACAAACCTAGGCCTTGCATACTGCTGCCAACCAAACTATTCCACAGCATATTATTGTCACCCGAAGTAGCCAGGTCCTGCATATTGTTGTCATTTGAACTAATCCACGCCATTGCATACCTGATCTCATCGTACTAGCCACAGCCTTTCAGGTGTACCTGAATTCATGTAGTAGGTTCTAGCCTGTGCCATCTATTTCTCTGGAGCGTTTAGAAATGTACTCGCACCACTGAAATAGCCGGGCTGCTAATCATTTTACGCACTGCCCTCACTGCCTGACCACAGTACCTTTCGTTATACTTCTGAGACATGACCTTTGCTATGACCAGGATCGTTGCTGGGACCAAGACGCCCACCTACTCTGTAGTCCTCCTTTCCGCCCTCCTTACCGGAACTACTATGGCAGCCTTCTGCAACAGTTCCCTGATAGTAAGGGAAGTGAATACCACCTCAGTACAAGTAAAAATCATCCCACCGTACATAAGAAAACCATTACCCCCTTACAACCTAATTAAACCCACATACTTCCTACCGCCTCTCACCCCCAGTCAAAAGCAAACTAGTAGCAGGAGTAATTTTACGCAGGTCTCGCCTGTACCCCAACAGACCCTGCGCGCTACTACCCAGCTTTACCCTAGCCAGAAATGTCTGTAACGCTCACCTGACTCCCACGGAGGCGCTGGCCTGGTTTGCGCTGCTGTGACCTCTTCTAAGGTGATGCGCAGGGTTCGGAAGACGGACTGGACCGGGCCCCCAAATCTGGCTTGTCTGGCTCGCAGAAGTATCCTTCTGTAGGCGAAAATAGGGGATTAACTGTCTGCGGGGTAATGCAATCGGCCTCCCACTTTCCCCTCTCACCCTCCTCGAAACCCTTCTGTGATTCCTCGAAGCGTCTCACCTTAGGGTCTGGAAGGACGAGCTCTCCATCCTGCTTCTGATGCAGGGGAGCGTTGGTATCCAGTTACTTCACTGGATTTTCGGATTGGTGAGAACCAAACTTGCTTGGCTTCCAGGTAAGTTTTTTTGATAAGAGGTTCCCCTTGTGTCCATGCATTAATGTACTAATGCTAGTGTCTTTTTCCCCATAGGGGCCGGGGTACGGAATGCCGGGGAACAGGCACCGACCCGAGATGAGAGGTGAAATCCTTGTAGAAATCAGGTAAGTCTTTAATGAGCATTTTTTGGTAATGTCTTTTCATTCGCTCATTAACGCTGATGTCTCTTTTTCCCCTTAGGGGCTGGGGTCCGGAAATGCCAGGATGCGGCGCGGACCCGAAATGGAGAGGGAATGAATCAGCAGGTAAGTCTTAACATGGAGATTTAGCTTTCCTTATTCCCTTCTCTCTCTCACCTTTTTGTTCTGGTCTTTTTCTCCCTAGGCGCTGGGGCGTGACTGCGAATCCGGATGATCGCTGCTGAACATGGAGGCGCCCTGTAAAGGTGAGTGGAATGCGGCACTGCAGCGATCGACGCGATGAGCTTTTAAATAAAAGTCGTCCTTTTCAGGATTGTCGGAGAGATGTCTCTGGGATGCGGTTTTAGCAGGTAATGACTTTTCCTTCTTCTGTTCTCTTCTTCTCTTCCTTTGCAGGTGATTCAGGATGCTGGCAGGCGTGGCAGAAGTCAGGATGCAGGAGCAGACAAGGTGAGCATCCAGCTGCTAGATGCAGAACAACGCGAAGCACGTGTGGCTGTTCGGGTGGGGTTTAAATAGCCTTGGAAGAAGTTCCAGGTATGTATCCTTCCTCCAATCAGGTATATATCCTTCCCCGACCACGCCCGGATGGTAAATTAGTCCCACAGGTAAAGTAGTTCCTTTCAGGCCTCAAGGAGGCCGGGATCCTGCAGCATGGTCTGCATCAGGTAAGTGCACCCAAGCACTCCCATAATGAGCCTGGCGCCTATGGCGCCAGGACTGATGTCTTTTATGAGCCTGGCGCCATAGGCGCCAGGACACTGTCCAAAGGGCCCCTATATGGGGTTGCTGGGTCCTTCCTTGGGGACTGGATGTCCGCTTTCGGGGACGCACGGCTTGAACCGGCTCCCCGGAAGCGGGCATCATGACAATGTCCTACTAAATGGAGAAATTACAGATTAGGATCCAGACTGTCCAAGCCACCATCAGCCCACTTAAAAAGCCGTTCACAACCGAAGCCTTCACGGTCCTCACACAACACCTCTAAAACGGAACCTACTCCTAGTCCGAAGACCTGCACCAGCTTGCTTGGAACCCCTACTATTATCGGCAAAAACCCTACCAAGAGCACAACTAAGGAAACGCACATCGTTAAGGGAGGCCTCATTAACGCAAGATCTCTTGTAGCCCACGCTTTTGAAATTGCCAATATCATCATTTGCAACCAACTAGACTTCCTAGCTGTTATTGAAACATGGCTCCATAAAGCAGCCGGACCTGCCTTAATGCTTGCAATCCCAGCCAACTTCACTATCTTTAGAAAAGATAGAGAAACAGCCAAAGGGGGCGGTTTAGCACTCATCTGCAAATCAGACCTCATTATCAAAGAGATAGAACCTATGCTAATGCCATCAGCGGAAATACTTTCAGTTAAAATGGGAATATCCCCTTCTCGCACTATTACTGTGCACTTGATATACAGACCTCCAGGCCCTCTAGGAGCATTTGAAGAAGACCTAACAGCCCATCTGAATACTGATGCCAAACCAGGGACACAAATTATCCTACTTGACGACTTCAACCTGGGCCTCAATGACCCTAAGGATACTAATGCCTCCATTTTAGCAAACACGATTGTGGAAGATGGCCTTACTATTAGGAACTACGGTCCAACTCACTCCAAAGGCCGCACCTTGGACTGGGTCGCAGATATTAACTACACTTCCCGCATCACTGCCACTGAACCATGCATTTGGAATGATCACTCCTTGACCTCGTTTACCATCCATGACATCCCTCAAAGGCAACCAAACTAACCCCACCACCAGCCCTTTCCAGATGTAAAAAGAATATAAGTCACAAATCTCCTAGCACTGATCCATCCTATTACTAATCACTCCTATCAGTCCACTGATCCTACTGAACTGGTTGACCTGTATAAACACAGCCATAGACACCATCACACCTTTGAAACTGAGTAAAGCTAAACCATTACTCATCTTAACACTTGGTTTATTCCTAGCCTAACAGCTCTGCGTAAAGAAAAAAGACCAGCAGAATCCAGCTGGAAAATAAACCCATTGACTCAAAACAAAAATCTCCTCTCTTCCCTCACCGACAGATATAAGAAGGAAATTATACAAACTAAAAATTCAAGCACCAGGGATATCTTCTCTATTCTCAGAGAATTAGAATCCCCTATTGTACCTATAGACTCATGCACCAAAGATAAAATCTGGTGCACAAACATTAAAAATGCTTTATGCAATAAAATGACTGTGCTACAAGACAAAATATCTGCCCAAAAAACTTCCCTCCACAAGATCGCAATTGTCACTCAAGAAGCCATCTTACAAGAACTTGCCAACAACCTAACCAAACCTCACAACCAATTCAACTTCAGGTCTATCTCCACTGCTGAACCTTCCTGATGCCTTGGTGATACCTGTTAATGTTAAAGGACATTTGTACTGCGCACTATCACCACCGGAGTAGTCCCCTGGCGCTCTGGCGGCTCTGAAAGAGGAGGGGAGGTTGACTTAGTGGGGGGGGAAGGAGCAGGAAAAGTGCAAGAGAGCAGTGATGTGCTGTTGGCGGCCTCAGCCCGGTGGGTCCGTTGGCTGGGCCTGGGGTGTTTGCGGCCGGTAGTCTTTGTGTACTGTTGTGCAAGACTGTGTGTTTTTTGTTTTGTTGCGATGTAGTGAGGTTTGTGCGGTTTGTTGTGCCGTAGGTTTTGGTTGCGTTTGGTTTGGAGTTTGAGAGGTGTATGCAGAAAGGGAATTTGTTAGTAGGGTTGGTTAGTTTGCGTCTCTATCCTGAATTGAGGCGCTCGGCTTGCATAGTCTCCCCTGATGCGGCTCTGTCCTGATCTGGGTCCGACTGGCATATAAGGTTCCTTACTCCTCTGGCACCCACCTCTAACATGCTCTCTCATACCTCCCCTTATCCTCCCTTCATACTCCTGTGGCCAGTGCACCTGCCAATGCCAGCCTCTCAGGTAATGTGGTGATTGCCAATATCTCGACAATTCCACATCTCTGGGGTTCCTGGCGGTAACTAAGGGGCGGGCGAAGTGTTGGTGGGATTGTCTGCGCAGCATCCATCATCAAAGAAGCTAGTAAAGACCTAGCTCCTTTCTTTATCACCTTCATTAACTCTTCTTTCGAATCTTGTTCTGTACCAACCAACCTCAAAAATGCCTGGGTACAATCCCTCCTAAAAAAAAAAAAGAAAACAACCTAGACCCTAGCGTCCCGACTAATTATAGGCCTATAACGACAGTTCAGTTTCTCCTAAAAAACTTAGATAAAGCTGCCTATCTACAGATACAATCTTACTTGGAGATTAACAATTTATTAGGTACTAGACAATCTGGGTTCAGACCAAGACATGGGACTGAGATGGCCCTTCTCGATCTCGAGACCCAACTAGATGAGCGTAAAGACAGAGGAGAAACCTCCATTCTCCTACTCTCAGCCGCTTTTGATTTGGTTGAACTCAGTCTTATGTAACCACCTCAAATCGGCTGCCAACTTCTCCACAGAGGCCACTAGATGGATAAACTCTTTTCTAGATAAGAGAACTATAAGAGTCTTGTCGCCCTCTTCAGCAGCAGACCCAGTACCTATCACATGTGGCGTTCCACAGGGGTCATGTATCTCCCCTACTTTCTACAATATATTTACAAAGCCGCTCTTTGATATACTGGACAATCTGGGTGTCTCGTACACTAATTATGCAGACGACACCCAGATCCTCATCCCTATCCAGGGAGATTACAACAAAAACACAAACCTTATAAACAAAATCTACCAAATCATGCAAACCTGGATGGCCACCCACGGTCTATGTCTTAATGACTAAAAAACCGAACTCCTAAACATTGGGTCTACCAGTAAACTAAACAAACTCCCTCACCAATACAAATCCATTACCATTGACGGTATTAAAATCAAAGTCACCAATGAAGTAAAAACCTTAGGTTTCTACTTGCTCTGCTCTCAACCTTAACAAGCAAGTAAATGCCACATTGTCTGCAACAAGTTACACATGCAAATTAATTTATGGATGTAAACCATTTCTGACCACTGAAAGTTGCACCAAAATTGCACGGGCACTAATCCTATCGAAATTGTATTACTGCAACGCACTTTACTTAGGCACCAGTAAACATAATACTAACAAACTTCAAACCCTCCAAAACAATGCCTTAAGAACAGCCATAGGCATTCCCAAAGGCCAGCACATACCTGACCAAAGAAGAGCCTCCAACTGGCTAGCCTTCAAAGACAGAATTAAACTTAAAACACTAAACCTAACATACAACTGCCTCAACAACAAAGCACCAAACTCTATCCCAGACACTTAAAGATCCTCACCCTCCTTCCACTCGTTCAAAACCAGTGTTAAACATTAGTTACACACCAACGACTACTGACGTATAATTACATGACCTGTTTAAATGTATCTATATTATTGTACTCTTACTCTAATAACCTGGATGACCAGACATGACTTGTATATTTGTACCTTTTCTGCACATGTATATACTATTGTAACTTCATTTTTTACTTCTGTTATCTTGTATCTTTGTATCATGCTGTAACTGTAACAATAAATTCCACACAAGCGCCCAGATGCCTGACGGCCTGGTGCACTCTGAAATCTTCACAACGTAGTTGTATAGTATTGTTTGTTTTGTTTATTTATAACGCTTGGGGAAGGGAACTCGTTTGCATTGTGAAGTATTTGAACTTTGGGTAAGGGAAATCCTTTATAAACCAAGAGCTTGAAGAAATTCTGAACTTTTATTTGAATACTTCTCATTTTGACGCTGACATCCCTACACATTGTGCCTCATTCTGAGGTCGGCGGTAACCCTCTGGTGCCCCCGGCAGGTTCCCGACGACCAGGAAACACTGAATCTGCTGCCTGACTTCCGAGTGGCACTGGGACATTCTAGGTCCCGGTGGCGCTGGAAGTCACATTCGGTAGCTCCCCATCCACATGGAGTCCCATAGGACTCCATGGAAGTGGGAAGACTGAAGCACTGGCACTGTTGCTAACGTGCCAGTACTTCCGTGAAAAGTCTGCCTGGAGGGGCCGTTGCACCCGGCAGGTATGACCCTGCCAGGCGCAACAGCCCCTACAGGCAGACCCTTAGTGTGGCGGTCTGGAAACAAGGGTGCTGGTAAGCTTACCGGCACCCTTGTTTCTGGACCGCCACAATCGGAATGAGGCCCATTGTATACAAATAGATGTGAGGGTAAACCTAGGTTTTGGACACAGACTTTTACTTTGGACTTCCTGACGCAGACTATCCTTAATTTATTTAGGTAGTGAAATCCCACCTTAGCATAGGGCAGGATAGGTCTTTTTTCAACCTTTTTTCTAGTAATAAAAGTATCTAACCCAAACTTTAAATTCAGGTGTTTGTGTCTACGTCATGATGCCTTCACACCACCCTCCTCCCAATCGCACAGATGATTTACTGTGTTGCATACTTTGCCCGGGGCCCGGTCTCAAGCAGCCTGCCTCAGTCACATAAATTACTGGCCACTTAAAAAGCAGTAGTATCTGTCACCCTAAGCCTGTCGGTGGTAGAACTACTTAAAAAGCTGTAGCCTACTGCCTACATCGGTAGGGTTGTCAAGTATGAGGTGGATAGTAAGCTTGAGACATACATTTCCTCTCTCATTAGTGCAGACCCGTTCATTCAACAAAAGAACAGTAGGGTAAACTGCTTCAGAGTGCGCTTGGCCACCTAATTAGAAATTAGTGGTAAACTGCAGACCTGGTTTGTATAGGTCCTACCCTAGACCTAAGAACATATAAACAGTTATAAGATAAGCCAGTATTCTGCGCTCATCATGTGTTTGAGATAATCAAGGAAAATTATCATCATAGGTAATCTGATACTCCTTGAGATAATCCAATAAAATATAGAAATCACCTTTCTTCTGTAAAGCAGAAGTCTTAACAAAAGTCAACCACAGTTGGTTATTATCAAAGGGTAATTTTAATTATCATAGCCACGGCCGACAAGTTTCGACCTATGGTCTTTTTTAAGGCTGAATCTTGTATAGTCACAACAATAACAGTACCATAATTTAAGTATACATACCAAAGCCAAAGTTGGGAGACAGAAACAAAGGGTACAAACAAGACATATAAAACATTTGAATACAATATATTCAATATCATATTCATATTGTGAAAGTACATCTCTCATATGCTATTTATTAGCCATATCTAACTGTAACCATTTTAAACATGTTGAAATCTGTGGATTTGTTGAAACACCCAAAGTCCAAAAAACCAAATGAATAGAAACCTAAGTGTGAATAAGATAAATAGTCCAAGTGTGCCATTGGATAAGCAGAGGGGATAACTCCTTTTGCTGCACCGATGAAGTGCAAACCTGTCTAAGTTTATTAGTAATAGTACTGTGTCCCTACATGTCACTATATATTGATCTAATACATTGTTAGTTTCCAATAGTATCCCATCCTGTAGATGATCGTGACCAAATACTTTTGCATGTGAGCTTCTACAATTAAAATGATTACATTGCAGTCAGTTATTTGCGCTATCACATCTTAATTTTCCAAAATTGGAATTTCGTATGGGCATAAACTTACCCATTGTGTATATATGTACCATTCGTAATTGTGATGTACTAGTAATTGGACATTTTTACCAAATTTTCTGCTTGAGCGCTGCATAAAGTATAACAAATTTTCATGAGCTACCTAGCTTCAAAAAGAAATTATTTTGTCACAAAAAATAGTGTTACTGTTATCAAATAATCTGAATTTGACTTACCCCTTAGAGAGTCTGTTTGAATTCTGTTCTGCTGGTTGCTTATTCAAAATATGGTTCATTTGTCCTGAATTGGTAACTACGAGGACCATAACATGATATGTACATATATGTAAATAAGTTTTAATTGGTTAACCCGATAGGTATGTTGCCCCAAAGTAATATCCTAATTCTCCAGCATGGGGTCTGGCATGGATTCACATGCTCATGAATATTCCCCGTCGTCAGGCTGGGAATCCTCGGTAAAGAAAAAATCAGTATCAGTTTCGTTTCTGATCTGTCTGTCTTAGTAGTAACCAATCACTGATCTCTGGGTCATACTGCCCCCAGCCAATGACTGCCCTCTCCCTAAGCCCCTCCCCTGGCAGCCATCCTCAGATTTTTACCGCACGTTCAAGTGTTGGGAGTCCTCGTGCTTTAGCTCTCAAGCTTTTATTGCGTTTTCACGCTTTTTCAGGAGATTTTCTCATTTTTTCGGTTTAATCGAGCCTCAAGCTCCACCGTTTCCACTTCCGATAACGGGGACCCGTTTCAGAATTCTTCTATGCCACTCAAGGGTGAAGTTTTCGTCGAGTTACGCTTCTTGGAGGTTCCAGAAGATCTGAGGCCTACCTCAACGGACATGGCCTAGGACAAGGGAAGCTCGACTCCCCGATCCAAGCTGTTCAGGAGCTGCCCGCGATGCGGATTGCAAAATGTTTTCAAGGAGGCCGAGCATTCGAGATGTGTCTACTGCCTTCATGAGGACAAGACGCACGTGGAAAAGGACTGTGCGTTCTGCAAGAACCTGTCGGAACGGATCAAGCAAGATCGTCGTTCCCGCCTCGCCGCCTGGCTGGAGAAGGGCACAGCAGGTGAGAAGGCGAAGAAAAAGTCTGAGGGGTCTTCTAAGTCCTGTGAGGGTGCCCCGGCGACGGGGGCCCAACAGAAGGCCAAGCACCGCGAGTCCGCGGGCACTGGGAGTGCCGAAAGGTCAGGCTCTTCGGCTGCCAAGGAGGGCACGACTTCCCCGGCGCGAACAACCGCGAGCCAGCGCTCTGGTTCGGGGAAGAGGAAGTCAGAGTACCCGGGTAAGCTTCTGGAAAGGCCCCGGTCGATCTCGAAGGGAGCCGAGGGGGAGCGAGGCGATGACCCCCCGCCCCCCAAATCGAAGGCCCAGGACGCACCTAAGGTGGCGAGGCCCATGATCCACCCGGCAAAGGCCTCTATCGAGGTTGTCGCAGCGGCCCTGGCGAAGCCGGCAGAGACTGTCAGTGGAGGCGGCCTCGGGGCCCAGAGTTTCCCTGCCACCGCGGAGGGAATCCTCTTTGCAGCCCATCGTTAAGACCCCCGTGAAGACCCCGGTGGAGAAAGAGGGGGGGGCGGTGGCCATTACGGACTCTGATTCAGCCTCCGAGCAGGATCTGGTGGAAACCGTGAAAGGCCTCAACGAGAGGTTCGAAGACCTCAATGAGGGGTTCGAGAAGGTTCGATCCCAGGAGAAGGATCCTGCTGATGTGACCGAAGATAGCGACGACGAGGGCCCAGTGGAGCAGCCATCCCGCCCGTCGCAGCCATTGCCCGAGCCCCAGGATAGCTTGGCGGCCATTTTGTTGGTGATCCAATCCTTATGTACTGTTCTGACTTGAGTGTCGTGTAGACCGATGAGTCCTCTGTCCCCAAGTGACGCACAGGGGAACTAAATAGAAACCCGCTGTGCGACCTTTGAGGCCACAGGTGGGAGATGTCTTCCCAGATCCACGGAGCCTCTGGAACACCGATGCTGCTGTCAAGAAGGAACGAGGTTAAGTACCAGGCAATCACAATACAGTCAGATAAACAAAAGGATCTAAAGTGTCTTACCTATCTGGTGTAAGGGTGACCCAGGTAACCTAGTAGAGAGGTTCGATACTCAGATGATGCGGCGGTCCCTGGAATGGTAGAACCGCAGGTTAGCGTGGATGAAGGGTTAGCCACCTGTAGGAGAGAGGGCTTGACTTGAATCCCAAGAAGGGAAAGGGCGTAGAAGTTCAGCAAGGTAACCAGGGATGATCCAAAGACAAGTCGAGGTGAAGTCCAAAAATCCGGCAACAGGTCAACAGTTCCAAGCAAAGGTACAAAGGGGTGTCCGAGGGAGTCCGAGGTAGAGTTCCGTGATCAAGATAACAAGGAGCAAGTAGTAACGCCAAACAGGGTCTGAAGCCAGCTGAGAAGCAATGAGCGTTCTGTCTCTCAGACCTTTATACTGAGCGTCCCTGGGTCATGTGACTTCTCTGGGTCACGTGACGTCCACCAAGATCACGTGAGGAACGCCACAGTGTATCACATGACCGACGTGAAGACGAAACGCCGCCCCTTCTGCTATATATTCTCCAAGGCAATTGCCAATGCAGAAAGGGTTGTAATCGAGCCCGTACACTAATACTGGTACGGAGTTTTCGGTTCTGTGGGTTCACCGGATCACTTGAGCCTCGAAGCTTGGGAGGGGATGCTGGGGGAATGTGAGCAGTGTTCTGATGTGTAGTGGCTTGGTGTGCAGAGGATCGCCTAACAGAGCCCCCCCCCCCCCAACGGCCCACGACCCCGTGGGCAGGACGGATGATCCTTATGGAAACGGGCAACTAACCGAGGGGCGTTCAGATCAGGGGCGGAAACCCACGAACGCTCCTCCGGGCCATAACCCTTCCAATCCACCAGATACTGGAGCCTACCCCTAAACCATCTGGAACCCAAAATGGCCGACACCTCAAAAACATCAGGAGAGGTCAAGGACACCGGCGCAACAGGGGTACGAAGACGGACAGAGTCAGGACAAGGTTTGAGGAGAGAGACATGAAACACAGGATGGATACGCCAAGAACTGGGCAGCACTAGACAAAAAGCCACCGGATTCACAACCTGAGAGATCACATACGGGCCGACAAAGCGAGGTAATAACTTCCGGCAACCCACTAGGCGAAGATGACGTGACGACAACCAGACCCTAGAACCCACCACCAGAGGGGGAGCAGCACTACGTTTGCTATCCACACGGGCCTTCATAGAAGTCTTTGCTTCGGTGAGATGAACCACGGTACTAGCATGTACAGCCGATAGATCCCTAAGACATGTCGTGGCCGCAGGGTTCGAAGAACTGGAAGCATCAGGGACCGGCAAGACCTTGGGATGTTGGCCGTAGAGGGCGTAAAAAGGAGAATAACCAGTAGCTGAATGAGCCGCATTATTGTACGCGAACTCCGCAAGCCGTAACACGGCCAACCAAGAGGTCTGATGTTGCAATATAAGACAGCGAAGGTACTGTTCCATGGATTGATTCGTCCTTTCGGTTTGCCCATCGGTCTCCGGATGATAGGCCGACGAATACCTGGTATCAATGCCCAATAGTCTCGTCAACGATCTCCAGAACCGAGAGGTGAACTGTGAGCCTCGATCGGATATAATGACCGAAGGGAGGCCGAATAGCATGAACACATGTTCAAAAAACAAATCCGCCAAGACAGGGGCCGAAGGAATGCCTTTACAAGGAACAAAATGAGCCATTTTTGTGAACGTGTCCACCACTACCCAGACGGAATCAAAGCCTTTCGACTTGGGGAGATCAGTAACGAAATCCATAGTCAACGTATGCCAGGGCCTAGGAGGTACCGGAAGCGGGAGTAACAACCCAACCGGTCGACCTCTTCGATGTTTAGCCTGAGCACATACTGCGCACGAATTGACATAACACTCCACATCGCGCTTCATAGAAGGCCACCAACACCAACGCTTGAGAAGATCTAAAGTGCGTTCTTGTCCGGGATGGGCATTAAAGGGAGCATCATGAGACCACTCGAGGGCCAGATTACGAGTGTCAGGTGTGGGAAGGAACAGGCGTTCATGTACGAAAGGTAATCCATCAGAATACACCGGATCCCATTCTCGCAACTGATCAGAATGTTTGCTAGTCCAGGATCGGACCGAGTCTAAAAGCGACAATGAGGGTGTACAGAGACAAATCACATGACTCTTTCCGAGAACGGTGTCAGGGAAGGCAGGCAACTGGACCCCCCCCCCGGGGAACGTGACAAGGCATCTGCTTTCCCATGTGAAGTGCCAGGACGATGCATAATATGAAAATCAAAAGCGGAAAAGAAAAGGTGCCATCGGACCTGTCTGCTATTAATGCACTTCAGAGAAGCCAGATCCTATAAATTCCGATGATCTGAGTATACTGTGATGGAGTGTTTAGCCCCCAGAAGATGATGACGCCAAACACGGAAGGCATCCATGACAGCCAAGAGTTCTTTCTCCGTAACGGTGTAATGAGACTCAGTACTGGAAAACTTACGGGAATGGTATGCCACTGGATGTAATTTGCCTGTAGTAGGACACGTTTGAGACAGTACCGCACCGAGAGCAAAGGAAGAGGCATCCGCCTCAACTATGAACGGAAGATCAGGATTGGGGTTTTGGAGTACCGGTGCGGTAGTGAAGGCGGTTTTCAAAGCCTCAAAAGCCTCCTGATGTTCCCTGTGCCAATGATAGGGTACCTGAGGACTAGTCAGAGCCGTGAGCGGCGCAACAATTGTGGAAAAAGAAGAAATGAAACGTCTATAAAAGTTGGCGAATCCCAAAAAGGCCTGCAAGGACTTGAGTGTTTGAGGTACTGGCCAATCTAATACTGCTTTGACCTTAGATTCGTTCATGGATAACGCCCCAGGGGTGATGTGGAAACTCAACAGAAGTTTTATGGAACTGACATTTCTCAGGTTTGGCAAATAAGGAATGTTCTCTCAAACGGGATAGTACTTCTCGAACATGCTTTACATGGTCATCAAGATCACGAGAAAAGATTAAGATGTCGTCCAAGTACACAACCATGTAAACATCCAGAATATCCCTGAATATGTCATTCATGAATCGTTGGAATGTGGCCGGGGCATTACATAGGCCAAAAGGCATGACTAAATATTCGTACAAGCCGTAACGAGTACAGAAAGCCGTTTTCCACTCGTCTCCCTCGCGAACGCGTACTAAATTGTATGCGCCACGTAGGTCAAGCTTGGTGAAAATTGAAGCATGTGTTAAATGGTCTAGAAGTGGGGTGATTAACGGGATTGGATAGCTATCCTTTTTTGCGATAGCGTTAAGACGTCGATAATCCACACAAGGACGTAAATCCCCCTCCTTCTTGGGTACAAAGAAAATGGGACTTGCCGCTGGTGAAGTGGAGGGACGGATGTGTCCTAAAGTAATGTAAGGCGTTCTGTACATACTCTTTCAATGCTTGTTCCTCCGAAGGGGACAAAGAATAGATCCTGCCCGAAGGGATAGTGGAATCAGGAAGTATTTCGATTGGGCAGTCATATGGTCTATGTGGAGGAAGTACCTCGGAAGAGCCCCGATCGAAAACTGATTCGAATGCTTTGTACTCAGGCGGAATCCCAGACACCAACCCCCCAACAGTATGTGAATGAACAATCTCTGGATCATCAACAGTGAGTTGAGCTAAAGCTCCCAAGGCCCGAGAAGGTGTGTCAGAGGCTTGATGGACCGGGTGACAATAATTCTGACAGACTTCGGACTCGAAGAGTACAGTGCCTGACTGCCAATTGATCAGTGGATTATGTTCACGTAACCATGGTATTCCTAGTATGATACCGAATTGGGGTGTGGTAATTAAATCAAAACTTAAGGTTTCTGTGTGTGTTTCTTGTATGTTCAACAAGAGGGGTGCAGTTTGGTGTCTAACAGGACCAGAAACTAATGCAGAGCCGTCTACGGCTTGGACATGTTCCGGTCGTGTTTTTACCACTAAAGGTAGGTTGAGGGAATGGGCCAAATAAATATCTATGTAATTACCAGTGGCACCTGAATCAATGATGATATTGACTGCATGAAGAAGGCCTGTAGAGGGACATAGAGTAGCCTTTACAGAGATGGGTTGGACACGAGCAAAGGCAAGAGAGGTACCCGGAGAGGATGACGGGACACTCGACCTGTTCTCCGGATCTAAGGTCGAGCCATCCGAAAAACCTGGCTCTTCTTGGGACGTCGAGGACACTCTTTCACAAAATGTCCAGTGGTGCCACAATAAAAGCATGCATTATCCACCCTTCTACGTTCCCTCTCTGATGTTGTGATAGGACTACGTAAACCTCCCACTTGCATAGGTTCTTCTGTACTGGAAGCAGGAGTACCAGCAAGAGTAGGATGGGAAGAGACCCCCAATTCAACTCTACGCTCTGATCGTCGTGCATCTACCTGCAAGACGAGATCAACCAATTCCTGATACTGAGTAGGCATAGAAGGGATCACTGATAAAGCATCTTTCATGGTGTTACTCAACCCCCTATAAAAGACCACCGCCCGCTTGTTTTCTGGCCATGATGTTTCTGCAACTAGTTGATTGAACCGGGTGATGTATTCTATCAAAGTCCTTCTACCCTGAATCAGTTCTAACAACTCCAAATCCCTAGACTGTGCCTTGTGTCGGGTATCGAATACTCGAGACATTTCTAGAACCAACAAATCAAAGTCATAAAGGACTGGGCTATTATTCTCTAGCAGGGGATTAGCCCACGCGGCAGCCGTTCCGGCTAAATGGGAGAGGGCGAAGGCGGCTTTAGTAGTGGAAGTAGGAAAAGCCAAAGGTCTGCATAAGAAATGTAACTTGCACTGATTAACAAAGGTTCTGAATTTCTTGGGGTCACCTTGATAGCGTTCCGGAGCAGCCAGGGGGGAAGGAGTTGGGAGGATCATTGGAGTTGGGACTTTAGAAGCAGCCAAGGGAGGGGGTGTAGAGGAGGAGCTGGCATCTCCAAACTCAGGGTCTGCAGGAAGGGAATGCTGAACACTCTGTATGGAATCCAACCTTTGGTGGATCACTGTGTTCGCGGCTGCCATATCTGCCCTTAATACTGTAATTGCCTGGACTAAAGCAGCTATGGGTTCTTCCGTGGATCCCTGCATCGTCAAACACGACTAAACGGCTTCTCAGTCTGTTCTGACTTGAGTGTCGTGTAGACCGATGAGACCTCTGTCCCCAAGTGACGCACAGGGGAACCAAATAGAAACCCGCTGTGCGACCTTTGAGGCCACAGGTGGGAGATGTCTTCCCAGATCCACGGAGCCTCTGGAACACCGATGCTGCTGTCAAGAAGGAACGAGGTTAAGTACCAGGCAATCACAATACAGTCAGATAAACAAAAGGATCTAAAGTGTCTTACCTATCTGGTTTAAGGGTGACCCAGGTAACCTAGTAGAGAGGTTTGAGACTCAGATGATGCGGCGGTCCCTGGAATGTTAGAAACGCAGGTTAGCGTTGATGAAGGGTTAGCCACCTGTAGGAGAGAGGGCTTGACTTGAATCCCAAGAAGGGAAAGGGCGTAGAAGTTCAGCAAGGTAACCAGGGATGATCCAAAGACAAGTCGAGGTGAAGTCCAAAAATCCGGCAACAGGTCAACAGTTCCAAGCAAAGGTACAAAGGGGTGTCCGAGGGAGTCCGAGGTAGAGTTCCGTGATCAAGATAACAAGGAGCAAGTAGTAACGCCAAACAGGGTCTGAAGCCAGCTGAGAAGCAATGAGCGTTCTGTCTCTCAGACCTTTATACTGAGCGTCCCTGGGTCATGTGACTTCTCTGGGTCACGTGACGTCCACCAAGATCACGTGAGGAACGCCACAGTGTATCACATGACCGACGTGAAGACGAAACGCCGCCCCTTCTGCTATATATTCTCCAAGGCAATTGCCAATGCAGAAAGGGTTGTAATCGAGCCCGTACACTAATACTGGTGCGGAGTTTTCGGTTCTGTGGGTTCACCGGATCACTTGAGCCTCGAAGCTTGGGAGGGGATGCTGGGGGAATGTGAGCAGTGTTCTGATGTGTAGTGGCCTGGTGTGCAGAGGATCGCCTAACATGTACTGAGATAAGGACGAGGTTACCATGGACCCTGACGGAGGAACCAGAATCTGAACCGTCGGGAATCCCTCCGAACAAGCGAAGGAGAGTCCACCCCTCACTGCCCTTCATGCCCACAAGGCTTGTGGACCCTCTCATCCCCCTCGCTGGACCCTTGGGATGATACTGTGACGGATACAGCGACGGGGATGGACGACGACCGTGGTGATGATACAACAGACATTCCTTCATCACCCCCTCCTTCGGGCCTCTCCGCCCGACGAAATTGGCTCTTTCCACGCCATGATAGCCAGGGCATCCAGCTCTGCCTGAGGAACAGAAAAAGAAAGGCTTTCTTTACCAACGACGGGAGGCCAAGAGAAAGAGGGTCCTCGCGGTACCGTTGCTCGACGACATTTGGGACGAAGGGCTGGCTATCCTAAAGAACCCTTCCACGACACCTGCCAAGAGGGACAGGTACGAGAAGGAGTACCGGGTCCCCGACGCCGCCCCCTTGCGCCTCAGGGCCCAGCCTACGCCGGATTCGGTCGTCTCGGCAGCGGCCAAGAAGAAGGCGGCGGGTGCGGTGGCTTCAACTTCCACTTCCCCGCCGGACAGCGAGGGCAAGAAGTTGGACTCCATGGGACGGCGAGTCATCTCGTCGTCGGAGGCGACGACGATTAAGGCGGCCAATGCCTTAGCGATTGTGGCCCGTTACGACAGGGAGCTCTGGTTCAAGATAGCTCCCCTGCTAGACTTCTACCGCACGACAAGAGGGCGGAGGTCCTACAGATTCTTCAGGAAGGCGAGGTGGCGTCGGATCACGCCATAAGGGTGGCAACAGACATTGCCGATACCGGATTTCGCCAGCTGGGCAACAGGGTTTACCTTCGACGAGGATGGCTCAGGGCTACAGACTTTCGCCAGGACGTCCAGACCAGAGTGTTGGATATGCCATTCGACGGCAACAACCTGTTTGGGAAGACGGTGGATGAGTCCCTCCAGGCCATCAAGACCGACACAGGGACAGCCCGAGCCCTAGGAGTCCTTCAGCAACGGCGGCCCTTTCGGGGCTCCGGAGGCAGACGGGGAGCCTCCAAGGGATCCAGCGGTGGCTCTTCTACGTACCGCCAGGCGGCCTCCTCCTCGTCCCAGGAGGCCTACAGAGGCCGCGGCAAGCAAGGAGGGTCTCGCCGCCGTCGTCAAGGAGGCCAAGGCGGCAAGGCCTCTTCCAAGCAGGACTGAACCGGCCGTAGCGTCGGGGCCCCCACCGAAGCACCCCGGTGGGAGGCCAGCTGACGAAGTTCGTCAGCGTGTGGGAGTCCATCTCCACTGACCGTTGGGTGCTGGACACCCTAGCCCGCGGACACTCGCTAGAATTTCAAAAGAAGTGTCCTCGCAGGAAGGAGAATCACGTCCATCAACTGCTGTTGGAGGTAAGGGCGATGCTCAAAGGTGGCATCGAGCTCGTCCCCAAGAGGCTCCGGGGCTCCGGAGTATACTCAAGGTACTTCCTCATCAGAAAGAAGACGGGCGGTTGGCGCCCCATCCTGGACCTGCGTCGGTTACACAAGTACATCAAGGCACAGAAATTCAGGATGGTCACCCTCCAGCACCTGCTGGGACAGCTGGAGGAGGGCAACTTCCTATCGTCGTTGGACCTGGAGGATGCTTACTTCCTCATCCCCATTCTAAAAGGACACAAAGTTCCTCAGATTCGTAGTCCAGGGGCGTCGCTACCAATTCAGAGCCCTGCCGTTCGGATTAAAGTCGGCACCCAGGGTGTTCACCAAGTGCCTCGTTCCAGTGGCTGCACCTGCAAGGAATCCACGTCTACCCCTACCTGGATGACTGGCTAATCCGTGCAAGGTCAAGAGAACTCGCCGTCGAACACACAGCGAGTACCGTCCGCCTGCTCACGGAACTGGGATTCGCCATCAACTACCCTAAATCCCACCTGGTTCCGTCGCAGGTAGCACTGTTTCTGGGAGCGAAGCACGATACAGTGGAGCTATTGGCATCTCCGTCGGAAGAAAGAACGAAGGCCATTTTGGGCAAGGTGCAGCGCCTGTTAGCCACGGATGTGGCCAGGGTGAGGTCCATCAAGTCCCTCCTCGGGATGATGTCCTCATGCATCTACCTTGTGCCCCTTTGCAGACTTCGGATGCGTCCGCTACAAGAGTTCCTCGACGCCCGCCGCTGGATTCAAGCGGCAGGCAGCTTCGAAGACAGGATCCCGCTCGACGAGGAGTTCCGTCGGGGGATTCTATGGTGGGGTACCCGTGTGCACCTCATGGCAGGCACAGACTTTCAGACCCCGGCGTATCAGGAGACGGTGACGACGGACGCCTCTCTGGAGGGATGGGGGGTCCACACCAGAAATCTCCACACAAGAGGCCTCTGGCTCCCGGAGGAGAGGTCTCTCCACATCAACATCCTGGCGCTACGAGCCGTGTTGGGCGCTCAAATCGTTCCTTCCGTCCCTCAAGGACAAAGTGGTGAGGATCTTCACCAACAACACCACCACAATGTTCTACATCTTGAAGCATGGAGGCACCAGATCCCCAGCCCTATCCAAGGAGGTCCAGGATCTGTGGCACTGGGCCGTCGCTCAGGGGATGTTACTGGTTCCCTTCCACTTGGCAGGAATAAAAAACACCATTGCCGACTCACTCAGCAGGGAGCTGCGCTCGTGCCACGAGTGGGAACTACGCCAGGACCAGGTGCATCGGCTCTTTCAACGATGGAGCAAACCCCAGATTGACCTGTTCGTGACGGCGACTAACTCCAAGTGCCAGAGGTTCGCCAGCAGGTTCACACAGCCGAGGAGCATGGGCGATGCTTTCTCGTTCCCTTGGGACGGCCTGTTTCTGTACGCGTTCCCTCCGTTGCCATTGCTGCTCCGTCTTATCAACCAGCTCAAGAGGTCCAGGTGCAGGATGATCCTCGTCGCACCGGCGTGGCCGAGACAGATCTGGTTCCCGGACCTTCTGGACTTGTCAACGTCCCCACCTATCAAGTTCGCGATGGACGCGGATCTTCTCTCCAGAGAAGGAGGCGCCATTCTTCATCACGACCCGGAGTCGCTGAACTTGCAGGCTTGGCTCCTGCAGCACTAGAGTTTGGAGGATACGATATCCCGGCTGACTGCAGAGAGGTTCTTCCAAAAGCCAGGGCGTCCTCAACTCTCAAGTGCTATGGACATAAGTGGAAGAGGTTCTCTGTCTTGTGCCATGCACAGAAGATTAACCCTCTGTGGATTACGGCCCCTCAAGTATTGCCGTACCTACTGTCGCTGGACTGGCTCACACCTCCATCAAGATACATCTGGCTGCCATCTCCCGATACACCAGAACTACAGGATGGGCGTCCTTTTGGTCTCGTCGCCTGGTGAAGAAATTTATGAAGGGACTATTCCGATTGTTCCCGCCGGTGAAGGCCCCTGTCCCGGCGTGGGAGCTCAATGTGGTGCTGACCAGGCTCATAGGGGGCCCCATTCGAGCCTATGCATTTGGCGCCGTTGAAGTTCCTGTCGTGGAAGACAGCATTTCTCGTGGCCATCACCTCCGCACGACGAGTGGGAGAGATCCAGGCCCCATCTTGCAAGCCTCCATACTTGACTTTTCACGACACGAGTGTGGTGCTGAGGACGCACCCCTCCTTTATTCCCAAGGTGCCGTCGGACTTCCACCTCAACGAGCCCTTGGTGTTGCCAGTTTTCTTCCCGTCGCCTTCGTCGCAGGCCGAGAGGACTCTGCACTCGCTGGACGTAGCTAGAGCGCTGAAGTTCTACGTGGACCGCACAAATAGTTTTCAGAACACATCACAGCTGTTTGTGAACTTTGGACCTGTGAATCAAGGGAAGGCTCTCTCGAAGGCTTCCATTTCCAGATGGCTCTCCGGCTGCATCATGCACTGTCACCGGTTGGCAAACCGACAGCTGCCCGGCCGTCCGAGAGCCCATTCGACCAGAGCGATCGCTGCTACCACGGCGTTCCTGTCTGGTGTGCCCCTGCTGGACATCTACAGGGCTGCTACGTGGAGGTCGACGCACACCTTCACAAGATTCTACTGCATCGATCGGGACTCCAGGGAGGAGTCAAGGGTCGGTCAAGAAGTGCTGCGCAACCTGTTCGCTTAAGGTGAGCCTGGTGAGGAGGTAAGAGATGCTTAATGTTGAGTTGTTGTATTGCTTAATGTTGAGCCTGTTGCCACCTCCCATGGTTGTGCATGTGTATACTGCTATGTATTCTTATATTCATGAGCATGTGAATCCATGCCAGACCCCATGATGGAGAAGGAACAAGTTACTTACCTGTAACTGTTGCTCTCCAGCATGGGTCTGGCATGGATTCACATGCGAACCCTCCCTCCTTCCCCTCTGCGGCTCTTCACCTGGTCATACTGCCACTTTACGTGCTACCAAATCTGAGGATGGCTGCCAGGGGAGGGGCTTAGGGAGAGGGCAGTCATTGGCTGAGGGCAGTATGACCCAGAGATCGGTGATTGGTTACTACTAAGAAAGACAGATAAGAAACGAAACTGATACTGATTTTTTCTTTACCGAGAATTCCCAGCCTGACGACGGGGAATATTCATGAGCATGTGAATCCATGCCAGACCCATGCTGGAGAACAACAGTTACAGGTAAGTAACTTGTTCCTTATAGTGCGATCTGTATACCGATCCAGGACTGATCAACCATATTTTGAATGAGCAACCGGCAGAACAGAATTCAAACAGACTCTCTAAGGGGTAAATGTACAGAATGTGTCTGTATCGAGCCATATAGTACGCTGGGTAACGCTGCATTATCAGTTTCTGATGGTGCTGCCATCAGAAAGGGTCATTCCAGTTATCACCTGCGTCCTTTCACCCAATCTGATTGTGTGGGACAGTCATTTCTCTGGTCTGTCCGCTTACCCATATCTATGTGCTAATAACGGCTTATATATGTATAAAGTCTTCCTTTCCGCCAAGGAGCAGAATGTAAGCAGATGCGTTTTGATTGTACCCGGCAGGTCCCTGTTTTAGGTGACTCCATATTCTCAAGAGAACAAATCTAGTTTTCTAAGTGCCACAGATCAGAATGAATCATTTTAAGAATTCCGACCCTGAAGGAAAGCAACACCTGTTATATACTTTAACCGTCTCCCAAACAGTAGCCTGCATGCTGATGATCTGACAGTATAGGGTCCCGCAAACATTGAGGGGTAATCCTCCACAATGGGTGTGGTTTTGGGGAGGGGGATAATATCAGAGAATCCGAATATGTTCAGTGCAGCATAAAAAATTTGACCACGGCTGCTGACTTAGAGGTTGACATCAAACAGTAGTCGACCCGAGACATGGAGTCCTGTACCATAGAAAAGTACGAATATTTCCGAGGTTATGGTTATGCACAAGCATGTAGCAGCTCTAGTGGACTCATTACTTGTAAAATAGCTAAAGAAGCCGCCGTCAGAGCTCTGGGGGCCTTGGCATATCAATCCATGACTGTATCAAGGATGGTATTAAAGTTGACACAGAATTTGTGCCAATTGGCTATAGTAGTGAGGGTCCTTTAATATTGGGCCTGTATGTGTTAACCAGTACAATTTCGAAGCTAGATAGTCTTCCCCAAAAATAGCATTTCAAATGGATTGTGTCCTCCAACGTATTCCTCATCTTTCATATCTCGTCCAGCTTCGGCTGCTTTCACAAAAATATTTCTCGGCAGAGGGCGCCGTGCAACGATGGCGTCGAGTCGGTGTCCTTCAAAGGCCTCCGTCCAGGGTGACGCCATCGGGTGTATAAGTAGCATGCGTGGCTCCCGTTGTCCTCAGTTCTATTTTTCTGCAAACGTGATTGCTTTGGAGACTCGGTGCGCCTCGTTAGTATTTACTAAGGAGTTCTTCAAATAAATACATTGACATGTCTTCATCATCGACTCCGACTACACCTCGTTTGGGTTTCAAGAAGTGCAGGGAATGCGATTAGAAAATGTCCATCACGGATCTGCATCGCTCGTGCCTATGGTGTTTGGGGGAGGCCCACGACATGGATTCCCACTCGAAATGTCAGACAATGACGAGTAAAGCCCTGCGAGAAAGGAAGGCAAAATTGCAGGTAGGCCGTAAAACTAAAACTGATAGTTCCTTGACCGTCTAGTCTGGAGATCATTCTCCTCGTCGCAAAAAGGACAAAAAGAGATCAAGATCCCATAGTGGCTCCCACCACTCGTCCTCGATGAAACGATCAAAGAGACGGCACCATTGGTCGGCATCCTCTTCATCATCGTCGGACGAATACCCCAGAAAATGTAAGTGCCTCACAAAACATTGTTCATTCTCAGAGTGTGAAGCATTTCATATGTAAATGCTAGAAATGTTCAAGTAGGGCGAGCGTCCAACTGCGCCTTCTTAAGCCGGACGAGAGCGGTCCCGTTTCGACACCTCGAGGCTGGGTGATCGAAGAAAGACCCATCGAGAACCTTCAAGGTCTCTGATGAAAGAAAGTCACACGAGTCGTGACGGGTGCTTGAAGTCATCGACGCCATCGAAGACTCCACATACCTCGAAGAAGAAATCTTCGAAGACGACCGTCGAATCCTCCACGCCGGCAGTGCCATTTCCATTGGCTACATCAACGCCTTTGTCGACGTCGACACCAAAATCATCGGCGCCAAAAATTACTGTGGCTTCAACTCAGTCTTCTGAGCATGTTAAAACTGGCAAAGATGCTAAATCAAAGCCTCCCCCAAAGCCTACACCTTTGGTGGTTCCTGACAAAGTTTATACTCCTTTGCCTAGAAAGGAATTATTTAAATTCCTCTCTTCTATTTTTGAGTAGGAAGCGAGGTCTGAGGATGTGGAGGTTCCCTTTGGCCTTGAGTTTGGAACTCCTAATGAGCCAGATTGTTTATTTTCAGAGGAGAGTAAGATGAGAGATCTTGTTGACACACTGCACAGTGCTAGTGGTGTTGACACATCACCTGAAACTGAGTTCGGTAGACCCGAGCCGGGGGAACACGCTGATTCCTCGTATCAGCACCTGATGTTAATGGTAGTTGAATACGTAGGTTGGGCTAAACCACCAGCTCATTTCATCCAGAACCTTACTGATATTCTGGACCAAGGTCCACCTACAGACCCAATCTTACCCTTTCATGTGGCCTTACAAAATAGGGTGGCCAAAAATTGTGAATCCCTGGATTCTATCCCTACGGTGGATAAATCCCCTCATGAGAAAATACAGCTGTTCGTCTAGCGACCCCGGCTATCTGTCCAAACACCCCACTCCTGAGAGTCTGGTGGTCCAGGTAGCCACAGCTAAATCTAATAAAGCGGCGTACCCTACCAGCCCTCAAGATAGGGAAGACAAGCGTGTGGAAGCCATGCGCGAATCCCTTCAATCTGGATTAGACACTGCAGACAGCGTCAGCAGGTCTATGGCTTCAAGCACGGTTCTGCGCAGATTTGCGTGGTTGCAGAAGTCTAGTTTCCCACCAGATATGCAGGCCCGTCTTCTAAACATACCATTTGACGGCTCTCACCTTTTTGGCAGCAAGGTTGACTAGAGCATTGAGAGGTTGCAGACCTCGAAGGCGACTGCCAAATCTTTAGGGGCCACTGTTGGGCAACCTCAGCCTTTTTGTTCTTCAGGACAACCATGGAGGGGGTGTTAAGGAGAATTCTCAAGAATGTGCTCTACCTTCTGAGACCCCCAGCAACTTTGCTGGATCTGTAGGATTTTATTTTTTACCTGGAAAGAGTGTGAACCTTTTTTCCCACTCTTTCATGTATTTTGATGTGTTTTACTTCTGTGTTCTTTGGATATGGAGTTTTAAACCACTCCATTGGCATCTTTTTCATGTGTGTCACACTGCACCTTCAGTGCAGTGCCACAGGGGTGTCTTTCAGACTCCCCCAGGTTTAAATACCTTCTCTGGGACTGAGTACTGTCTCCCAGAGCATGTAAAGTTAAATTGACTTTGCTAGTCTTTTTAAATACATAGACCCAGCACACACTATCTTCCTATTGAGTGCTGGATGGGTTGCCTAGCATCCCCTATGCCTAAACACTCATGTAACAGTCAAATGATACCCTTTCCTCTTTAAATGGCGGGTGGCAGTGGTTTTAATATGAACTACCGTGATTTTCCCTGACTGCGAACACCGGTAGCTAAAAATCGGGTCAGCCGTGTTTTCCAATATGGTGCCCAAGACCTATCTGTAAAAACAGACTCCGGTCATCTTTTTTCGCTGTTTCTTTTAGGAAAGGTCCTTCTTGTGTTTAACTCTGCGCGCCAACCTAGGTTTGGTCCCTTTGTTCATTGGCCTTTGGCGGGCTTTAGTGCTGAAGCCCTCCTCTGGCGCCAGAGTGTCTGGGGTGGACAGGATGTGAGGGAGGTGCCCGAAACTCCCTGTGCTTGGTCTCCTAGGAGATCTGAATGCACTCTGGTATGATTGGCTGGCTGGCTGACTGACTGTCTGGCAAGGACAGCCGCCCTGCTGGGTGAGTGACAGCTAGGCTGGAATGAATGGGATAAAACTGTTTGAAAACAGGTCTATGGGACTTGAAAAGCAGAGTCGACCACTGGAACAAAAGAACCGAAGACACGCTGAAGGAAGACGACTGCTGCAATTCCTGGTCCACAGGTGAAGCACTGCTGCAGGTCCGAATTGCCTGAAACTCCCTCGACAGAGAAGCCCTTCAAGGACGACTTCTTCCCTTGAGCTGGTGGGAACAACCAACTCTCAAGCCACCTGGACATCGTCTCTATACTGGGCAAATTTTCTTCAGAGTGCTGTTGAAAACCGAATAGCCAGTGAGAAGGATACCAGTTCATGGACTTTAAGGCACTCTCACCTTAAACCAATGTTTTGTCAAGCTGGTGGCCTCTTCCCTGGGCAGTGCAGGAACCTCCCGACATACTCATTGTCCCCACAACTGAAGAGCAGGAACAGCGAGATCTGCAGGAACTGCCAGGAACAACTGCCTCAGCTACAGCTTTTTCTTCATGCTAATGTACTGTGCAAGTGCGGTAAAGAAATCCTTTCTACCGCGGTGAAAGTTTGTGAAACTTTCCCAACTTTGGAGGCTTCTTCTCCCCTAAACCGACATATAACTTTTCTTCTGGCAAACTACTTCTAAGAACATTGGCAAAGACTTAACAGTTTACTACCAGAACTGTGCTATCCTATCCAAGACACTGAACCATTGACTTTGGCCCAGGCCTATTGAATTGAATTGCCTGTTGTAGTGAACTGAAACTATTTGCCCTGCCTATGAAAGTAATTGTGCTTTGATTCTTATAACCTTTGTCTTTAAACCCCTTATTGAAAGTTACTGAAGTGCCGTTTTGCTCCCACTACTGGGGAGCATAACTTGGTCAGAAACGTATTGGTTTAGTATAGTAGTATATTATTGTGTGATAATGAGCTGCTTCTTACTAGTGGAATGTTTTCCAACTGACTCTGTAAATAATTGTATATTCTTTTACCAAGAAACCTTGAGTAAGTGTGTGTTTGAACCATTGTAATTGCAAGTCCTTTGTTTAACATATTGTATTGCTCACTTCCCTCTTGAGATAAGTCTGGCTGCTCAGCCACTGCTACCACATAACTGTGTAGTACAGGCTTGTACCAAAGGTGAAATTGTACTTGCACCTCTAGTCTTAATTGTGTGTAGTGTTCCCAAAGGGCACTGTATGTGATTCTGCCTAACAGGGGGCGATCCTATAGTTACTACTCCTCATTTGGAAAGGCGAGAGGAATGGCCAGTCAAAGAGGCCAAAGAAGAAACCCTTGTGGTTGACGAGGTAGGAGTGCAAAGCCAGCTCCGGTATCCTTGCCATCAGCAGCTGCAGCAACTGCCCCAAAACCTCTTTGAGAGCTTGCGTCACGAATCACCAGTGGGGGGCAGACGATCAGCATCTGTAAGAATGGTGAGCCATTACTTAAGATGCTTGGGTTCTGGAAACAATAGCCCAAGGTTACTGCCTTCCATTTATAACGAAGCCTCGCAACAATCCACCGGGGAAACACTCTTTGAGGATTCCAAATCTGCTCCTTGTGCAGGAAATATTAACCCAGCTAGATGAAGGTGCTTTAGAACCAGTACCTGTAGCGGAGAGGAATAAGGATTGGTATTCCCCATATTTTTTTTATCCCCAAGAAAGACGCGGGACTGAGACCCATCTTGGACTTGAGATACTTGCACAAGTTCCTCAGGAAGGACAAATTCAACATGGTCACACTTTCTCAGATCCTCCAGTTACAGGATTGGTTGGTGTCATTGGACCTTCAGTATGCTTATTTTCATATGCCAATCCATCTGAAGCACAGAAAATACCTAACGTTCGCTGTTGGTGGCTCGCACTATCAGTTTCGAGTCCTGCCATTCGTGTTGACATCTGCCCGAGGGTCTTCAACAAAGTGATGTTGGTGGTGGCAGCGCATCTCAGGAGAGGGGGGATTCATGTCTACCCCTACCTGGACGATTGGCTGGTCAGGGCGCGTTCTCTCGAACAAGCCCTGGATCATCTCAGTCACCTGCCACTCCCTTCACAGTCTGGGCTTCTCCCTCAATTTCAAGAAGTCACAGATGACACCTTAGCAGCTCCAGTACATCAGAGCTGTATTAGATACATCCTTGGGATGGAGCTTGCCACCCAAGGTGAGGGCTCAAGGCATTCTTCAGATGGTTATCAAATTCCAAACTGCCCAGAATCTTCCGGCCTTCGATTTCTTGAGGTTGCTCGGCCTCATGGCATCCTGAATTTCTCTGGTGCCAGAAGCCCGCCTGAGAATGAGATCTCTTCAAATGCCTCTAAGAACACAATGGTCCCATTTCTCAGGAATAATGTCAGACCTACTTCAAGTTCCAAGCAGGGTCGCACAGGATCTTCTGTGGTGGGCCTCCAAGGACACTATTCTGAAGGGAAAACATTTTTGACAGCCATGGCCGGAGATTACAGTAGTGACAGACGCCTCACGCATGGGGTGGGAAGCCCACGCCAACGATCTGACAGTCAACGGTCGTTGGTCTCCATCAGATTCCAAACTACACATCAACCTTTTGGAGCTGAGGGCAATCAGACTAGCGCTGAAGGCCTTTCTGCCCTCGGTCAGGGGAAAGAATGTCCTGATAATGACAGACAACACAGTGGCCATGCATTACCTCAACAGGAGAAGAGGTATAGGGTCAATACCACTGTGCAGAGAGGCAATGCAGCTCTGGTAGTGGGCAATTCAAGACGGAATCTCCTTATCGGCAGTTCACCTAGCCGGGGAAGAAAACACGACGGCGGACGCTCTGAGCAGGCAGAGCACAGTCTCCCACGAGTGGGAACTAGCTCAGGAAGTCCTTCAAGAGATCTTCGCCTTTTCGGGAACCCTTCAGGTAGACCTGTTTGTGACCGGAGTTAACCAGAAGTGCGAAAGGTATTGCTTAGGGGAATTTCCTCCGAGAGGTGCTCTAGGAGATGTGTTTGTGGTGGATTGGGAGTTCCCACAATTTTTTTTTAAAACATTTTTATTAATCCGTTCAACCAAACAATACAAACCAAACAGGCAGTGCATATATCAACCGTTTCATTATACATTATTCACTGCTAGCCACTGCTTCCCTTATCCCACCCCCCCTTACGAGTCTATGTATTGGCCCAAACATCTCGGCTATCAGTAATTTCCAAGCCATCAGGGACTCAATCTCTTCCTCCCCCTAGCCCCCCCCCTGCATTACTCGTTTCTTGCCATACCATGGTTTCTGCCTCCGACCATTTCTGCAGATCTCTCCACCACACTTCCACTCTTGGTTTGTGGCAGGTCTTCCACCCCATGGCAATTCTCCTTTTTGCAAGCACATAAGCCAAATCTTTCAGTTTACTCACATGCTTGAGCTTTTGTGATCTTGGGAACCCCCCCAACAAACAGACCCACACTGTGTCCACTACAATCTTGACCCCCTTTCTTTCCGGTTTCCCCTTTACTTCACCCCAGAAGCGTTCGATGACCGGGCATGACCAGAACATGTGCACCATGCCCGCGTTTTCCTCATCACACTTGGGGCATGCCTGCCGTCCTGCATTCTCAAACCTCGATATCCTCTGGGGTGTCATATACGCCCTGTGCGTAATATACAGTTGTATCTGTTTCAACCTCGCATTTCTAGATACTTTCTTATGATACCCCTGCACCCGTTCCCACATCCCGTCCTCCATCGGGGCCCCTACTTCCGTTTCCCAATCTAGTCTCAACTGTGTGACCTCCTTCCCCACTTTGGACATCAACATCTCATATATTCTAGATATCTCATGGCCCCCTTCGGCTATGTCGTATATCATATATATGGTGGCATCTGGTTCTTCCTCCAGCACTTTTTCGGGCCATATTCTCTTAATTTTCTGCACCATTCTGTGATATGCAATATATTGGCCCGCATGCAACCTTCCCGCAGCCCCTCATAGGTAATGATAGAACCCTCCCGCCAAATATCACCCATTGTTGCCAACCCTACCAGTTCCCAGTGGTTTCTGATTATCCTTCTGAGCTGCGCATCTATCCCTGTTAATGCAGCCAGTGGTACCTGCGGAGAGCACGGGAACGGGGTCTCTGTCATCAGGCATGCCCTGCGCCACATCTTCCAACCCAATAGCATAATTTTAGGGCGCCCTATTATTTCTGCCTTAGGTACCCACATCATCTCTTTCAAATAAAATGGTGCACAATCGCGCCCAAACAGCCTGGATTCAGAGGTCTCTTCATCAGAGAGCCATTTGGCAACATATTGCAACTGGCTTGCCACATAATACACCTCATAATTGGGCAATTTTATCCCCCCTTTGTCGTAGAAATTCTGTAGCTTCCATAACGCCACTCTGTTTCGTGTGCCATGCCATAGGAAATCCCTGCACATACTATTCAATTTGGTGAAGAACTTCTTGGGTATCAGGTATGGTATATTCCCAAAGTAGTGTAAGAGCCTAGGCAGGACCACCATCTTGAGCATTGCTCCCCGCCCCATTATTGCCAAGGACAGCTTTACCCAGAACTGCATGCATTTTTCAATTTTTTTGATAGCCACCTCTGTGTTGCACTTATGCTCCTCTTCCACTGTGTGATATATGTCTATCCCTAAATACCGAAATGTGCTGACCGCCCATGGTAACTGTAATACGGGCAACCGCTCAGCCGGAATCCCTTTATACCCCCCTAATGGGAACATGCTGGACTTCTGGGGGTTCACCGCTATACCGGACAACTCGGCATACCTCTCCATTACTTCTAGGATGTATTGGAGATTTTCTTCTGGGTGCTGCAAGTACAGCAGCATGTCATCTGCGTAGAGGGAGATCAGATGTCGCTCCCCTTTCACCTCAATGCCTAGGATGTCATATTGTTGTCTCGGGTATATTGCTCGAGGTTCCAGGGCCAGTATGTAGAGCATTGGGGAACCACGGACATCCCTGCCTGGTGCCCCTGCTAAGCTCCCACCTTCCCGATATCACTGAACCTGTCTTAACTCTAGCCAGTGGTTCGCTATACAGTATTTTTGCCCACCATACGTATCCAGGCCCCAACCCATAGCACTCCAGGGCCGCGAGCAGCCATGGCTATTTAACTGAATCAAAGGCCTTTATTGCATCCAAGGACACAATTGTCATTTCATCTCGTTTTCGCTGCCTCTCTCAATGATTCGTTGAAGTCATCTATGGTTGTTGGTGATGTTCCTGTTTGGGACATAACCCGTTTGATCAGGGTGTATCAGTCTACCAGTAACCCTCTTCAGTCTATTCGCTAAAACAGCAGTCAATATCTTGCTGTCTTTATTCAGCATCGACAAGGGTCTATAGGAGCTGCAGCTGTTTTTGGTTTGGGGAGCGGTATTATTATTATTGCTTCTCTTAGCGACCCTGGTAAGCTTCCCGTCTCAAACGCTTCGTTTAACTTTTCTAACAGTGGGGGAAGGACCTCTTCCATGCATGCTTTATAAAACTCACTCGGGAGTCCATCTGCCCCCGGGGTTTTGCCAGTAGGCAACTGCCTCACCACCTCCCCCAATTCTTATAGAGTAATTGGCGCATCTATCTCCTCTTTCTCTTCCTCACTTATCTTTGGCAATCCTATGTCCTCCAGCGTTTCTCTTATAATAACCTATAATAGTCTGCAAATTCTTGATTGACTCCCTCTTGGGTGTCTGCTATGCTACTGTCTTCCCTCACTATGGTCCTAATTGTGACTCTGGGGGTCTCGCTCTTATATAACCACGCCAGGAGTCTCCCAGGTTTATCACCTCCCGCATGCTGTCTCTCTACATATTTTTTATAGTTGAGGTTACACAATCTATCCCAATATTCCGTGCATCTTTGCTGTAACATGAGTATCAGTTCTAACTTTTCAACTGTACCCTCTTCGCCTCTTAAAGCCTCTTCCAGTTTCTCCTCCATCTCCTGTAGATCAGCTAGAATACCACCTTGTAGGCCTTTAGATTTTGCTATAGCTACTCCCCTCATCACAACTTTGACGGCCTCCCACAGTGTTCCTGCCTAGTCCACACTACCAGTATTCGTCTCAAAATAATTTACAATCTCCTCCCTCAAGTCCTCTCTAAAAAAGGGGTCTTTCAGTGCTTCCGCCCGTAGGCGCCATGTCGGAATCCTCTCTCTTGGGGGGGCAGTATTGCCATCAGAGAATCAGGGGCGAGTGGTCCGAAAAGGACCCTAGCTTTATATTCTATTTGTGTGATCTCCGCTATTCTCCAGCATGGGGTCTGGCATGGATTCACATGCTCATGAATATTCCCCGTCGTCAGGCCGGGAATCCTCGGTATAGAACAAAAATCAGTATCAGTTTCGTTTCTGATCTGTCTTTCTTAGTAGTAACCAATCACTGGTCTCTGGGTCATACTGCCCCCAGCCAATGACTGCCCTCCCCCTAAGCCCCGCCTCTGTCAGCCATCCTCAGATTTTTACCGCACGTTCAAGTGTTGGGAGTCCTCGTGGTGTAGCTCTCGAGCTTTTGCTTCGTTTTCGCGCTTTTTTCAGGAGATTTTTCTCATTTTTCGGTTAAATAGAGCCTCAAGCTCCACCGTTAATACATCCAATCAACGGGGATCCGTTTCGGAGTTTTCTACGCCCCTCAAGGGTGAAGATTTTGTCGTGTTACGCTTTTGGAGGATTCCAGAAGTTCCGAGGCCTACCCCGGACCTGGCCCAGGAGAAAGGAAGCTCGACGCCCGGGAAGCTGTTCAAGACCTGCCCTGGATGCCAGCTTCAGAATGTTTTCAAGGAGGACGAGAATTCGTTATGCCTCTGTCTCCATGAGGACAAGACGCACACGGAGAAGGACTGTGCGTTTTGTGGGAACATGTTGGAGCGGACCATGAAGGATCGCCACCTCTGTCTCGCCAACTGGCTGGAAGGGAAGAGCCCGTCAGGCGAGAAGAAGAAAAAGAAGTCTGAGCGGTCTTCTAAGTCCTGTGAGGGCGCCCCGGCGACGGGGGCCCAACAAAAGGCTAAGCACCGCGAGTCTGTGGGCACCGGGAGCGCCAAACGTTCGGGCTCCTTGGCTGCCAGGCAGGGCGCATCCTCCCCAGCGCCATCAACCGCGAGCCAACGCTCTGGCTCGGGTAAGAGGAAGTCCGAGAACCCGGCAAAGCTTCTGGAGAGGCCCCGGTCGATCTCGAAGATTCCGGCAGAGGGGGAGCGAGGCTCGGACCCTCCCCCCAAGGTGAAGGCCCCAGGCATACAGAAGGTGACGATGGCCTTAATTCACCCTGCTAAGACCTCGATTGAGGATGTCGCCGTGGCCCTGGCTCAGCCTGTGAAGGCTACACCAGTGGAGGCAACCTCAGGACCCAGAGTCTCCCTGCCACCGCGGAGGGAGTCTTCTTTCAGGCCCATTGAGAAGACCCCCACAAAGTCCTCGTTGGAAAAGGTGGGGGAGGGGCTGGTGGCCATCGTGGTTGCGGACACGACCTCCTGAAGAAGAGCTCATCCAAGTCGTGGAAGAGGCCCAGCCCATCGGGAGGGATCCCGACGAGGGCGACGACGAGAGCGACGGTGTCGCCGACGAGGCTCCTCAAGATCCCTCGCGCCCTTAATTTCCGGCACCGCAGGACACTTTGGCGGCCATTTTGTCAGCGATTAAGCCCTTATGCTCGGAGATGAGGACAAGGTTGCCCCTCCCCCCGACGGAGGTACCTGAGCCAGACCAGACGGGGGAACCGGAGCCAGGACCTTCGGAAAGTCCACCGAATAAGAGGACGACGACGCATCCTACACCACCTCTCCCACCTCTGCGGCCTACTCTGCCTTCCCCCCGGTCTACTACCCACGGGGATGATACAGGCACGGACACGGCTACGACAGGTACAGATGACGACGGAGGCGACGACGGGACCCCCGTCGCCCCCTGCTCGGGCGTCCCCATCCGACGAGATTGGATCCTTTCATGCCATGATTTCCAGGGCATCCGAGCTCTTCCAGCTCTGCCCAGAAGAGAAGAAGAAGGAAGGGTTCCTTTACCAACGGCGCAAGGCTAAAAGGAAGATGGTCCTCGCCGTACCGCTTCTTGATGACATCTGGGATTAGGGGCTCCCCTCCTCAAGAACCCGGCCACGGCGCCGGCAATGAGGGACCGGTACGAGAAGAAGTACCGGGTCCCCGACGCTGCCCCCTTGTGCCTTCGGGCGTAACCTACCCAGGATTCGGTCGTCTCGGCGGCGGCAAAGAAGAAAGCTGGGGGGGCATCGGCCTCGACATCAACTTCCCCACCGGACGGCGAGGGCAGGAAGCTGGACACGATGGGAGAACGGATCATCTCATCCGCAGCGACGACTATCAAGGCAGCCAACGCCCTGGCTATCGTAGCCCGCTACGACGGGGAGTTGTGGTTCAAAATCGCCCCTCTGTTGGACTTCCTTCCGGACGCCAAAAGGGCTGAGGCCCTTGAAATCCTACAGGAGGGTGAGGTTGCTTCGGACCACGCCATCACTGTGGCAACGGACATCGCCGATACCGGTTTCCGTCAGTTGGGCATCGGCGTTTGCTTGAGACGACGAGGATGGCTCAAGGCCACGGATTTCCGCCAGGACGTACAAACCAAGGTTTTAGACAGGCCCTTCGATGGGAACAACCTGTTTGGGAAGGCGGTTGATGAGTCCCTTCAGGCCATCAAGGCAGACACAGAGACTGCCCGGGCACTGGGAGTGCTCCAGCAACGACGGCCGTCCTTTCGGAGCTCCGGAGGCAGACAAGGTGCCTCCAAGGGATCCGGCAATGGCTCCTCCACGTACCGCCAAGCGGCAAGATCTTCGTCCCAGGAAGCCTACAGGGGACGCGGCAAGTCAGGTGGTGCCCGTCGTCGTCGACAGGGAGGTCAAGGAGGTAAGGCGGCCTCCAAACAAGATTGAATCGACTGTGGGGTCGGGCCCCCGCCGAAGCACCCCGGTCGGAGGCCGGCTGGCGAGGTTCGTCAGCGTGTGGGAGTCCATCTCCACCGACCGTTGGGTGCTGGACGCCCTGGGCCAAGGGCACGCCCTCGAGTTTCAGAAGAAGTGCCCTCGCGTTCCACCCGTGGCTAGGAAGGAAAAACACGTCCCTCAACTAATGTTGGAAGTAAGGGCGATGCTCAAGAAGGGTGCCATCGAGCTCGTCCCCAGGAGGCTCCGGGGCTCCGAGTGTACTCAAGGTACTTCCTCGTCAAAAAGAAGACAGGCGGTTGGCGCCCCATCCTGGACCTGCGACGACTGAACAAGTACATCAAGGCACAGAAGTTCCGTATGGTCACCCACCAGCACGTGCTAGGACAGCTGGAGGAGGGCGATTTCCTGTCGTCGTTTGACTTGGAGGATGCGTACTTCCACATCCCCATTCTAAAAAGACACCGAAAGTTCCTCAGGTTCGTGGTCCAAGGGCGGCACTACCAGTTCAAGGCCCTCCCGTTCGGTTTGAAGTCGGCACCCAGGGTGTTCACCAAGTGCCTCACACCGGTGGCGGTGCGGCTGCGCCTACAGGGGATCCACGTCTACCCCTACCTGGACGACTGGCTCATCCGGGCAAGGACAAGGGAGCTCGCCGTGGAGCACACTACGAAGACCGTCCAGCTGCTCACGGACATGGGATTCTCCATCAACTTTCCAAAATCCCACCTGGTTCCGTCGTAAGTCGCCCTGTTTCTGGGAGCCAAGCTCGACACAGTGGCGCGGCTGGCCTCGCCGTCGGAGGAAAGGACCAGGACCATTCTGGGCAAGGTGCAGCGTCTGCTGGCCACGGACATGGCCAGGGTAAGATCTATCAAATCCCTCCTCGGGATGATGTCCTCCTGCATTTATCTGGTGCGCCTTTGCAGGCTTCGGATGCGCCCCTTACAAGAGTTCCTCGACGCCCGCTGGGTCCAGTCGACGGGCAGCTTCGAGGACAGGATCCTTCTCAACGAGACGTTCCGTCAGGCGATCCAGTGGTGGGGTACCCGCTCCCATCTGTCGGCGGGCACAGACTTTCAGACCCCAGCTCATCAGGTGACGGTGACAACGGACGCCTCCCTGGAAGGTTGGGGAGCGCACTCTGGAGATCTTCACGCAAGAGGCCTTTGGCTCCCGGAGGCGAAGTCACTCCATATCAACATCTTGGAGCTCCGCGCAGTGTTCTGGGCCCTCAGGTCCTTTCTTCCGTCCGTCAAGGGCAAGGTGGTGAGGATCTTCACCGACAACACCACCACGATGTTCTACATCCGGAAGCAGGGCGGAACCAGGTCCCCGGCCCTATCCAAGGAAGCCCAAGATCTGTGGCATTGGGCCGCCGCCCAAGGGATGTTTCTGGTGCCTCTTCATCTGGCAAGAATAAAAAACACGATTGCCGACTCACTCAGCAGGGAGCTGCGCTTGTGCCACGAGTGGGAACTATGCCAGGATCAAGTGGATCGACTCTTCCGACGATGGGGCGAACCCCAAATCGATCTCTTCGCGACGGCGACGAATTCCAAGTGCCGGAGGTTCGCCAGCAGGTTCTCCCAGCCGAGGAGCATGGGCGATGCTTTCTCGTTCCCCTGGGACGGCCGCCTATTTCTCTATGCGTTCCCTCCACTGCCGTTGCTGCTCCGGCTCATCAGCCAGCTCAAGAGGTCCCGGTGCAGGATGATCCCCGTCGCACCGGCGTGGCCGAGACAGATCTGGTTCCCAAACCTTCTGGACTTGTCAACGTCCACACCAGTCAAGCTGCCGACGGACGCAGACCTTCTCTCCACAGAAGGAAACGCCATTCTTCACCACAACCCAGAGTCGCTGAACTTGTAGGCCTGGGACCTGCAGCACTAGAGTTTGGAGGGTACGACATCCCGGCCGACTGCACAGAGGTTCTTGCAAAGGCCAGGGTGTCCTCAACTCTCAAGTGCTACGGACATAAATGGAAGAGGTTCTCTGTCTGGTGCCGTGCACAGAAGATTAACCCTCTGCGGATTACGGCCCCTCAAGTACTGCCGTACCTACTGTCGCTGGCCAAAGCTGGACTGGCTCACGCCTCCATCAAAATACATCTGGCTGCAATCTCCCGATATACCAGGACTACGGGACCGGCGTCCTTGTGGTCTCATCGCCAGGTGAAGGAATTCATGAAGGGACTATTCCGATCATTCCCGCCGGTGAAGGCTCCTGCCCCGGCGTGGGAGCTTAATGTGGTGCTGACCAGGCTCATGGGGGCCCCATTCGAGCCTATGCATTCGGCGCCTTTGAAGTTCCTGTCATGGAAGACAGCTTTCCTCGTGGCCATCACCTCTGCACGACTAGTGGGAGAGATCCAGGCCCTATCTTGCAAGCCTCCATACTTGACTTTTCATGACACGAAGGTGGTGCTGAGGACACACCCCTCCTTTATGCCCAAGGTGCAATCAGACTTCCACCTCAACGAGCCCTTGGTGTTGCCAGTTTTCTTCCCGTCGCCTTCGTCGCTGGCCGAGAGGACTTTGCACTCGCTGGATGTAGCTAGAGCGCTGAAGTTCTATGTTGACCGCACAAAGAGTTTTCGGAAGACGTCACAGCTGTTTGTGAACTTTGGGACTGTGAATCAAGGGAAGGCTCTCTCAAAGACCTCCATTTGCAGATGGCTCTCCGGCTGCATCATGCACTGTCACCGGTTGGCTAACCGACCGCTGTCCAGCCGTCCGAGAGCCCATTCGACCAGAGCGATCGCTGCTACCACGGTACCACAGCGTTCCTGTCTGGTGTGCCCCTGCTGGACATCTGCAGGGCTGCTACGTGGAGGTCGACGCACACCTTCACAAGATTCTACTGCGTCGATCGGGACTCCAGGGAGGAGTCCAGGGTCGGCCAAGCAGTGCTGCACAACCTGTTCGCCTAAGGTGAGCCTGGTGAGGAGGTAAGAGATGCTTAATGTTGAGTTGTTGTGTTGCTTAATTTTGAGCCTGTTGCCACCTCCCATGGTTGTGCATGTGTGTACTGCTATGTATTCTTTTATTCATGAGCATGTGAATCCATGCCAGACCCCATGCTGGAGAAGGAACAAGTTACTTACCTGTAACTGTTGTTCTCCAGCATGGGTCTGGCATGGATTCACATGCGAACTCTCCCGCCTACCCCTCTGCGGCTCTTCACTTGGTCATACTGCAACTTTACGTGCTACCAAATCTGAGGATGGCTGCCAGAGGCAGGGCTTAGGGAGAGGGCAGTCATTGGCTGAGGGCAGTATGACCTAGAGACCAATGATTGGTTACTACTAAGAAAGACCGATCAGAAACGAAACTGATACTGATTTTTTTTCTATACCGAGGATTCCCGGCCTGACGACGGGGAATATTCATGAGCATGTGAATCCATGCCAGACCCATGCTGGAGAACAACAGTTACAGGTAAGTAACTTGTTCCTTACTTCAGGTGTAGTAAAGACATAGTCCAACCTCGTGCATAATTGCTGTGGGGCAGAATAGGGTGAATATTGCCTCTCTTGGGGGTGTCTCGATCTCCATGCATCCTCTAGGCCAAAGTCACTCAGCAATGTCTGTAGCGCTTTGGCGGCAGGGGCAGGTCTATCCATCTTCCCATCCAATCTATCTACCCTTGGGTTCAGTACGCAGTTAAATTCCCCTCCCCAGATCACCATGCTCCCCACACACCTGCTCAGATTAGTACACAATGTTCTGATGTACGCCGCTGTGTTCTGGTTCGGGGCGTACGTATTTACTATGCTTATCTCCCTATTTTCCATCAGTCCCCCAAATGTAACCATCGTCCCATCTACCACAGCTACCACTTGCAATTGCTGAAATGGGATACGTGGCGCCACCCAAATAAGCACACCCCTGACATAAGCAGAGTATGATGAGCCCACCAACACCCCCTCCACTTCCCAGCAATCGTATCCATTCTCTCCCGCGTCAGGTGAGTTTCTTGCAGCAATGCAATATCTATTTTTTGTCTACGCAGGTACAACATAACTTTATTTCTCTTTAAATAACTATTGAGCCCTCTTACGTTCCATGTAACTATTTTAAGGTCCCCCATGGCTTATTCGATTTCCATTCCCCCCCCCCACAGGTGCAGTCTAACTTTAAGTTCCATTCCCGTCTAGATAGGCTTGTTCACCTGTATGAACTCCCCACAACCAAAAACACCCCAAACTCCCCATTCTCGCACCTCCCGTCGCATCCCCAACAACCCCCCCTTTAACTGTTGTCCAGCTCCGTCCCTGGATCTCAGGCACCCCCGGATCTAGCTCTTTCCGGCTCTCGCCTGTACTCGAAGCTCTGCGGGGTGAGGTCTCCCTAGTGGGGGAGTTCCCACTACTTTACGCGTTTCCACCAATCCCGGTCTTTCCTCAAGTAATCAGGAGGTTGAGACGGTTCGGAAGCCGCATGGTCCTAATTGCCCGGATTGGGCAAGGAGAATGTGGTACCCGGACCTTCTAGATATGTCCATCCTGTTCTCCGATTCGTCTTCCGCAGAGATTGGATCTTCTCTCACAAAGGGAGGGACAGGTTCTACATCCAGAGACCAACACTCTCAACCTTCACGCTTGGTTTATGAAAGGCTGAGATACAAGGATTCGGACCTCCCGGATGACGTCATGGAGGTGTTGCTTTCAGCAAGAAGGCCAGCAACAAAATCTCTTTGCCGTTGGAACAAGTTTTGCGACTGTTGCAGGGAAAAGTATGTTGATCCTTTTCTATGTTCAACTCCAGGGGTGTTATCTTTCCTCTTATCATTGGCACACAAAGGTCTCAATGTTGGGACAATTAAAGGTTACCTGGCAGTGCTCTCCATTTTCAAGCACTCTTTGGAAGAATGCTCCTACTTTAAAATTCCCTTGGTGATTCAATTTCGGAAAGGGCTTACAAACGTATTTCCACCATCCTCTTTTCAGGTCCCAGTTTGGGATCTTAATCTGGCTCTAAAGTTTTTAATGTGTGCCCCATTTTAACCCTTGCACACATTTCCATTGAGGTTGTTGACCTTTAAAACCATATTGTTGATTGCATTGACATCTGCACATAGTGTGAGCGAGTTGCAGGCACTTTCCTCTTAGCCACCCTATACAGCATTCCACAAGGACAGGGTTGTGTTAAGGGTAAAACCCTCCTTCGTACCTAAGGTTGTATCTGATATCCATCTAAATCAGAAAATTGTTCTGCCGGCGGTCTACCCCCCGCCACATCCCGGTAAAGAGGAAGAAAGGCTCCATAAATTGGACCCTAGAAGAGCTTTAAGCTTTTATAGTTCTAGGTTCTCCAAACTCAGAGTGGATGACCAACTCTTTATTGGATACACCGAAAGGAAATTGGGTAAAGCTGTTTCAAAACAGACATTATCAAGGTGGACTATTCTTGGCATCTCAGAATGTTACAAATTGGCAGGCAAGGACTCGCCAGAAGGCTTGAGAGCTCATTCTACCAGAGGTATAGCCTTTTCTGCAGCCCTTCAAAGGGGAGTACCTATTAAATCTATCTGTGATGCGGCAACTTGGTCATTGCTGCATAAATTCAGAGCATTACTGTTTAGATGCTTCCCACTCTCAGGATGTTGCCTTTGTTAAGGCGGTACTGTATTCGGACTTATAAAATGCCAACAATTTCAAATTTTACTCCCTCCACTAAATTCTGCATACTGCTTTGGGGTCTATCAAAGATGAGGAATACGTTGGAGGACATCATCCAAATCGAAGAAAAAGTTACTTACCAACTGGTAACGTTCTTTCGGCTGGATGTTCCTCCAACGTATTCCTCATCGCCCTCCCAGCCTACCACGCTGCAGAATTTCATGTGCTATTGCAGCTTCCGTTCTCACAGGGCTAACTGCTGCTTGCCAAGGCTGACAGCACAACACGAACAGGAGGGAAAAACAGAACTGAGGCCAAGGGGCGCCGCGCGTGCTACTTATATACCCAATGATGTCACCCTCAACGGAGGCCTTTGAGGGAAACCGACTCGATGCACGGCGCGCTCTGCCGAGATTTTCTTTTCCGAAAACTGGACGAGCTATCAAAGAGGAGGAATACGTTGGAGGAACATCAAGTCGAAAGAACGTTACCAGTTCGTAAGTAACTTGTTAATCTGCCTTGTGGCTTTATGTATAACTGATGGTGCTGAAGGGAAGGGTAGGGTGGATTAGGGTCAACCCACCCAAGCCTAGAAAGAGTACAGTGTAGAACTACTCTTCCTGCATTTACTAGCAAAAGCCTCATGTACACTAGCTAGAGCATTACTCTCCTGCAACATCAGAATTTTAGGCAAATGTCGCTCTGCATTTGCAAGTACTTTTTGGTCTGGTTATTCAGACCTGTGACATTCCATGTAAGTATTGTCACTTGATCAGTAGGTACATGGGGCAGCATTATGGCTCACATTAACAATTGAATACCAATGCCTTCTGCCACCTCTACAACACATTGTCCCACAGGAACTAGCAAGTCTGTTGAACCAATTTAACATCCATAGAATAGTAGCCCCTGCACCATCTTCCCGAACATGAGTGATGCCCACCCCAAAACTGAAATCTGAAAATTCAACGGAGGAATTGCGAGCAGCAAATGAGATGTAAGGTTGCTGGCAGTCTGACATTTGCTTCACTGTTAGAGTACAGGACACACTGAAGTTAGGCCCCTTGCCTCTTTGTTGCCCAATGACATCCTGTCATTCTACAGGGTCAACCTAGTGGTATTGAAACTTCAATATTGGATCTCGCTTTGCTCAGAGATGCAAACAAGTGTGCACGGCCCCTGTGTTGAATCCTTAGTTTTGCAGGAAATGACATAAGTGATTTGAGGCTCATGTAGGAACCGCTTAATAGGATCAAAGTTAATGAGTGCCGCCTGGACCGCCGGACAGAAGTCTGGGTATATCAACACCTTACTAGATTCATACTGTAGTACTTCCTCAAAAGCCTAAGGATCAAGTCTCTATCTCTATAATTTAGTAGTATTGCAATTATAGCGCAGGGGAACTCCAGGCTTAGGCATGGGTAGCAGTGATCTGTGGACTCTCTTCCCTAAAAACTCTGGTGAAAACTGGGGAGATTTCCAAGAAGTGACGTCCGCATATTGTGATGAATCCAATGGTGTTGTCACTTCTTTCCTGGGGTACCCTCTTCCCATCTGGCACGGGGGGGCAGCAGCTGCTAACTGATCCTGAGGGTGGCTATATGAGGGAGGACCACATGAACGGAGGCGACCCTCAGGGGGATGACCCGGCATCGGATGAAATCCCGTATCCCCCTTTCCCTTTTAGGGATATCTCCTTAATTCCTCATGCCTTTATGGCATGATGTGGTAGACCCCTTCAGTCAACCATAAACCTGCTAATAACATCTTTCAGTATTCTGGAAATGAAAAACCAAAAACTGCCAATTATTCCCAGTTGTATGGAAACACTGGGACGAGGAGGCTGAACGGAGCAATGAAGATCAAGGAAGCAGAGAAGCCCATGACGCCCTTTAGTGGTTGCAAGCGCATGATAGGTGCTGGGACACTTAAAACTCCAAACCAGCATGGAGCAGAGAGATGCTGTCGGAAGGAGCCTCATCCTCTCGTGCCGACCGAGGGACTGCTGAGCCCCAGAGGAGGCATGGATGTCCTGGGATCATAGAGGGAAGCAGTCTTCCTGACGACCACAGGAACCTGAGGGCCGTTCAAACACCGCCTGAACACGGAGAGGGGCTCAACAGCAAATCGGTAGCCGCAAAGGATGTGGAAGCCGCTAGGTGAAACCGGTGAGCCTATGAAGTGGAGACGGGACGCCAGAGAGCTTCTTCATGTTTTCCGCAAGAGGACCACAGAGCACCACGAAAAGCCGGTGAGTCCTAGGAAGTGAAGCTGTGACACCAGGGCCCTTCGGCAACGCAATTAAGGAATGTAGAGAGCAAGCAAAGTGAATGAGGGATTTCAGATCCAATATTTGAAAAGGAAGAATACCAGAAGTGAATGTAAGAAATAAGAACGGTCAAGTTTCCAAGTGTGTAAAAGTGAATCACACGAGAAAGCCTTGGCAGGAGAGTATACCGGGCAAAGCGAAGTTTGCGAATGTAAAGAGAACCACATGGAAAAGGCCTGGCAGAAAAAGTATACCAGGGAAAGATAAGTTTGTTAGTCAAATTGCATTAATTGTAGGAAGACCCTGCAGAGGAGTATACCAGGTGTCCTGTGAGGCTGGAGCCAGTCCAAGTTGTTTTGTTGAATAAAGAATCCCAAGGAAGACTCATATCCTTAGGATTGTGAATGTTTGTAAAGACCCGTGAAAGAGAGACATTATTCCTAGAAGTGGATTTCAACATCAAGAGGAACGAGATATCCTCTTGGGCTATAAGGTACTTTGATTGTCATGTTGATCTATCGTATTGGAGAACAGAAACCTGGGCAAGGGAGCCATTCCCTGGAACTGTGAATACTATCCTTTGGGAACTTTTGTGTTGGATTTACACCTTTCATTTGAACAAGGCCAAAGACGTTACCCGTAACACCTTAGTCACTTTTAGTATGTGAGGGCTAGAATAGGGTTTTGGACACATGGCATTTTTGCTTTGGACATCTTGACAAAGGACGGGTCTCACAGCAGTCATAGTGGGGGGAACCATTGCAAGAGTGTTTGTCTAGAAGTCCAAGGACCTTGTTTTTTGCCAGCCCCCCTAGTCATGGCAATTTAAGCTATGTGTTGGAGCGGTACACTGGATCCAGGTTGTGCACTGCACGTTAGCAGCTGAGACAATACCCCTGCCCAGCTGCAAAGCCAGGCAACAATATTATCGTGGAGTCTCACAGCTTCTCGTGGTGGATACCTCTGTACTTTTCTCAGAAAGTCACTAGCACATTACGAAGGATGAGGCATGAGCCCCAAATCAGGTGGGTGTCTTTAATGCATCAACAAAGCCAAGCATATAATCCACATGGAACGACCTACCAGTGGTGCCAGGCATGGGAGCCCACAATGGAGGAACCCAGCGGCATCCTGTAGGGCAACCTACTAACCAGGGCCTGCGATTATCACAGCACAGCAGACTAAGGGCATCCAAAACAACCCTGCTCAGCTGTACCACAGAGGCTAGGGGACATTCGCACACCAACAATGGCAGCCTGTATGCCTACCCATCACAGCAATCCCCATCGGGTCCGGGCCTTCAGAGGCAATGGCTGCCTATGCGGCAGCAGGCAGCCTCTCAACCTCACGATGAAGAACCCTCCTCAGAGCGACGCAAGGCTACGCTCTGAGACCACATCTCACTTAGGGAGCAGAGAGCCGATCTGCCAGCCCTACAAGCCTGTATAGGCATGGAGCTGCAGACACTTCACCGGCGCAACCTCAGCCTGCCACAATAGGTCGCTCTCTGGTTCCAGCAGCTCAAGGATCTGTCCCCATGCTTCCAGCACTTTCACTGATCTGCAGAGCTCACTCTGAACAAGTATACAGTCCCCCTGCAGGAGTAGAGCAGATAAAGCTGTGTTTCGGAGACCGGCGCACCCGAGTTAAGCCAACAAGTTCTTTGCCGCTTGTGCCCCCTCCCCATTCCACATTCTAAGTCCCGATCAATCTGGCACCTTGCGAGTTGGCCTATTGTGGTCTTGGTTTGTCTGCCAAAAACCTTCACGTCTTTCAGGTGTGAGGAGCCAGGAATGAGACTTGCACATAAGGGGTTCATGGTTTTGATCAAATACTTTTATTAAAATAAAAGGGGGTTAGAACATACCTCTCTGTCCCTACTTTAAGAGGTGTTTCCCTACCTAAAACCAAAACTAAGGGTCTGAAAATGTCAATGTCCAAAGCAAAACCATCCAAAGTACTATTCTCGCCCTCACACTCTATAAATCAACTCTAAGGTGAAAAAGGAAAATGTCTTTGGCGTTTAGTAGCGTACAAATGCTCAAAAAAAGGAAATGCGTACCTCCAACACAAAAGTTCCAATTCCCTTCCCCTGGATTTCTCTTCACTCTGTTTTATATTCAAGAATATCAGTTCCTTAATTTTCTCTTGATCAACAACAGAACTGGTACACAAAACCACTTGGTGTTTTTTTTCTTCATCTTGTTAGGCTACGTGGTGTACTCTCCTGACAGGTTTTCTCTCCTCTTTAATATGTTCCCATAGCCTTTGGCTAGTCCTGATATATCCTTATCAGGATTTCCTTGGGTAATATATATTACACACTGTTCATCTTGATGATGCCTGGTGTAATCTCCTGCCAGGGCTTTCTTGCATGAACACACTTGCAACTGCCTGGTATACTCTCCTGCCAGGACTTTCTTTTATGCACATACTTGTAACCTGCATTCACCTGGTATACTCTCCTGCCAATGCGTTTCTCATGTGTGCTCTGTGCACACTCAAAAACTCGACAGTCGCTTATTTGTTTGGTATTCCCTTGAATCCGACTGATATACTATCCTGCCTAGGCTTCTCTGACAGGTGTTCTGCATACACTCACAAACGTGATAGTCTATTATGCTTATTCCATTTGGCTTTTCATAAGGGATTCATTTACTTGTTCTTCATGTATTTCATTTAAGATTTGGTTTTGACAGTGTTGCCTATACGCCCAGGTGTCCCTGCTTCTCTTGGGTGCACTCACCGGTTCTTGTTGGCACATGTTGCTTCTTCTGCAAACCTGCGGCAGCACTATGGCGCGCCGCTCCCTTGCACTGTTTCTGCTAGTTTTTGGCTTCTCCATGTCTCGCAGCTCCCGCTCGTCTATTCCATGTCTTTCCGGGCTTAAGTGATGTGAAGGTTGCTTCATAGTGCTGGCTAACGCCTAGAAGCCTTGCATCTGCTGCTGTCATCCTCTCTGCAGCAATCTGTTCCCTGCTCATGTGTCTGTGAACCGGTTGGCTCCACTGACTCCCTTCTAGCCGCACCGAGAAAAGCAGTGCTCCTCAGCCAGCATTTTCTTTTCAGCTGCTTCACTGGTTTCAATTTCTTGGCCTCAGGTTTATTCTTCCAACCACTACAGCGCAGCGTGTGCTCTTGTCCTTCTGTGATCCACATTACTCGGTCCATCTTTTTCATACCATTATTCTTGGACTTAAGGTAACGGTAGTATGTTTCTGATAACTTATATTGAAAGTTTGGAAGAGTGTTCTCAATGACATTAAAAGGCAAATCAGTTCTTGATGAATATGCAGAGTCCGAAAAAGTTTTTTCTTAGTGATTTTAAAAGCCAAGTCAATTCTCTATATCTCTATGGACTCTCTATATCAGGCCCTTATTGGAGGAGGTGAGACAGCTGTTATCCGAATGGGGTCCTCTATCCATATTATGGCTGGGAAGGATCAACGTGCTGAAAATGGTGAGCCCCCCAAGATATTGTATCACTTCATGGCCCGTCCAGTGGCAGTTACTCTGAGCTTTCAAAGCATGTGGAGGCTTTCCTGTGGAATCACAAAAAAACACAGAGCGTCCATGAAATTACTTATGGCTCCTAAATGCAAAGGGGGTTGGGAGTGATTAACTTTCGTCTTTACTATTTAGTGGCTCAAATCAGGGTGGTTCGGGAATGGTTTCTGGGCAAACTCGATAGAATCTGGTGCCAGATGGACAGGGCGGTGGTGGGCAGGCCACTTGAAGTTGTAGTCCGATAACAGCCCTGCTGGGGGGGATACTCTTGGGATACTCTGATTTGGCAAATGGATCCCTGCGATCACCCCTGTTTGGGAACCCTCAGTTTACACTGGGGAAGATAGGAGAGCGTTTACCAAGTGGGAAGAGGCGGGATGCCATAAGCTAAGGGATATATTTGATGGGAGCAAAGTTACATTCTTTGACCAATGAAAGCAAGATTTTGGGTTAGGGGAAGGTGAGAGATAACGATACTTACAACTAAGACATTGTATCTTTAACCCATCAGAACCGCAGCAACTAGGGCCCTCACTCCCTTTGAGAAATGTCACGACAGATTCTAGCAACAAACATCTGGTGGGAGCACTGTACAAAATTGTGGCTGAGGGACCACGGACCCCAGAATGGCCCTACATGACCTGATGGGAATCCGTGGTGGGACATCAGTTTGAGGAGGAGCAGTGGGTTCAGCTGTGGGCAAATATCCTCAAACTTACACGGGCCATCCAGGTGCAGCAGATGTAGGTCAAGGTAATGATTCAATGGCACCTCACACCGGAGAAGTTACACAGGTACTACCCTCGCATGTCTGCGCTGTGCTGGAAGGGTTGCTAGAAGTTGGGATCCTGGAAACACATTTGGTAGGAATGCTCAATAATACAGCCTTTTTGGGGTTTGGTCTGTACAGGCATATCTAAGGTTTTCGGCTCCCAGGAATGTGGGAGGGGCTATATTGGGCATGAGTCGTTCTGGGGAACCTACCCTCAACGATTTGACAAAAGGCTTACGTGAGCCTGATTGTAGTAGCAATGCAGCTGGTGGCACATAAATGGAAGCAGAAATGTGCCCCTTCAGAGCACGAATGGGTGGGAAAGGTGTAGAACTTTGTGACGCTAGATGGGTAACCTACTCAATTCAGTGGGACCACTGAAAATTCTTTTTGGAATGGGACATAATTCTGGATTTCCTCAAACGATTCAAGAGCTGCCTGGTGCCCTCGGAGACTGCAGCTGTTGGGCTTGGTCTGACCAAGCTCGTTAGACCATGGGGGCGATATTGTCAGATGTCCTCTGAGGCCAGGTCTGGCAGGTCCAGGGAGGAGCAGGGGAGGGTGGGGGGAGGAGCGGGGGGCAAGACATGGGAGAGGGGCTTCGCCTCGCAGACAGATGGGAGATCTGCCACCATTGGAGGTTTCTTAGGTCAGGGATGTTATGGGGTGACTGAGAAACTGAGAGGGAACGTTTGGATGGAATTGTTTTGCTTGATCCTGTTTGCTGTAGTGTGGGGAGGGAGATCAAGGAGGGAGGTGGCGGTGGAGGGGGAGTTTGTTGTATTTGACAAATATGCAAATACAATTCTTTTTTAAAAAAAGGTGGATAACATGTCTTGTCCAATGATGTCATGGCTCCCTCCCAAGGGCAGCCTCTCCCCATGTGATCCTCTCGCATATACCCGCCCCAGGTACAGGATCAGGTAGCGGCTGTCATCCCCTGGCCACATTGGGAGAGGTCACCACCGGCAAAAGGGGTGATGACACCATTGGATTCATCACACAGGCCACAATGGATTTAACTCCCAGAATATGTGAATACATGAATGAGATTGTTATTGTGCTCTGAACAGTATGTCATATCTCATCTAGCACGTAGTGATTTATGTCAAACACATTCATCAGTCATAGGAGCCTAATGATTCCACTTTATGCCATCTTTTGAGTGAAATCTTCGCTCCTGGTTAGGGATCTCAACTTTTTACAGCCATGGAGCACTTTTCCATAAAGACCAGGTGGTGGTCTGTGTTTAGATGGATTGTTAAAATCAGCCACTGGGATGCAGGGAGGAGTGGGGGGATTTTTGGAGGCAACCCTATATATGGTAAACATGGAAGACACTGAGAGGTTTACCAAAACTCAATGAAGGTAGTGTATATGAGCTGTCAGGGCTCAGTCTCAGGAAAAGTCTGAAAGTGGTCTAGGGCTATAGTTGGTCCACACAGAACAGCACCAGTACTTCCAGTTAGTAAGTATATAAAAATAATGTTCTTTATTAAGCCTTTATGAACACACTTAAGCATTTAAAAATCACAGGTCAGTAATGTCATCAAAAAAATTATAGCATATATATTAACACAGAGCGCTCTGAGCACCAACAAGAAAATGAATTTGGTAATGACAGAAAACACAAATGAACTTGTACACATGCCAGGAAGGTGCAAAAATATCAGGTTTATTGAACCCAGTTCATAGGATTGAATTGAGTTATATTGACGACCTCTTCATTATTTGGGGCGATACATCAGAACAGCTCCAGGAATATGTGTCTTTGTTTCATTTCAATGATCTGAGTTTACAGCTTACTCTTACATACAGTATGACAGAAATGTTTTTTCTTGATTCTCAATTTTCAGGTGGTGGAAGGTAACCTTGTCAGTAAACGTTACCGTAAGCCTACTTCCACCAATAGTATTTTGCATGCAGCTTGCTTTCATCCTCGCCCATTAGGGAATAGGCCGGTTGGCAAAATGGATGGATGCCAAGCAGACCGGAGTGCAGGTCAGATCCGGGCATTATCGGAAGAGGAGGCTTTGAGACCAGAGGTTCACTGCCCAGAAGTAAGGAGCAAGAGACCCTCTACTGGGACAGCCGCTGCAATGCGAGCAGGTCAGATCCTGGCAGTATCGGAAGAGGAGGCTTTGAGATTAGAGGCCCACTATGCAGAAGTAAGGATCAAAAGACGCTCTACTGGGAGAGCCGCTGCAATGTGAGGACCAGGGAGCCTACTTCGCCAGAAGACGAAGCTTACCGCTGGGCAACGTGCAGATTGCGGAGAACGCAGAAGCAGCCAGGAGAGACTGGTGAGCCCACACAGTGAGATTGGGACACAAGTGTGCTTTGAGGCGTACACTGCACGCCAATTGAAAGTAATTGGAAAGCCTGGGAGAACCCGAGCTGGGGGAACCTGGCAAGCATGTGAAGTTGTGAAGGAAAGGCGGGCAAAGCCCTATTATTTTAATGGGAAAGATTATGAACATATGACATTGTTACAACATTGGCAAAATCCTGGCAGGAGAGAGTATACCGGGCTCCTTGAATGCAATCTGGGTCCTGCACCCAAATATAGAAAATAAAGAATTCTGATAAAGTCCTGGCACAAGAGTATACCAGGCAATTCGAGTGCAAGTCTGGGACCGTACCCAAAATACAAATAGTTGCGTTGTAACCAAGTCCTAGCAGGAGAGTACACCAGGCCTTTTATTGTTCATTCGTTAGGAGACTCACACCTGAATTGTGCAGAAAGCAAGCCAGAGGAGAAAGTAAAGAAACTTTGTGAATGTGTAAAATCTAGACTAAGGGAAACCAGTCCTTTGGAAGGAAGAGAGTGTAAGGAGAAGAAAGGACAATCTCTTGGTACAAAATCCTTACCATCAATTTGTAGGTGGAGAAAAGGCTGAGAGGAGACACACACCCTCTTGGCGCTTATGAGACTGAAAGAACTAGGAAACTTGGGGGAAGGAAAACATTTGGTTGTTTATTTCTTTGACACCCTTTTGGAACTTTGAGTTTAACTTGTGAATTACAGCTGCAAGTGGCAGATAGAGAGCATTAAGCCCTTTTGCACTTTGATAGGTTTAGTGTGTGAGGGTCAACGTAGGGTTTTGGACATAGGACGGAAGACTACGTTGGACATCTTGACGGAGACTGTAGTTAGTTTTGTTGAGGCAGGGAAACCCCTCATACAGTTAGGGAAAAACAGGCTTTTCTTCAACCCATTTCTTTTAATAAAAGTTTATAGCAATCAACACGATGCCTCTGTATCTGAGTCTTACTCCCGATACTTCACAGTAATCTACAATCTGTAATTTTATGCTCTGAATTTTCAAACGCTACTGTGCCCTTTAAAATGTCAATTATCCAGCAGCCTAGCATTTTGCAGGGTTTCATGGGAGCAATCCAGATCATTTATCTTTTTTTGAGGGGTCTGGCCTATGTTCCGGAGCATGTGAGGAAAGGGAGTTGAACTTTAAAACGTTGCCAACTTGAAGTCGGACTGATTATGCATTTACATACTCTACAACCAAGAGGGCATAATCTTGATAATGAGTTATGCGTTTCTGGAATTAGTTGATTTTACAACAAACATGTCTGTCCATTTCTTTTGCTGAACCCTCTATGAATTAAAATGCATTGCTATGATGAGTTTTAATAATTGTTAATTTTAACTTTATCTGTTTTTCACTATTCTGCACTAGTGTATCACTTGGACATTATTGTTGGTAACCTAAATCATTTTTGAGGCTGAGCGATGTTTCACAAAACTGTCAGTTCATTACGGCTTTAAGGTGGATGTATTTAATATTCTTATATACCCTCTTGTGCTGTATGAATGTTACAAGTGCTTCATCGGATTAGTCATATTGAGGGCTAACAACCATATGGCTGCCCGTTTGGGCTTATTGTGTGATTGCCTTCTACTATCCTTTACCTGCCCGCCTTTGTGGAGTGGAGGCCTATTTATGGCTGCAATCCCGTTTATAAATTTGGCTTATACTTACTAATTTAAGTGTTAATATTCTTTTCGTTATCTTTTTACAAGTTGCTGTACACATTACATACACCTGCATTTAAATTAGGATTTGTACCAATTGTATTACTGTGCGCTCTCCATTTATTTTTATGTTGAGAGTCTAATAATGGCCGCTGCATTTGTGTGTATTTTGAACCATGCTGGGCATGTGGTCCCTTCTCAATATTTATTATGTGATAGCATTGTGATGTATGTGAATGTATGTGAATGCTCAATGCAACTTTATTTACTCTAAAGCTCATACAGGAATGTTGTTGATATGAACCCCCGGTTAGGGTGGAACACATTTTGGTGTTGCTTAGCAGGGTTGTAGCCCTGTCTGTCTGCCTGACTTTTATCCTATAAACTGGATTCAATAAACCTGATATTTTTGCACCATCCTGATGTGTGCACATGTTAATTTGTGTTTTCTGTAAGTACCACATTTATTTTCTTTTTCTCTTTGGGTCGAGCCTTCTTGTTGGAAGAAAAACTATTTAATTATATATATATTTATATTTTAGCTGATATCTAGTGGTAGCCGCAGAGTATTACTTTTTTTGTTTTCGAAAAGGGCAGTCGACAGGCGTGCCAGTAATACTATCCCTAGTGTGACGTCCACTGTACCAATGGTCCTTCACGTGTCGCTCGGATAGGTTTTTTCCGCCATCTTAGTCTGACTCATATTGCAGAGTTCCTTCTGGATGACTCCAATACTTAGAAAAAAGTTTAAAGTTAGACTTTGTTTCTGTCCTTTCGGCATCCGTACACCGCAAGACCTTCGATAACGGCTTTCGAGGACAAGACCATTTGTTGAAGACGGCGACCCCCTTCTCAATGAACTTTGTCTGCGGCCTACCTAGGTCTCAACGTGCCTCTGCCCTGTACAGTAGGGAGCGTGGGGGGAGGTCCTAATACATCTCATTTAGAGAATGCACATTTAAAATATCTTGGTTCCTAAAGCAAGCACCAACCTGAGCCAGCAGGTGTTACTGTAAGGTTTATTCTGCTTCTAGTACATGCCAGGTAATTGTGTAGTCGGTGAACACTGGTATGTCCCTGATCTGCACCTCAGGGCACCAGGGCTGCCACCCCTGGACATTCAGATAACAACAAACCCCCAACACTCCACACTGACATCACACATTCCACTGTGAGTGACATCATCTTCCAAGAAGGACATTACAACAATATTCCCTTATACTTCCTTTTATTTTGCCATGCTCCCATCCTTCCACACTATGGAAAATACACCTTTTTAAATTCTGTCCTTCCTGTAACAGGAAGTTTCCATGGAAGGTTTTACAGAGTGTGTAACCTTTGCCTCCTAGGGCCCACTCCGAGGAACAGTGCAAGTCCTGCAAACTGTTTTGGCCAAAAACATTAAAGGACCGGAAAACGAAAAGCTGGGCCCACCACACCATGCAGGCCTAGGCCGCCATGGACGTCGAGTGAGCCTCCAGCGATGTTGGCGTCCTAAGTGACGCTGAGGGTGATCGGGACTCGATGGATTCCTGCGTGCGAGCCCCCGACTCCAACAGCCAGGCCGGCGGTCCTGGTACGTAGATGACACCCGGTGGCTCAAGCACTTCCACTGTATGCCACACTAAACACACCCCCCATGATCGACAGTCGACCACGTCGTTGACTGATAAGCCACACGCAGTGTCGAAGGGAAGGTCTGAAAAATCCCTGTCCTCTGGGCCATCACGTTTGCAATCCCCACATGACAGACCCCCGAAACGGGTGTCAGCGTTAGTTTCTGACACTGCGACAAAATCGGGAAAGCCCTCGGGTTCCTGCGAACACACGTCGAAAGACGCGTCGACGGCTCCTGCAAAAAATTCAAAAATGAGTGAACCCATTAAAAAACACATCTTGGGACATGCTCCTAAAGGCAAAGACATCGAAAAACTCTAAATCCTCGACGCACCTACCCTCAAAATCGCAAAGTTGAAAGGATAGGGGCTACTCTGCCACTAAGTACAGCCTTTCAAAGGCAATGCACGGCAGGCATCCCCCTGCTCCAAAGCCTTTGCCTGCACCTGCCCCCATAGTGTTACCATCATCCCAATGGATCCCAGAACAGTTTGATAGGGTTATGAAAAGAATGTCTAGTTTTGTTGATTTTTCTAGATCAATACCCACAGCACCTTTCCAACCTCCATGGGCCCCATGAAGGCTAAGCGGCTAGCAAGCAACCTGACGCCAAAAGAGCCCGCCTGCGCCTAATTCAACTTAGTACATCTACCTATCAAACTGTGTCTGATAACCTATACTATGACGACACTCAAGGTTCCCACGACCCTGGCTTATTAACGTACCAAGGAGACCAAGGGGACATGGAGGATGCAGATCATTACTATGACGACGGTGATGTATACATCATCCAATCCTCAGACCATACCGACCAACCAGTGGCTGATTCTCCTGTAGACAACCAACTGCAGAATGAAAGTCATCTTCTAAAAGCTGCAGAACACTTTCAGATCGATACCCAGGAGGCTCAAGTCGATAAAGACTACGTAGAGGACATCCTTGGGGATTAGAGATATGCAGCACCGTTCATCCCACTGCTCCAATCTGTCCATAGGTGGATTCAGCCTTCTTTGCTTACCCCCAGTCTGACAAGGGCAGTCAATCCACACATTGAGAAAATATTTATGCCAGCCCAATCAGACCCATTGTACATTAGGGGGCAGCTAAAGTCTGACTCTCTTGTAGTGACCACCACAAGAAAGAGAGCAGGCACACCCTCCACCGAGGCCCCTCCTGACAAGGAGAGCAAAAAGATGTACACCTTAGGCAGGAAAGTGGCTTCCTCAGCCGCCTACCAAGTGAAAATAGCCAACAACACTACACTACTGTCCAGTTACAATTGTCACAAGTGGGACGAAATGTCACAGCAATTAAACTCCGTCCCAGAACCCCCAAAGATGCAGCTCTTGCAAACAGTTGCTGAAGAGAGACAAGTAGCAAGCTGCATCCTTAAAAATAATTTAGCCAGAGCAGACAATGCGGGGCGGATTGTGGCAGAGGGTACCCTCATTAGGTGTCCAGTCATACTTTCAAAAAAATAATTTCGACATACAAAAGTTCTGAATACAAACTTTTGAATGAAAAAGTTTCTAATGCAATTTTTTTCATGTTTTAGGTTTTATTTTAGTTTTGTATAGAAAAAAAATGTAAAAAGGAAACTGGGGGTTAGGGGGGAACCCCCCCATTAAAATATATATTTTTTTTAAATGCATTCGAAACTTTTTTTTCCGTTGCTTTTGTGTTGGAACTTTTGTATGTAGGAACTTTGACTGTCGAAACTATCACTATGAACACCCTCATTAAATGTCACGCATGGTTATGTCAATCGGGTTTCAAGTAGGAGACCCAAGCCATCCTTAACGCATTATTCTGTAAAGCGGTCGAGGACGCTCTGAAGAGCACTAAGGAGGAATAGGACACCCTCAAATCCCTGGGCCAATTCACAAACCATTTGTGCAGAGAGGCGGTTCTAATTCACGCTGGTTTAGAAGACCGAACTCCCAGCGGTCCTCCAACTACAACCAGGGACAGAGTTCATCCTGGGGTTCTTCACAGTGGCAGTCCCTCCTAAGCAATGCTGACGCGCTACAAGTCCCTGCCCATGCCTCCCCAGTAGGAGGTCATATTTCTCATTTTAGCCATGCATGGGAGGGGATCACATAGGACGAGTGGGTACTTTATACCGTGGCGGGGGGCTATTGCATAGAGCTACTACAAACACCAGCCAACCACCCGCCAAGACAAATTACGCAGGAAGAACGGCACATCCTGCTAGAAGTCCAGGCACTGCTGCTTAAGGACGCCATAGAAATCATCCCAGCAAACCAGGTAAACAAGGGTATCTATTCAATGCACTTCCTTGTGCCAAAGAAAGACCTAACAATGCGCCCTGTCCTAGACATGCGCCTTGCGAGCACCTATGTCAAGCCACATAAATTCTGCATGTCAACGCTACAAGAAGTAATCCCACTGCTAAAACAGGGGGACTAGATGGCAACCTTGGATTGAAGGGTGCATGCTTTCATATTTAAATGTTCCCAGCGCACAGTAGATTCCTGCGCTTCAAAATAGCTAATCACCACTTCCAATTCAAGGTGCTACCCTTCGGCATAGCCTCCCCTCCAAGTGCATTCACCAAGGTACTAGTGGTAGCGATGGCGCACCTACGCAGAGAATCAATCCCACGTTACCCTTTTCTGGACGACTAGCTCATAACAGGGGAACCCTCTCAAATTTGTAAGCAAAACACCCAAAGAAAAATCAATCTGCAGTTCCAATTGTGATCAGCGAGGAAAAAAACAAGTCTGGTTCCAAGCAAAACCAAACCATTCTTAGAAGCTATCATAAAGACGGAAGAGGATCTAGTCTTCCCCTCAAATGAAAGAGTGCAAAACATTCTGCTGCAAATATCTCAGTATTTAGCCGGTAGCCAAATAACTGTACGCAAAGCAATGCGCTTGCTCGGGATGATGGCTTTGTGTTTACCTGGTACTGCATGCACAGTTCAGCATGCGCCCAATGCGAGAATGGTTAGTGACAAGCAGTCAGTGGGACGGTGGTAAGCTTTCAATTGTTACCTATTTATTCCATGTTTAACATTACTCAAAACTCTCATAAGGTAGCATTTATTATTTTACTATGGGAAATTACCAGATTAAAAATATTGTACTTCTATGGTGCATGCTGCAACCATTGCTTATACGCATGTATGATTAGGTTCCACTATTACTAGAATGTAATGATTTGTTTACATGAGTACATTCTTTAATACATTATGTAGTTTATGATAGGTCTCTTAACCACCCCTAACCTCTTGTTTCCTACATTATAAACTCAACCCCTTGTAGACGGTGCTTATTAAAACTAATTTAATATGTGATGTCATCAGTGACGTCATCTTTCATGTCCTGGGTGTTAGTCTTAGCAGTGCACGGTGGTGGCGCGAGTTACGGTTGCTTAGCTTACCATGAATGGCGAATTTCTGGGGGTTTTCAGTTTTACTTGTATCCATAAAGTCCCAACCTTTTTTCATTTAATTTCATAGGTTTTTATTAGTGCAACATCCCTTTTAACAAAGTTTTTTCAGTGAATTTCATGGATTTTTAACCAGTGCATGCTAATTTCCTACACCTTACCAATATCATACTTACCCCAATATAGCAACATTTATGTCCAATTTACAAAAGGTTTCATCTTAAAAACTGCCATTCCCCACAATCTAGCATCATTTTTAACACTTCTACAAACTTTTGCAATTTTTTTCACTGTTTTTGTGTTTGTCATCGTCCGTGAATGTCTGACTTCATCGCAGACTTTCTGGATAGTGTCACGTGACCACGCGGTCGCGCACGGCATGATGACGTGTTCGGAACGGGTCTGTGCTTTGCGTAGTGTTCAGCACTGCATTTTCTGCTGATCTAGGAACTTTCAAGCTCAAAATGTACCCTTGCACAGCTCCTACACCTATTCTTACTCATCCATTAACAATCTAGCACAGAACACATACTTGGAAGATTATTAGCGAAACTGCTATTTATCTTAAAAATGGCATCAACTATTGCCATCCCCAAGAGCCGCTGCCACCACCACCAGCTGGAGAACCTACACAACAAAAAAAGCGCAGTACTTCCAGTTAACCCAAATGGGATGAGGTAGGAGTCTAGGCATTCATATGGAAAAACCCATGAGACCACCACCCTTCCGGCAGACCTCAGAAGATTGCACCACCTCCCCAAAACGAAATAACCAGAGAGGCAGCATCCTCAGAGCAAGTACCTAGAGCTAGACTTTTGAGCTCAATTTTGGGTTCACAGCGTTCCACATGGAAATCCTGCAAAAGTCTGGGAATCTGCTTGCAGATAGCTCTGCCATGCTCGCACATGCTTGGGAGCTTGGATACAGAGTGTGCAGGAGCCGGTGCGAGTATCAGATGCTGTGCCGTTTGAACTATCAAACACCTCTCCTGACTTCAAGATTGCAGGTAGAGATTTTAAAATCTCTGTCACTGGCTGACAAAGGATTTGTACAAATCAAGGCGACGTGTGTTCGAAAGGGCCGTGTCATCAGGGAAGAAGCGTATGCCCCCGAGTAACCCAAGAGGGAAGCACAGCAAGGCCAATCACAGATTGACAGGAGGCTCGGGTTGGATATGCACTAACCACAAGTTTTATTGAATAATCGGGCACAGTATAAAATCCTTGAGTTCATTACAGGTAGTTGTACAGAGAGGGTTAGCAAACTGGAGTCGGGACGCAGCAAGATGAAATGAATGAGTGGGCAGAGCTAGAGCCGTATAAATAATGCTGAGGTCCACATCTGACACTGGTTAAGAATTGATCCAAAGAGAAAGCTGAAAGTCTGCTCAAGGTTTTATCCAAGCCCCTAACAAGGGCCATAGAGTGAGTAATTTGAGGAAATCGTGGCCCAAGAGAGGTACCTGTGGCTGAGGGGAAGAAAAATGTGCTGTTAGGAGTGTCATGATATCGCTACTGGCCATGGAGGATGACACATGGCATAAGGATGAAAATAACTATGCTAAAATGTACCCTTAGCCAGTGGTGAGGAAATTCTTCATGGCAGGAATTTGGCCAAGAAGCGAGCTGGCGCTATATGCCGGAGTGTGTGGAAACCTAAAAGGATTGGTGGTCCCTTCAATGGGTCATTAATTTTAGTAAGCCCATTGTGACACTTTCTAGTATAGTTTTCTCGTTTCTATTTTTGTTAGGAAAATATTTGGCCCAATAGGTGCAAGTCTTCCAAACCCTGCTACTTCGATATGAGTGTATAATTGTGTTTCTGAGTCGTGTATTCTGTTCATCCTTCCTCACATTATCAGTGCCTCGGATATTACATTGAAATATATTTGCAAAGCTGCGACCCGGGTTACACCTATTGACCTTTACAATCAAGATGCTTCAGACATTGGTTTGGGTCCTCTGTGTGGCTAGTCTGTATTGGGCAGAATCAGTTTAGTTGAACTACGCTCTGTGGCAAGTCGGACATAGGAGACAGACCTAGGAGTACATGTTCAACTTAGAGTTTTATTTAATGAAAAAGAATTCCTCCTCTTTCCCTACAAACTACAATGCTAATGATGTTCCCTAAGCTTAAAAAGAAAACAAACCAGTGCTCGTTTGTATGTCTCTCAAAAATGACATCCTCCATCCAAACCAATTAGATCCTATGCTCTCCCTACCAATAATAACCTAAATAACAAACTCTGCCTAAGTAAGCTGACTCAGACTATACTTGTCTCGTGGTGGCTGGTCGTGGATGCTCAGCCCAATAGTATCTTTGGTTCTCTCTTTCTCAGGCCCCATCCTATTAATACAGTTCAAAGTTCTAAATGTTCTTGTAAGTTCAAAGAGTTCACAAGATTGAGCTCTCGCTATTCACCCCTTGTGGGGTACTCTCTGGGTCAGCCTATTCTGGCACCTGGCCGCCCTCACCACTTCTTTTGTTCGGCCCTGTACCTGGGCTCCTGTGGTGTGGCTCGTCGGGAGGGGCGGCACCTCTGCTCGTTGCAGAACCGTGACTCCATCTTCATGATCGGGTCTTTAGTGTCGGTTCCTCCTGCCTGTCACCGGCTGGACTTCGACGTTGGGACAGTGGATGCTGCTGTGCGACTATGACAGCGGTTTGCTTCTCTGTCCGTTGGGCTGCTCCTAATTTCTTGTGCTCTCCGCCTTCCTGGACTTGGCAGCAGCCCATAGGCTTTGGATTTGCTCCAACCACCACATTCTCTGTGTGGTCCTACCTCCAGACTCCTCGGTGAAGGGAGGCGTTCCTTCTGCGGTGCCCACACAGGTTTCTCTAGCTCGCCCTGATGCTGTCTCTCTTCCTGACTTCTTATTGGTTTCTTTCTGTTCCACCCTGGAACAAGAGAGAATAAACCATTGGTTCCTCTCCAAGTATGGGGGCAAATAACACTGGGTTAGAAACCAAGCCACTTGCCTTTGAAAGGGCCCGACACATTTTGATATGGCTCAATCCCCATATATCCAACCACTACTTGGGAGTCTGAGTTCAAGAGAAGTGTGGAAAATACTTTACTTGGGGATTCCTTGTTCCCTAAAGGGTGGTAGTTGAGGATTGCCCCCGTGAGATTCCCCTTGCCCTGTCCTATAGGGGGTGTTATGTGTAGCGGGATTAACATCTTAGCGCAGAAAGAGTGGGGAGAAGGGACAAATTCACTGCATTTGTCACAGCTTCTTTATTACTGCCATCTCTAATTACCTCCATGCTGTCTAGTCTCACAAATATAGGGAGGGATGGTGTTGGGATGCACAAGTGCAAGTTACTCGCCATGTTGATTAAGACACTTCTAATCCTGGCAGTTGGTGGTGTGGGAGGGAGGTGTCTGCGCAGGCATGCACTCCAGTGTCTCTTATATTGCTGCACAGTCTGTTGCCCTTTCTTGTTGCATTCTTGGGACAATATTTTACACTTTTAGAGGAAAGGGCTATGGACTAAGAGTACTGTAATCCGAATGGGGAATAACTTATACTATTTTGCCACTTTTGGAGCTTGTCATGGGCCAAAAACATGCATTTCGTTTTGGATCAGTCTCTTGTTTGAGGAGTAACTTGGGCTTTTTCATCTTCTGCAACAAGGAGTAACTTCCTTCTTTTGCTGTTTGGTTTTCATACCCCATGAGGAGCTGTCCTTCGAATTGACCGGAAATAAACTCACAAATGGCTTCATTTATTGATTAGGAATTGACAAGGAGCAGAATTTTAGGCCATCTCGTCATAACTAGCTGAGCAGCAGGCAGGGTCCCTCAGTAAATGTAAAGGCTTAATCAGTTCACCTAAATTTAGAATTGTATTCAAAAGGAACCAAGTATATTTTAGTGGGTCTGGCCCACTGAAGTTGCCCTTTTTTTAAATGGATATCCCTGAATCAGCTGAAGCATTTGAAAAGAACACTTGAACAAGTGCTCTAAACATAAATGAACAAGAGCGCTGTAATCACTATCATTTGTTGCCCAAGCATTGGCATCCAGTTTGCATTAGAGTCTTAGGTTTTCATTGTGAGTAAAATGTCAAAGTGCACAGTCTTGAAGGACTTCATTTTGGGGCATAATGGAAATTGGAAAAGTTTGTAATGAAGATGTTTGTTTTTTAGGAAGAGTTGGAAGAACTTTTACATTTCGAAAGAATAACTTGGATGAGGACATCATCGACTTTGATGCTGATGCACTGTCTTTTAGCATGGATGAAGATGCTAAGCCGGTCCCGTTTCTGAAGGAAACTACTCAGAATTTGGAATTTACACCCACTGAGCTAAAGAATGCCCGCTGGTTTTATGACACCCCTGGAATTGTGAAAGAAAATTGCGTAAGATTTATTTATATATGCTTTTAGTTGTAATATTTAACTCCCACAAATGGGGAAACAACATGGCTTTTAGGGAGTTTCGAATCTTTTCTTTAACATGACTCGGTTCTAGCAAGGGGGAGGAGGGTGACCGGTTTGGTCCTTCCCACCAGGCTGTCTGGATAATCGGCAACTATGTAAACAAATTACCATTTAGATTCACTACATTCTAATTTGTGCGACTCTTTACAACATGGGGTGGTTTTGGCTCCTGGGGAATGGTCTTGGAGACTTCTGTTCTGATTTATTGTGAACCTGACACACCTCCATTTTCAATGTTATCATTGTGGATAGGACTTAAGTTAAAGGCCGTATACTGTCACCACTGCGTGACTCCTTGGTGCTCTGGCTGATCTGTAAGGCAAGAGGGTAAGGAGGGCGGGGGTGTAATTTAGTAGGACTCAGCGGGAGAAAGAGCAAGGGAGCTGTGATGTGTTGTTGGCAGCCTCAGTTCGATTTACACCATTCGATGAGCATAGGTATGTTTTCTGGATGGTAGCCATCATGTGCTGTTGTGCGAAGCTATGTGTGGTTCGTTTTATTGTTGCACTCAGGTGAAGTTCATGCGGTTTCTCATGCTGTAGAGATGTGGTTGTGTTTAGTTCAGAGTTTGAGAGGTGTATTCAGATGGGCGAGTTTCTTTTTAGTAGGATTGGTTTGTGCCGGTACCCTATCCTACCACAACTGTTTTGATGGACTGTGGCCCGTGTCTCTTCCCCTGCCATATATTCTGGTGTGCTACCCTTACCACTCTTATGTTGTGTGCAGATAAGTGGGTCCTCAATGGGCTACTCATTGGTGGTACCTCTTCACTGCTAGCGTTCAGTCTAAGTGCTTTCCATATCCCTTCCCTTTTAGCTCACTGTGGTGCGCAGCAACCACCACCCCCACGCGTTCCTCAAGCGGGACACCTTTTTCTCCATTTCAGGACATCGCTCTCTCCCTCTCCCCTTTATCTAGGATCCTCTATCTGAGGTTCAATAAAGTTGAGCCCATTTCTCTAAACTCTTTCTGGTGTGACCCTCTATGGGGACAGGTACACCTGGGCCTCCTTCCCGTTCATACACCACTCTACTTCCCTGCACGTCGCTGTGGTCCAACCTACTCCCCAGTCCTTTTCAGTTGTGTGTTCATTTCATGGGGCACAAGGGTGTTGTTCATTCAACTCCAAACGGGTTGAAAATTAAAAGCCAGGTTTTTAGAAGTTTTCAGAATTTTAGATGGTCCTTCTTAGTAGTAATAGTTTGTATTTCTCGAGGAGGGAGTTCCAAAGTTTTACGGCTAGGCAAGAGAATGCTGAACCATCCATGTTTTTTCCTTGTGTATGGTTTAGGTTCTAGGCGGATGTCGGCGCTGGATCTGATTGTTCTAGTTGGCTGGTAGATGGTTATTTTCCTTTGTATGAATTCTTCTCCTAGGCCGTGGACTGCTCTGGGTGTTACGCACATTGTTTTGAAGGTGATTTGTTTTTTGACTGGCAGCCAATGGAGCATTTCTATTGCCAAAGTGAACTGATCCCTTTAGTGAGAGTTTGAGGAGAAGTCTAGCCGCTGCGTTCTGTATACGTTGCAGTTTCTTCAGTAAATAATCTGGCATTGCAAGGTATAAACTGTTGTCGTAGTCTATCCTAGACATTATGAGGGAGATGATGGGCAGTGTTTTGTGCATAGAGGAGAGGAATGGTTAGAATCTTTTTGATCAGGTGTAGATGGAAGAAGCATTTATTCACTATCGCGTTTACTTGCGGTTCTAGGGTTAGCTTGTTGTCTATTAGGACTCCCAGGTTTATTACAACTGTGGATGGTGTGGGTGCTGTTCCCAGTTCAGTGGGCCATGGGATGTACTGGTTGCTTCCTTGCTTGTTGGATGTAATCCTGATTTCGGTCTTGCCGAGGTTGATTTCGAGGTCGTTAGTGTTCATCCATTGGTAGAGTTATTTCAGACATCCTTTTAGTGTTGTGTACGCTACTTGTTCATCGCCGATGGTTTGGGTGCCGTTGCATAGTTGTAGCAGGTGAAGCTGTGTCTTTTGATGAGGTTGATTATTGGCGTCATATAGATGTTGAAGAGGAGTTGAGATAGTGCAGGTCCTTGTGATATTCCACTAGTGTTGTCCCACAGTGCGGATTTGAATGGTTTTATCCATACAACTTCTGTTCTTTCACACAAAGATTTCATCCAGAGCAGCACTGTGTTGGTGATCCCTATTTATTCCAGTCTCTCAATGAGGATATTATAGCTTCGAATGTTGCAGAGAGGTCGAGTAGTAACTGTGCCAAGTTAGTGTTGGAGTCTCTGTTGGTCTTTAGGTCATCCCATGTAGAGAGTAGCGCCATCTCTGTCCCTCTAAATGGTCTGAAGCCGACTTGTGCTTGGTTCGGAATTGATCCAGTCCTAGAGGTTGACTAAAGCTTAGCCATCCGTGGACTCCATTGGCGTTCTGGCCAGGGTTTGCAAAATGCTAGCCTCTCGCAAAAAGATGAGTATGGTATCTGCCAGGAGTCCCCAGTTTGAAAGCATGTAAATGTTCCGTTGTTGCTAGCAGAATATCCAACTATAAAGCAAAGTGTGCACTTTACTACATTGAAAAGTTGTATTGAAATCAGTGTGTTCAAGTTAATTAAAAGAATATTATTTGATTAAAGTTTCGGGTGCGATGGTTTGGAATGTGAAATGTGTGTTGATGAGATAGATTGCATTTGTTTGTCTTTACTATATAAGGGAAACAATTGCCTCTTTCCAAAAACATTTTAGCAGCCTAGGTCAGAACAGTGTTTCAAGGCGCGACGAGGCAAGGGAGGGGAAACCGAGGGAAGACAGAGACAGCAATCCTACTAGGTCTGGTGACATTCAGATCGCGCAAGGGCAGGGGAGGGGAGAGGGGGCAGGGGGTAGTGCAGTACATAGGATAACAGTAAAATAAATAAGGACAATAAATAAAAGTGCAGACATCCGGTGTCAAGTGCTAGTAGGGGCTGTAGGGATACAGAAACAGTCCCTGAGTGCAAGGGTTGCCAGGGGGCAGTGCAGGTGTGCAACTGGCAGGGGGGTCAGGGGGATGACCTGGGCCCGAGATCAGAAGGTAGCAAGGTAACCAGTGCAGTTTCAAATTCAGCCAGGAGATCAGCAGGGGAGAGGAGGAGAGAAAGCTGAAGCAAAGAGGTAGGTCTTGAGGTGCTTCCGGAACCAGACATGGTTCTCCTCAAGTTGCAGAGAGGCAGGAAGGCTGTTTCAGAGGGAGGCCCCAGCAGAAGAAAAAGATCTACCACCAACTCGCTGCTTGGAGAAACGACCAACCCTGAGGGAGTTGGAGGCGGATGAGCGAAGAGCTTGAGAAGGAAGATATTTAGGCAGAAAGAGTTGAAGGCATTGAGGTCCCAGGCCCCGGAAGGCCTTGTGGACAATGCCGAGGGTTTTGAACTTAATCCTCGCTGCCACTGGGAGCCAGTGCAGAGATTTCAGTCCTGGAGAGATGCAATCCCTGGGCTTGAGGCCAAGGACAAGTCTCGCAGTCCTGTTTTGGATGAGTTGCAGAGGGCGGAGAGTAGAGGCAGGCAGATTTAGAAAGAGGCTGTTGCAGTAGTCCAGCCTAGAAAGAACCAGAGCTCTGGAGACGGTGAGCTTCTGGGGGAAGGAGAGGAAAGGAAGAATACCTCTGAGGAGGTGCTGCTGGTAGTGTGACTTCTTAGAGACGTCAGAGATGTGAGGAGAGAAGGAAAGTGTGGTGTCGAAGATGACAGAGGTTTTTAGCCTCACAGGTGGGAGCAGGAAGAAGGCCAAGAGAGGCTGGCCAGCGAGTGACGGGAAAGGAGGGAGCAGGTGTGCCGATGAGAATCTCTGTCTTACTGGCATTAAGGCAGAGATCTTTGGCGGCACACCACTGCTGGATGGCGGACAGACGGCCAGAGATGAGAGAAGGAGAAGAAGTGGATTAAGGGAGCCTGAAAATGAGCTGAGTGTCATCCACGTAGCAATGAAAGCTGGGTCAGAGCGGCACTTCGGTGGGCAAGAAGTGCCAGGTATTGCTTGAACAGCCAGGGAGAGAGGTTAGACCCCCTTGTTTAAAGTCCTTGTGTTACATGCAAGATGTTTGAGTTTTTAGTGTGACTTGGTAACAAGTCCACAGCTTTTGCACTGGATGTGCATACTTGGGTTCAAACAATGTGTTAAATAACTTTTTATTAATTGGATAGCTTGCGCCGAAATAAACGGTTCCTGTTCTATATGGATTTCAATTTTTTATTGAATTGCTCCCATTTCCTGGTTTTCATGGACTGTCTACTCTAGCATAACCACACTCCTTCCTCCCTTTACCTTTATGTGCACAAGCTCCTTCTCCCAAGAGTCTCGTCACCCTTCTTTACCCACAACATGGTATCTAATATCTTTTGTATTTTTTCTCCCGCAAGCAGTTTACTTAATGGACAGTATAAGGTCAGAATTTCATTTTAGGGTTACTTTTTATTAACTGCGAGTCTCCCTAATAGTTTTGTTTGCTTTCTTGGTTTATAGTCTTTATGCAGAAGGTTTCATATGGAATTCCTTTTTAGTGTGCTGCCCTCAGTAGATGAAGTCGCTACCAGGGCAGGGGTGCTCTTAGAGCACCTTTTTTGTTCCTGGATGAGCTTTGGTAGCAGCAACAAGTTGCAGACAAGCTATGCCACCCCCTCAAAACATGTTAATTGTTTCCTACTTTCGCGAAGCGCAAGAGTATCAAACAAAAGTCTGATGTGACATATGTATCATGTCGCATCTTTATTATAGTTTTTGAAAGACCAAACCAAAGTAATGCCCCTGGGGGCCAAACCTATGCACAAAGATAACTTAATCTGTAGATACACACTGTTATTGCAGAATTTGGCTAACTCACATGGGCCATTTACATTCGAATGCATTATTCCAATGGCAATTTTTATACACCACGTAACATGCTTATGTCTTACGCACAGCCATCTTTAATCCGTTGGTTTGAGTTGATGACATCATTATGGATGAGGTTATAATCCTAAAGGCAGGCGTCCTATCAGCTGATCTTGAATAAAAGACTGCAATCATGCTTTTAGTTAGTTTGTTACCTAAACCACCCAGATTGGCCGGTGCTGAAAAGACCTTTGCACCATTTACCTTTTCCAGATATACTTTGATGTATTCTAGCCATGGGATTGCACTGGACCCGGATTTTCCAAATAAAGATAAAAAATGTTTAACTCTTTGTTGTTGTTGGTTGTTATATGCTGTAAAAACGATAAACACCACACACAGTACAGCACTTCATAATAGGATTCCGCTCATCAGTCGCAACTGTCCTGGTGCGCTTCCATTGTCAAAGCACAGATCTTTAACCCTCTGCACAGCAGCAAAATCATCCCCTGAGGCCTCTGACGGAGGCGCACTTTCCTCCTTTCTACCTTCCCGTCCTCTGCCCCACTGAGTTCATTTGTACTATTTGCTTGCCTCTATTTGGACTGTTCTTGTAATAGCGAGTTACATACAAGTATCTTGTTCCCGCTCTCACTTCCCCCCTCTGCAGCGCCCTGGTCCACACCGTAGTTTCAGCCAATGCCCATTTCTTCAGGTCGGCCCACCATGCCTCCATGTTCGGTCCCGAGCTGGAGTTCCATACAATTGCTATGCAGGGCTTTGCTAGTATGTACATCAAGTCCTTCAGTTTTGCTATATGTGTCCTGTTTGCCACCTCTTGGAAACAGGCCCAGTAGATATGACTCTGGTGTCCATGCATGCATGTGGACCCTGCCCCCGGCTGCTTTTTCTCCGACGGTATCCCAGAAATTCATTATCACTGGGCAAGTCCAGAACATGTGCAGCATGTCTACTTTTTCTGCTGTGCACCGTGGACAGATCCGGTTTCCCTGCTTCCCATGGTGGACATTCTCCTTGTTGTAAGATGCGCTCTGTGCGTGAGATATAGCTGTGCTTGTCGAAATGTCATGCTTCTGGAGACTTTTTTCGTGTACTGGAGGACTCTGGACCATTCCTGGTCATTGAAGTTCTTCTGGAGTTCTTTTTCCCATCGTTCTTGTGTCTGCAGTTCTCGCACATTGTCAGTTTGCAATAGCTGCGCGTTGATTCTGGAGACCATGTGTCCTCCTTCTGACACATCGTACCACCCATATAGCGCCCTCTCGGTTTCTGTGCCTTCGGACAATTCTGGACATCTTTTTGTAATTATTTGAACCATGATGTTGTACAGTATAAATTGGCCTTTGTCTATGTCGTGGTCTTCAGGGTTTGGAAATCCACCCATAGACCGTCCTTCGACAGATCCCCGTTCTGAGCTACACCTTTGCTTTCCTAATGTCCCCGATAGGTTACGAGGGTCTCGGTTTGGGCGCTGGCCAGGCCAGCGAGGGGGATATGCGTGGAGCAGGTGTCATGAAACACACCTTCTGCCCATTGAGGGCACCATGGAAGGGCCGCCTCATACTGGCGACGGCCATCTTCCAATATGGCCGCCGCTACTGTTGGCTTGTACGGTTGCAGCGGTTCAGCTTTCCGGGCAGTCCTGGCGCGTCATCGCTGGCTGACTGACTGAGTCTCTGTGTCGGAACGCTCGGGTTGCAAAGTTTGCTTTCTCCGTGCTCAGCGCTTCCCCTTGCCCGATTCCATGAACCTGCGTTCCTTTCCTATTCTGCTGTCCATCTCGGCTATGCTGCCTGCTTGGATATGCTGCTTCTCTCCTGGTTACGCTGCTCCTCCTCACTGGGCCTTGCTGCATCCTTCTCGGCTGCGCTGCCTATCTGATTAGTCTGCTTCTCTCCTGGTCGAGTGGTCTTCCTTATTCCGCTGCCCCTTGATACTCAGGTTATCCTCCTCCTTCCCATTTCCTCTGTTACCGCTCTGCCTGAATCCATCCTTTGGACTCTACACTATCCAGCTCGACTCTTGCCTTAACCTTGGCCATCACCTCAGCTCTTACAACATCCCGTATCTGGAACATCAAGACAGAGTACCCTGGACTTCATACAGGTTTTTTCCCTTGTGAGTTTTTTCCTGTTACTGGACAGTTTCCTCGGTGTTAGCCTGTCCAGTCATTTAGAACCAGCAGTGTGGCGTCAGTGGAGGCTCGCCGCTTTCTGCATGAGACCTGTACCTCAAAATAAAAGGACAAATCGCCATTCAAAAAGAAAACAACCAAGAAATCACAGGTGAGCCAAGGTCCAGCACTTGCCAGATCTGACAGCAGGGGCCTTGTATTCCTTGGGCTATCCATGCCTTCCTCCACAGGTTTAAGCCCAGACTGACCATGTTGGGTAGGGTTCTAGTCAAAGTCTTATCTATCCATATCACTTCTCTTAGATAGTACTGGCGCAGTGCAGGCTGGAAGAGCAGTGAATCTATAGATGTCTCCTCTCCCAGCCATCTGACAACAAATTGTAACTGCCCTGCAAGATAATAGCTTTCAAAGTCTGGTAACCTGGTCCCTCCTGATTCGTAGTCTCTTTGTAGGCTGTTCAGGGCTATCCTGTTCCTCCCCCCCACAGGAATTTCCGTGCTATTGTATTTAACTGTTTGAAAAATGTCCCGGGTATATCATGAGGTATGTTTGTGAAATAGTATAACATGTGTGGCAACACTGTAATTTTTAGTAGGGCTGCCCTTCCTATCATCTGTAGTGTCTTCCAGAAGTTCATGCCTTTTCTGTTTTGTCCAGGGCTGCCTGTGTGTTAGTTCTATGTGTCTCTGTGGGTTCGTGATGCACATCTATTCTTAGCGAAAAGTGCGTGGCGCCCATGTGAGACCCAGGTCTGGCAGCTGATGTGGGGTGACCCACCGTAGGTCTGCTAAGGGGAACAGAGAAGACTCTTCTTTGTTGATAGAGATTCCCAATAATTTACCAAATGCGTCTATAGCTTCTAGTAGGTCTGGTAGATCTGCCTGTGGATTCCCAACAAAAAGTAACGTGTCATCTGCGTATGATGAGATTTGATGTATGACTCCATCTATTTCTATCCCAGTGTCCTTGTACTTTGCCCTGAGGAAGGCTGCTAGCGGTATCAAGGCCAGTATGTATAGCATTGGGGATAGTGGTCATCCCTGCTTCGTGGCCCTGTAGATCTTCCAACCCTCCAAGATGTGTCTACCGTTCTTCACTCTTGCCCTGGGGTCTTTATATAACAGCTTAATCCAGCGGAGGAATCCCTCCCCTATCCCAAAGTGGGCGAGCGTGCTCCTAATCCAGTTCCAGTTCACAGAATCGAATGCTTTGACCGCGTCCACGATCGCAATGGTGCATTCACACCGTTTATGGTTCGTTTGATCAACTACATGGTGAAACCTTTGCAGGTTCCACGTAGTGTTCCGCCCCGGGACATAGCCCATATGGTCCATAGGTCCGTATGCACTAACGTAGGTATGACTCGTTTGAGCCGGCTGACAAGGGTCGCTGTTAGGATTTTGGTATCCTGGTTAATCAGGGAGATCGACCTGTAAAAGCCACAATCGAGCGGTACAGTATTACAAAATACCCAGTGTATGTATAAAACAGTAATGCCTTTGAGTACTCTTTTTCACCCCAAAACCTTAATTTGAGTCCACTACCACAGACGAGCACACAACACATAGTGACGGGATGGGAACATGGCAGTCGAATAAAACAGTACAAAGTCCCAAGTGTATGTACAACACATAGTACAGTGTCCTAAAGACACATCCCACTCTTGTTATACATTGTAGGCCCTATTCCTGGTGGTAGGCACACAACACATCTAGAGAAGGAATCCAGACGTTACCACAACGGTAAATATAGTCATAAAGGTTTCTAATCCCAACACTGGTACTCCACATTAATTCGAACTCTTTAGGGGAGGGCACAAAATGTGCACTCGCCACTCGCCTATGGCTAGTGACAATTGACTCTTGGAGAGTAAGAAATGGTCTTGTGTACGCATGTGTATAAGTGAGTTGGAAGTGACTTTTTAAGGGTTCGTAGTTGTTTGCAAGTTGAATATCTTTATCCTTCCCAGGCCATAGAATTTGAATAAGACACATTCACACATTCTAAGTAATAGTGGTAGAGGATGCAACTGTTGTTACCCTGAATCACAGGCCTCCATAACATCATGATACATTTCTGGTGCAATTGCCAGTTCAATACTCTTCATGGTGGAATAGTTACAAAGTCACCAAAATTAGTCAGAGAGTAAAAATGCATTCACAATGAGAGTGAAAGTCCATCTTGACACAGGATAAGACCATTTTCACGAGTTTTGTAAAATGACGATATTCTTAGAATGATCTTTAGATGCAGTTGAGATGATGGATTGTGACTTGTATGCAGTTCTTAAACAATAATGCCTTTACTTCGCATTAACTCGCAAATAAACTGGAATTGTCTGAAAGAGACCAAATTACTGTTGAATGTATCAACCTATATGGGAAACAGAGGTTTCAGGTAGTAATGTTTAAACTAAAACTGTCCCTTTGTGATCTTGGTGTTCCAGGTTCTTAATCTTCTGAAAGACAAAGAGGTTAAGGTGGTTTTGCCATCCAGGGCCATTGTCCCAAGGACCTTCATTCTGCAGCCTAGGATGACTTTGTTTCTGGGTGCTTTGGGTCGCATCGATTTCCTGCAGGTAAGACCTGCTTTATATTTTGATGATTGAGCCTAAACATAGTTCTATTGTGTTATCGATTTCTACACCACTGTGAAGAACTTGATCTTTTTTTAGACCCTTAACTTACTGCCTCATTGCCTAGGTTCCAGTAGCAGGAGTACAGTAAAGCAGATAATTGGGCTGCCTTTTCGGTACTTTATCTGAATGCCTAGTTCATTACGGGAACACATTTGAGATCACTAAGATTGATTACATTACTCGTATGCTATCTGACTAACTGCCTGTTAAAGATGTCCTGCAAGTACCTGCATTAAATGTCAGCGTTTGTAAAAGCATCATTTACTTCATCAGTGAAACCGTTGCTTATAAAATCTACTCTTGATCGTACACTGTTTGACATTTTAGACGTTGGTCCATTATTCTTTAAGACCTCTGGAAAGTGCAGCTGCCATCTTATTCCAAGGCTGTTTAGAAACTGATAATATTAGGGGGGCCTGGCTGTGAGGGCCGTCCTTGCAAAAGACAATGAAGTATCTCTTCCAATTAGCACCATAATGTTTCTTGCACCATTGGCTGTTATATGGCATTTGTATAGTGCCTGTTGCCATTGGTATGGCCTCAAGGCACTGTGTGGTGAGGGACCTTGGAGGACCGAGGTGTGAGATGTGAAGGAGGATTCTAGAATGCTTGTGTGCTTTTTTTTAATTTTTTTATTTTTTTTATTTTTGCCAACACAGTGGTCGGTAGGGGTGGCTAAGTCACTGATAGCAACCCATGTAGATCTGCATAGTGGATATGTGCTGTTATAGACTGATAGTAGAGTATGTGAGTCAAGGATATGATTGTGTGCAGCTGGACCGAATTGTATCGTGGGACTCGGCTGCATTCTATTGGCAGTGGTGATTAGTGTTGTAAAGTTGAGTAGTGATTATTGCAGATGTATGCAGGTGGGTGGCTGTGCCTCAGAAGAGATACAGCTGTGTTCCATTGTGATGTAGTGCTATACGTACCAAAGAATCTAGGCCGATACCTAGTTATCATGCGGTTATGCAGATCATATCATGGGTTTGACTGGAATAATTTCTGTGCAGGCAAAGTACCACCTTGTTGTCTCATAAGGGGATTTATCGGGTGCCCCCACTTTCCTATCTTGGGGTGATGTATCACTCATGGAGGTGTACTAGATTGGTCAGAATGCAGAGTCGGAATGCAGAAGGGAAGAGCCGGGCCTTGAGAGCCTTCTGGACATCTAGGTTATTGTGTGTTGACTTATACCGCCCACTGCTACCATCCAAGGGCCTTCTCCAGGCACTCACGTGGCTCTGCAAGGAAAAGAGAGTGGGGTGTGTTAGTGAAGGATCGGATGATAGGATAGGTTCAGAACCAGGAGGAACTGGCATCTGTATGTGTTGGCCTGCATGAAAGTTGGTTGTCCGACATGGCTTGCAATAACCATAAGGGTAAAACTCAGTGCCTTGGTTATGTACTAGTGTTTCTCCAGCATGGGGTCTGGCATGGATTCACATGCTCATGAATATTCCCCGTCGTCAGGCTGGGAATCCTCGGTAAAGAAAAAAATCAGTTTCGTTTCGGATCTGTCTTTCTTAGTAGTAACCAATCACTGATCTCTGGGTCATACTGCCCCCAGCTAATGACTGCCCTCTCCCTAAGCCCCGCCTCTGGCAGCCATCCTCAGATTTTTACTGCACGTTCAAGTGTTGGGAGTCCTTGTGCTTTAGCTCTCGAGTTTTTGCTGCGTTTTCGTGCGTTTTCAGGAGATTTTCTCATTTTTCCGGTTAATCGAGTCTCAAGCTCCACCGTTTCTACTTCCGATAACGGGGACCGTTTCAGAATTCTTCTACGCCCCTCAAGGGTGAAGTTTTCGTCGAGTTTACGCTTCTTGGAGGATTCCGGAAGATTTGCGGCCTACCTCAACGGACATGGCCCAGGACAAGGGAAGCTCGACACCCGGATTCAAGCGATGTCTCTACTGCCTTCATGAGGACAAGACGCACATGGAGAAGGACTGTGCGTTCTGCAAGAAGCTTTCGGAACGGACCAAGCAAGATCGTCGTTCCTGCCTCGCCGCCTGGCTGGAGAAGGGCACAGCAGGTGAAAAGGCAAAGAAAAAGTCTGAGCAGGCTTCTAAGTCCTGTGAGGGCGCCCTGGCGACGGGGGCCCAACAGAAGGCCAAGCACCGCGGGTCTACGGGCACCGGGAGCGCCGAAAGGTCGGGCTCTTCTGCTGCCAGGCAGTGCGCGTCTTCCCCGGCACGTTCAACCACGAGCCAGTGCTCTGGTTCGGGGAAGAGGAAGTCCGAGAACCCAGGTAAGCTGCTGGAGCGGCCCCGGTCGATCTCGAAGGGACCCGAGGGGGAGCGAGGCGCTGAGCCCCCCACCCCTCCAAGGCGAAGGCCCAGGACGCACCTAAGGTGGTGAGGGCTTTGATCCAGCCGGCAAAGTCCTCTATCGAAGTGGTCGCTGCGGCCCTGGCGAAGCCGGCCGAGACTACGCTAGTGGAGACAGCCTCTGGGCCCAGAGTATCCCTGCCACCGCGCGGAGGGGATTCCTCTTTCCAGCCCATCGTTAAGACCCCCATGAAGACCCCGGCGGAAAAAGAGGGGGGGCGGTGGCCATTACAGACTCCGAATCAGCCTCTGAGGAGGATCTGGTGGAAACCGTGAAGGGCCTCAACGAGAGATTCGAGAAAGTTCAATCCCAGGGGAAGGAGCCTGCTGAGGAGATCGAAGATAGCGAGGATGGCGACGACGACGAAGGCCTGGTGGAGCAACCGTCCCCCCCCCATAGCATCCATTGCCAGAGCCTCAAGATAGCTTGGCGGCTATTTTGTTGGCAATCCAATCCTTATGTACTGAGATAAGGACGAGGTTACCACGGACCCCGACGGAGGATCCTGACCCAGGACCGTCGGGAAGCCCCCCGAACAAGCGGAGGAGAGTCCCTCCCCCTCCGCCCTTCGTGCCCACAAGGCCTGTGGACCCCTCATCCCCCTTGCCTGACCCTCGGGATGATACGGCGACGGATACAGGGACGGGGACGGACGACGACTGTGGCGATGATACGACGGACATTCCTTCATCGCCTCCCCCTCAGGCCTCACCGCCCGACGAAATTGGCTCCTTTCACGCCTTGATAGCCAGGGCGTCCGAGCTCTTCCAACTCTGCCCGGAGGAACAGAAGAAGGAAGGCTTTCTTTGTCAACGACAGGAGGCCAAGAGAAAGATGGTCCTGGCAGTGCCGTTGCTCAACGACATCTGTGACGAAGGGCTGGCTGTCCTCAAGAACCCTTCTATGACGCCCGCCAAGAGGGACGGGTACGAGAAGAAGTACCGGGTCCCCAACGCCTAACCCTTGTGCCTCAGGGCCCAGCCCACGCCGGACTCTGTCGTCTCGGCAGCGGCCAAGAAGAAGGCAGTGGGTGCGGCAGCATCAACTTCCACTTCCCCGCTGGACAGCGAGGGCAAGAAGTTGGACTCCATGGGACGACGGGTCATTTCGTCAGCGGCGACGACGATTAAGGCGGCCAATGCCTTAGCGATCGTGGCCCGTTACGACAGGGAGCCTTGGTTCAAGTTAGCTCCCCATGCTGGACTTCCTGCCGGACGACAAGAGCGGAGGCCCTACAGATTCTTCAGGAAGGCGAGGTGGCGTCGGATCACGCCATAACGGTGGCAACGGACATTGCCGATACCGGATTTCGCCAGATGGGCAACAGGGTTTGCCTACGACGACGAGGGTGGCTCAAGGCGACGGACTTCCGCCAGAACATTCAGACCAGAGTGTTGGATATACCGTTCGACGGCAACAACCTTTTTGGGAAGACGGTGGATGAGTAGCTCCAGGCCATCAAGACCAACTCGGAGACGGCCCGGGCCCTAGGGGTGCTTCAACAATGACGGCCCTTTCGGAGCTCCGGAGGCAGACAGGGTGCCTCCAAGGGATCCAGTGGTGGCTCTTCTACATATCGCCAGGTGGCCCGCTCCTCGTCCCAGGAGGCCTACAGAGGTCACGGCAAGCAAGGAGGATCCCGCCGTCGTCGTCAAGGAGGCCAAGGCGGCAAGGCCTCCTCCAAGCAGGACTGAACCGGCCCCCACCGAAGCACCCCGGTGGGAGGCCGACTGACCAAGTTCGTCAGCGTGTGGGAGTCCATCTCCACCGACCGTTGGGTGCTGGACACCCTGGCCAATGGGCACTCGCTGGAATTCCAAAAGAGCTGTCCTCGCATTACTCCTGTAGCCAGGAAGGAGAATCAGGTCCCTCAACTGCTGTTGGAGGTAAGGGCGATGCTCAAGAAAGGTGCCATCGAGCTCGTCCCCAGGAGGCTCCGGGGCTCCGGAGTGTACTCAAGGTACTTCCTCGTCAAAAAGAAGACGGGCGGTTGGCGCCCCATCCTGGACCTGCATCGGTTAAACAAGTACATCAAGGCACAGAAATTCAGGATGGTCACCCTCCAGCACGTGCTGGGACAGCTAGCGGAGGGCGACTTCCTATCGTCGTCGGACCTGGAGGATGCTTACTTCCACATCCCCATTCTAAAAGGACACAAAGTTTCTCAGGTTCGTGGTTCAGGGACGCCACTACCAATTCAGAGCCCTGCTGTTCGGATTAAAGTCGGCACCCAGGGTATTCACCAAGTGCCTGGCACCAGTAGCGGCGCTGCTGCGCCTGCAGGGGATCCACGTCTACCCCTACCTGGACGACTGGGTAATCCGTGCAAGGACAAGAGAACTCGCCGTCGAACACATAGCGAGGACCATCCGGCTGCTCGCGGAACTGGGATTCGCCATCAACTACCCCAAATCCCACCTGGTCCCGTCGCAAGTAGTACTGTTTCTGGGAGCGAAGCTCGATACAGTGGGGCAATTGGCCTCCCCGTCGGAGGAGAGGACGAAGGCCATTTTGGGCAAGGTGCAACGCCTGCTAGCCACAGACGTGGCCAGGGTGAGGTCCATCAAGTCCCTCCTCGGGATGATGTCTTCATGCATCTACCTTGTATCCCTTTGCAGACTTCGGATGCGTCCGCTACAGGAGTTCCTCAATGCCCCCTGGTTTCAGGCGACGGGCTGCTTCGAAGACAGGATCCCTCTCGACGAGGAGTTCCGTCGGGCGATCCTATGGTGGGGTACCCGTGCGCACCTCACGGCAGGCACAGACTTTTAGACTCCGGCGTTTCAGGAGACGGTGACAACGGATGCCTTCCTGGAGGGTTGGGGGGGGCCCACACCGGAGAACTCCATGCAAGAGGCCTTTGGCTCCCGGAGGAGAGGTCTCTCCACATCAACATTCTGGAGCTTCGAGCAGTGTTCTGGGCGCTCAAGTCGTTCCTTCCATCCCTCAAGGACAAAGTGGTGAGGATCTTCACCAACAACACCACTACAATGTTCTACATATGGAAGCAGGGAGGCACCAGATCCCCAGCCCTATCCAAGGAGGCCCAGGATCTGTGGCACTGGGCCGTCGCCCAGGGGATGTTTCTGGTTCCCTTCCACTTGGCAGGAATAAAAAACACCATCGCCGACTCACTCAGCAGGGAGCTGCGCTCGTGCCACGAGTGGGAACTGCGTCAGGACCAGGTGGATTGGCTCTTTCGACGATGGGGCAAACCCCGGATCGACCTTTTTGCGACGGCGACGAACTCCAAGTGCCAGAGGTTCACCAGCAGGTTCCCGCAGCCGAGGAGCATGGGCGATGCTTTCTCGTTCCCTTGGGACGGCCTGTTTCTATATGCGTTCCCTCCGTTGCCATTGCTGCTCCGTCTCATCAACCAGCTCGAGAAGTCCAGGTGCAGAATGATCCTCGTCGCACCGGTGGGGCTGAGGCAGATCTGGTTCCCAGACCTTCTGGCCTTTTCAACGTCCCCACCAGTCAAGCTGCCGGCGGATGCAGATCTTCGATCCAGAGAAGGAGGCACCATTCTTCATCACGACCTGGAGTCGCTGAACTTGCAGCCCTGACTCCTGCAGCACTAGAGTTTGGAGGGTATGATATCCCGGCTGAATGCAGAGAGGTTCTTGCAAAACCCAGGGCGTCTTCAACTCTCAAGTGCTACGGACATAAGTGGAAGAGGTTCTCTGTCTGGTGCCGTGCACAGAAGATTAACCCTCTGCGGATTCCAGCCCCTCAAGTACTGCCGTACCTACTGTCGCTGGCCGAAGCTGGACTGGCTCACGCCTCCATCAAAATACATCTGGCTGCCATCTCCCGATATACCAGGACTACGGGACGGGCGTCCTTGTGGTCTCATCGCCTGGTGAAGGAATTTATGAAGGGACTATTCCGATTGTTCCCGCCGGTGAAGGCTCCAGCCCCGGCGTGGGAGCTTAATGTGGTGCTGACCAGGCTCATGGGGGCCCCATTCGAGCCTATGCATTCGGTGCCTTTGAAGTTCCTGTCCTGGAAGACAGCGTTCCTCATGGCCATCACCTCCGCACGACGAGTGGGAGAGATCCAGGCCCTATCTTGCAAGCCTCCATACTTGCCTTATCACGACACGAGGGTGGTGCTGAGGACGCACCCCTCCTTCATGCCCAAAGTGCCGTCGGACTTCCACCTCAACGAGCCCTTGGTGTTACCACTTTTTTTCCCGTCGCCTTCGATGCTGGCCGAGAGGACTTTGCACTCGCTGGATGTAGCTAGAGCGCTGAAGTTCTACGTGGACCGCACAAAGAGTTTTCGGAAGACGTCACAGCTGTTTGTGAACTTTGGGGCTGTGAATCAAGGGAAGGCTCTATCGAAGACTTCCATTGCCAGATGGCTCTCCAGCTGCATCATGCACTGTCACCGGTTGGCAAACCGACCGCTGCCCGGCCGTCCGAGAGCCCATTCGACCAAAGCGATCGCTGCTACCACGGCGTTCCTGTCTGGTGTGCCCATGCTGGACATCTGCAGGGCTGTTACGTGGAGGTCGACGCACACCTTCACATGATTCTACTGCATCGATCGGGACTCCAGGGAGGAGTCCAAGGTCGGCCAAGCAGTGCTGCGCAACCTGTTCGCTTAAGGTGAGCCTGGTGAGGAGGTAAGAGATGCTTAATGTTGAGCCTGTTGCCACTCCCGTGGTTGTGCATGTGTGTACTGCTATGTATTCTTTTATTCATGAGCATGTGAATCCATGCCAGACCCCATGCTGGAGAAGGAACAAGTTACTTACCTGTAACTGTTGTTCTCCAGCATGGGTCTGGCATGGATTCACTTGCGAACCCTCCCGCCTACCCCTCTGCGGCTCTTCACTTGGTCATACTGCCACTTTACGTGCTACCAAATCTGAGGATGGCTGCCAGAGGCGGGGCTTAGGGAGAGGGCAGTCATTGGCTGGGGGCAGTATGACCCAGAGATCAGTGATTGGTTACTACTAAGAAAGACAGATCAGAAACGAAACTGATACAGATTTTTTCTTTACCGAGGATTCCCAGCCTGACGGGGAATATTCATGAGCATGTGAATCCATGCCAGACCCATGCTGGAGAACAACAGTTACAGTTAAGTAACTTGTTCCTTATGTTGGGTTAGGGTGGTAGTGTAATTTTTATTCATTTATTGTGTTGTAGTTCACAACGCACTTTTCACATTAAAACAAACAAAATTGTATTTGATATATTTAATAGCACTCATTTTACATCTCATTAAAAGATCAGAAAAATCTCACATAATTAGAATTTCATATCAAGACCTAATTCATCGTATTTGGGGTATTCAAATCATATGTTTTATCATGACTAAACAGGATTTCCTAAAATTTTCATCAAATCACATTATCAAAAAGTGAAGACTAAAAGAGCACTGAAGTCTCCTCAGCTGCTCGATTTACTTTTGTTTATACTACAACAAGCTTAGCCAATACCTCTTTTATGAATTGTATCGCAGCCCGTGACCATTTAAAAGATTTATCTAAAAATATGCGTTGCCATAATCATCCTGGTTGGACATATTTAAAATTTTTCAGGTGCGCAAAATGTGTCCGCTCTTGGCTACTAAGAGAGGAACATTTTACAATGATGTGATAGATTGTTTCAACTACATTATCTTTTTTTACAAAACCTACACAACCTCAAATCATGGGCTATGCCTCCTCTTTCTCCCACAATTTCTTTGGTCGAATACAATTTCATTCGCAAGCATAAGCACTGGGACCAGCAATACTCCCCCCGCCATTTACTCACTTAATGGGGCATGATTTTGTGTGGCCTAACATCCAAGAGTAATCCTGCAAAAAGATGGTATTCCCTAACACAATCAATGGTTCATATCCATTCTCTTTCCCATATTCTATTTTTTTACCTTTAGCGGGTTAGTTAGTTAGTAAGTACTCAACTGATGTATCCAGGGAGCTTAAAATATCAAAACACGGTGTTTGCCATTCTATCAGAGGTGCAGAAAGTTTATTTATGATGGTGAGTTTTAAAAGCCTGTTACTACAAAAAAGGTAGACAGTATTTATCAACAGTTAGACCTCAAAAACACTTAATTCACATTAATTCAAACTTTTATTTAGATACTTCATAAAAATCTCATATGGAGATCACAATACAAAATTTTTAAAAATACTCGGAAAACAAACACAATTGGAAAAGTGACTACCAAAACATTCTTGAATTTAAAGAGGTTGGATGTTGAATGCATCCACAGTATTGAAAAAACATTTAAGAAAAGAAATTATAAATATACTTCTAAATGCTGTGGCGACCCTAGATTGGTGTCATCTTCAAACACCAAGTTAATTAATACTTAGGGGAAAATTCACTCAACATGTTTCCGTCTAAAGCCCCCATATTTACACATCTTCCACTGAGTAAATCTTCCTTAGAAAATGTATATTTTCCCACATGGCTACTGCTTCTAAAGATATTGGCCCCAGTTCATATCTTATTACCGGGGCAGGCACACTTTTTGACAGCTTCAAGGTTCTCCTCCAGAAGGCACCCTCCATTTAAGACCATTTCCGAGTTAAAGCGAACATAATCGTCTCAGCTCCATAGGTCATTACAGGCTCTGCTTTTTTGCAATAAAACTCCCTAACTGGCACTATCGAGAATTGGCCAAATTTCATATTTATTTTTACCGCCTAAGCGACTAAGGCAGTCATTTTTTGCATCTTCACTGTGAGCAGCTGGGACCTATTTTCCTTACCGAAACTTGATAACCCCAGGTATATATATGTTTCCACTTTCTCCAGGGGCATCTTACTTGGAATCCACTTAGTTTCCTCTTACTTTCCCCACTCTCTTTTGCAGGGTAAGTATTGTGGATTTTTCAATGATAATGCACAAGCTATTATTCTTGGTGTACCTCTCTAGCGCAGTCAGCTGTAGACCTATCTGCATATGGTCCATTAATACCCAGTCGTCGGCATACAATAAATAATTAGGATGGGTACCATCAATTTTGGGTGGAAAACAGTGAATGTTGGAAAACACCTCCCCAATATCTGATATAAATGAATTGAATAAAATTGGACCCAATGAACATCCTTGTTTCAACCCTCTTTCCGACATAATCGGTGATGGTAATCTCCCCAGTCTATCCAACCTAACACATAAGGAGGTGGAAACACTTGTGTATAGGCGCGTTACAAATGCCATATCATATCATATATCAAGTGTGTAAGGCTATTAGACTATGCCATAAAAATGGCGGACAACCCCACTTATCTAATTTTGCCCACAGCTTATTCCTTGGCACTGTGTCAAATGCATAGAAAAATCAGAAACGTACAATTACTGCCCCTTTAAAATGCTGACTGCACATTTACTGCTACCAAGTGGAGTAGGGGTTGCTGGGATGTGCCCTGCATACCGCTGTGGTAAGCTGGGGACAAGAAAGTAAAAAAAGATGAAGGACCCTGCAGTGTCAACTAAGACCCACGTAAGTGGGAGGAACTGACGCTGTAGCGATAGTGTTGAGTCGGCGCGCACAAAGAAGTGTGCTGCCGTAAAGGTAAGTTAGGGCGGGAGCGTGGCAATGTGAATCGGAGGATGCAAACAAAGTGATCTGATCACTGCACCGCACTGTAATGGGAGTCAACATTTTCATTGTCAGCATTACAGGCGGCGCAGTGATCACATAGATTTGAAAAATCGATAAATGCTACATATAGTGTGTTTTTGCTTTTGGATGGCCTCCTTTAGCAACTCTATAATGAATCCGTTCACCGAATTTCCTACTCCTCTACAGAACACTGTTTGAAACACATCCATCCTTCCTGTGTTTGTAGCGCAGCTGCTCAGATCGCATAGCGCCAAACCAGCTAAAATCTTTGCTGGGCTATCAAATAAAGATTTCGCCCTGCAATAGGCCTTGAAACTTAAGTAAAACTTTTAAAAAAAGATTTTTTTATTTATTTTTTTATTTTATTAAGCATTTTGTTATTGAACAATTCACCGATTGTGTAACTTCATATTGCCATTTACTATGATTAGGTCGTTATTTCGTTCAAACATTACCAACCCTTAACACCTCCCCCCTGAGCCCAGAGGCAAGACAAGTCCAGTATAGCGCATGTAGAGCTAGGGTTTCATGCACGCCAGTGAGGAGCCAGGCATATGGTGCAGACATAAATTACTTATAGATGTTAAGGAAGGGAGCCCATTCCATTTCTCTGCTTGGGGAGAGCTCGTGGAGGGCCCCTGTAATGTTCGCCATCTCGTAGATTTCTCTAACTTTCTGAGCGCAAGTTCTTTCTGTTGGGAGGACGTGTGATTTTCAGTTTATCATTAGGCATACCCTGGCCACTAGCAACAGGAAGTGTGCCATATGTGGGAGCCGTGACCATCGGCCTTCCTGTTCTTCCAGACCAAATAGTACTAATCTTGGGTCTCAGTCGCGCCTCACCCCCTTCCAATCTTTTTGATCCAGGCCAGTACCTCCTTCCAAAATGCCTGAACTTTCGGGCAGGCCCAACAAATGTGCCAATAGTCTGCTTGGTTGCTGCATCCCCTCCTGCATCTAGGGCTCGATTGCCTGAACATTCTGGAGAGGTGCATGGGATCATAATGCCATCTATGTAGAGTTTTTAGACCGTGCAACTTGTATTCGGCCGAGATGGAGGTTTTATGAACCGCATTGCAAATACGTTTCCAGAGATTTTCATTCAACAGGGGCCCCAGATCTTGCTCCCATCTCTTCTTGAGGGCTTTGTCCGATTTCCTCTGGTTGCATAAGATAATCTTGTACAGCTGGGAGATGAGGCGTCCATAAGGTCTTTTGTAGTGGCGTTAGCTCCATGTGCAATTTGTCCTTCCATTTCGTGGCTGTCAAGGCGCCCTTCAGTTGTAAGAATTGGAGGTCCTGAAGAGAGATGCATGAGTCTCCTTATACAATCTGTGCCCCCCTTTCCAGACCAGCTGTCACGTCTCCCGTTGCTCGCCCCATTAAGAACCGCACAACCACAAGCCCCACACCACACCTAACAACAAGAGCAGTCCCTGCACATAGAAAGAACCAGCAGTTTGCCTGGCGTAGGAGGACACCAGCCTGTAGCCCCGGCGTCTACCGTCCTTTGTTTCGCTGGCAGTTACCATCGAGGCGCGCTCACGGCTGGTCACGCCCCCGGAGACTCCCACGCAACGAACATCCAGCATCCCGTGACCACGTGATCACGTCACGTCTCACACGTCCGTGAGACACATCACGTGGTTACTGAATCAGTTTAAAAGCATCTTGGCAACGTGTTTACAGCGCTTCACAGCTGATCTCTTGAGGATTGTGTAGCGCTTTGGTTTTCCTGTTTCTGATTACGGATTTTGCGACCTCAGACTGTTCTTTGGATTTGTCTTGCCTGCCCCTCGGATTTCTGTTTCTTTGATTACACCGTGTTTCCCTGGCACCTTGACCTTGGAACTCTCTTGGACTGCCTTTGGATTATCCTCTCTGAATCTAGTATCTTGGAACTTGGTTTTGACCTTCTTACCTTGCTGGTCCATCTACATCAGACCCAGGTGTGTCCTAACTTCTAGCCGTGCAGAACGCCTATTTCTTCACCACCACCAACAATCTGTGGCTCTTACCACATTTAGGACCCTACTTGCAACACTCCTGGGTAAGCCTTGTCAATACTGATTGTCACCAGTTACCCGTATCAATTGCACTGCTCCTGTTTAACCATTAACCATTGCCTTGCAGCGGTCAGGGGTCCTTCCGGCGTTCCTGCTACCTGATTGACGGCTCAACACACCTGTGGCCTCAAAAGATTGCACAGTGTATCCTTTCTGTCTGTGCGGTACTTGGGGACGGAGGTTCAATAATCTGCACGACCATCAAGATCAGAACACCAGCTTCATACTGTTCCTGGAAGCAATGTGGATCCTGGATCTGTTTTCTAATGGGGGCGGGCCCATATGTGGCTCATAGGTGATGGCCAGGTCGTGAGTCCTTTATTTTATCCTTTGTTCCACCAGAGTTTCAGGAGCGGGCCCACCACAAGATGGTTGATGACTTTGGCAGGGAATGCTGACTTCGGGGCCCATAGCCATTCCCCTACCATAGCCATTCCCATAGGATCAACGGCCGCAGTAGATCATTTTCAATTGCCACCCATTGCTTGTTTTTATCCCCTCTCGGGTGAGGCACCAGGGCCCTAAATTGGGCGGCCCAATAGTATGTGTAACAGTCTGGGAGGCCTCTTCCCCCTTCCTCCTTGTCTCGCATTAGTGTGTTGTAGGCTATTCGCTGTTTCTTCCCCAGCCACAGGAACTTGGTGAGTTTGGCTTTCAGTTCAGAGAAATTATTCCCCGGAATGTCTATTGGGAGCATCTGATATTGGTAAAGGACCTTGGGGAGAATCGCCATCTTGATTTCATTAAGGTGGCCCAGCCAGGATATTGTTAAACTTGCCTATCTATCCAAGTCCGCAGTTCGCTCCGACATTAGAGGAGGAAGGTTAACCTCATAAAGGTCTTTTGTTTCGCTTGTGACATTGATGCCCCGATATTTTAGTGTCTGTCGGGCAATCCGTATTCCCCCCCCTCACCCCCCCCGTGGTTTGGTTTTCTTCGGTGGAGTTACTGGAGGTGTTGTAAGGGGAAAGAGTGGATTTCTCTTAGTTAACTTTTAGATCTGCCCACTTGCTGTATTCTTGTATAGTTCGCAAGACTCTGGTTATGGAGGCCACTGGGTTGGCCAAGTATAAGAGCATGTCGTCGCCGAACATAGCCAGTTTATACTCATTGTCCTCTACCTTAATCCCTTTAATGGTCGGGTCCTTTCTAATTATATTCCACAAGTGATCTATGGATAGAGCGTACAGGAACGGGGGAGAGGGGGCATCCCTGCCTGGTACCCCTTGTGAGGGTGAACTCACTTGAGGCTTTTCCATTGACTACCGCCCTTCCTTTGGGGACTTTGTATAGTGATCGAATCCCTCTTATGAACCGCTCTTCAAAGCCCATGTTTTTGAGGATGGCCCAGAGAAAATCCCACTCCACCCGATCAAAGGCCTTTTCAGAATCCAAGCTGAGCAGGGCCTGTCTCACCTTGTCCCCCCTAGAGTGCTCCATGATGTCCAGTGTTTTGCGCATGGCGTCTGCTCCTTGCCTCCCCTTTATAAAGCACACCTGGTCCGGATGGATCAGGCGAGGCATGAAACCTTTCATGCGTGTGGCTAGGACTCTCGTGTAAATCTTCGCGTCTGTATTAAAAAGCGATATCAGACGGTATGACTTGCAGCAAGAGGGGTCTTTCCCTGGTTTGGGGATGACTACTATGTGCGCTATAGTGAAGGATGACTGGGCCTGGCCCGATTCTTGTATGTAGTTCAATAATGTAGTCATGTCGGGGACCAGGTTACCTGCGAATTATTTCTAGAAACCCATTGCGTATCCGTCCTCCCCTGGTGCCCCTTTCGGGGGGAGCCTCTTTATCGCTGCCTTTATTTCTTCGGGAGAGATGGGTGATTCTGGGAAAGCAGCAGTTTTAGCCCTTCCCTGGCGATATACTCTTGCATCTCAGTCTTTACCCTGGCGCCTTTCGGTGGACTAAAGGCCTTCATGATATTTGGAGAAGTGGTCAGCTATTTCTTCCGGAGATGTGGCCCAGCCCCCTCTCTCTTTCCTAACTCTCTCAACCCACCTCTAGCCCTCTGGGTTCTCAATCTGCAGGCTAGCATCTTATCTGCCTTGTTCCCCTTTTCATAAAATATTTGCTTTAAGAATTTCAGTTTTCGTATTGTGTCCCCTAACCCCAGCGCTTTTAGATCTTCCCTTTTTTGTTTAAGCGTTTTTAGGTGTTCCTCTCGATGTCCCGTACGCGTGCAGTCTTTCTTCCAGGCTCGAAATCTCTTTGCCCAATTTCTTCTCCTGTAGCCTCCGCTCCCTTTTCTGCCTGGCCCCTTCCCTCATCATGACACCCCTCCATGTGCTTTCTGTGCCTCCCATAACGTCATGGCTCCCACTTCCCCATTATCATTAATCGGGAAGTATTCTTCAATTGCGGCATTAAGTTCTCCTGTAAAGAGTTTGTCTCGCGAGAGGAACTCATTGCAGCGCCACTTGGGGTCCCTGAGCCCTCCATGTCTAGGGTTGCAGTCACCATATCGTGGTCAGACCATCCCACTGCTCGGATCGCGCTATCCCTTATTCATGAGTGCTATTCCCTGTTGATCAGTAAATAGTCGAGTCTTGTGTAGGTGTCGTGGCACTGGACCTAAACGTGTATTCCTTCTTGTCTGGATATTGTGTTCTCCAAACATCCAGGATGTCCCCATCACTTAGGCTCTTCCTAAATCTGTCTCCCCCCGCCTGGCGGGGGGGCCCTTACGCTCTGCCCTCGTCGCTTGTCTATCCATTTGAGCGTTGAGCCTGTGTATTGAAATCCCCCCTATTACGGTGAGCCCTTTACTTCTTGCCACAATAGTTGTAAGCGCCTCCTTGTTGAAAGTACCTTGACCCTGGTTGGGCGTGTATACTCCTGCTCAGGTGATCCGGATACCCTCCCAACCTCCTTAGACCAATAGGAGACTACCTTCCATTAATGCGTGGACCTTGGGGTTCCCCAGTCGAATTCGCCTGTGGACCAGCCTTTCTTGTGGTTGGAGGAGGCCCAGAACGTTTGTCCCACTCCCCTCCCCCTCAGAGCATGTCGAGCGCAGCCCTTTCAAATTCCCTAGTCACCAGCAACCTTTTGGTGGGGAGTTCAACCCCTTGACATTTAATGTGCCCATCTTTTAAAGTGGAGCTTCCTGACATTGGCTGTGATTTCCCTTCCATTACTATGTTGGGTCACTTATGTCCAGACCCCCTTCCTCTGGGTCCCCCACTTCAGATGCATGCAACCCTCCTCTATCTCTTTCCGCCTTGCTCCCGTCTGTCTCCCCATTCCCCCCACTTTTGTAACTAAGAACATAACTAACCAAACGTGACCATAGCCGTAACCTGAGTCTGTGGTTCCTTGAGTTGAGATGCCCTCTTAGAACTGAGGGCCACTAGGATTACAAATTTCCCCCACTGGGTAACCATTGAATAATCCCTTTCCCTTCCACCTTTACCTTAGAAGGCTTCTTTGCTCTATTGCCTTGACACCCCTTTCTAGTTCGGGGTGGCTTTGATGGTGACGGGAACCCCATTTATGTACTTATTTCCTGCTTTACTTCGCTTCCGCCTCTGGGGTTGTGCTTCTATTTGCTGAGTCCTTGGTGAGTGGACCCTTTTGGGCCTGTTGGGCCCCTACTCTGTGTGGTCTCCGTTAGGTGCTTTAACACCTACTTTGCTTCTTCCGACATGGTAACTCTATAGTCTTCACCCTTGACCCTGAACATCACTGCAAAAGGGTAGCCCCATCTATAACGAATTCCCTGTTCGGTGAGCCATGTGGTGAGAGGTCTACATGCCCTTCTGCATCCCAGCGTGAAGCTTGACAGATCTTGGTATATCTTTCATCTTCGAACCTCTATATTCAATGTCCTGTGCTTGCTTTGCCCTTAGGAGGATTTCCGATTTCTCTTTATAATGCAAGAATTTCACCACTATGGAACGTGGTCCGCTGCCAAAGGCTCTCCCCGCTCTGTGAGCTCTCTCAATCTGCACAGTTTTACCTCCCTCCACCTTGAAGATCGGTCTCCTCCAGGCCGATTATTCTTATATTCAATCTCCTCTCACTCTGTTCTCCATGTGTCCATTTTGAGCTCTTCTTCTCTTAGCTCTGTCCGTCATTCTTGCGTTCAGTTTCATTTCTACAAGGTCCACGTTGACCCGGTTGGGCTCTAGGTTTTCCACTTTTCCTTCTATCTTCTCCTCTTTTTCCTTGTAGTTCTGAGATGGAGGTTTGCATATCCGAGCGCAGGGCTCTAATTTCTGCCATTTTTCCCCACTATGTCCTCTTTAGTGGAAGCGTTGTTCATATTGGGGCCTGCGTTGGGGGGCCCTTACTTTGTGAACCTCTTCCCTCCTATATTGTTGTAGCCGGTCCAGACCTCTTGGGGGAGGGCTATGTGTTGGCTACCTTTCCCCCCTCTTACGATCCTATGATGATATTTCAGAGAATGTCTTGTGACTTTTAATATGCGTCCCAGACTTTTCCCTGAGGCGCCTCCTGATTGTGCGCTGCTGTGGGCCTTCGGGGCAGGTAGGATTCTGACTTTTCCTTGGGGTCTCCCCTTGTGGGTGGTTTCTCGCTGGGTCCCCCTTCCTGTGCGTCCCGGACCGTGAGTGAGCAGGATGTCTCACCTCTCTTGGTACCGCTAGGCCTGCTGCTGTAGGGGCTGACTGGGGCGCTGCCCTTTCCTTTGTTTTGGCTTCACAGTGATCCGCTCTGGCTTGGTTGGATGTGGGGGGCCCAACCCCCCCTTTGGAACCCCACCACTCTTCACCCCCCTCCAGTGTTCCTTTCAGGTCTCTGTGTTCAGGGTTTCCGGGCTGAGCCTGCAGCACCTCGGTCCCGACCCCCTGCAGATGCTAGTTCTGTTTCTGGTCTTCTCCCTGTTTGCTCTCCTGAGCGCCCGTGACAGCGCAGACCCGCTGCCTGGGTGTGTGTGCTGTCCTTTTCAATCCAGGGGTGGGGGGCTTGTCCCTCCACTCCTCTCAGTTCGCTGGACCACTTTCCGTTTGGCCGCGTTGAGGCCTGCTCGCTCCACTTGCCTGGCTTCCGTTCGTGAGGCGAGGGCATACTTATCCCACATCCCCTGTGAGGTTCCCCTCGGGGTGGGGACTCAGCTCTGTTCGGGGGAGGAGTGATTGGTGAGGGCTCCCGCTCCTCCCCTTGTTGTCTTCCCCTCTGTGCTGGAGGGAAGTGGGGGGGCCTCCCCTCTCCCCCTTTGCAGGCTTCTTTATGGATCTGGGTGGCGGAGGGGTTCCTAACCTGCAGATCAGCTCCTCCGTTGTACCTCGGGGTCCCGCCTGGCCCATCACTGCAGGGCTCGACTTGCTGCGCCACTCCGCCGGGCCCCGCCTGGGCCCTCTGCTCAGACTTGGCTTGCTTCCCCACGCCGTGGAGCTGCTGCCTCAGGCTGGCCGTCCGTCCCCTCTTCTTTTTTGAAGCTCCGGGGGTGCTTAGCTCTCAGCTACTGGCGCACTGTCCTCCTTACCTCGGCACCCTGTCGGGAGTCATGGTCTCTTCAGGCACGCTGGTACCATCTCACTCTTCCGTTGTGCTCCCGCTCCAGGACAAAGGACTCCCTTCTGGTTGGTTTTTTCCTGCCTGGCACCCCCTCGGCAGAGGTCTGCGGCTTCTTCCTACTATATTTTCAGGTGCCTCTTCGTCGCAAGACGCGGCCGAGCACCTCCCCCACTCGGTGCCCACGACAGCCCGCAATCTGTGTCCATGCCCTGGAGGGGGATGGGCATTATCAGTTTACCGGTTCTTCCTCGTTTCTGCGCTAAGTTCTTGGTCCCCCTGCCTTTCTCCAACTCTTCGCTGTCCTAGCCTTTGATTATTGTGTTTTGAAGCAGATGGTATTCGCTGTGTCATCTCTTTAATCCCTTTGGTGAGCAGAGCCGATCTTCAGACAGCCATTGCCATCCGCTCGGCCTAGTGGTCTCAACCTTGAAACTTTTTGAAAAATTGGAACCACTATAGCTGTTAACCATGACTCCTGTAAGGCTTAAAGATTGCGTCAACGATATCAACCCAGGCATATGGGTTATTCTTCAATACAAAGATTGTTAAATCATCTGGCCCGGCGCCATTGTTTTTTTATTTTATTTTTTTTACTATATCCAATTAGGTCAGGCAGATCCCCTCTGTCTCAAGTTAGGGTTGAATGCCCCCTTCTCCCCCCACCCTTCCTTCCTTACCCACTGAAACTTGTAATCATTGGCTGCTTTGTAAATTGCTAAGAAATGGGCTTTCCAGGACTCCTCCATAATTGGATTTGTTTGAGAACCTGTTTGCAAGTTACCATTGAATTTAATCATGTTCCAGAAGTCATATGAGTTTTTACTTTCTAGGACTTCCATCATTGCTCGAGCGTCCTTCAGTACCAACTGTTAACGGTAATGCATAACCAATTTTTATAGGATACTTTTATACTGCTTGTTTCCAAGAGGTCACCTTGAACTAGCCCCTGGAGAGACTTTTTTAAGCAGTATTTCCCTATCCTATTTATGAACGTGAAACACTTTTGCAGATTTTCTTTTGGGCAGTATCTAATAGATTTCTTCCCATACCCTTTGATAACTGTCCCCATTAAATCTTCCCTAAAGAATTCGTTATATACTCCTCTGATGACAGCATTGTGTTAAATGCAAGCATTCTATGCTCATTCCAATGCACCCTGTTCTCTCCCGCAATTACTTCCAAACTATTGCTGTATCTTTCAAATAACTGACCCTGCGATTTACTGACCATGCTATTCTTAGAGGGAAATGTTCACTCACTGTTTCTTCTATGATCATTCTGCGGATCTTGGGGTAAATGTCCTCTGAGACATAGCAATAGTCTAAGATGTTTCTTTGTGACCCCCTCACTTAAGTGTGGTGCAGTAGCTCGCCCCCCTTGGTATTACCATTTAAAATGGATAGGCCCCAATGCTCCAGTAGGGATCCCCACATGCATCCACTTTTTCATGCTAAATTTTCCGGTCTCGTTCCCAGCTGGCCAGTCCTGACATCTACTATTTAAATCTCCACATACTATTGTTGATTTAATTCCCAGGGCGTACTAACTGAACAGGATCTCCTCCACTGAATCTAGAAATTCCTTCTGCGTAATCTTTAAAGGATTCCAGTAAATATTCAGCAGAAGAGTATCCGTCCTACCTGGAGAAACCTAAATGGTTCCAAACAAGCTTTAGTCCTTGCACATATAGATTCAGCTGGACAAACATATTGCATTGGCGACCCCTATCGTCAGTCTTGAGGAAGGACAGCTCCTTTCTACCCTAATTGCTAGAGATAATAGTGCAGAGAACCCATCTACAGTAGGTGCCACCCCCAACCAACATTCCTTCAGGCAGAACAAATCAATATTTAATAGGACCACACTCTCCCTCTGAAACAAATGGGAGAAGCCCCTACAATTCCATGAAAGAATTTCAAAGTTATTTTGTACCACCACTTTCCAACAACCTTCATGCTGTCCCACGTGGCCTCGCATTCAAGGTGGCAGCCACTGTAAGGAAGGCATGGTATCAAATTAAGACAAACACATGGGGCCACACTTCAAGGGTGTTTATTGAACCTTATCAAGGGTGTGATAAACGTCTATCTAAACCTAAATCTAAGATGGGAGCAATCTACGACCACCAAATAATCATAATGCAGTCCTAGTGGAGACTTGTCAAAATAAAAGGGCCTATACTAAAAACCCTATTGCCAATCCTTACCGCTAAGTTACAAATAGTGTGGGGTAATGTTCATGAAAAAAGAAAGAAGTGCTCACAAAATGTTAAGTCTGGATGTTCAGGCCGTTGACCTCCCTTCCCCACATTTTCAGCATGGGACAAGGCAGTTCACTTGAGCATAGCACACGCTTGGGCTTCTTCGGCACGAGGACACAGTTCCTTTTACCAGCATCAGGGCCTTCTGTACCCAAGTTTCCATGTTCAAAGTCTCTTGATTCAGAGGGCCTGATGTACCAAAATGATTGAAAAAGTTTCTTTCCAAATATTCAAGTCGGGCGATTCACTCTTCACCCTGGATCCCCCTCAGCTGGTCGCAGATCTCTTTTCTTACCACAATCCTTTGTTTGGATTCCCCTCTTCCGGGCTCCGATTCTTTTTATACAGTTAGCCTTACTCAGCCAACACAGACCAATTTTAGTTCATAGGCATCCCTCAGTTGGGTTCACATTTGCCACAACAATATCTTCTCGGGTGACTAATGGTTTGCCTCAGATCCCCCCCCTCTTCCGGCCTCAGAACTCCTTTTATACAATTAGTCTCCCTCAGCCAGGCTCATATTAGCTATCGAAGACTTGGAAAATGGGCACAGGATTTAGCTTAACCCGTTGCAGGACCACTTCGATTTCACAGTTCAATAATTCTCACACGCTTAGTTGGACCAAATGGAGACCTTCGAATGAGCACCCACATAGCGCCGGACCACTCTGTATATGGTACCTATTTCGGTTTCATAAAGGTCAATCACATACGTGTCATCTTTCTTCATACAATGTTGCTGCTTTCAACCTCGATCTTAACACAGTCCGGTCTGCTATCAGTCTCTCCGACTCCCCGAATGCGCTGACTTCAATGCTGCTGCTTTGTTGTCGGAGCCAAGGACCAGTACCACAAGGGCAATCGCTTCTCCCTGCCTTGGCTATCAATGTGGGAGGGCCCTTGTTGTGGAGTATTTTTATCCACGCCAATGCGCCACACTGCAACCTTTTGCCAATGGGAAAGAAAACTGCCAAAAATGGAGGCAATAACCCCTGTGCACACTAAATCTGCAAAATTGCGCAGGGTTCATTAACCACCAAAAGGGCTGCTCACCGTGCCACATACACAGGCAAAGTGGTGTAAAAGCAGGAATCACTGCTGTCATCTGTCACCTGAAACAAGGCCACAGAAGGGCCTGATCCGAAAATGCCCTTAAAAATTATTTCACTTTCCCGGAGAATTATGGAAAGGAAAGTGTGCTGAAACCATGGATTCGAGGGGGTTGGGTCCTCTGATGTATTCCATATCTATGACAGTAATCGCCACAGCTGTGCTGCTTTGGGAAATCTTTCGGCTCCTGCGTCGATGACGTCGATATGCCGCCCTGGAGGACCTCCTCGACGGCCGATGTCACTGGATGTTATAAGTAGGACGCACGACGCCTGTAGCTTTAATTCCGTTTTTTCCGCAAACGTGTTCACTTCGGGAATCTCGGCGCCTCGACTCTTTGGAGTTTCTGTTGTTTCTCGGTTCTTCAGTACCTGTTAGTTTTGTGAAGTTTCTTCTTCATGAAGGATGTCTGCCTCGTCTTCCACCTCGCATCCGGGATTTAAGAAGTGCAGGGATTGTGGGTACAAGATGTCGGTTACGGACTCTCATGACGCCTGCCTCTCGTGCCTCAGGGAGGCCCATGACACGGATGACTGTGTTGACTGCCAGTCGCTCACGTCTAAAGCCTTGCGGGAGCGCAAGTAGTTATCGGTAGGTAAGGTGTCTAAGCCACGGACGTCGAGGTCTGCGGGGCTTTCGACGGACGATTCGAGAGGCGAATCTCTGCGTTGTCGTCGTCGGAAGTCCAGTGGGTCTCGGTCCCGGAGTCGGTCCCGCCACTCCTCTGCCTCTTCGAAGCACTCCCGGAAGCGCCATCATCGGTCGCCTTCCCAGTCCTCTTCCGAGGACTCCGCCCGTCGGCGGGTCGCTTACCCTACCAAGCAGGCGACGCCGGAGGAATGGGCTTCCTTCGGGAAGAAAATGTTAGCGATTCTCGAATCGCAGGGCACACGTCCGTGCGCGCCTCCGAGTCGGGTCGGTCATGATCGGTCAAGAGACACCGCTCGCACGCCTTCGGGCTCGGGTGGTCGGCACGATTCGCGGGAGAGGTCCCGCTCGGACAAGGGGAATCGTTCTCGTCATGCCCGGTCCTCGACGCGCTCGAGACCGTGTGAACCTGTGTTGTCTTCGAGGAAAATGTCGACGCCGAGGTCGTCGACAGACTCTTTCGAGGCCCGCCTCCAAAGAAGTCGTCGGCGCCCAGGCTGTCGAAGGACACGCTCGGGGCTCCGGCCTCGAGGCCTGTGTCGATGCCATCGATACTGTCGATGCCGCGTTCGGCGTTGACGCCGATTCACTCAACGCCTTTTGAGGCTTTCGACGGGGGGACCCCGAGGCTTGGTGGAACCCCCTAGAAAGGCTCTGGCCAAGGTCAAGCATGGCTTTGGTTCACATTCTGTGCCTTCTTACTGCCATCTTGAGTTTATTTCAGAGGTGGATGAGGGCTCTGATGATGGCATGGTTCCTAATACGGTGCCAGACGAGATTCTCTCGGGCCATAGCCGATTTGAGAACCTGAGGCAGTCCCTGCACGATGCTAGTGGGCTGGACACCTCTCCGGAGGTGGAGTTTTGTAGCCCTGAGCCTGGCACTCATGCCGACTCCTCGTACTGGTGCCTTATGTCGAGGGTCACCGAGTACTTGGGATGGTCTGCTCCCCCGGGGGAGTTTCTTCAGGATGACCTTGCAGATATCCTCGACCTTGGTCCACCAACTGACCTGGTACTGCCGTTTCATATAGCTCTACAGAGGAGGGTGGCGGCGGCTTGGACTGCTCCGGAGAGTCTCCCGGCAGTGGGCAAGTCTTTGCAGCGAAAATACTGCCCAGCCAGTAGCGACCTCTGCTACTTGTCCAAGCACACCACTCCGGAGAGTTTGGTGGTGCAGGCGGCTACGGCCCCGGCAAAGCAGGCGTTGTATCCTACCATCCCTCCTGATATGGAAGACAAGCGTTTTGATGGCTGGGCGAAGAAAGTGTTTTCTTCAGGGGGTATGGTGCTTCAGGCGGCCAATTCCGTATGTGCCTTGTCACGTTTCACGCACACTCTGTGGAACTGTGTTTCCTTAGCGGCTGAACATATTCCTGAAGGGGACGAACGGGATGGTTTCCTTGCCATGGTTCAGGATGGCAATGATGCCATTTGTGAGGCCGTTCAGTCAGGTTTGGACATGGCAGATTGCGTCAGCCGGTCCATGGCGGCGAGCACCGTGATACGCAGGTTTGCGGAAGTAGGGGTTTGCTCCTGATGTGCAGGCCCGGTTCCTCAACATGCCCTTTGACGGGGAACATCTTTTTGGCAGCAAGGCTGACGAGAGCCTTGAGAGGTTGGAGACCTCAAAAGCTGCAGCGAAGTCGTTGGGCGCTGCAGTTCGACAACCTCCGCCTTTTCGTCCTAGGGGACAGCAATGGAGGGGAGGTTCCTTTCGTTATTACTCATCCTTTGGTAAAGCGAGAGGAGCTGCCAGTCAAAGGGGCCACCATAGGAGTGCCAGAGGTGGAAAACAAGGTACTCGAGGTGCCAAGGCCGCTCGGGCAGTTGCCTCTTTGTCCTCCAGGCAACGCCGCAGCCCCTTCAGCTCAGTCATGAGGCCATGTCCCATGGTTCGCCGGTTGGGGGAAGGCTGGCGCAGCATCTTGCAGAGTGGCGCGCCATTACTTCAGATGTGTGGGTTCTGGAGATCATAACCCACGGCTACTGTCTTCCTTTCCAGCAGAGGCCTCGAGACAATCCACCGGGGAATCTCTCTTTGAAGAATCTGGATCCGCTCCTTGCGCAGGAAATTCAATCCCTGCTGGAGAAAGGCGCCATAGAACTGGTGCCTGTAGCAGAGAGGAACAAGGGATGGTATTCCCCATATTTTTTGATTTCCAAGAAAGACGGGGGTTTGAGACCGATTATGGACTTGCACGAATTGAACAAACTTCTCAGGAAGGACAAGTTCAAGATGGTTACTCTCTTGCAAGTCCTTCAACTTCAGGACTGGTTGGTGTCTCTCGACCTCAAGGACGCTTATTTTCATGTGTCGATACATCCAAAGCACAAGAAGTACCTGAGGTTCGCGGTTGGTGACTCGCACTTCCAGTTTCGGGTCCTGCCGTTCGGATTGACCTCCGCCCGAGGGTCTTCACCAAGCTCATGGTAGTGGTGGCAGCGCACCTCAGGAAAGGGGGGATTCGCGTCTACCTCTACCTGGACGATTGGTTGATCAGGGCGCGCTCTCCTGAGCAAGTCCTGGATCATCTGTCAGTCACCTGCCACTCCCTCCACAAGCTGGGCTTCTCCCTCAACTTAAAGAAGTCCCATTTGACACCGACTCAGAGGCTCCAGTACATCGGAGCAGTGCTCGGCACGTCCCTGGGGCAGTGTTTTCCTCCCCAGGTGAGGGCTCATCACATTCAGCAGATGGTGCACAAGTTTCAGCTTGCCGAGAGTCTCCCAGCGTTCGAGTTCTTGAGATTGCTCGGCCTCATGGCATCCTGCATTCTTCTGGTGCCAGAGGCCAGGTTGCGGATGAGATCTTTGCAATGGGCACTCAAGCTCCAGTGGTCTCAGTCCTCCGGCAGGATGTCGGACCCTGTTCAGGTGCCGTCCTCGGTCGCCCAGAACCTTCTGTGGTGGGCCGTCGAAGGCAATCTGATGAGGGGGGCCCATTTTGGCTGCCGAGTGTGACGATCGTGACGGACGCATACCTCACGGGATGGGGAGCTCATGCCAACGAGTTGACAGTCAGCGGTCGTTGGTCTCCATCGGAGTCCAGACTCCATATCAATCTGTTGGAGCTGAGGGCCGTCAGGCTATCCCTGAAGGCTTTTTTGCCGACTGTGCGTGGGAAGAATGTCCTGATCCTGATGAACAACACGGTGCCCATGCACTACCTCACCAAAAGGGGGGGGCAGGGTCACTTCCTCTGTGCAGGAAGGCGATGCAGCGCTGATTCTGGGCAATCCAGCAGGAAGTTTCGATCTTGGCAGTCCATCTGGCAGGAGACGAAAACGAGACGGCGGACGCTCTGAGCAGGCAGAGCGTGATCTCTCACGAGTGGGAGTTGGCTCAGGAGATTCTCCTGGAGATCTTCGCCCTTTGGGGGACCTCTCAAGTGGATCTCTTCACCTCCAGTGTCAACTGGAATTGCGAGCGGTTCTGCTTGCAGGAATTTCCTCCAAAAGGAGCCTTAGGAATCGCGTTTGTGGTGGAGTGGTCATTCCCACTGCTGTATGTGTTTCCTCCAGTCCCTGTTATCCCGCAAGTACTGCGGAGGTTCGGTTCCCGGATGATCATCATTGCTCCGGCGTGGGGCCGGAGGACGTGGTACCCGGACCTTTTCGACTTGTCCATCTGTCCTCCACTTCGTCTTCCCTACCGAGACGATCTACTCTCACGGGAGGGGGGTCAGGTTCTCCATCCAGAGGTCAGATCCCTTAACCTTCACGCTTGGTTTCTGAAAGGTTGAGGTATAAGGATTGGGACCTCCCTGAAGACGTGATGGAGGTGTTGCTCTTGGCCAGACAGCCCGCAACAAAGTCCCTTTGCCGTTGGAGAAAGTTCTGCGACTGGTGCAGGGTTAAGAATGTGGGTCCTTTTTGCATGTGACTTTCCCATGGTTCTGTCTTTTTTGCTTTCTTTGGCCCACAGGGGCCTTCAAGTGGGTACCATTAAAGGTTACCTGGCGGCGTTGTCCATATTTAAGCGCTCGTCTAAAGAGTGTTCTTATTTTAAAATTCCTTTAATTTCTCAGTTTCTGAAAGGGCTCACTAATGTGTTCCCTCCGTCACCTTTCCAGGTGCCCGGTTGGGATTTGAACCTTGTTTTCAAGTTTCTGATGGGTGCTCCGTTTGTGCCTTTGCATTCATGCCCTTTGAGACTGTTAACTCTTAAAACTGTATTTTTGGTTGCGGTCACTTCCACTCGCAGAGTAAGTTACAGACACTTTCAGTTAAGCCACCCTTCACTGTGTTTCATAAGGACAGGGTTGTCCTTAGAGGTCTTCCTTCCTTTCTTCCGAAGGTGGTGTCGGAATTTCATTTAGGCCAGAAGGTTGTTCTTCCGGCGTTTTATCCTCCTCCACATACTGGTAAGGAAGAGCAGAGGCTCCATAGGCTTCATCCTAGGAGAGCGTTAAGCTTTTACATTTCACGCATGTCCCGGGTCAGAGTGGACGATCCACTCTTCATTGGTTACGCTGGAAAGCGTTTGGGACAAGCTGTGATGAAACAGACTTGGTCTCGCTGGATTATTTTGGCTATCTCTGAGTGTTACCGCTTGGCGGGTAAGGAACCACCAGTCGGCTTACGGGCCCATTCTATCAGCGGTATGGCTGCCTCTACTGCCCTACAGAGGGGTGTTCCTATTCGTAACATCTGTGATGCAGCTGCCTGGGCTTCGGTGCATACTTTTGTAAGTCACTACTCCCTCGATTTCATCTGGGGGCAGGGTCTGGCCTTTGGCAAGGTGGGCCTTTACTCCGCAATTTGATTGGGCATTCTAAATTTCTGTTTTCTAAATTCTTTTCCCACCTCCTTGCATTGGTACTGCTTTGGGAGTCTGTCATAGAAATGGAATATGTCGGAGGACCCAATCCCCTCGAAGGAAAAGTTACTCTCTTACCTGGTAATGTTCTTTCGATGGGATGGTCCAACGACGTAGACCATATCGCTCCCTCCCTGCCTTCCCCGCTACAGAATTTCTTATGCGATTGCAGCTTACGTTTCCGCAAGGCTTTGTGCGGTCAGACTGGCAGAAGACTGGTGCCACACGTTCTGGGAAAAAACTACAACTGAGGCTACGGGCGTCCTACTTATAACATCCAGTGATGTCGGCCATCGGAGGAGGTCCTTGAGGGCGGCGTATCGACATCATCGACACAGGACGTAGGAGCCGAAAGATTTTCAGAAGCAGCACAGCTGTGGTGATTACTGTCATAGATATGGAATACGTCGTCTGACCATCCCATTGAAAGAACGTTACCAGGCAAGAGAGTAACTTGTTTGTTTCCAGGCAGTCGGAGGACATTCGTCTGCTGGCTGAACAAAGGACAGATTGAGCATTGACCTCTGCAAGGAGGGGCAGGATGTGGAGGAGGTTTCTCAGTGAACTTCAAAGGACTGGACAGCTGCTGCCTGAAAAGGGGAGATTACACAGGAGGACTTTGGTGTGAAATCCTTATTTTTGATTAAAGTTTAAAACTCTTTAACTGAGCAACCTACAGAGGGATAAATCTGAAACTTGGTAGACATTAAACTAATTTCAGCCTTGTGATTTGAAGACATTGAGGAAACTCGTACCATTTAAGGAACCAAAGTTATGAAAAATGTCAGATTGTGGCAAAACTATTAATGTTGCAAACTTACAATTATATGTACACGATCCACTGATAAGCGCCCAGCGATGTATCAAATTAGAAATGATTAATCCAAAGTGTTATGGGTAAAATTGAAAAAAATCCATAGAATGACCAATACAGCTCCCACAAAGGTGGGAAGTGAATGTAAATTTAGACAATCTAATATAAAGTATGTGTCCAATTTTATGAGGGTACATAATGGTAGAAATGTACATTTTTGCAAAAGTATGTTTGACTGCTCTGTTCAGGCTGCCAACCAAAACAAATAACATGCCTGTAGCCACTCAAAACCATGGGGGTGTGTTTTGCAGTTCTGCCCATGCCATAAACGTGGTAATTGATAAATATAGGAGTTTCACTACACATAGACGCACACTGCTTCCAGAACACTGCCTCCAGAACTGTTAGTGAGAATTCTCTGTTTAGACTGAATTTCCTAACCTAGTGAGTCCTCCAGCAGCTTTGCTGGATTTTTGGGGTTTATTTTTTTCTCCTACCAAGAGTGAGACTCTTTTACCCTCACTCTTGGGCATGATTTGAGTGTGTTTCTTTGAATCTAGATGTGTTTAATGGGCTATGGGGTCTTTTACTCCATAGGGCTTCTTGTGTTTTTGTGATGTGTTACACAGCACCCTCAGTGCAGTGACACAGGGGTGTCATAGTGACCCCCCAGTATAGACTCCATACCCTGGGACTGACTACTGTCTCCCAGGGCATGTAAAGTCACCATTGACTTTACTAGTCTTAAATTCTGAACAGAACCAGTACAAACCATCATATTGTCGACGTACTGGCTGGGGCAATTCGATTGCCCCAGGGTCTGTTAGTCGAGGGGGCACGTCTCCGTCCCCCCTGATCGAGTTTTGGCTGGTGGCAGTGGATACTACTTTTTATATTCAACCGCAAATATTTTCCTATGGGATTTCCCATTGTTTTAAGCTACTATCTTTATTTAATTATTTACGGTAGCCTCGAACATACCGCCGGTTTATTTAATTAATATTAATTCTCCGGTTGGTATTTTTTGCCAAAACTTGATTCTAAAATGGCGTTTGTGTTCTCTTCTGTGACTCCAACCCAAGTCGAGCCCTTTGTTCCACTTTTTGGCGGGCTTCTCCACAGAAGCCCTCCAAAGTGGTGCCACTCTGTCTGGGGTACTTAGGAGGGGTGGAGGAGAATTTAGGCACCCTGGACTTAGTTGCCTAGGCAACTCAAGTCGCACTCAGTCCTCATTGGCCCAAGTGGTGAGCCGGCCGGCTCACCACTTAGCATGTTTGAGTGACAGCTGGGCTGAGTGAATGGGGGTTTTCTGCATAAAAGCAGGGCTTTGGGGACTGGAACTTGAGAAGTCGCCACAGGACCTAACAATCCGATGAGGGAGAAGCTGAGCCGACCTGCCACGACACCACCACCGGTGGAGCCCTGCTGGACCGCCTCACCACTTTTCCCAACGACAGAGGAGATCTCCCGCCGGAGTCTTCTTCCTTTGACTGGTGGGGATAACCAGTTTCACCGTTTTTTCGCCTTCCCGACGTACCTCGTGGCCGCCTTGCCTGTGCCAAGCACCCCGGCAACCGGGATACCGCGTTTTACCGCGAAACAAAGGTACTACCTTTAACCGGAAAACTCTGCGGCTGGTTTCTGCCCTGGTAGTGCAACGACCTTCATCTTTCCTCCAAGTCGAGATCTTCTCTTCCCCTGGACGACGACGCAACTTGCACCCACTGCCAGGAACAACTGCCACCGCTGGAGGATCCTTCCCGCTTAAGGTACCGTGTCCTGCCTGGCTTCCCTTGCTGTACGGGGTAGATTTAGCCCCTGGCTTTCGAACCTGGGTTACCCTGGGACACCCTGGCTAAACTTTCCTAAGCCTCTCTAAACTCTTTTTGAACCCTCTGCAAGACTTTCTAAGCCTAGTGTAACTGTGTGATCTTGGGCGCATTTGTGCTCTGCTCTCGAAGAGTGGGCCCAGCCTTTGGACTTTGGCTTACCAGTGACTTTTGCTCTACTGCCTTGCTAACAGTGTTCCTGAATCTTAGAGTGGTGTACCTTTCCATATTCTGTCTTTTTCCCTCCCTTTCTCACAAACTTATTGGAGTGCCATCTAGTTAAGCGCTCACCTCTGTATGAAAATAAGTGGTGTTTTACAGTGACTTATCTGATAAGGAAAAAGGGGTGTATATATTATAATAGTAACTGTGTTTAGAATATTTTACAATAAGAGTGCTGGAGTATTTTCAACAGTGTGTTTTTAAATAAATACATACTTTGATACCAAAGCTCTGGTCAGTGTTTGCTTGTATTGTTGTATCTGGGTGCCTATTGTGTATACTTTGCATGCTGCCTAACTCTTCTTGAGGGAAGTCTGACTGCTCAGCCACAGCTACCAGGTACATCTGGGTGGTACAGATTGCTACCAAGTGGGTTTGCTGCAAACACCTGTAGTCTTAAATCTTTTGCAGTGGTCCCTAAGGGAACTGCACAGGTTTCTGCCTAACAAGAACCCATCCAGATTTCCGCGCAGCACCTTATTGCATAACTTTTCATTTTGTAGCTGACTCCAGAATTCTTTGAAAGATCCAGATTTCTTTGCATAATCCAGACACTAGCATTGCAAAATTATTGCTAGCCTGACCCAATTGCAAACATCCCAAACTTGAAGGAATTTAATTCTGATTCAGATTGGCTTGCTACCATTAAGGCTTGCCCGCTGAAAGTGTGCATCCTGCTATCTACCATGTCCAGTAACCAGAAGGGGCCCATCCAAATCCACTCTGAAGTGCAGTCCAAATTGACCAGAACCGCCTTGCTGATCCAATCCCGCTAGAGGTGCCCTGCTGCCGGTAGACCAGATCCAATGCATTGACCAGAGCAGGTGGTCCAATTTAATAACTTCTTCTGTAAGTATTAACAGGAACAACAGTGACCCATAGTATATTTGCATTGTATTCTCCCAATCTCAACCCATCCCATCTTTAATTCAGAACTCAAGTATTGTTAGAATACTTCTTATTCTGATTATGTTCCAAAAGCATAACTCCCTAGTGATTTTGAATAACTAAAGTAAATCCCAGGAAGACGTAGATTATCCGCAACGTGACGGCTTACGCTGATCACATGACTGTAAGATCCATATGTGGCATTCTTTTTCATAGTCCTAATATAGTGTAATCAAACCCATTTGTCATTTTCAAAAGCGCATTTCTGTTTTCAATTTCGCGCCTATTTTGCAAAAACGCCTCTCACTAAAACCTCTAACTCCTTCAGTTTTAAAGATAGAAACAACATTTCAACTCTCACTGATACCTAACATCCTTAGCTACAAAAACAGTGTATTTGACCCGTTTTTCTTCAATATCGCATAGTAAAAGTTTGCAAAATTCACAAGTTTACACGTGTCATTGCCCCATTTTAAAGTGTTTTTTCCATCCCGTCCTGATCTGAAGTGTGGATTGATATTATAGCTCATGTATTTTAGGACCTGATTAGTGTTGCTGTCTTTAGAACTTGTCTCTACTTAAGCATTTTTGTACCCTTTTGCATTATTTCACAAAGCCATTTTCACCTGTCTTTTTCAAAGTGTCATTTGCCAAAACAAGGTTTTCACTCTTGTTTGGGAGGGAGGATTGCCTATAAACTTTAAACCTTGTCTTTTACTCCTGAATACCTGCTGATTACTCACATTGGTGTAGGATTGCTCAATTGTATTTAAACAAAACTTTGCAGGGGGAATCTTAACCTAAATGTTATCTGTGCACAACACAAAACCTTTCTTTTTCCTGTGTTTCTATTCTGCATCATTATAAGTGAATTCAATTGCTTTGCTTATTTTTGAATTCTAAATATTTACCTATACAAACTAGCCTGATTCCTGGTTCAGTGTGACCTGGGGGGTATTTTGAGAAGGGTGTTATATGAGTGGTATATCATTCAGAATATTGAACTTATAGACAGAAATAAAATAAGGGTTTCATTTGCGCACTACATGCTAGGCGAGACTTGGGTGTGTGCCTGATTGAAATCCCTTACAATGTACCCTCTTATGTTTCTTTTCCTCGAGGCTGTTTGAAAGTTGTGGTTCTTCTCTGAAAAGGTCAAGGGGGTAGTTCCCTCCTTGCAACCCTCTCTGGTCTTGCCACCTTTATCCTCAGTTTAAACTGCCATTTTGGAATTGCTGCTTGCTCGTGCAGTTTTCCTTGCCCTAGAGTGTGCTTTCGTGCTCCGCCTTTTATCCGTGTGGGTAAGTGTGATGGGAATCGGTGTGTGTAATTATCAGTAATTGCCTGACCCTTGCGTTGGGACATGTCAGGTAGTCCGTTGTCGCTCACAAACTGTCCGCAAGAAAGTGTTTGCGTAGGGGAAAGGGGGGGGGGTGGTGAGCTTCTATGTATCCTACATGGTAGGATGGGGAAAAGGCGTTATTGGGAAGTGGATACCGTGTCTAACCCTTCGGTGTCTCACTTCCACTCCCCGAAGACACATCATACAGGTTATCCTCCAGCACTGGTCCACCCCCAGGAAATGGATCCAATATCAATGGCCGTGTCCTGACCATCTGGATGACAGATCCCCGGGGACTAGCGGGTGAGACACCTTCAGGTTTCTCACACCACCCAAGCCTAATATGCCTACCACCCTGATAGTTCCAGATTGTTTCCGTTGTCCATAATTCTCGGGTTTGTGAACTATCCCTGATAGACTTTGATTATTTCGGCATTGGCCAACGTAGTAACAGCCTTCTGGGACCCTTTTTGGGAGGCACTCAAGAGCTTCTTCATACACAGTTTTAGGTACAGGCCTTTTCTGCAAGTCGTAACCCCAACATTAGCCTCTATCAGAAGCTGGTTACACACAAAGATGGAATTTAAATGTAATATAACCTTATCCATTTTGTATTTATTTCAGAATTCAACCCGACTTATGTCATTAGAAGACAAATCAGACCAAGCCTGGAGTTTCCACAAAATTGGCAACACCCTTGATCTATTTAGTACAACATGCTCCTGGTCAAGCGGTAATTTCTGGAACACCACTCTAAATTCACTATACCTATGTCTCTCTCCCTCTCCCTCCTTAAAATGTATCCCGTCAGGCTTGGATTTTGCCTGCCCCACTGCTTTTCTTTGTTCCTCTAAGGTCATAAAGGTCTCTTCCTTAGGTTTTAATTCCCTCCTAACTGCCAGGGGCTGCTCCCACCTCTGGCTTTGTTCCACATTCACACTTGTTCCCACAACCTCCTGTATATCTTCCACTGTGTGTTGCATAGATCCTGGCCTCTGGGGCCCTTTAGTAACACCATATACCTTGTCCCCATCTCCAAGAAGTCCTTCCTCTCCCTCTACCCTTCCTGTTATCTTCCAAACTTCTACTAAGAGAGGCCCGGTCAATCTGGTCCGTTCTGTATGACCGAAACCAAGGGTCCTTGCTGACAACACCAGATTCCTCGTCACACACCCTGCATGTTCTCCTCCACTCTTACTCTAACTTTTCCCCGAGACTTTACAATTTTTCCTTATTCCCCCTGGGTAGGTCTTGGGGCAGGTGGCGTTGACACATTCTGAATAAACTGCCGGGCACCCCTTTGGCCATTTTTCCTTTGACCATTTTTATTTTTAGGCTTTGGTGCATTCATGTTCCTTGATAAAAGACCACCTCTTTTCTTTCCTTTAACTCGACTAAATATCTCAAAACCTTTTCTTTTGTCCTCCACAATATTTTCCGCCTTGTCAACATTTACACTCCCCTCCCCATTTGATAGTTTTCATTCATTAGTTATTCTGCAACCTGGAGGATTGGTAGCAATGTTGCTTGCAGGGGTGATTAGCCCTCCTGCCATCCCTTGCCTGTTGTCTCCTTCTCTAGGCAAATTACTCTGTTTTCTGCCTCTTCTACCTCAATCACAGGCATAGAGCAAACAATTGGGGCCGTTCTCGTATCCTCACATTCCCCTTCCTCCCTCTCGTGCCCACCCTTTAGTTGCTGTGATTCATTTTTACCCCTTATTAAGCCTTCAATAAAGTTTATTTTTGAGACCAGTAGGGATAATGCTTCCCCTTCATAAGAAACAGCCCTTCCTATTGATGATTGAGTGATCATCAACATCGACAATGCGGTTTCCAAAGCTTTAGATACCATCCCTAAATTAGCCATTACCGCCTGCGGATCGTATTGGTAATTTAGTATGTTGCAACTCAAGCTCTTGTTTTGTGACTGGGTAGTAGGCTTCTGATTCACCGGGGCATCCCGGCTAGTTATTGCCTCTTCGCTTTTGGTTCTGCTCCCCTTCTGTCAGGGATATCCGAGCTGCCTCTCCTATTGCTGTCACTCCACTTGGAAACACAAATTTGCTGTCATTTTTGGTTGTTTCCAAAGGGAAAGCACACTGGCGCCATATTTTGACTAGACACTAGCACTCTTGGTTTATTCGGCACTGCCACACGGGGACATAGTGCTACTAACTCCCCTTCCTGGACGTGGTTTCCCCTGGAACTCTCACGTGATCTTTTTTTTCCACCCATATCATTATCCCTTTCTGGCATTAAAAGGTTAGACCTTGGACTCATCGCTTTGGGTTGGGGCTAGTAAATGTTAGAACTTGAGGTCTGGTCCTCTCCAACCTTCCTCTTCCCTTCGGAATCGACTCCCGAGTCCCCTCCAGCAGTAACCCCATATTCCTTATTACCACAGGGCAGTCGCACAAACTCGATGCCACTAACTGAACGCCACTAATGAGTGACCTATTTGGAACTTGAGTACTGGGATACAAGTCCCCGTTTTCTTCTTCTGGAAAAAGACTGCCCCCCTTCTCCAATAAAACATGAGTATTTAACAAGTCCTGGAAGGCTACTAGCTCCAAAGTTTCTTTCAGCAGGTTTTTCGTTGCCCACATTAAGTGGTTACACGAGTCGTCCATGTTGGGCCCTCCTGCCAGTTCAATAGTCTGTAGTGGTGACACCGTACTTTATCGATTTATACACCTCAGAGTCTTTCACCGGCTGAATATGTTGCCCTTCCCTTGTCGCGATCGGCGTTGACGCGCGCAGGACATTCAAAATTTCTTCACTGGAACTAATCAAGATTGACAAGCTTTACGCATATTGACAAAAAATGCTTCTTTAGATGCCTGTGATATGCCTGTTTTCTCTGTTGCACACATTTTTGCTACAGTTGTTAAACTGCTTTTCTCCCCTGTGACTATCGGCTGCCGCTTGCATACAGCTTTTTCTTAGGCCTTGAGGACCGTCACCTCGAGAGAAAGTTTGCTCTTAAACCCTGATGCCATTTTGGCTATTGGGCACACTGCAGGGTTACAAAACCAACTTTTCAAAAGCACAGTAAAATTCGATCGACTCCGCACACGCTAGATTCTCATCAACAACACGTAGCGCACTAAATAACACATAGCCTATTTGCACATACATGGTCAAGGCTCCCTTACTTGTGGGGGCGTGGCTAAGTAGCAATGATATAGGTAGTGATTCCCTAATGCTCCTGAAGATCCTACATGATCCTTCATAGCACGTATGCCGAAAAGGGTGTATTTTGGACAGAAATGACACTGCTGCAGTAGCAATATGCATGGATCATATTGATGGGGAAAAGTGGCAAGAGATCCGACGTGAATGCAAAGATATAATTGGAAACATAGCGGAGAAGAAATCATGTAAGCAGAAACAAGATGGCGGCCGCACCAGAGTAAATGACGAGTTCAAGAAGCTGGAGCGAAAAATGAATAAACCTAGCCGTGCTGTGTGCGTGGCTGACCGGAGATAGCAGAACATAAAAGCGGCTGCAGGGGATTTATATTCTCCTTCTGAACTGGGGACACTGAGGCTGTCATAATTCTTTTATAAAAAGGGCACAGCGCGCCCCATTGGAGTTATGAGCATGGTAGTGGAACGGACCCCGTTGCCAGAGAGTAGCAGCGACTATGCACGGCTAGCGGTTGCCAGAGTAGTGCATCCGACCAACACGCCAAGTGCTGCTGGGAAACGTATGGCAGAGTGAGACGGCACAAAGATACGGAGCAGGATTGTGAAGCGAACATAGAGAACCCTATTTAGCAGGCACGGGACGAAAAGGGTTACTGCACCTCGCGGTAACAGGAACAGTCTACAAAGTTCACCAAGCAGCGCACATTGTATAACGGAACCGTATACTGGAAGTGGCCTGACACAAGCGTGGTTGTGGAGACTGTCCACAAGCATCACAACGGCAACTAGACACAACTGAGAGCAGCCTGCGCCCCAACCAAAGTTCAAAGGGACCAGACTCATGCTCTCCGAAGTGCGTGAAGGATAAGTGAAGACGCAGATACAAAGTAGAAGCCGGGAGGCATAGAATAAACGCACCGAAATTTAAGAACGCACAGAGAGCAAGTTTGTTCTTCCATAGGGGCACTCGTTTCAATAACCACACCGGACGAAAGATAGAAATAAAGAGCTTGCAGAGCCTTTGCCCTCAAATCCACAACATTATTGCTCTCGCAAACTACTCCAACCTTGATGTGGATAAACTCGCTGACCTCTATAATGAAACACTTCAGCAGTAGATATCATTGCTCCTATCAAACTCCCCAAAAGTCAAAGCAGTAGCCCACTTGAACAAATGGTTCACCCCTGAGCTTAAAATCCTTCGGAACACCAAACGAGCGACGCATGCCACCTGAAGAAAAACACCCAACCAGGCCAACAAAATACTTTTCACGGTAGCAGCCACCACCTACAAAACCTCTATCCTCAGAGACCTATGACAACAGAATTGAGAATGCTAAATCTAGAACAAAAGAGCTCTTCATCATCCTCAGGGAACTCGAGTCCCCCTCCTCACCCTCAGAAACCTGCGTGAAAGATGCAGACTGGTGTGAGAGAATCCAAAAAGCCTTGACAGACAAAATCACCAAGTTACAATCCAGAATTGAACAGAAAAAGCTCAGCTTAGCCAAAAAAGCAAACTCTCGGCCACCACCCACCTCTAAATTCCAACTTGCCCCCCCCCCTTCTCTTTCACCCCGGTGTCAACGAAAGAAGTGGAAAGCATCATCAAAGGCCTCAAGTCCTCCAGATGCCAAGGGGACTCCTGCCCAGCTCCTATCATACAGGAAGGCGCCAACGATCTGGCCCCCTTCATAACAACCCTAATATACGCCTACTTCAAAACAAGCTCAGTCCCTAGCAGCCTCAGGAGGATGGCTAGATTGACCTTATCCTTTGCCTCATCCATCTGGATTTTTAAGTCCATAAGTGCTGTCTCTGTTCCGTGCCTTGGTCTGAAGCCAGTGTCTCTGAGGCCCAGAAGGTTGTTCTCTTTCAGGTTCTTCTGGATTTGCAGGTAGGCCACTGTCTAGAATCTTTAGGATGTAGGGGACAGTGGTAATTGGCCTGTAATTGGTTGGGTTGTTGGGGTCTAGGTTGTTTATTTATTTATTTATTTTTTTTTGAAGGGGCATGATATTGAACGACTACTTCCGCATAGGCGTGTTATTGGTGTGTGCTTGCTGAATTAAGTGATACTCCGGAGTTTGTAAAGGCAAAGTGGCTGCTAGCGAAAATGGCACTATTAGTTGAAAGCAACAAAGGTAATACTGACTCTGCTAACAAAGTGAGTGCGGGCAGAGTAACACGTGGACACGAAAAATTATTCATAAGCAGGGGCTGCTCATTGATTCTAAAATGACTAGCTTCTTTTCTAAAAAAGAAAATACAAAAAGTAGTTTTAAACTAAAAATGAGTAGAATTGAAAAAGTGGCATTGAATGAGTTGCAAGCTGAACTAATCCCGTCATTGCCGTGCATAGGCTCTAAACTGATTACATAAATGTTGGTGAATCAAGAGGAGTTGATTAATGCAAAAGCTCCCATGCGTGATAATGATGAGATTGCTAACACAACAGTGACTGAAAGCAACTGCATCATATGAAACAAAAATGAGAAAATGAATGAAGCTGAGATGAATGAGAACACAGATGTGTGCGCTATACTGCAAGAAGCAGTAGAAATAACTTAATGGGATGCTTTTAAATGTGGTGAGTTTAATGGTACTGATACTGATATGCGGATGACTGCCTATAATGACCAAATGAATCCCAGCATCGATATGCAAGAAGAATTACTCGCCTTGCAAGTTGAGGAAAAGCTACTGGGAGATGAAATTAATGGAAAGACAATATTCCTGAATAATGCAGGGACCGCTAGTATGATAAGAGGATGAAGGTATGAATGAAAGTGAAAATGAGCTGAGAGGGGTGAAGAATGTGAGAATAGAAGTGGACTCAATTACTGGACAATTGTTTGAGATGAATCGATGGTTGCCGGCTGAGAAATCTAGTATGCCTTGTGTAACCCTAGCAGGGGCTAGCATACATGAAACAAGTGCACAGGAAGGTACTTTATATGTGAGCTCGATGAGTATGAACTCAAATTACATGTTCGAAGCTTTAGAGAACGTATTAGCGTTTTTGGTTGACAAGTGTGAAAGAATTGCACGTAAACTAGATGTTCACTCAATTCTACTGCACAAAAGTATTAATAAAAATAGAAAAACTATGAAGGAGTGTAGTACTAACACTGAAAGGAAAAATATTAGAAATACTAATTTAATCGCTACTGCCACTCAAATGAAATGGTGTCAAACATCGGAAGAAGTGATTACTCATAATGAATTGCATGATTTAGAGAGAGTAACTGATGGATACTGCAAAAAAAAAAAAGAAAAGTAAGATGTAATAGAAAATATTCACAGGCAGCAATGTACGCCAATAAGAGAAAGATACAGAATAGAAATGGATGTATCACAGAGATTCAGAGCAATGAAGCAATAGTAGAAACTGATACTATAACATCATGGATTATAGTAATAAAGAGTCCTGTTAATAATAGTAAACAAACGCTTCATGTTGCGCTAATTCATAACTGAGACTCCCATAGTAGTGAAACCCTAAAATAATAAGAATACTGACATTAAGAAGTATCTTGAAAACGTAAGAGAAAGTAAGCATATACAGCCCCAATCGAAATGTGGAAGTAACTTGAAAGCAGTAACAAAGCAAAAGAAAAGACCAAGAAGAAATGAAGGAATTCCGGACAAGATATTAGTTGATATACAGAAGATATTTAATGTGACTGACTTTAGTTATGTAAAGCTTATAGAGACCAAGAATACCGACACCAGAGAAAACATGAATTAAACATCAAATCACCTGCTAATTCTCATTCACAGGAACATTTGAACGGTGACGCTGCAAATTTAAACCCTAAACAACATGGCAACCTAGACCAAGATAAGATACGCGCATTACAAATTCAAAGTATTAGGGAAGCTAAAGAAAAAATACTCCTGAATAGGGGTTACATTGTTAAGCTATGTCAGTCAATCATTCCTTTGAGAATTATAGTGTCTAATAATCTAAGAATAGTTGACCAATTAGTAGGAACAGATAAAGTTACGACTAGATATTAGAGTATATATATTACAATACCGCAAAGAATTTGTAAAAATGGGATATAGCTGCGAAGAAACGACTATGGAGATAAGAAAACATGTAAAAGCACCTGTAACTATGAATCAGAATAAAAAAGGTACGATTAAATGCATAGAATATCCAAAAGCAGATAGATCGGCAAATAATATAAATGTGAATAGCGCTGAAATCGCTACAAGTTAAGAGAGAGCCCAATAGAAATTGCACAAATGATGACATGGATGGTTATTGGCAGTGGTTACCAGTAGCCTTCAAAGCGCAATTTGGCAAACAGTCATGGTGACAATAATGTTGTCTTCTAATGGAACACTAGAGGTCACTCTCACTTGCCTGCAGAAGAGGGTCTTCTTACTATAATGAAGTCCATGTGGGTAGTGGCCTTACAGGAAACATGGATGTGCGAGAAGTGTGAAATTGAAGGCCGTTGTACCACCCAAAAACTAGCATCTAAAGGTCCCAAGGGAAGACCGAAGGGAGGACTTCTAACATCCTGTCGACATCCATGGATAGGAGAGGATACCACTTGGTCTACCAGTATGGTATTAGCGAATTGGTTGCACTTTGGAGACACAAAGTTATCATCTATAGTAATCATAAATATATACAATCTCTCTAATGGAAAATGTAATAAAATTAACAAACAGACGGTACTGCGCATATTTTAGGAATGTGACCCTAAAATACTGATACTAGTCAAGGATTTTAATGCAATTATAGTTGATAATGATATAAATGCAGAAAATAAAGTAGAATCATTAGTCTCTAATAGATATGGAGTAGCTTGCACTAAGTTAATACAGGTTTATTATCTAAAGTTATTGAATGGAAAGTCGATGGGTGATGTAAACAGAAGTCCAACTAGAGTCAGTGGGAAATCACAGACTACGATCGACTACATAATTATCAATGAAACAGCAAATAAAATTTTCCTTCATATGGCTGTTGGAAACAGAAGAAAGTGACTATTAACATTCAGAGATAAATGTGAGAACGAATATAAGAATAATGGAAACATATCTGTAAACAACAGTGGGAACCGTATCAAGTGGAATCCGCTAAAACGTGAAAAAGGAAAAATAATTGCTGAGGATGAACGTATCAATTTTATTGATAAGATGCAGATTAATGATACTTCAATAATTGAGGCGTTTAAGCAAGCCACTGAAACTATTAAAAGTAAGATTGCCCAGAAGCGAACTTATACCTACACAAGGGAAAGATGGAACATAAAACATGGACATAAACCAGAATTTGATAAGGAAATCCATGAAGCTAAGAAAAAGTTAAGAACAATAATATCCCATCTGAAACATGATAAATGTAATGATACACATACTAAAAAATTGATCGGAAAAAAAAAAACATACCGAAAATGGCTGTGGCGTTATAAGAGATTAACGAAATCTGGAAAAATTTAGCCCAGATGACAATGACAAATAATAATACAGGAGTATGGGCAATAATAAATGGAATAAAAAAGAAGACATTACACAGTAATAGTGTTTGTTTGTTTATTTGATAATGCGCTCCAAGCCCTTGGGCAGCTGGGCGCAACAATACAAGTAGACTCGAAACTTAGTTACAATGCCTGACCCAGGCTATTACAAAACAGTGGTAACTTACAATAAATGATACAGGTGATACAGTACATATAGGATCAAGATGGGTAAGCGCAGAAGAATACCGTAATAACAATGTATAACGTAATTAGATAGATAAGGGTGAATATCGTTACATATCATTGTTATGCAGCCATTTGAGAGCATTAGATCTAAATCTAGTGTACGGTAGCGGGCGTCGAAGGTCAGGTGGGAGTATGTTCCATGATTGTGCAGCTCTAACTGGGAAGCTGGAACCACCTGCCGTGTTAAGTTTGAATCTCGGGACTTCGAGTAAGAAGGTGTTGGCAGATCTCGTCAGTCGGTTAGAGGGTCTCCTGTTGATTCTTTCAGCTAGGTAGGGGGGTGCTTGATTGTTGAGGCATTTGGATGTGAGAGAAATGGTTTTAAGGAGGATTCTGTCCTTTATCTTTAGCCAGTGGGCCTCTGTCCGGTATTTGGAGATATGCTCTCTGCGTGGGATGTTCAAAGCTGCTCTTTGAGCGTTATTGTGTAATTTCTGGAGTTTGTCAATGACCGACTTATTTGCACCTGAGCATAAGGCGTTGCAATAGTCCAGTCTGGACATGACAAGGGCATTGGCCAAGGTGAGGCAGCTGGCACTGGACAGGAAGGGTCTGGCAGCACGGATGAGTTTACACGTGTAAGTGGTTGAAGAGGCGAGGGATTTCACTTGCTTTTTGAGGGTGAGAGCTGAGTCGAGGTAAAAACCTAGAGTTTTGACCTCTCGCATAACCTTAATAGTATTATTATCGATGTTAAATGAGGCATAGTCCGGGGTGAGTTTAGATAGGTTATGGTCTGATCCGAGGAGCAGGATTTCGGTTTTGTCGTTCAGGCAGAGGCCATGGGTGGCCATCCATGCCTGAATGAGGATGTAGATTTTATTCACCAAAGCCAGGTCCGCTCCATAGTTGCCCGAAAGGGGTATGAGGATCTGGGTGTCATCTGCCTAATTTGTGTAGGTGACGCCCAGTCTGTCCAACTTGTCGAACAATGGCTTGGTGAAGATGTTGTACATGGTGGTTGAGACACAGGAGCCCTGTGGGACTCCACATGTAATTTGGATAGGGTCGGCACAAGTGGAAGTAGAGAACACTCTCATGGTCCAGTTGGCTAGAAAGGATTGGACCCATGCTATAGCTTCTCCTGTGAAATTGGCAGCAAGCTTGAGGTGGTTGCATAGAACTGCATGATTCACCAGATCAAAAGCTTCTGACAAGTCCAATAGGAGTAACAACGCTATTTTACCACTATCCTTGAATTCCTCCATTTTGGTTTTAAGATCTATCAGGGCTGTTTCAGTGCCGTGGAGAGGGCGGAAGCCTGATTGGCGCGAGCCTAATAGATGGTTAGCTTCTAGGTAATCTTGAATTTGGAGATGGGCTACTCTATCGATAATTTTTAGTAGGAAAGGTACAGTGGTGATAGGCCTATAATTGGTTGGGATTGATGGATCAAGGGTTTGTTTTTTAAGAAGGGAGAGGACCCAGGATTCTTTTAGGTTGGCTGGCACTGTGCTGGATTTGAAGGAGGAGTTAATGAGCTTCGAGATGAATGGGGCTAAATCTCTAGCTGCGTCCTTTATTATTTGCGCTGGGCAACTGTCGCCCTTACAGTTAGAAGGCTTCAGTGAGAAGATAACCTTTTCAGTGTCGATAATGGAGATAGGTTTGAAGCTAGAAGGGGGGGATAGTGTTAGGTGCAGACACTAGAGGTGCTTGTTGATCAGTAGGAGTGAAGGCGTCTTTTTTTATTAGTTATTTTAAGTTGGAGGGTGGAAATTTTATTCGATAAGGCGTTCTGTATATTAGTGCACCATGTCTTGTCCTTGGGGACTGTCAGTTGGTTGAATGGGAGATTCCATTTCCCGGAGGATGGCAAAAAGTTCCTTGGTATTAGATTTGGCATTGGTAATTCTGTCATTGAATAAGTTTGTTTTTGTGTTGATAATTTCTGTCTTGTAATATTTGGTGAATCGGGTTAAATTAGCTTTGTCGTCGTCGGTAGGCGAATTACGCCAGATAGTTTGGGGTTTTCGTTTCTGCTTTATAAGTTCCTTAAACTGGGGTGTGAACCAAGCATTAAGGTGGGCTTCTTTAACTCTGCGTAGTTTTGGAGGTGCAATAGTGTCTAGTGCATGAGACATAGCTTTATTAAAGGTGTCTACTAGGGTGTCTGGGTCAGTGTTGTTCTTCAGGCCATTGATAGTAGGCAGGAGGAGGGGGATGAGTTTTTCTGTAGTAATGTCTTTTTTACTTCTGGTGGGGAGTGGTGGTATCATTTTAATAATTTTAGGGCTGAGGTCAAGTGTGGCAGTGAAATTTATTAGGTAGTGGTCGGTCCATGGTTGAGGGGTGATGTCAGTAATGACTATGTTGCAGTTAAGTTCAGATACCCAGTCAAGGGTTCTGCCTTTAGCATGTGTGGGGGAGAGGACTTTTTGGGTAAGGCCGTCGTCATTTAGGATAGCTGTTATAGTGAGGGCATTTTTGTTATCTGGTTCATTAAAGCCGATGTTAGTCGCCCATCGGCAGCGTTTGTGAATGATTTTGGGTATAGTTCGCTATGAGGTTGGTAAGGTCATCTTCGAAGGTTCCCAAGGGACCTTGGGGGCCTATAGATCAAGTGAATAGTTAGCGTGCGGTTATTAGAGAGTTGCAATTTTGCTGAGAGTACTTCGCAGGAAGCACAGGGGGGTGATGTGGTGAGTCTGATAGGCAAAGTGGTTTTAGCGATGATAGCTAGGCCACCGCCTTTAGCATTAGGTCTATCTACACTATGGATCTGGTAATTGTCAGGTACGGCTAACATCAAGGAGGGTCCTGCTGCCTTATGGAGCCAGGTTCCTGTTACAGCAAGGAGGTCAATGCTGCTGCTGTTGTTTAGTATGTCAGCAATTTCAGTTGCATGGGCTACCATGGATCTAGCGTTGATAAGGGATCCAGTAAGTGATGAGGCATTCTTAGGAATAGGATAGCTTGCAGATTTATCTGTGTGCTTGTTTTGACTCGGGTGTTTCTTTTTGTGAAAGTGAGTGGGATTTGGGGTCGGAGTTAATGGTTTCGTAGCTTGAGTTTGCTTATCCAAGTGCGTCTGTATAGTTGGAGATCTGACAGTAAAGTTTGTGCTGTTTCTTTTGGGTTCGTATATGCAAGGTAGTCTTGCCCTAAGTCTCAAGTTTCTGTCTATGGGGGGGGGACTAGTGCTGTAGGTAGCAAAGGTCATGATTGTAGTTAAGAGGGTCCGGGAGGTCAGGTTTCTGCACATGGTAGTTAGAGTAGTTACCTGGTACAATTTACTTCCCTTACTTCACTGGGATGTCTGGCTATTGTGGCACAATATAGATTGCGAGTGGCTAGTTGTAACCAGGGGTTCACCTAGTGGAGCATGGTATTCAAAAATCATAATATGAACTGAAATGCATGGTCTGTTAGCGACCATAAGGCACAGCACAATCAAAGTGGTCTGTTAGCGCACAGTACTATCAAATGCGGTCTGTTAGCGACCCTAAGGCACAGTACTAACAAATGTAGTCTGTTAATGACCATAGGGCACAACACAATCAAAGTGGTCTGTTGATGACCATAAGGCACAACACAATCAGAGTGGTCTGTTAGCGACCATAAGGCACAACACAGAGTGGTCTGTTGATGACCATAAGACACAACACAATCAGAGTGGTCTGTTAATGACCATAAGGCACAACACAGAGTGATCTGTTAATGACCATAGGGCACAACACAATCAAATGTGGTCTGTTAAAGGCTATGGGACGCACAAAGGGGCAGTCAAAAGGCATATGTGGCACAGAGCAGCTATAATGTGCAATCGGAAAGGCAAATGTGGCCTGCGACTATGAGGCACAATTATTGGGGTTTAGGGGTATGCAGCATTTATACTTTCTCTCGCTTACTCATTCAGCTTGCAGTGGCAATATGAAGTCCAAGCTCTGCTAAAACTTAGAGGTAGGCAGATATGAATCAGATCAGGCCGGTTTATGCTGGTAATAATATATTCATAAACACTGATAGTAGCATGTTCAGATTGCAGTGGCAAGGGGTGTGATGAGGTACAAGGAATTAAGTCTGTAGGTTCCGCTTAGCGTGAGCACAGTAGGCAGGTAAGACTTGTGAGCAATCGGGATCATACCGGAGAAAGTGCATTCAGATCGCGGGTGGTAGACAGTGTAGGTTGCCGGCATAACTGTGCTGTGAGGGTGGCTAGTCTTGGTAGGCGGTGCAGACTGCGGGTTCGGCGGAGAGAGGCTCAGGGAGTGTTTAAGGATGACTGTAGTAGACTCACCAGTGGCTCTGTAGCAGTGCATGTAGGGGATACAAGGCAGATCGGGCAGCGTTTTGTCGCCTTGCGCCATTGCGCTCAGTCAGCTCCGTAAGCAGCCTTAGGTCCTCGGCCTTCGGTCTCGAGGCGGGCTTCGCCTGCCGGTGGCTTGGATTGGAGGATGTGCCTTCCAGGCAGCCAATCAGCTGGTGGCAGGTTTGTTGTCACGGTAGCGCGGGTCTGATCATATCCGCACGGCCATTTTGGATTGTGGCAACCTTTGTGGTTGCTAATGGCGTCAGATCAGATGTTTGGGCAGAAAATGATGATTAAAGCCCAAAAAGCACAATGAAAAGCTTGAATTTGGTGGGGAGTAGGAAGTGGCATCGGTTGCTGAAATTAAGCAGGGATGCGTCGTAGGGGTCGTATCTCAGATGATTGGACCATAATTATGATCCAATGCTTACCTCCACTGTGGTGTGAGGGGGGGCTGCCCCAGCAGCTCGGGAGGCGGCTCGAGCTCCTGCTCAGAGCGGGGATGGCTGGACTGGATTGCTCAGCTCCGTCAGCAGCCTTAGGTCCTCGACCTTCGGTCTCGAGGCCGGCTTCGCCTGCCGGCGGCTTGGATTGGAGGATGTGCCTTCCAGACAGCCAATCAGTGTGAGTGAACAAGATTGGGCAGCGCATGTTACTAAAACATTGGGTGCATATGATCCACTTGATGGACAGATGGAGGTAGTAGAATCAACATGGGAATGTACCATATCGGTAGTTGAAATTAACACAATGATATTGACTTTGCCATCATCATGTGTGACAGGCCAGGAAGAGGTTAGGATTTTAGCGGTAGTAACTATATGTAACTGATTTTATATATTTTACCTATCTTGCAGTTTTTTAACTATGGAAAATGTGAAAGTGTTTTGTGTGTTTATTTGTAAGTGTTTATTGATTAGATACATATTAAATAAATAAATTGGATTTCAATTTGTAAAACGTATCCATTTAGCATCATGTTTGAATGTTGCATTGAGACGCAGTGCCATACAATGTTCAAGTCTGTTTGTGACATATATTATTCCACCCGTCTTTGACTGATACGTTTTTGGAATCTTTCCAGTTAGCTGTAATAAGTTTGATGGTTATAGCAATGAAAAGAACAAAGAAAAAGGAGGGATGCATTTCTTATCATGGGCTATAGTGCCCAACAACACATTTGTGAATGATAGGGGATGTTTAGTTTGAAGATGATGTTCAGAAGAGACCAAACGTCTTGCCAGAATATATGGACAAATGGACATTCAAAAAACATATGAATGTAGGATCCACACATTTCCACAGGTCCAGTAATGCCCATCTGTGATGTATTTAGTTTTAAGTAATTGCATTCGGTTAAAAAGGCCCTATGCAGGAAGAAAAATACATTTTGTGAAATATTAGTAGATAGATTTAACCCTGGACCATAGTGGTTCCCAGGTTCACCACAGTCAGCTTCCCATTGAGATTGGACAGACCATCTATTGGTGGGAGAATCATTAACACCCAACAATGTGTAAAATTGGGCAGCTCTGACATTCGAAGCTTTGGTCATAAATAAGACTCTTGCGTGGTTGGGAATAAGCTCATTATGAGTGAAATGACAAAAACCAGCATTAACTAATTTATTGTAAAAATTAAAGTCTGAAGAGGGTAGGGAAAAAGGTTCTAAGAACCTAGGAGGATTTCCAGCCTGTATCGTGGCAGATTTGATGAATTAATCTAATGCCCTTGCTAAACCATGTTTTCTGATATAACAGCTTACCTTTGAATGTGATTGACCTGTTATAGCACAGAAATGGTGTGAATCTTAGAGCTATAGAGCCAATCGAAGGAAAGAGGAATGCTCGAAGGGCACATGTGGACGCTTTGATAGGGCTAGTAAATTTAGAAGAAATGGACCCAAACACCTAAACCAAATCATGAATCTTGATGGGGGCCACCGATTCTTTTTCAAGAACAAACCAAGTAGGGAGGTCATCTACATTAGAGGTGGTCAGCCAAATACATATTTCTTTAAATAAGAATGCATTATGACAGTGTTAGAAGTCAGGAATTTTGGGATTCCAAAATGGCTGCCAGCACTGTGTAGACGTGCTGACGGCGCTCTCCGATCCCCCGAGGGGTAGAAGGTGCCCACCACCCCCTATACAGGCTACTAAAAGGGACGCGGAGACCCCCCACGACCTGGAGAGAGCATACATGGCCAGGAAGAGGGAAGAGGCGTAGAGCGGTGCTCGGAGGAGAGGACTAGCCCAGAGTGGCGTGTGACGGCAGGAGAGCTGGACGCCTGATGAAGGCGGGACGAAGGCGGGAGGAGCAACGGTCAACCGTCCCGCGGGACGCTGCGGGAGCACGGAGTGGGATACTAGGCTAGCGGGAGGATCGGAGGTCCGAACAGTGGAGTTGAGACCCCTGCGCCGAGACGCCAGACGTGAGCCCACGGTGAGCATAGGCTGTGCGGGCGGCTGAGGCGACATCATCCCCCAGGCGGCGGGGCTGCGTGCCCGTCTGAGACGAGCTGCCGTACGAGGGGAGAGCCGAATGCAGTGAGGAGGCACCTGGACTGGAACTTGCAGGGGGAGCGGCTGCCCCAATCTGGACGAGGTTGACGACGGGAGCGGCCCGGGCGAAGTCACAGTTAAGGAGGCGGTCCGGGAACTGAACGGAGGAACCCGGTTCAATTCTTCGCCCCTGACTCGGCGAGGGACCACTTCTGCAGAGGCAGGTGCGCACGAAGAATGGCAGGCGCCAGGTAGGAGAAGTCTGCGGCGGCGACGCAGCAGGACGAGGTGGCCGTGGGGGAGGGACGACACACCGCAGACAGGGAGGAGGCTTGTGCCCCTGGCCCGGCTGGGTCTCCCTGTTGGGCACCGCAGAAGCAATGTGGTCTCTCCTGCTGCTTGAGAGGACGAGGTGTGGCGGATCCAAGCCCATCTGTATGCAGCGGCTGGGGCGAGCACCCGAGCACCAGAGCCAAGACAGGCGTAGATCGAAGCTATTCAGTTCACAAGGATATAATGGAGCTATGTGGGTGAGACCCAAGCGGAGGCCTGAGGGGATCTGCGAGACGAAACACCCCTGTGGGGGCAGAGCATTGGAAGAGGAGGGGGGAACACTATAAGAGTCTCATTGGGAGTGCCAAGGTACGGGGGTTTGAGTGATAACCTAGCCCTATAACTGACGACTTGCAAGAGGAGGGGAGTGAAGTGTTCCCTCCAGGAAAGAGACAACTAAAGGTGAAGAAGGGAGAGTACAGGGATACCCTGGGAAGAATGACCACGAAATCTAAAGGAAAAGGGAACAAGCTGGCTCAACCCCCTGGAGATAACCTTGGCACCCTTCATGCAATGTGGCCCACACAGACATTGAAAGAGGGACTCGGGGGTAGCCAGGATGGGGCTGGAGAGGCTACTGCTCCTGGAAATCCGGACGCCTCTTCTCCCTTGTCGAGGCAGGAATTTTTAGGGGAACTACACGCTATGCAGGCTAATCTGGCCAAAACGTTCCGTGAACAATTCCAGGTCATGCGGGCCGATTTAAATGAAGCTTTGGCAGAGATCAGGCAGGAGAAGCGACAGTTGGAAGAGAGGACGGATGTTCTTGAAAAGGGCCTTCAAGAAGTGGATGAGGACACTATGGATAACAGTGAAGCTATTGAAAGATTGGATGTAGCAACTCCGAATCTGGAGATCCAGATGGAGGATATGGAAAATAGATCCCGAAGGATCAATATTAGGGTTAAAATGCTACCAGAATCCATATCAGATAAAGATTTGAAGAGGACTATTCAAGAGATCTTTGCGGAAATTTTAGAAGAGGAAAACCCAGAGGTGATTGAGTTGGATAGGGTCCACAGTACAGGGCGGATGGCCAAGGGGCATGCAGTAAGGCCTCAAGATGTATTGGCTGCTTTTGCCAGATACGCGCAGAAGGAGGCTATCCTCAGAGCGGCGAGGAAGCGAGAACCTATCATGTTTAAAGGGCAGCAGATTGCTCTTCCAAGACCTGGCGAGTAGCACACTTAAAAAGAGGAGACAGATGAGTCCAGTGCTCAAGATATTGAACGAGAAGGACATTCGTTACATATGGACTTTTGCGTTTGGTTTGATCTTTGAATGGGAGGGGCGCCAGAAAAGGATAACCTCGGTGCAGGAGGGAGCGGAGTTGCTTCAAATTGAGATGGTGTAAACCCCCCCTCACATCCGGACACACATGGACTGAGCACCCGGACAAGGCCTAAACCATGGGAGTGGAAAACAGTCGGATTAAAAAGGAGAAAGGGATCAAAAGAGGGAAGAACGCTGCACAAAGAGAGGCCCAGAGAAGAAGTGAAGGAGAATTAAACAAGCCTCGACATAGAATAGGGTAAGAAGGGGCGGTGGGCCGATAAAGGATGAGCAGGGGCTGTGGGGGAGCTAGGAGGGCAAACATTTTGGGAACAGGAAGGGCGGGAATGCCCGTGTTAGGAATAGTTGGTGGGCGAGAGAGAGTCGCCTACCTAAGGGAGGGGGGGTTTTCGGGGAGGGGTGGGAGGGAGAGGAAGGGGCATCGGAACTGGTGCAACGAGATACTCGGCAAAGAGGGGAGAGAAAGGGCTGCAGAGAGGGCTGTGGGACAATTAATGGGGTGTGACCCTTCAAGTGGATAACCCATAATGTTTGGGGGTTGAACACCCCCCTTAAGAGGAAAAAGTTGGAGCTTTTTGTTAGGAAAGAGGGGCCGGATGTTATGGGATTGCAGGTAACGCATCTGTTGTACAAAGACCAGGGGCGACTGAGGCTTCGTGGTTTCGATCTGATCTTGCATGCCTCTAGTCAAACCAAATCGAAGGGTGTGGCACTGGCCTTCAGGAATACCGTCGGCTTCAAAGTCGAGGAGGTAATAAGGGACAAGGTGGGAAGGTACTTAGTGGTAAAGGGGAAGTTTCAGTATGCCCCCTACACGATTGCAGTTGTGTACGCACCGAATGTGGGGCAGGAACAGTTTCTGCGGCGAGTCTTGAGGGTGCTGGAGGAACGGGCGTGGGGTCAGATAGTGCTGATGGGAGATCTCAATATTGCCTGGGATAGGGAGAAGGATAGGACCAGAAGACAAGGAGGAGGGGGGGTGCCGTTTTGTCAAATGATCTGAAGGATAGGATTCACAGGGCGGGCCTCAGAGATGCTTGGAGAGAGCTGAAGGGAGAGGAGGAAGGGCACACTTTTGTATCTGGGGTCCATGGATCTCCGTCGAGAATCAACTATATATGGGTTTCTGTGGGGTTAGTGGGCAGGATTCGGGAGGTGAGCACAGGTCCGATAGGTATCGCAGATCACAAAACAGTGTCAGTTATTCTGGACATGGGTTGTAGGAACAAGGGAGTCTGGGGCTGGAAATTCCCGGGTGCTATCTTACGGGATCCGGTAATCCGAAGGGAAATCGAGGAGAAGATCAAGATTTTCTTTGCTATTAATAAGGCGGAGGATACTCGGGAGGAAGTAAGATGGACGCCTTCAAGGCCACCCTTAGGGGGGATCTTATAGCTGTAGCCGCTCACCAAGTAAAACAACTGAAGGCACTAGAAGTGCAATTGGAAGCGGAGGTGGAGTCGGCCAGGCAGAAAGCGGGAAAGACTCCATCTAGGATGGCTATGAGGGAATATAGGAGAGCAGTAGGGCAGCTAGAAATTCTCTGAACTAAAAAGGCAGAAGGGGCGCTATTGGCAGTACGGCAGAAATATTACGCAAAGGCAAATAAAGCTGACGCGCTTTTGGCGCGCTTCCTTAGGGGGGTAAGGTCGAGAAATGCCATTACTGCGCTAAAAGCCAGCTCTGGAGAGAGGGTTACAGGGGCCGGGGAACTCCAGGAAGTGCTGGCTGAGTACTGAGTCCCTGTACACGTCTCAGACTCCTCAGGGTAAGCTGCAAGATGAGTTTTTAGAGAAGGTGCAGTTGCCGTGCATTGGGAGGGAGGCCCGGGAAATCCTTAATCAGGAAATCACTGAAGAGGAGGTGCGAGGAGTAATTAGGGGTTTGCCGGCGAATAAGGCCCCGGGCTCGGACAGGTACACTGCAGCCTTTTACAAGTTGTTTATCATACAGCTAGCCCCGCATTTGACCTCGCTGTTTAATAAGTTCAGGCAGACGGGTAGGATAGCTCCGTCCATGGAGGAAGCTAAAATAACCCTAATTCTTAAGCCAACTAAGTACCCGGAGGAAAGGACGTCCTATAGACCCATAGCGTTAATAAATATTGATGCCAAGATATACACGAAGATTCTACCCTGATCAGGCTGGATTCGTCAAGGGCAGGCAGACGTCAGATAACATTAGGCGGGTTGCCCACCTAGTCGAAAAGGCGCAGAAAACGAACACTCCCGCGGTCCTTCTGGATCTTGACGCTGAAAAAGCTTTTGACCGTGTGGAGTGGTCTTTTCTGTTTCGGGTGATGGAGAGGATGGGTTTCGGGGGGAGTTCTTGACTATGGTGCAAGCTAACTACCAGGGCCCCCTCCATTAGATTAGTGGTAAATGGGACAGTGTCGCGGTCGGTGCGCTTGCAGAGTGGCACGAAACAGGGCTGCCCACTATCTCCTCTACTCTATGCAATATATCTGGAGCCTCTTCTACAAGCATTCAGGGAGGCGGAGGAGATACGGGGCATCCCCTTTGGTGGAGTGCAACAGAAGGTTGTAGCATTTGCTGACGATATGCTACTTGCTTTGACGTCACCAACTGCCTCAATTCAAGCCACCACGAACCTGTTGAGGAAGTTCGGGGAGGCCTCAGGGTTGAAGATTAATACTAGTAAATCAGAACTTTTAAATCTAACGCTGAAGGCTCAGGAGCGAGACAGGCTGAGGGCGAGCTTTCCTTTTATTTGGAGTAGGGGGGGGGGGGGAGTGCGGTACTTTGGAGTAAGGATAACAGCAAACCTGGCGGGTTGGTACTCGGCTAATTACCCTTTGCTTCTGAGGGAAATCAAGAGAAGCTACCAGAAGTGGAAAGCTCTTCGAGTCTCATGGCTAGGGCGTATAGCCGTGGTTAAAATGGTCACACTCCCACGACTGCTGTATATTTTCCAGGCAATTCCCCAACCGATCCCATCGGGGTTCTTCAGGGAACTAGGTACGCTGACCAATGAATTCCTATGGGAAGGGAAGAAGGCCAGGGTGAGCAAATGTTTGCTCAATGCACCTAGGAGTGAGAGGGGGTTGGCACTACCAAACTTTAGGCAGTATTACGAGGCGGCCCAATTGCGGGTTATTAGGGATTGGTTGAGGGGCGAGGAGGCTGACCAAGACAAGCTATGAGTGAGGATGGATAGAGTGGTGGCCCATCGCGACCTAGCAAAGGTTTTATGGCTGCCTAAATGCCACAGGCCCAGGCACCTCTATGAGAGTTCCATAACCAAACTATTGGTGGACGTATGGGATAGATTGGTGGGGTCGAGGGGAATCACGTCTTTTCCGTCACCCTTCACTCCTATATTTGAAAACGGGGCTTTACTCTGGGATTGGAAAAGAGTGCATTTAGGCAATGGCAAGAGGGGGGCTGTAAGAAACTCTGCAATATGTTTCGAGGCGGGGAGATATCTTTTGCGGATTGCAAGTAGGAGTTCGATATACAAGAAGGAGAGAGATTAAGGTATGCACAAATACGGCATTGGGTATTGCAACCGGGGGTTAGGATCGGGGCTACTAGAGGGCCGACCAACTTTGAAGGATTCCTCCTAACTAACGATGGCACAAAGGGTCTTATATCTAATATTTATAAGATTCTGGGAGATAGGACTGCAGACAACGGATGGGTGTATATGCAACATTGGGTTTATAGGCCTCTTGCAGGCAAGACCTCACCCTAGAGGTGGGGATCGCGCAGTTTTGTTGCGACAATTAGAAGCACGCACCATCTGCAGGTTACGGTGTACCACTTTGGGCCTGAACAGCGATACGGAACTGCATGTGTTTCTGTAGATGGGTAGTTTTATATGTGTCTAATAAGGTGGATTCCTTTTTCGTGCATGTTTTTGCGGGTGTTGATTGGACCGGTGGGGCGTTTCTGCTGTACCCATGGGCCAACAGAACTGATATATTATGTTGTATGTGCTGAACATTGTTACCTGCTTGACCCTTCTAGATAAACGCACATTTAAAATTATATCTAGATATCACATCAGGCGTGAATGGGTTCACGCATCTCTGTTTACATATTATTTTGAACTAGCTAATTTGGACGAGGTGCCAACTTTCCATGCGACCCGTGAGGGAACTTGTGACCCTCAACACGGGATCGCAATCCTTGCTTTTGCTTTTGCCTGTCCATATACAATGTCTTATTCATTGTACCACATTTACTTGGTTGACCTTTTAAGAGAAATATACATTTAATTATTTTCGGATATAATATCAGGCGTGAATGGAATCACGCATTTTTGTTTACATAAATCTGTTAGTTGTGATGAGGTGCTAACCTTTCAACGCGAATCGTGGTTGAACATGTGACTTACATCACGGGTTTGTAACTTTTTCTATTTCTTTTCTTCTTCGGGACGTACGCACGGCTCTGTACATGTTACCCAAGATCACGTGTACGGAGGGTGCTTTTCTTTATTCTGTTCTCATGACCTTTTATAAGGGGACGCGGATCGCATCTCGTTTAGAAATGATACGGCAGAAAAAGGTTCACACAGACGTGAGATCATGCTGGTAAGAAAGCGGCACACTGCCTTATGCTGAGGGCGTATGATGAGTTACGTAATTTGGTTCTGGGAATTCCTCTACTCTAATAGAACATTTGGTCTATTTTAATTGACAGGCCAATCTAGGCGGGACGTTACTTTGCAGGACCATGTGCGAATTGATTTCAACTTATAAAATCTAGAATGAACAGGTATGTGGTTAATATTTACTAACACTTTCACTGGTGACCTGGGGTTTCACCATTTTGATTGAGTTGCTTCACGACTGATTTCATGTTCTTTTTGAATCTTCGGGCTGCACATCATATTAAATACGTCTATATACTGCTTCCATTAATGGTATTTTATCTTAATGGATTCGGGTAATTTGTCACATTTGGTGTTAGGTAATGGATTCTTCTGGTCTATGTGGCCTCATTGGTTTTAACTATTTCTATTTTGCATGAGACGACCGTGATATGGTTCATGGTTTGACCCATCGGGTGCGGTAATGTGTGCAGTGCCGGTTATGGATTGGCACCTGGCGATCACTTGCACGAATGGAAATTGGGAAGTGATACACACTGGTGTATGTTGCACAGAGAATCAAATGTATATCATGTTACACTTTAGGGAGGTTATCCTCGGGTAATATACTCATGTTATGAATGGTCTAGAACTTGATTTCAGAAGGTATTTCTTACTAATTTTTAGACACTTATATTAACTGGTACATGTGGTATTCACTGTCAGATTTTCCGGATTGAATTCTAAATCGTGTTATTTATTATTTTCTATGTGCTGCTTATGATCATGTTATATCCACCCTGCTGGTAATGTATATTTGCAATTTTTAATAATTTTGCTTGTATGTGCTGTCTGTACCTTATGTCCTGGTTTATTGATGTGGACCTTTGTTGGATTACAATATTGCATTTATATACTTGCTGTACAGAGCTTTGCCTTGAGAAAGACCGAGAGAGGTCGAAACACGTGTTGGCATTTTTCTCTGTTATGTTACATCATACCTCGGATGTTACAAAGATTAAACTTTGGATACTCTTACAACAGGCATCTTTCTCTGTTACGTTACATTATCGGACTTTACGAAGATTAAACTCTTGAAATTCTTATTATTGAGACATTTCAGGGCATTTGTTTTTGTTTAGTTACATCATACCTTGAATGTAACGAAGATTTAACTTTTGAAACTCTTATCATTGAGGCATTTCAGAACATTTATCGTAAAGGAAATCTACACAAGGATCACCTCTCTTTCGAAGTGTTTTGTGGGAGCGCATCCACGATGTGGGAATACCAAATGTTATATTTGTCTTGTTAAGTGGGTTTGAGGTGCCCGCTTTTTCCACAGGTTGCTGCACCCTATTCCTTGAGGTTCAATTGAATTGTTTCTTGTATACTTAATTGCTCCAGCGCTATTTACCTGGCACACCTCAACATTTCCTGTTCTACTATATGCAACATTGGGACCGGCATCTAGGGAGGGAATTTAATAGGGCAGATTGGGAGAGGTTGTGGAGTAAAATACCCAAACTGGCGAAAGCTTCCCAACTGCAAGAAACATGGTATAAGATATTGGTCGGGTGGCATTACACGCTGGCCCGTCTCAAGAGAATGTATCCGGGAACCTCGGGGAGGTGTTGGAGGGGTTGTGGAATGATAGGTACAGCAGAACATATATGGTGGGTGGTCAGTCAAAATGTCGAAAAAAAAAAATGTCGAATGGCAAAAATGTCGAAAAAAAAATGTCGGAAAAAAAAAGTCGAATCTATTATTTTTAGTATAAAAATGGGTAAAATACAAAAAAAAATAAAAAAGGGTGGTGGGGGAAATTCGACTTTTTTTTTTTTGACTTTTTTTTTCTTCATTATGACTTTCGACATTTTTGTTTTCGACATTGACTATAAACCATATGGTGGGGCTGCCCCAAAATGGAACCATTCTGGGGAGAGGTCTGGGAGGCACAAGAACAGACCTTCGGTCGGGCGATGGAAGAACACCGGCCCAGATTCTACTAGGTGTCAGAGGCCCCACTGGAGTGGGGGAACCCAGGGTGAGGGAGAAAGCCAAAGTGGTAATGACGTTGGCAGCTATGATGCTAATAGCCCAAAGATGGAAAAGTCCAGACATCCCCATGATCCAAGACTGGTTGCGCAAGATTTGGGAAATTGTCGCCGTGGAGTGGGCATCATACGCAATTGACAATAAGTTGCAGAACTTTGCTATGGAGTGGGTGGAAATATTGACTTTTCTCAAGGGTGAATTCAGGGCAATGTGGTGCCCGCAACGTCTGCGATTTTTAGAACTACACTAAATGGGGAGGGTGGACATGGAAGGACTGAGTTATGAGAAGGGAATGGCCGATGCCTCGGGTGAGGGGGTTTGGGGAGGGGAATGTTTTTCTTTTTCTTTCATGTTGTTGCAAAGTTCAATAAAGAGAGTTTTCAACAACAAAAAAAGTCAAGAATTTTAACATCACCACGTTCAAAGGGGGCTCTAAGTTTGCTAATAGAAATTCTTTTATTTTTACCAATTCCACACAAGAAATTAGGTAAAATAGAATTAATAGCAAGAAAGAAGGTTGTGGGGAGGGGGATTGGAAGCATTTGTCGGTAATAAGGAATAATGGGTGATAGCATAATTTGAATGGTTTCTGGGCGTCCCACCAAGATAGGTATAAAGGAGACCAAAGAGCGGTGAGTTCTTTGAGTCTTTGAAGGAGGGAGTCTGTGTTAAGTCTTATAGTGCTACTGATGGAGGCGGCATAAAGAAGACGTAGATATTTAAGTGAGCTGTCACACCACTCAAAGCCAAACAAATCTGTTTCATGTTTGAGGCAGAAAGTAGTTTCAGGGTAAAATCTCTGTCTTGTTTTTGTTTATTTTAGATCTGGAAGCCAAGGAGAAGTCATTTAATACCGATATTAAGCATGGAATATGATCTTTAGGATTTTTTAGGAGAATGAAAATTTCAGCATATGCCGCTATTTTAATGTCTTGTTTGCAACAGGCTTCCCCCAGAATATGGATATTGTTCCCAATATGTTGTAGTAAGGGTTCAAGAGACAGAACATATCAAATAGGTGATAGAGGACAGCCTTGTCTTGTGCCTCGTTTAAGGGAAAAAAAGGTAGACGATTGACCATTAATAGAAATAGAGGATTTGGGAAATGAATATAGAAAGTTTGACCAAACAAATAAAGCCTTAACCACAACCATGCCGCCGTAAGGCCTGGAACAGGAAATCCCAGCTGACACAATCAAAGGCCTTTTCGGAGTCCAGAGCAATGGCTGCATATCCTAGACTGTTTTATTTTTTGCAATGAGATGGATTGCATCAAGTAGGAGTCTTGCATTTAATGAAATATTTCTGCCTTTGACATATCCGTCCGGATCCGATTAAATTAATTTGTGACGTAAAGATTCAATTCCATTAGCAAGTACTTTGGCAAATAACTTGCATTCAACATGTATTCGAGAATTGGTCTATAGTTTTTAGGGAGGTCTGAATATTTTAGTGCTTTTGGAAAGAGGATCAATAGAGCTTCTGCAAATGTCTGAGGAAGAATTTCTATTAGCAAAGTAGGTAAAAAGCACGTTAAGTTTGGGGGTTGTAGAAGTGATAAAAAATTCAACAGATAGACCATCAGGACTCAGAGAATTGCCCATCTTTAGATCTCAAGTTGCTTGAATAATTTCCTGAATGGAAATGTGACCATCTAAGCTGCTGAGGTCTACTTTGGAGTAGGAATCCCTGCAAATGTTCTGAAAGAAGGAGAGCAAGTTGTCAGGAGTGATGGCAGCATTCAGGGAGGATAGTTTACAATGAAAAGCTTTAAAAACTTCTAAAATCTCATTAGAATTAGTGACATTGGTATCAGTGGAGTTTTTAATATGTTGAAATAAAGGTTTTCTCATTGCGAGATTTAAGGTAGAAAGCAAGAACCTTCCCTGCTTTGTTAGAAGTTTTGTATATCTTGGATATACATTTTAAGACAGGGCCAGGAGCCTGCTCGGTGAGTTTTTATATTGATTTGGCAATGTAGTGACAAAATGCTAAGAAGTTTTATTTGAGAAGGGGACAGATAGTATAATTTCTCAGCTTTAGTAAATTCAAGAAACTATTCATCAAGTTCCTTTTTATATTCCTTCTACTTCATACAGACATCTTAATGCTGCCTTAAAAGCATCCCAGTTATTAATTTTTCCAGTATCCTCATCCCCAGCCCTACAGATAAGGTGTGCATCTTGGCTTTATACGCATGTAATTAAAGCCATTACGGAGCATTTAATTTTCTTCTGCGTACCGTTTACGCTGTATTTATTTTCATTAAAAAAAGCATACTTTCCTCCACTAGATGGCAGCAGAGGGCAATAATCTCCATATCTGAGTGTATTACACAACTTATTTTATTATTCCACTGACAGTGCAGTTGGGTTAACTAGATTTTTGGGACTTCTAGTTTACCATTCAGGCTTAACATGTCGATGTAAGGATTTACATGTTGCCATGTGGTGTTGATGTGCAATTTGTTTTTGGAAGTAAACTCTTTAAGACATCATTACTGTAGGCCTTGAAATCCAAACTATTTGTACTAAGTAACGCTCGGAAGGTATGTGGTAAAATTTGCAGAGTAGAATAACATCCCAGCTTCACAGTTCAACCAAGGTTTGTGATCCTGGTCCCCTGTCCCCATACTCCACCCTGCCTCCCACCCCATCTGCCTGGCCATCCTACTCCCTCCTTTTTGGATGCAACCAGTTTTCCACTTCCATCACTGATGTGATTAGCGGTCATGGGCTGAATTTGCTGTGATGCGTGTTATGTCCGAGATGCAGATTCTTGGCTATCTAGGAAGAAACCTATTGTGCAATCAAGACTGCTCTCCTAGGGTGGAAGTAGAAGATGGGGGAAGGTACAGACAAGTCTTTAAAACTCCGAGTTCATGTGAAGTTATATTAAACAAGCAGCAAGGAGTAAGCCAAGAGACCAACTTTGTCATGTGCATTATATAAATGGTCACTACTATTAATGCTACAGGTCGAACAGTGGAACAGAGGCCAGTCGGGCTTTTTTAGTAGTAACTAGTTGGAAATAAATCACTTGTAGTAACAATTTCTATTTTTGCTAAAAAGGCACAGTGGCAAAGGTATTTGTCCAGGATCACACACTTGAGTGTTGAAGTAGGGCTTTGGGACCAGTCTTCAATTTATGGACTTGCCTGCATTTCTTCCTAACTGTAATTGCCAGAATTATGGCTTTTGGCTTTGTACACAAACAATAAACCAGTAAAACTATAAATATGCCAACCATAATCCAATTCAGCTTGCATGCACTTTTTGGTTATTTGAAGTGATATTGCTAACTAGTGTCTGGCGAGCTTTCCTGCAGCAGACAGCTGGAATGGTAGATTAGCAGTTTGTGGCTTTTGCTAAAATGATGTGTGCAAGTTCCTGTAAGTAAATCATATGCCAACAATTGCTTACTCACACTCGCTCTGCAGGCAATAAATCAGTCTCAATCTATAGTAGTTCTTAACAGAGTTTCTAGGCTCTAGAATTTTTGAAAATGAAGCTGTGTAAGTACCAGGTACTTGTAAATTATTTTATGGCAGAATGTTTTCCACAAGTGTAATAAAATGGTTAAAGCCAAGCCAGACAACTTTGATCTACAACTCTCTTGGGCTACAGGTCTGATTTTATGTATGCATTTGTTGTATGTTGGATACGTTTTACTCTCTTGCAGAGGAGAAAACTCATTTTTACTCTCTTGAAATTGCATTTACGCTCTAATTTGAAAAATCATGCGTAAAATACTCCCACCTCAAAATCTTATCTGGACCACTGCTCATCCCTATTGTCCAGATAAAACTGTTGATGGAAGTTGGAGAATGATTCAACAAATTGTTTTTCCTGTAATCAAATGTTGTTCAAACGCCATCTACTGGAGGTTTGTGGATATTAAGGATATCAAAATTAGTTATAACGGGCATAATCTGAGATGACAATATTATTGATAAGGGAATCGACAATTGTGTATGATAATGATTTGGTGACATATAGTCCAGTTATGAGAAGGTGACATGGGCAAGTGAATGAAAAGTGAAAACAAAATCTGAGGGATGAGAAAGCCTCCACGTGTCCACCAGACCCTCCTCCAAAATACAACTAATAAGTGAGTCATGAAACTTGGAGCCCCTGAAGATGCATTTAGATTTCCTATCCATGAATGGTTGTAAAACATTGTTGAAATCCCCACATACTACCAGGTTGATGAGGTCAGATTGTAATATGTTTTGTTTTACAGAGTCACAAAAACCAGGATCTGGTACAGTAGGGCCATATATGTTCATAATAGATATAACATTAGCCCCTATTTGTAACTTGACCCATGCCCACCTTCCTTCATTATCTACACCTTGGTCTACAATCTTATGGGGTACATTTTTATTGAGAAGTATAGCCACACCATTTTTCTTTGCTACAGCCAGGCTGGCAATTACATGTTATCTTAATGTTAAAGGATATTTTTACTGCGCACTATCACCACCGGAGTGGTCCTGGCTCTGGCGGCTCTGAAAAGGGAGAAGGGGGGGTGAGTTAGTGGGAATAAGCTGGAAAAGTGCAAGAGAGCAGTGATGTGCTGATGGCGGCCTCAGCCCGGTGGGTCCGTTAGCTGGGCTTGGGGTGTTCTACGGCCGGTAGTCGTCATGTACTGTTGTGCAAGTCTACGTGTGGTTTGTTTTGTTGTTGCTGTGTAGTGAAGTTTGTGCGGATTGCTGCGTTTGAGGTTTGTGGCTGCTTGGTTGCAGTTTGAGAGGTGTATGCAGAGGGATGAAGTGGTTAGTGGATTGTTTGGTTGGCCTTGCTGTCTTGGCACATGCTAACATTCACATTTCTATCTAGATCCGACATCTTGAACCCAAAATGATTTCAGTTTCATTGATTCGGCCTTGGATAGGTGGGAGAAACATTTTGGACTTGCACTGATGAAAAAATGACATTGATTCCCCAATATGTATTAACCCACCGTTTTTATGGGCCTCACTATGGTTCAGTGAGACGGCAACTCAGATATTGTGTCCCTTCACTATGCATCATCTGTTAAATGGACTGTTTGTGTAAAATTCATGTTATAATCCATAGGTCTTTTTGACATTTTTGATAATCCATTTATTAATCAAATGCTGATCTTGCTGATCTCCTGGTCAGGTTGAATCTGCAATATAACTGCCCACCTAGAGGGGGGAATACCAAGAAAACATCTCTTCCATACTCTGATGACTTGGTTATTTTTTTATATAAGATTTTCAGGCATGAGAAATATGTTGAGAGCACCGCAGGCGTACAGTCGGGAAAACGATCTGACCATCAACTTAAATAAAACTAAAGTGATGTTGGTAGCCCGCCGTAAGATAAACGAAGTCCAGCTGAATACCAATTTAGGCAATATTGAATATACCAACAGTTATGTTTACCTGGGCCTAGAGTTTTCCTCGCCTGAAGATTGCACTTTTATTGATGCAAACCGGAAAGGCTAAAGGCCGGATTAATATGCATATTTGCTACCCAGACTGCTGGCTTTATCATGAAAGGTTTTTTAACATTATATAATCAGTGCTTTTCTCCGGCCATTGTGTATGGGCTTGAATCCTTGGAAATTAACGATTGGCTGTGGTTAAATGGAATCGAAGCCTTTTTTGGCAGAAGATGTTGCACCTACCCCAATCTGTATCAATGGAATATCTGCGCCTGGAACTGGGTATCCTATCCCTCTGGGGGTTGGTTCTAAGGAAGTGCAGAGTTTTACATACTAAAACCAGGGTTTAACCAAAATGTCCAATTCTACGATTACTGAGAGAAGGGACTGGTGGTGCAAGGAGGGGGAGTGTATGACTAGTTCATGTTGGAGTTGTTTAAGACTAATGATTGGGCCCCACAGTTTAATTCAGAATCCTTGTTGAGAGGGCAAATTGCTGATTTTAGCTAAAAATTAAGTTGAAACTGTGGGACTGGAACATTAGTTTTAAGCACCTGTATCATTGAAATATTATTCTTTTGTAGCTGAAGCAATTAGCAAATATTTGAAACCTCAGTTTTATATGTTGCTATGTCCTCACCTCTCGGTGTGCTGCTTTCTCTTGTTGTTACTTATAAACCTGTAACCACTTTACTTTCTTATGGGTTCTCAGCATAAACTTCCTCAAGATGAGATATTGTCAGATCTGCCGAAGGAAGGACATTCCTGAAACACCCATGCATGTCCATTACCAAGTGTTTTGCCCTGGGTCTGGTTTATATTGAGGTGGTGGTCTTTAGTCCACAATTGTGCCTCAATAAAATCTGTTGTTTTGGGCGTATTGTTTGAATACAGATTCTTCCTCTGTATATCTTGCTTTATGTTGACTATGGCTAAAATCAAAGGAATTGCTGAAAGATTAATTGAGGGAATTTGAATGTGATCGCTTATGTATGGTTGTTGTTTATTGATTTGTGAATATTGTATATGTATTTTATATATCTTTATGAATGTACAATTATCTGTTTTGTGAAAAGTTCTTATGAGCTGAACACCATAAAGATAATATCCCTTTATTAAAGTGGGTTATTCTTGAAAATCAACATAAACGAGCTAATTGTTTAACGTTTAAAAAAAAAACTAAATTGCTACTTAGTCGTTTCTCATTTACCATTTTGTTTTATTGATTCTGCAGTTATTTTTGCATTATGAATACTGCTGCTAGAAAATGGGTTACTAAATTGTGAATGTTACATTTGCCAACCGGACACTATCGGACAAAAAAGGTTCATTTGTCAATGCTATTTAAGTTCTTATGAAACTAGCTTGTACTTTTGCTTTTTTTTTTGATGGTGCATTAACTGTCGGAAATGTTTTATTTTTACACTACTTTGGAAAATTAACTTTGGACAGTTTTTTGGCACCTCATGCAAGCCACAGATACCAACACAGTTGGTGCCTAGTGAAGTATCTAAAGGCTGCTTTAAAAGTTTGTAGTAAGCAAGTGTCCTGTTTAGGCATCCAGTAATGCTTATTTGTATGCTCTATGTGGTCTTATATTGAGGATTTTCGTAATTCTATATTAACTTTGTTATACTATTGAATTTTAACATGTTTTATTTGTGTTCATTTTTATGAATTTATTTTTGAAATACACATTTTATACACATATATTAACCCAATCACATAAGCTATGCTTGATTCTTGGGACATGTGAATTAGATATCTGCATCTACTTTAATTTCCCTCCCTCTTTATGCCAATACAGGACAACCACATTTTCACACTTGCAATCTGTGACAGTTTGCTTTATGGGCAAAAGGGGGATGCTGAAATGAAATTGTTGGGTAACTGTAAGAAGGATTTTAAGATTGGAGAAAAGGAGTGCTTTCATTATGGGCTGCCACAGTGCTCTACATCATTGTTTAGAGGAGCTTCAAGACATTTCACACAGTTAAACAAATGCCTTTACAAGCTAATAAGAGATGCTCGCATTGTAAAATGTTATGGTGTATTAACATGCCAGGAGGATTTTCTAGGATAAAATTAGAATATTGAATAGCAGGATGGATTTCAAACCGATGGAACAAACACAATGTTGGAAATGGCTCACAAAAGAATTGTTGTATAGAAATCCAACCCAGCATAACCTACTGAGGGTACTATAGGTCGCTGAGGCTTCATAAAATCTCCTTGTCATATAACGACAGATATTGGAGTGCCTGAATGGAGAAGGACCCCTCCAACATTATCTGGGACTGGCCTAATTTTGGAGCATTCTGGTTGGAAGCCAAGTCAAAGAGATATTAGTAGTTTCAATGTCCAACGTGACACGCTCTATGCTTTGCTAAGAGTATAGCATAAAAATCAAGTTTCCCTTTTTCCTTGCCCCAAGTAGACATGTTGGCACATAAGCTGGCGGTTAAGTTCTTACTCCGCTTGGGGCAATCAAACGTTGCCCACTGTCAACATGTGGCTGACCAAGGTTTGGAACATTTTATCAATGAAAAAGCTTACAGCTAATATCAGAGGATCTGATGAGGTTTAGAGATGCGTGGAACCCCCATTTTTTGTAATACACGAATGATAACTATAGAGAGGCTTACCTGTGCAGTTTGGGTCAGGGCCCTCAGCCTCTTCGTTTAGGGTATGCAGTCCTTAACAGCTTTTTCTTTCACTTTTCAAATTAGTGTATATGTTGTATATGCGATTTTCAGTTGTATATCTGTTGATTGAGACCTGATAAGGGGGGTGGCATAGGACATTTGCTTTATTTCTGTTGAAAGAATATATTGGGTCAACTGTTGGTTGTAATAGAGAACTTAAAACATTAAGTGGCATTCAAAATCAAGGTTGTCCAATTTGTTTTGTTAAAGGGAGGCTAAGAACCTAATTATGGCTTTGGTGCTGATAGAACAATGTGATGGGTCATAAATAAACATTTGAATTGTATGTACTTGCTTGGTCAGTCAACCTCCTTAGAAGTGGGTCAGCACAAACTTTCTAAATATCAATGTATGTGTTTTCTACTGAAGAATGCTGGTACTGACTGGTTGAAAGTTGAAAATCCCTTTATGAAATTCTAGTACTGGCATGTCAAAAGTATACAAGGCATACAGGAAGACAGACACACACACACACACACACACTCACAAAAACATCCACAAAACACTTATTTCGGACACCCGCGTCTCCCCTTTCTAGTTATGGGCGCTCCGCCAGCCCCTGCGCACTCTTGTGTCTCAGGGGCATGACAGTTTGATTTAGAAACACTGCTAATTTTAGAAATCTGCTCCATATCGTCCGAAGAGCTCTCCACATATTGCTCTCATAAGAATTGCTGAATAGAGATCCAATCTGTTCTCAACCATATTTTCGAAAAAAAAGGTACTTCATCTGCATTCCCCATCTGTTGTTCAATTAGTGCCACATTGTGACTTTATCAATGTTCTCATGCTTAAGAAGATAATGTTTCTGACTTATAACTATAACAGTCCAACCCCAATATCCCCCATAAGAGGTCATTGACCCACCACTGCACCTTTCCACTGCCCTCATTACCCCCTCCTCGTAGCCACCTCTTTGATTAGGGCAATATTGGGCTGCTTAGTCAATGAGATTTTTTTTAATGCTTTGCAGTATTGAACTCATTGGATAGGTTGCTAGGTTATGCCTCCATTCAAGATTTTAACTAGAAAGAACCATATTTCAGCAAGTAAATGTTTTCTATTATTATAGCACAGCATGGGTTGAATAATATAAATTAAACTTGGGCCTTGTAATGATATTACTGCTGCCAACTTGTACCATCATGTACTCCGTTTTGATAAATATACCAACTTCCTTCTCGTTTGATTCTAGGGGGAAAAATCAGCCTGGTTTTCTGTTGTTGCGTCTAACCATCTGCCAGTACATGTTACACATTTGGAGAAAGCAGATGCCATCTACCAGACCCATGCAGGAAAAGCATTGCTGGGGGTAATGTTTATTTTTGTGATGTATTGAATGTTTCAGCTTTAGGTGGAATGAAATAGAAAATCACCAATCGTACTAATTGTAAAGTAACACGGTAGGATAAGGTTCCACCCCATAGGTAAGTGTTGTATTAGTTGATGTTGAATACAATGCTTCAAACTGTCAAAGGGCACAGAAATGTTTTAAGACAACTTGGAGAAATGTGATACTTCTACCAGTCAATGTTTGCGGAAGTAACAAATTGGATACCCCTATATTAGCCATCGTTTTCCTGATCGGGGGAATGTAAGTTATTCATAGGGGTTTGCTAAAAAATGGATACAGCAAAATTTGGCAAAGTGGTAGCTAATAATTTCAAATCCTCTAAACAACAAAGTCTTGTCTTTATTGTATTTATGCAGGGGTCCAATGAAATATTGTGGAATATATTGATGATAAATGGGCCCAAGTAGCACTTGCAATCCAGTAACCTGACTCTAAAGGTAATGCTAAAGTAGGTCCACATTTAAGCATATCTACCTGCTGGCAGTAAACAAGTTAAGTCGGTGGTAGGCCTGGTATTATTTGAACTTTCTCATGGTTGCTTTATTTTGACCTGGTCCATGCAAACCTTTTGCAGCTTTCTAGTTGGCTTAGTCTGTTCTGTTCTTCACCCGTTAGTCCTTTCCGAACATCTGATGCAAACGTTGAGCATTTTCAAATCTCACTGAACTGGGCGCAAGTGGAATCTTCCTATCCATTTATCAAAGGCACTGCAACCATTATTGTCAGGTTTTGTTTTTTTGTTGTTGTTTTGATTGATTTCTGGAACCTACAACAGTTCATCGTCTTCACTATGTTACAATCACATGATATATTAAAATTGAGGAATATCCCTGACATGAAGAACCAGAGTGATCAAAGAAACTAACAAAACAAACAACTGCCTGTGTGATTACAATCCGGCATCCTCCATATCCATTTTTGTAATAGCACGTTTCGACTCACCAGTCCGTTTCATGGGTGCATCATTGAATTCCGACCAAAAGTCAAAAGTCTATGGAGGCATATCGTCCGAAGAGACAAATAGTGCTTGTGTGAAGGCGTTCCATGCAAGCACGTCATCACTCACCTCTCTCAACCCCACATATACCCACCTGTGCCAGACCGATGTTTTGGCCATCGGCCACCTGTACAGATCTCTCTGCCAAGCGTCAGTGCTGGGCCCCTCATTAAGCTTCCAGGCCATCGCAATCCTGCGTTTGACCAGTGCACAAATTAAATATTTCATATTGGAGAGGTCTATAGCATGTCCCTTCCCCCTTGGAAACATTCCTAAGAGACATGCCTCAGGAGACAAATTCTTCATCTCTATCTCACCCTGCCCGCTATTGCCCCCTCCCCCAAAACACCTGGATCACCGGGCAAGTCCAGAACATATGCATCATGTCTGCCTTGTTATTTTAATATTTAGGGCACTTCCTCTGTCCCGTCCTTCGGAACTGTGATATTCTATGCTGTGTCATGTATGTCCTATATATGATGTTCAATTGCAGTAGCTTGAATCCGGCATTCCAAGAGACCTTCTTAGTGTACATAAATGTACAGGCCCATTCCGCATCAATAAAAGGCCACCCTAGATCTGCTGCCCACTGCTGATAAAGTTTCAACACAGGTTTCACCTGTTTCTCTAAGAGCACTTTATGTATTCTAGAAACCACATGGCCACTTTCTGACATGTAATACATAGCCCTCTATGCCCCCCTTGAAATCAGACCACCTGGTTTAGATCCTACTTAACAAACTTGCATATGTTAAAAATGGCCCCCTGTGTACACCCGTGTACTGTCTAAGGGACTCCAAACCCACCACCCTTTGCTCGTGCAACAAGTCTCCCACCATCGCCACCCCACAGGTCTCCCAGTGCTTCCTGATCGCTCTCAACAAGGTGGGCCTGCTGTCTAGTAATCCCACCAGGGTAATATTGGTTGAGTATGGATCAGCAATCCCCAGTAGTCCCCAGGCCCTACGCCACAGAGTCTTGCCAAATGTCACCAGGTGTGGCAGACACTCAAATTGGGATTCACGTATCCACAGTGCCTCCTTCATGAAATAGCGGTCTATGGAGGGCTGCAATAAAGTCGTATCAAGGGAAGGCTCAGCCGCCAGCCAGCCCAAGACGAACTGTAGCTGCCCTGCCAAATAATACAATTCACAATAAGGCAACCTAATCCTCCCGCCCCACCCGGGCGCAATAATCCCTCTGCAGCGTACCCAGAGCAATCCTGTTTCTCTGGTTCCATCCCGAACCACCCTCCCCCCCCCCCCCCAGCCGCCCTGCCCAGAGGAAGTCTCTGATAAAAGTATTAAGGTTACTAAAAAAATTATTGGGGATGTCGGAAGGTATGTTGACTAAGTGGTACAGCAGGCTGGGGAGCACCACCATCTTCACGAGTGCCGCTCTCCCCATCGTAGCCATGGGGAACTTCCTCCAAAATACCATAGACTTAACCACTCCGTCCAGGAATCTCTGCGTGTTGTGTTTGGGAGGCGTGAGCGTCCCTCCACACATTGACCCCCAGGTATCGGAAGGCGTCTGTCTCCCATTTTAGATCTAGGTTGGGCAATGGGCTCTGTTGCAAGATCAATGAGCCCAGCCAGTGCGAACAGTAAGTATTTGTGTGGGTTATCACGTATGCCTGAAAGGTCTGCAAGCTTATTACGTCTAGTATATGTTGAAGATTCTCTTCAGGATGCATGACATATAAGCACACCGTCTGCGTATACAGAGTCCAAGTGTCTCACCCCATCCTTGTGAATGCCAGCCTCTGCATCCTCGGCTCGTAGGAACACTGCAAGTGGCTCCAATGTGAGAATAAAGAGTATCGGTGACAACGGACACCCCTGCTTGGTAATTCCCAACCCCTGGAGAACTGTTTGCCTGTGCGCACCCTAGCCGTTGGTTAAGTGTACACCAACCATACCCATCTCAAAAAATCTCTCGTCCATACCAAATTGACAGTGGGTCTCATATAACCAGTCCCAGTGGACAGAGTCAAATGCTTTAACAGCATCCACGGATGCGACCACATAGTCCAGCTCCAGATGTACACGGTCCATAATTTGGTACAGCCTCTGCAGTTTCCACAAAGTGCTTCTACCTAGGACATAACCAGTGTGATCCTTGTGCATCAGAGTACAGATCACTCTCTTCAATCTATCAGCCAACACAGCCGTAAGAATCTTGCAATCCTGGTTGACCATAGAGAGGGGTCTATAGGAACTGCATTCCAACGGCGGCTTGTTGGTCTTGAATATCGTCACTATGACCGTTTCTCTCGGGTTATGTGGCAGCATTCTGGACTGGTACGCCTCCTCCAACACCACAAGAAGTCTAGGGGCAGGTGCTTCAGCATATTCTTTATAAAATTCTTCTGGTATTTCATCGGTTCCAGGGGTTTTCCCCATCTGTGGCGCACATATGTTGACCAGGAGCTCCTCCACAGTGAGGGGGTCGTCCAACCTCTCCCTTGGCGCCGTGTCAAGGAGGGGTAAGTTAAAGGAATGGTTCAGTCAAATTTTTTTATTGCCCCTACGGGTCGGCCATGTGTTTTTAAGCCTAAGTCGCTCGATTTTAGAAATATTTCCTATGGACCTTACCCGAGTTTTCGTCCATTAAACGCACACGAAAACAGGCATCAGGGAGCTGCCATTTTGTGATAATCCTATCATTTTCCCCATTGCCCTTGCTGACATGCTTTTGCGGCACTAAATCATATCCCCCGCCCCTGAGCCTGACATTATCAAAACATTCATATTCCCCGCCTCTCTCCGTGACGTTTCTGTGCTGCGTAGGCAAACGCACCCTGTCGTCTTCTAGGCGACTTAACACAGAACCCGGAAACCAGCACAGATCAACTCACAACACAGCGCGCCACAATTCGGAATATGAAACTGTACTTTAAAATCAAACAGCAACACGGTACATTTGGTAAAGTACATTTGACATTAAATGTTTATAGAATATTCAGCAATTACCATATGAACTCCGAATGCCATTTATTTTCTTTTATCTCTATCCGCAAATCCGTAAATGTTTACCGTAAGTCACGCGCTGTTCCTTTATGGTATACAGAGTGTTGGTTTTCGTTAAAAGAAGCACTTTGGTCGCACGTTGAACCGCAAGGCTGTTCCATCAAGTAGGCACTAGGCCAGCGTAAAGGTTGATATGTTGCTTCTAGCCGATAGTACCGCGTAAGGGCATATGGGCCCTTGGCGATCGTCCCATAAAATCATCAAAATTGTGCAGTTGTTTACATTAAGCTGCAGCTGGCGGTTGAAAAAACCATCTGCCGGTGTCTGAAACTGGTGGCAGTAGCAAAAGGGAAGGATATACCTGTTTTGAAAACATAAAATTTATAATTGGTCTCGCCAGCCGATCTTTATTAATATTATTCATTTTATTATTACGGCCGAGCTGAAACTATTTGCTTTCAAGGATAGTACAATGGAGTATGTTCGGCTCTAAAATCAATGCGAAAAGTAACAAAATAAATTGAGGTTAGTACACAATGAGAAACTACTTTTTGTCTACATGCGTGTGGAATGTGGACCTCCATGCCCATGTGCCCGCTACAAGGACGATCCCACAAACTTTTTCCAAGCTCTTCATTCATTCATTTATTCATGCATCCATTCATTAATTCTTCGTTCCGGTATAAAAGCGTCTAAAGAGTTACTTACATTATATTTGCAATTTCCATTGTGTCTCTGCGTAATGCAGTCCGTAAATCCCACTGTCCTCTTGACAACGATTTTTCATATACTGAACTAACATGAAACTCTGTCTAGTTTCAGAATTTTCTGCCTTATCGTCTCTTACATTATTGCACCCCCCCCTTCAAATGAAGTTCTTTCGGCATGGTCCCTGTCTCTCAAGGTCAAAAAACAATAGACCCTTATACTGCGAGTGCGAGTTGTGGGCCTCTTCAGGGTGCGAGCTGAAAATCAAAGCCGCTGACCTTCACTAGAAATGAGCATACATTCTTTCTTTGTAACATCCCGTAGTAAAGCCATCTGTGAGAACTTGAAGTTTCAAATCCATCTATGTACTGCGCCTCAATGTGCAAATGCGAACTGGCTTCTCTCCCATCTGCAACGGCTAGCTTGGCGCATTCTAAGGCCCCCAATTTTGTCCTCGTTGTCTGCGAGCTTTGAAGCCCCAAAGAACCATAACTATTGAGACTTTTAATTTTTTGGGGAAGGTCAGGGAAAGGATAAAGTACCTGAGGAGTTGAGTTGAAAGTGAGATTTATTGTTTGTTTTATTATTTGCAATACGCAAGCCTCCCCTCGGTTAACAGTGCGCAACATTTACAAGAGATTACGAAAATTTGTTACATCAACTAAAATATATACATACACATATAGACAAGGATCAGCAATATGAGGTGAATATAGAGGGAATTCAAAGATGACATCAAGGTTGTTCGGCACCGAGGATGGTGAAGTTGGGGGTTAGGGTTAGCGTACTTTGTATGCACACTGTACAATAACATTTATTTACAAAAAGACAATCGTATTACAATTATTTAAACCGGGATTTGTACTTCACAACCAGCTCTCCTTTGGGTGGACATGGCATAGTGGCAATGTTGGGTGGCAATGGATCAGTGCTCTGCACAGAAACGTTCAAAATTCCATATCTGTGCTTCTCTAATATAGCAACTATAAGGCTTTTGACAAAGTCGAACTCCATTTCCTCATAAACTGGTTTGATCACCCATTGCTTACTTCTTTTTGAAAAGGCCTTAGTGTAGCGAGGCATCCTTACATTACCCGTAGTCCTAGATTGTTCACGGCCGAGATTCTCGTTATGGGCCAAGACGGCAAGTAGAGTCCTATGTCTCATGCCCTTTATGCTGAAATGCAAGCGCTTTGGCCTGTACTTTAGGCACATATTGTGGAACACCTCCAAACCTCCTGTGTGACAGAATTCTGTCAGTCCCCTCAAATCTCTTGATAGTTTTATCGAAAACAATCTTCTCAATGGCTTTGTGTGTCGGTGAAGATGGATTCAACCACTTCTTCTTCCGTGCCTCCACTGGGGACAAAGGGCCATGTTCACATTAGTGGAAATGTAGGTTTTCTGACTAGCGGTGCATGTTGGTACAGTGGTGCATCAGTGACCGCCATTTTTCAAGAATTATTTCCACCGACCCTTCACAGGTTTTGGAGCTCCACCAAAGATGGTTGCTGATAGACTGGGACTACTCTGAAATACTTTCCAAACCTTTTTTTTCCCCCTGCAGCCGAGATTTTCTTATTGATTGATTTAGCACGATGCCATACGTCAAATAGATGTTTAATATGTGGGAACTGCTCTCTCATTGTCTTTGCAATTGAAATGTGTCTGCCCGTGGCTATGAGGTCGATGTGTGTTCCCCTCGATTGTAGATATTCCACTGATTGTATAAATCCTAGTTTATCCATGGCCACTGAGGATGTACATTGTGTTACCTGCACGACCACCGAACTCAAAATTTTCTTACTATCCATGTCCTGAAAGTGGTAGGTGCAGTACTTGGCAGAAAATCCAGGGCTGTCGCACTGTCCATCGCCGGCTAGCCTGAATCGTTTGCCTTCGAATGTACTTGCTTGAGACAATTGTTCAATTTTCCAAGCATCACTAATGGCCGGAAACAGATAATCATGTTGGTATTTGTAGTACTGCGTTTTTTAAATGAAATGGAGTCCCACAAACTGAAAGAAAGACTCTAACTTTCTAAAACTGGAGCCACTAAAAAGTGATGCAGCTGCACACAGTAGATTACCTGCTGGCAGTTTCCCCAGCATCTGTTGTGCAGACCATGAGAACGTATGATGTAATCTACAGGCGGCATGTATTGTGACGTTACTGCCTTGTTTTTGACGAGTCACGTGAATCAATGGCTTCCCACATACTTTCCCTCTGACGGAATGTCCACATTTCAGCATACTTATAATATCCATCAAACAACTGTCGAATACTATGTATTTGCCCTCTTTCATTAGACTGTCATCCTGCGTCAAAGTTGATTCGGCCTGTGACGTTGAGGACATTTGAAAGAAATATCGCTGCTATCAAGTTCTGATGCGTCGGTGAATACTGCTGCTGGTTCGTTCTCTGTCATTTCAACATCTGCTACCTCAACATTGATGGGCGAACACAACAATGTCGACAGCTTTTTTGGTGGCAATTTTTTGGCGGGTGTAGATTGTCTGAATTGATCTGCGACTACTTCAGAGCCATCTTCAATACATCCAGTATCATGTTGTTGCGGTGGTGCGGTCGTACTGTAGCAATGGTCCAATACAACTTTGCCGGATTCTCCGGACACATTCATTTCATGTTCTGGCCATTGGACATGAGCATCCCGAGTCTCAACACGCCGCGTCTGAATTAATAGTTCCTCCATAGTGTAAATGGTCTGGCAAGCAACATCTCTTTCACTTCACTGTCTGTGTATGTATAGTTCGTAGACCCACTGGTAACTAGAGGACAGATTGGAAAAGGGATGTTCAGTTTAAACACAAGATAAAGTATAGTACAATTGACTGGAAAAAAAAACATAAAATAGTCCCCAGCACAAAAACATTTCTAAAGTTATGAACTGTTTGTAACTAACCTTATTTTTGTTTCTTTTTCTTTGCAACTTTTTTGACTCAACCTTCAACATCTGCACGCTGTTGCTCCGATTCGTATCCGCATGTCTCCCCTTCCTCTTGCGCTGCAACTATATTTTCTGTATCCGCATAGACAGCACGGAATGAGGCTCCATCGACTCCCTGAAACATAGTATTTTCATTACTGTGTATCAAAATATTGTTAGCATAAAACACACGTGAGGACGAACACACATGTACATCTCAATAGCCAAACACGATTTAAACATTGTGTGGAACAATCAAACGACAAGTACTTGAGCTCTGATGACCTAGTTCGATGGAGCCATCAGTATCCATACCTCTGGCTCTGCATGGACTGACACGAATGATTGTATTGAAGAGGAGGCATCAGCAACTCCCTGAAACACAGTACTTGTGTTAGTATGGTTTTCAATATTGTAAACATAACACACACTTGGGGTCGACGGCACAGGTACATATAAAGAGATAACCACAAATGTTGCATTGTTTAAAGGAATCAAGGAATATTTAAATATGATCAGATTTAATCGACTTATTTCTCCGATTTCTTTACATCTGCATCATCTAAATGGGATCTTGTGATTGTAGTGGAAGCTCCATCGTCTCCCTGAAACACAGTACTTGCGTTAATTGGGAAGAAAGTATAGCTAATGGAATCACGTTATATGATCACGCTCGATGGAGCTGTCAGTATCCATACCTAGTGCTGCTGAAGAATATCTAGGGCTGTTGTCAAGTGGTGCGCACTTCCGAAAGCTGTTGCGCCGATTCGTATCCGCATGGTCCCGCTTCCCCTGGAATTACTTGAATGTCAGGCTCTGCATCAAGTGCGTGGGTTGACGATTCAACAACTGCCTGAAACATAGTATTTGCATTAGTAAGGATTACAATATTGAAAACACAACACACACTTGGGGTCGACCCCACAGGTACATATCAATGGCTAACCACGAATGAAACATGGTGTAGAACAATCAAACGACAAGTGTTCCAGTCCTGATGATCACGGTCCATGGAGCTGTCAGTATCCATACCTTGTGCTGCTGAAGAACATCTAGGGTTGTTGTCAATGTGGTGGACGCTTCAGCATCTCCCTGAAAGACAGTACTTGCATTAGTATGGATAACACTAATTATAACTGAAAACAAACACCAGGGGACGACAACTAAGGTGTATATCAATTGGAAAGCACTAACCAAACAATTGGTAAAATAATCACACAATACATGAAAACTATTACTTGACATGCATAAAATAAGTCTGTAGCGGAATAGCCAAGTATGATTACCTGATATGCGCTAGAAGTGGTTGATCTCTGCGAGCACGTCACGGAAGTAGAATGTTCTTACTTCAGATTCAAGGGATAGTCAAGAAGTTGTGAAGGTAAATTATTGTTTTAAATGAAATGCCAATATTTAAAATTGCCATGTAAGGAGACAGAATACTTGAGTAATGCGCAATATCGCACAGTTCCCTGTGCCCATATATAGATTTCGTTTGTGGGTTATGAAATCTAAAAATAATATATTGATAAATGTCATTATTCAAAAAGCTACACACTCATATCAATGTCGAAAGTATTACAAATTGGAAACACCTAAAATATCAATGAATCCATTCGGCTACCTACACACTACCGCAAGGCCTACAGCTAAAAACTGACACTTGACTCACCAGTGGCGGAATGTGGACGAATAGAGTGGGAATAGCATTTGCGAGCAATTTCCGTGTCGATCGCCGTTTATTCTTCTTTGTTACCCAAGATGTGGTGTACATGTTCGAGGGAAAGTGCCGGCTGCAGATGCGGTATCGATCACCCCTCTTGTCCTCAAAGACTTGTTGGACTCTACTTTCCAGCTCATCCAGTGGATATCCGCAATGTCTGACCCATTCTCTTATTCGATCAACAGTTTTCAGGAATACATGCATTGTAGTGCCTTCAGATTTAGCATGGGTCTTCGAATGGCAACCGCTAATCGAACAGGCAGGCATTGTTGAAAATTCTGAAAAGTAAATATCAAGATTATTATAAAACCTTGATGAATAAAAATGTCATAGTAAATTAATCATACCATGCTCAATGCAGGGTTTCTTTTGGTCGCCGGAACTATACCAGTTCATCATGTCCGGCTTGGTATTTGCATAAGTTACAGAAATGTTTTAAATTATGTGACTAAACTCTGAACATGTGACTCGTCCTTTGGATGTTCTGTCTTGCACGAAAAGGAAACATGCTTACATTATAGACTGGACCCCCAAAGGATGCAATTCGATGACAATTGACACAGATGAAAATAAATAGATCTATTGATAGCATAACAATTGAAACTCAAGTCAATAGCAAAGAGACCAATGACCATAGCTCTATTGGGCACTGTAATCGCAAATAGATAGAAATGTAAAAATGACCGAAATATGACTAGGATACATGGCCTTACCTTGACCAACGAACAGTTGGATTCAGCAAGCCGAGCAGTATGTTGCAGGAGAACAGGTAGATGGCCACAGGTAGCACACTGACGAGTTTGCTCAAAGCGGTCACAGATAGCATGACGACGAGCAGATTAGCATAGATCTCAGTGCTTCTCAGGTAGAAGGTTCATGAGTTGACTTGCAAAGCACAAAGATGTTCTCATGAGACATATCAAGTGGTTTATAAAGTATTAGAAACAGGGGTGTGTTTGTGAATGAATGACGTGTGTATGTCTTGGTATTATGTGGTTTGCAGGGGGGGCGGCCTGCCTCAGGGGAGGCCTGCCTGGAGACACGGGGTCTGAGGAGGCCATGTGAGCGATGGCCCTTGGGCGTGGGATACCTTTTGAAGTGTACATGCTGTTTGGCACCTTGGCCATTTGCGCCTGTGACAGCCCCCCATCCCAGCGCTCATCCCCGGGTGCGAAGTGCCTTTGATAGAGGGGGGTGGGATGGATGGGCCTGGGGCGTGCAGGCAAGTGTGTAGGGCCGGCCCCTCTCATCCTTTACTTCTCAGTAGAAACACGTACCAAGTGCCTCCAGTAGTGGGTTCGCCCCTTGCCCTTATGTGATGTTAACTTTGAATGACATTCGCGTAGATGGGACCACTGAGCAGGACACGGGGCATCCATATTTGTACCCCCTTTCCACTCCATCTTGGTGACCAGGCCTCACTGCGCAGATCACATGGCCCCCACCCTCGTTCCCACTCTGACTGGATAACTCCAGAGGTATTTGCAACAGCTAATAAATGTAACACATCGCTCTTCCTCTGAGATCACGGTCCTGCATGTGAACCAGCCTGAACTAAGCACATAGCTCGTTCATCTACACAAAAGTGTCCTTGCCCATGCACCCTCGCCAGTGGAAACTTACTGCCATTCCGACCCTGTGTCCCTGCAAGGTATTCTCTTCATGTGCCAGACCGCTGACCATGCCATGATGCCCACCTAGCAGATCCCCCCAACTAACATTAGACACCTACTGCAGTATATCGTTGCCTATCAATAACAAATGCCACATACCGGAGATTCTTGTGAGCACAGACCCACACTTCAAACAGTGTATTATAGTGATCAAGACCCTTAACCTAAGGCCTGTATAAACCAATGTTAATTGATAGTATAGATATATGTGTGACTTTTATAGAGACATAACCGACTGAAAGACTTTGAACAAGTGTTATTTAGTGCATGCATTATTGAGAATATATTATGTTAGCTTAGATAGTGACCACCCTGCTTCACAGCGACCTGACCATCACCCATTCGGAGCACAGATGTCTGACGTCCATCCTTGAATGGAGACACACTTGATTCATTTAAAAAATCGAAACAACCATTGTTTAAATATATGTGGTGTTTTATTTTGTATCTTATTTTGATGACACAAAAATACAAGACTTTAAACGTACAGGTCAGGTTGCAGCACAGCGAGAGAAAATCCCCTGTACTGACCGCTGTCACTCGGGAACGTTTTTCTTATGGCACGAACGGCACAGGCGGGTATCACTCTTCGAACGCGGTGTCCAAGCCTCCCGTGAAGCCACCATGTAAAGGAACGATAGGCCACCAGCCTGTACCACCTGTGAAAAGGAATGAAACAAACTGTTTTTAAATGACCAAGATACGTTTAATAAACATTTGTTGTCAATGACAATTCTTGTAACTAATGGCATTCTGCTCGGACAAATGCTATCTAGACACTGCACACTATTGAACGACTTTCATGCGTTACAATGATATGTATATGTAATTTTGGATATAGTAGAAGCCCATGAAATAGGAGTGGCATGACAAGCAGAGTATACTTACTCGTTACTCGGATTACATAAGTACCATCATTATCCTCAACACGGACCGTGTGAAGGCAGGCTGCCCTGAAGTCTGGCAGCTCAGTGATGCATTGCGGTCGTGGCTCGCCTTCTGAAATGTGGGCCACGCATCCTGAGTTTTCACAGCAGCAGCAGTTCTCATCCTCGGTTGGCATTAGCTCGCACCGATTGCATGCGCACCAGGTGGAAACACCGTCCATGCGACTAGGTCCAGGCTCTTTAGCTGTTGAATTGTCCTCCCAACTGCCGTCCGAAGACCCATCGTTTTCGCGTGTTTCCGTTTCCAGTAGTTCCTCCTCGGTATACTCGGGCTCGTACATGTAGGGCATTATTGTAGCCATTGTGTGTTAAACAAACTAAAATAATTTTAATTTTAATACTACAAAACGCTTTGCATGTGTTGAATTCCCCAGTCTCCATAGCTGACGTGTACAGGCACTCAGAGAAATTCAAGAATACCTTGTTTAACTTCTGCCTTCGTTTAATAGCCCCCTGGTCATTCTGTATAGCACTGATCATCTCCCTCCTATTCTCTCTGCTACACAACCATGTCAACTCTCTCCCCGGTTTATCCCCTTCTGCATGCACCCACTGTGTGTATTTGGTGTAATCAAATTTACCCAGTTGCTCTCAGTCCGAAAGGTGCTGCTGCCTCAGTTTGATCAGATCCTGCGTTTCTGCTCCCAACTCTGCATCCATGTGCTCAGCAGCTTCAATATGGGCTTTTGTACTCACTAGGGAGTCCTACAGCTCACTCTGAAGGCCTACCTATCGCCTCTCCCCATATCACTGTCTTAAAGGCCCCCACATTGTGCCACCACTATCCACACTACCCCCATTCTGTTCAAAATAATTGTCTATTGCCTCCCCCATATACTCCCTGAATGTGTCATCCTGCAGTGCTTCTGCCCATGACCTCTAGGTGGGGATCGGAAGCCGGCCCATTCATCTCTTTCTCGTAGCCAACAGCGGGCGTGATCAGAGAGAACCCTGACTTTGTACGCAACGTAAGCAAACTCGGTCAGCATCTCCTGCCACGTGGAAAAAAATAGAGGCTATTATGTACTTTGTGTGGGGCTGAATAGTGCGAGTATGCATGCTCCGTTCCAAATAGCATTCTCCATATATCCGCCAGGTCAAGGTTCCGTAGCATGCAATTAGAACCTTGGTAGGGAGCTCGGGTCTCCAGTACTTGCTATCAGACCTGTCCACCAACGGGTCCAGTTCAAATCTCCTCTCCATATGCAAAGGGCCTTCCTATACAATGCTAATCTAGAGTAGAGTGACATGAAAAATGCTGCAGCATCATGATTGGGAGCATACGTATTAATGATGCATACCTTCTTTTCTTCTTAAAACCCATGCAGTATGACCATTGTGCCTTTGCTATCACTCTTGAATTCCAAAGGTTTAAAGGGGATGAACTGCGCCACCCACACTAGAACGCCCTCGCATATGCTGAACATGGGGACCGTACATTTGACCAACTCGCATCTTGCCAATCACATCCTACCTATCTCTGTTAAGTTGCATCTCTTGCAATAGTGCAATCCCCAATCCCAACCTGTGCAGGTATGAATGCACTCTGATCCGCTTAATATAACCATTGAGCCCCCTAAAATTCCACGTTACAACTTGCACATTATTCACCATGTACACAGTAGTGAGGGCCTTGAACGTCCCCACAGACCTCCCTCCACCCCAGAACCCCAGCCCACCTAACCGAGCACAGTTCTGCCCCCCTCCAATATGAGCCTGGGCAGATGTGGTATCTCGGGAGGTGGCCCCACCCACCTGAGGACAACTCTGCATTCAACCCATACCAGCTGCAGTGCCAACCATAATTTCAAAGCCGTTGGAGAGCACAGACCATTGCACAAGCAAGTGCAAAAACAACTACCTAAACATTTCAATAAAACCAACCAAAACAGAAAAAAACCAACCAACCTTAAAATGTGCACAACTGACCCCATAACATACAACCTATGCAGGCCCGACTGCCACTCACGTCCGCCCCCCACTCCCTCCAGGCAATGTACAGCAGCATGATGCCTTGAAACTGGCATCCGAAAGTCCAACTTCTGTAGAGATGCAGCCACCACTGACCCAGCAACTTCTGGCCAAATGCTGTCCCCTGCTACTCGCACAGTTTTTCAAAAAAGAAAAAAAGTGAACACCCTCCATCTGTATAGCGAAAGAGTACCTTTTTGCAGCGACAATGACCGTCTGGGTGCCTTAATCCCTTTGGCAGGTAACAACCAATCCCAATTGAGTCTATCCAGGAACATCCAGCCATCGTGTCCTCGAAGATGTGATCGTCCATTGTGCAGCACCCTGAGCTTTGCAGGGTAACTGAACATGTACAGCAGGGTAGCTTGAGGCAGCAGCTCTTTGGTGGGACCAAACACCACTCTTTGCCTCTGCACCAGTTGAGTGTAATCAGGATATATGCTCAGTTTAGAAGAAGCACGCTCTGACACCCCATCCCGTGAGAAGGCCGTATTCGCTCCCTATCCTTGTAATTCAAGATTATAGCAATTATTGGCTCTGGGGGCACACCCGGCAGGGGTCTTCTGGCAAGGGACTGGTGCGAATGCTCAACAGTGAAGCCCTGTATCAGGGTGCTGGGGCAGACATTTTGCAATATCACATTTTCAATGTATGAAGTGGGGTTTTCACCCTTGTCATCCTCGGGCAACCCTAGGATCCAGACATTATTCCTCCTTGCTCTTCCTTTGGCATCCACAGCCCTGCGTTCCAACACCTGCACTGCCTCTGTGTCATGATCCCTAGTACGACCCCCACACCACCAACATATAGTGTAGGCTGATCCGAGACACTACAGGTTGCTGGCTGGCACAAGTGCAGGTTGCAGTCTGCTTATTTTGATAATTGCCACCTTCAAGATGGCCCCAAGAGCAGGATGCCAGATGGGGACTCAGGTGGCCGTCTGTGGCTAAAGTATCCTTGGTGGTCTAGTGGTGCTGGGTGCAGCTGTAAACCTCAGCCAGGGAAAACGCTAAGCACTGGGTGTGGCCCAGGGCTATACAAGCTCCGCCCTGGGCCACACCCAGTGCTTAGCGTTTTCCCTGGCAGAGGTTTACAGGCAGGGTAACGCTTGCTGCCCACAGCGGTCCCCACGTGTACCGCAGCTTCGCTGTAGAACTATTGCTCACCTGCCTAGGATCCCGAAGCTGCTCCAGTCAGCAAACTCACTGCGAGAGTCCTTTGAATCCACTCCGTTCCTGCGCTGTGGCTCGTGGCACCTATGAAACATGAAGACAACCAGTAAGCCAGTAACCTCATCCGGAACTTCCCCAGCACGCCCCTGCAGCCCTGCTTACCTCTGACCAGAGTTCCATGCTATTCTGCTTCGCGCCAGCTGATCCTCACATCGGAAGAGGGCACCGCATGAGAATTGAAGTTCACAAACAGCAACCAATCCTGAAAGGGAAAAGACGAACACATCAAACAAACGGTACAACTGTAAAGATGCCTGATATTGCACATTGCATCTGCAGTAAAGGACGACATATAGATACTGCGCACTGCCAAACCACGCGTGCTGTAAAAGGACATATTGATTCAGCGTACAGCATCCGAAACAAGGAAGCACCTGTAAACTATGCGCGTGGACATTCCTACAAAGCGCCAAGCAGGACACTTACCTTTTGGGCATCACAAGCGCTGCAGCTGGACTGGGCCTCCATTTCCCAGTGAAGCAACTGGGGACTGATGTCCTTCTGATCTGCAACCGCCTGATTACAAAGGTGAGCACAACTCCAGCCTTGCCAACCAGTCAGTACACCCTGGAGAGAGTCGGGGAGGTGGGGGGAAAGCCGAAAACACAGCACTTACCCTCTCCTCTTGTTTGTTCACCTGTAGATACCTCCATAAGGGCCGGAGTCATAACCACTACATCCCAGACATCCACATGACTTACCGGTATGCTGGGCAATAGCCTCCTAGGCAGATCAGTGGGTGGGGAGTGGTGTGGGTAAGCAGCACGTCAACAGGAATCATGCAGAGAGGATCCGGACCTGGCACTCCAGCAGGGCACAAGAGGTAAGCGTTACGCTCTGTCAACGCAGTTCTCTGACTGATGCCTGGTGATATTAGTGCTGATCTCCTGTGCTTGTACTTCTGTCGTGTCCAGGCAGTCTGCTAGTGAACGCACACCCTGCCAAAGGAGCCCCACGTCCACAATCACCAAATCTATTTTGTTTGTGCATCGCTTACAACGCCGCAATGGCTGCCAGAATCTGACCCTCCCCTGGCTGGGGCACAGGTATCCAGGCAGAGTCCAACTCTGGAGATGGAGAGGCTGCACTGTCCTCACCCCTCCGAGCGAAGGCCTCCATGACTGTCTGGCCTTGCTCCTTTTTTGCTTATTAGGCATTTGTGGCGGCTCCCCGAAACCTATCCGCTTGTAGGCTATCTGTTATCGGCAGCAGGTTAGCAGCAGCTGTCCCCACAAACCCCTGTTGTGCATGTGTCTATCTCTGAGTGGGGAGTGTGCTCTTCGTGCTTTCCGTGGCTTCTGTTGTGTCCGTGCTGCACTCTCCGCCTATCAACTTGCAGGTTGGACAACACGTCACGTGGTCCGCCACCACGGCTCCCGCTCAGTGGCAGCGGTATCGGGCACCTCCTGTGTCCCCTCTCTGCCACTCATATGGGCTGTACACCTTCAGCCTGAGGACTTCCGCACAGGCCGGAAGCAATGACTCCCAGCTGTGGGCTCCAGATTGGGCTCCCCAGCTAATGGTGATGCCCAAAGTGAGCACCCCAAGTCTATATCTCGCTCCCCTCTGTGTCAGCCTCTTCCAAAGGATTCAGGGACCGCTGGGGGGGAGAGGTCAGACTCATCCACCTTCCCATTCCTCCACTGTACTAGGACGTGTTTCCCAGGGAGTGGTGAGGTGTGTTTCCATTGAATAATTCAGAAAATGTGCCTGCTCAGATGGGCAGAGGATCAATGCAAAGTCTCTCCTACATGGTGGGATCCATAGCAGCGATGCAGCAGGCGCACGTCAGCTGCACCAGTGCCCACAAAGCATTCCCCCAGCCACTCAGTGAGAGCACAGGTTCTCAAGCCGCCTCTCGGGAAAGGGCTCAGGTTCCCCAGGCACCTAGCCACACCTGGGGTCTGCCCATTCTACGGCGATTTAAAAATGTTTAATGGATACTTGTGCTTATTTCATAGCAATCATCTCATAGAACAGTACAAGAAGAAGGTGACTTGGCAGTAGGTAGTGCAGAATTATACATAATGCAAACACTGGCGATAAGTTGGTATGGGTGATTAACAGTGGTTAATTATTAGGTAGCAGATAGCATAGAAGCAATACAAGCCATAATAGAAAATGTAACTTGGGGTTCTTTGAGTGTCAGCTATCTCAGCGAGGTAGTGGTGAAAGCATATCCAGTGACTTCTGTGGCGTGAGATGGAGGCTCCCCAGTATACAAAATAGTTGTTGCTCAGTACACGACTAGACTCATTCTTGTAGTCCTACTTGGGGGATAGGGGACCTTTTAGACTGTTCTTTGCAACAATTATTGTGGCCATCAAACAAGCTATTGCCACAAATCTGTGAACTAGCAGATCTACAGATTTCAAGCATCGCAATAAGCAGATCTCGGAGACCTTGTCAGTGTTGGCTTTGTTTTTTGTAATTGTGCCTCTGCTTAGTCCAGCTCCAACACACCTGAGACAGCTGCTAGAAGTGTCAGGGCTAAACTTGCCAATTTTCAGTTGTGTAGCATCACTGATTAATGTAGAGCTACTTGTATCTGAAGTAGACTCTTAACATCTATAGCTTCCCCAGCCCTTTGAGAATTTGTCAAGGTGCAACCCATCTCGCTTTCCCATAGATGTCTTGCTGGCATGCCTGAACTTTTCAACAATAAAGCCAATTTGTGAAGCTCAGAAAGAGGTCTAATAGAGCCGTTAGTGAATAAATTGAAGTACCTTACTGTCTCGGAGATCCTGTATGAAATTGGAAACATGTTTCCGAATTGCACTCGCTCATTAGCCTCATGTTCCAGAGATTACACCCAAGTGGAACCGCCAGTCTCCTGGGTTCTAATTGTACTATTTTACTATTGAAGAACAAACTCAAGGTCCTGCACTCCCAAGTCCCACCTTCGCTTTTGGCTTCATTAAGGTTTTCAGGCTTATTTTCGATAGTGTGATGAATCGAATGGTCTCATCACTTCTTTCCCTGCAGTGACCTTTCCCCATGTGGCCAGGGGACAGCAGCAGCTTCCTGACCCTGGGGGTGGCTTTATGAGGGAGGATCATATATGCGGAGAAAAAGACCCACGAGAGTGACTTTACATCATCGGAAGAGACCAGGTATCCCCCTGTTTCTTTTTACAGTACCCATCCATTCCCCATGCCTTAATGGCATATTACCTCCCCTCACCCACCTAGGAAGGTTACTAAAAACACTTCCCCATACTTTGTACACAAGTCATCAAAACCTGACTTTCCTTTCAAAACTACTTTTCCAGACTTTTCTTGCAAGGCATCAAGAACTGACTAGCATTTTTAAAATTACTGAAAATACTTTTCCAGACTTTGCATACACGTCAGCGAAAGTACTTGGACAAGAAAGATGTGCCAAGTAATGAAGATCAATGGAGGCTAAGAGCACAAGCTGCGTTCTAGATGTTGCAGGGAAAGCCAAGTTACCATGAAATTTAAACCGGCAGACCTGCTGACAGGCAGATGCTGGCTGGCGAACTTTAGTCCTCTATGTTGACCGAGGGACTGCAGCGCTGGTGCAGGTCCGTGGAGCCAACTGGCTCACCAAAGGAACGTAGAGGAGCAGACTTCATGGAACGGCACTGTTAGGCAGAAACCTGTGCAGTTCCCTTAGGGACCACTGCAAAAAGTTTAAGACTACAGGTGTTGGCAGTCAACCCAATTGGTAGCAGTCCGTACCACCCAGATTTACCTGGTAGCTGTGGCTGAGCAGTCAGACTTCTCTCAAGAAGAGTTAGGCAGTATATAGAGTATACACATTAGGTACAAAGAGACAGTAGCACAAGCAAACACTGACCAGAGCTTTGGTATAAAAGTATATAATTATTTATTTAAAGACACACTTGTAAAAATACACTGGCACTAATATGTCAAGCAAGTTCAAACACAGTCACTAGAAATATATACACCTCCCTAATTAATTATTTGACAAGTCTAGGTTAGTACACCACTTATTTAGCAAAACAGAGATGAGCGTGTACCCATAGATGGCACTCCAATAATGATTTAAAAAGGGAGAGAAAGGGCAGAAATAGGAAAACACACAATACCAACACTTTTAAAGAACCACAGCAAGTCAAGAAAGGAAGAGTCTACTGTAGAGCAAAAAGTTCATAGGCCAGGCCCACTCTTGGAGAGAGCAAGCGGAATGTGCCCAAGATCACACAGTTGAAGTACACTTAAAAAGTCTTTGCAGATCGGTCAAAAAGGAGTTAGATCAGTTCAGAAAAGTTAGTTAACAGGTCCGAGGTCACCCCAGGATAGAGAGTCAAGGATTTACGGGACACCTTGAACAGTCTGTTTCAAGGGAGACCAGGCGGGACACAGTACCTGAAATGGTGAGAAAGCTCCAGCGGGGGCAGTTGTTCCTGGCAGCGGGTGCACGTCGATGCTTCGTCCAGGGGAAGAGAAGATCTCGACGTGGAGGAAAGCTGGAGGTTGTTGCACTGCCAGGGAAAAAAACTGCCGCGGAGTTTCCCGGTTAAAATGTACTACCCTTTTATTTGCGGTAGTGGTGAAGCGTGGCTATCCGGCTGCCGGGGTGCTTGGCACGGGCGATTCGACCACGAGACGATCCAGGAAGGTGAAAAAAAAGGCAAACTGGTTAACCCCACCAGCTCAAAGGAAGAAGACTCTCCTGGAAGAAGATCTTTTCTGTTGTTGGGATGTGGTGAGTTCGGTTCAGCAGGGCTCCACCGGTGGTATCATCGTTGCAGGTCAGCTCAGCTTCTTCCTCTTCGGATTCTTTAGGTCCTGTGGTGACTTCTGAAGTTCCAGTCCCCAAAGCCCTGCTTTTATGCAGAAAACCCCCATTCATCAGTCCTAGCTGTCACTCAAACATGCTAAGTGGTGAGCCGGGCGGCTCACCACTTGGGCCAATCACACAAGAGTGCGACTTGAGTTGCCGAGGCAACTCAGTCCAGGGTGCCTATTCCCCCCCCTCCCACACATCCGGTAGACCTAGAAAGAGTGGCACCACTTTTGGAGGCTTCTGTGCAGAAGTCCGGCAAAAGTGGAACAAAGGGCTCGACTTTGGAGTTACAGAGGCGAACACAAACTCCATTTTAAAACCGAGTCCTGGCAAAAAGACCCACCCGGGGAATAAATATTAAATAAATAACCTGGCGGTATCTTTAACATTGCACCAAAAAAAGTGGTGCGTTTAAAATGAATGGGAAAATCCCATAGGAAATATTCCGGTGGAATATTTTGCGTGGTAACCACTGCCACCAGCCAGAAACTCGACAAGGAGGGACTGGATAGTGCCCCCTTGAAAAACAGACCTAGGAGCAATCGAATCACCTTTACCAGTACTTCCACAATATGATGGTTTGTACTGGTTCTGTTCATAATTTAAGACTAGTAAAGTCAATGGTGACTTTACGTGCCCTGGGAGACAGTAGTCAGTCCCAGGGTATGGAGTCTATGTTTGGGGGCCACTATGAAACCCCTGTGTTACTGCACTGAGGGTGCTGTGTAACACACTTAACAAAAACACATGAAGCCCTATGGAGTAAAAGACCCCATAGCCCATAAAACACATTACAAAGTCAAAGGACGTTCTCAAATCATGTCTAAGAGTGGGAGGAAAAAGAGTCTCACTCTTAGCAGGAGAAAAAATTAAACCCTAAAAAATCCAGCAAAGCTGCTGGGGGGACTCACTAGGTTTGGGAAATTAGCCTTTACAGAGAATTCTCCCTAAAAGGCACGCTGTGAAGATGCCAGAAGCAGACAAGAAGCTTCAGAGCTTTTGCAGGTACCTGCTCACAGCCTGAGTCCGGAGACACGCCGAACAGAAGACAGCGAGCCGTGAAAGGCACAGAAGCTGCGAGGCAGAGGCAGCGAGAAGGAAAGGAATGTCAAGGAGCTGCAGGCTTGCCGCTGTAGGGCGTATACGCGCCATCAAGAGCCGGTGAGACCACCCAAGGGAAGCAATGGATGTCAGGGGGTACTGGCAATCCTTCCGAAAGCAAATAACATAGAATGAAGTGTATGAGAAAGCGTGAGCAAGTGAATATGACTTATAGACAGAATGAAAGAACAAATGAACTGTGCACACTTCACGTTATATCCTGTACCACTGTAACTAATTCCTGTACCACTGTAACCAATTCACCTACCGTTATATCTTTATGCTCGTTGTATGTACCACCGTAACTAAGGAGCCTACTTATCTCTGTAACAGTGGCACGATGCCTGCGGGCTGTTTGTACGATATATACATAAATATATATATATATATATATATTTTTTTTTTTTAACAGTTAAGTTTGTAAATGTATGCCATATACCTATAAGAAAACCCCTGGCAGGATACTATACCAGGCAGAGTCAAGAGAGAACAAAATACACAGAAGAGACTATCAAGTTTGTAAGTGTGCATGGTGCACATTTGAGAAAATCCCTGGTTGAAGAATATACCAGGCAGATTCAAGTTACATGAGAAAAGTCCTGGTAGGAGAGTATACCAGGCAGATGTGAGAGCAAAAGTATTCATATAAGAAAGTCCTGATAAGGAAGCATACCAGACAAGGTCAAGTTGAACAGTGTGTAAAATACATCCCATAAGGAAGTCCTTATAAGGATACAGCAGGACTGGCAAAAGGCTGAGTTAAAACATATAGAGGAGAGAATCTGGCAGAAGAGTACACCAGATATTCTACCAAGATAGACTAACAGCCAAGTTGTTTTGTATCTCAATTGTTTTGTGATCAAGAGAAACCCAAGGAACTGATATTCTTGCAAGTATAAAACAAAGTGAAGAGAAATCCAGAAGGGAACCACCCTCTGGAACAAAGAACTCTATCCTTCTGGAACAGTTTGTGTTGGGGTTACGCATTTCCTTTTTGAACATTTATGCACTATTCAGGGCCAAAGACATTACACTTTTCACCTCAGAATTAATCTTGTTAAAATGTGAGGGCCAGAATAGTACTTTGGACACAGAATAGTTTGCTTTGGACATCTTGACATTGGACAGACCCTTAGTTTTATGTGAGTTTGGGTAATACCTCAGAGTAGGGACAGAGGGGCATTTTCCAGCCCCCCCCTTCCTTTGTAATAAATGATTATGGCCAAAACCGTAAGTCCTTGTGTCTGTCTCATTCCTGGTTCCTCACAGTAGTGTCTGACCCCATACTAAATTGCAGGTAATGGTCTGAAGTTTAGCAATGAATGACTGAGGCAGGCTAAATGATATGTATGCAAAAAGGTGTCTGGGTTTTGGGAGCAGAGAATCTGCCCATCATTGATCTAGGCAGTGCCAACCACCTGTCCTTGGTGCTCTCCAAATATTAGACATTTATGTGAGTTGTAGAAAATGATCAGTCCTGCATGAAAGTTGAATCCTCCAATATTTTACACTGTTGGGAACCATTGGCGATTTATTGAGTCGCCTATCCAGGATGTAGATGCAGTAAAATGGATGAATTTGACTAAAGAGTGAAACATGAGCATACTTCAATGGCATTTTGTGTGTGCAATAACTGGTCCTATGCAAAAAGTGAAAAAATAATGCAATCCAAACCGCCTGTTTCCCTTTTCCTCATAGTATACACACACCAAGGGCTCAACCACCACAATAACATAATATTGGAGAAAGTGAGCATTTTCTGTTATGTAACTATGGTCAAAGCAATGCCCTGGGAGGGCACATTGTTTTATATTGTAGTTCTGCTGTGAATAGCATACAGACCAGGTATGCTATTCACTGAGCAACCGCTCACTGAGGCCTACCTTTCTAAGCACTAAAAATAAAAGGTGGAATGCAGATACCAGGAGGTCGGGGTCACTTTGATGTAGAATGGTTTATGTCTATGTAGGTTAATACACTGCCTTGGACCCACCCAGGATGAATCTGGATTAATCAGGTATGCTGAGATGAGACCCAAGGAAGGAAATCTACTCTCCTAGATGGTGGGCAAGATACTATTATCCAGGTTGAGGATAGATGGTGTTCTGTAGGATGAGCATAAGTCATTTTTCCCTTGTTTCAGGACACGGGCATTGGCCTCTTTGTCAGCACAAGCAATCCCTTTCATTATGGCCGACTGGTATAGCTGTTGCAGTTTGGGACAAGAAAAAGCATTCATGCTTTGCCTTTGCAAATCTCTGCCCATAGCACAACAGGCCTGGGTTTGCATGATTCCAATTCACCAATAGCTTGCGTAATTTCTTCTGGGAGTCTACTTGTTCACTATGTGTGCACGTTCTCTGCCCAAGCCAGAGTAATTTTGTCAACATAATCCTTTATCTGATGGTGGTTTGGGCTCTTAATTTGAGGCATGTACAGTCCAGTAGAATTATATAAAAGAGTAATTAAAGACTTCGCTCAATTAAAGATTGCTTGTTATGTTTTCAGTTGCCACCCTGTTATTCACTTGGTGCAGTATCCATGTCTACGTCGTCCTACCAGGCCTTTTTGATGCCCCATAGTTTCGCCGCTGCATTCCTTGACACACATTTCTCTGGTCGCTGTGCTAGTTTGTGAAATTACTATGTTATCCCTGATGTGCGCTAATTGGTGCTCAACGTTTTCCATGGTGCCCAGCTAATTTCCTGATGGATCGAAGGCCATCACATTTTTTCTGTAAGCTTGCACCATTAATTTGGAATTTGAAATGTTCCCATACTCATCCACTGGGCATTCATAAAACTCAGCAGTTAAATCTTGTAAAAAAGGCATGGATTGAAAAATCGCATCTGGCCTTCACTTCAAATGTCTACTGGCGAGTTGTGCAAATGTTTTTTTCGAAAGCACCTTGAAATCTTGTCTGGTGTTAAGACTTTTGGGGTACTAGGCTGCAGTCCAAGTCCATACGAGTGGTGAAATCATGTAATGAGGAGTAGTATTAGAAATTATTTTCATTCCCATGTTTGATTCTCCAGGCATCTGACAACATGCAAAACTCCTTGAGTTTGTTTTGCAATAAAGATGCCTTAGATGGCCCCCTTTTTAATAAGTAGTGGGCTAGTCCATGTTTATAGACGGTGATGTTGACGTCCCTTCCTAGAAATACATCAGAGGGCTATAATTCATTGTCTTTTACAAGCACTTTTTCAAAGTATTTAGGTGCATTATAGTTGGGTGTGGAAATGTTAATGAAGATTAAACTTATCTTTGCGATACCTGTGTGCGAGCACAAGCCTTAGCCTGAGTCAAATATAACCTTAACTAACTGGAATTAAATCATTTTATGGATTGGGATGGCAACACCCCTGGAGTGACGTGTGCACATTCTTGGTTATTACACCTCTCAAATTACAATGTCATACCTGTTTATGCACTGCATAGACACAATTTTGGAATCATTCTAAAACTTCTGGTTTTAATATAATTGTTCAAAGCAACCTGTGTTCATAGCGCTAATTGATTTAAGACAAGCATTTGATTCTGTATCGAGAGAGGCGCTATGGTTAAAACCTTTATCTTGTTCATGCCCAGCATATATTTTATATTTAATCCAGCAGTTGTATTCTAATATCTCGGTTAGTATCAAACTAACTACTGATGGACTTTTAACAAAACCCATATCAACTGACATAGGGCTAAAACAAGGTTGCCCATTTGCATAATTTCTTTTTAATTTTTATTTTAGTGACATATTCAAAGATTATATGAATACCAGATCTTTTCCCCCAAAACTGCATCAACACCAATCCCATATCTAGTCTATGCAGACGATTTAGTTTTATTGGACAGAACCCCAAAAATGAATGTCAATAAATCAAATATTTTAATTTTTCACCATTGTTTACCCAAGTCAGGCTATAGTTATAAATGGTCTATTCTTTCTGTTCCGGTTTTACAAACTACTCAATACACTTACTTAGCAGTAAACATAAATACCAGTCGATCTGATCTCCCGTATAAAGTAGAGATAATAACCAAAATTCCTACAGAAAAAAATATGGAACATTTTCAATTAAGCCGTTATCATTTTTTATAATCAAAGTCATTCCGAAGATTATTTATGGCAGTGAATTGAAGTCTTTAAATGACTCGCCCAAGTGGGAACTCCCTGAGGGTTTGTTTTGGAAAACCATTCTGCCCTTACCAAAATCTATCCCTAGTCAGATAAGGTTTGAATTAGGGCTTACATCTATCAGAGCGGTGGCAGCATGGCACCTAGTCTCCACTTTTAGGAAATGTATGCTTGCTCAGGATGATGTAACTAATCTATTTCCAGTCTTAAAATCGATGTTATTGGCTGTAGATTCAGGTCCTCTGGAAGCGTGGAAGAAAATATGCCAGAAAACAAGGAATCAAGTAGACATTTCGATAGATCTCTTAATATAAAAAACCCTCAGAAGGCCAAATCAAAGTTGTATTTTTGGGAGTGGATAAATACTTGGGATGATTGTTTAAAATATACTGTATTCTAATCTGGTGCTTTTCTAGAGAAACGTACTAAAGAATTGCCTGAATATTTAGAAAAATTCCCAGATCGTGATTATGCAGATACGATCATGAGAATGAGATGTAATGTATGTGCTACTAAAGTGAAAATAGCTTCTTATTCTTCAATAGCGAATCAAGATATCACTTGTCGTTTTTGTAATCTAGGATGTAATGAAACATTGAAACATATTATAACAATGTTTAGGATTCACATTGGAAAGAATAAAGTATTTAAATAGATTTTTTGAAAATAATGTCTTGCCAACTATGGACACTTTATGGATAGAAATATTGAATGCATCCAGAGTGTCCCTTACGATACAGTTCTTGACCAAATTGAATTTGATAGGGGGTAAACAAAACTCCAAGTTGAAGTCTAATGCAGCAACTAATACGTCTGACCTAAGAATTGAGTAAATATGGCTATGGGGTGAAGTTATTAGTTCTGTATGACCTATACGAGTATTACATATAATTAATAAGAATTTGATTTAAAGGAAGTATTATATTAAGATGCTTAATGAAAATTTGGAAATGTCATCTGATTTAAAAAAAAATATGAAGTGATTTTAAGCATTTGAGGTGATATAAGATGTGATTCTAAGTATTAAGATTAGTGAAATGATTTATAAATGTGATTTTATGTCAAATGAATTTGTGTAAATAATGAAAAAGTTGTATTATCAACTAAAACAATAATAAATATTGAAAACAAAAAAATTGTTCAAGCCCCGAACATTTCAGGTATCACATTTTAAACAATCCTTTGTCGATAGCTATTGTAGGTATCCTTCATCCCCTGATGAGTAGTGTCACAATAGCTATTTGTAAGCACAATGCTGTCTCGTACCAACTTATAAATTACATATTTTCATTTTACGTGGCATGCAACATGACTGTCTTTTCGTCCCTCTCATTCTGTGATCACGCACAACTGCCAGTGGAATCATTGCATTCCAAATTGCAATCCAAAAAACTAGAAAGCTATTGTATTAAGAATGTGTATCTTAGTATGTCACGGTAAGGAACCACAAACCTCTCCCTATACATAACTTGACAAACATGCATAACACACTGAGAGGCAGGGTAAGGGAGGCCCTGTAGGGCTCTACATGAAATAATTGATGCAACTTTCTTTAGGGTATTCGTCCCTACCCCCAAGGACCAGGGAGGTGTACCAGATAATCAAAACACTCTAGAAGTCTGTGCACGTGGGATCTTACTGGGGGTGATTCCCCCCCCTCCTTCAGCTCCCCCCGCTCTCCCTCTCTTAAGGGACAACGAATCCCCAGTTGACAATTCTATAACATCTTCCTTAACTAATCATAATACCATTGTACAGGACCCTAGATTTGTTGGGGAACCTTCTGTGCTGACCAAAACTCAGAACAAATGCTGATGTCTTGTAACCGATGTATGTAAAAGGGCAGAAACACTCACATGGATTGGGGAGGAGCAGCTGCGGAATGAACCAGGCAGGTCTTCTTTCCCGCTCGGATGGGATCAGATCTGTGACGCATCAGCATGCAAATTGTTTTCTGTGCAGCAAAATGTTCCCTGTACTATTCTTTGTACATCCAGCTTGCGGTGCCTCGCACCTAGGCCCCGAGTGGGTTTTCCATGTACGCATCCTGCAAGGGATCGTTTCTGCATTCGGACCCCCCATTTGCTCTGTCTAGTGTTTCTAGGGGCTGCTCACTGATGGGATTTGTGCACAGTGTGTGACACACTTACCCAGAGTATCCCCTTTCATGATTACATTGTTTTTCTTTTCATGATTGAAGTGAAGTACTTTGACAACAGTCTGGAAAGCACCATGTATTACTTGGGGTCCTACATCTCAGCCATACTTGGCAGTCGGGACAGATTTTGCAGCAATTTCTCTGCAAGTCCCGTGAGGAAGCTGGACCCTGATTCCAATGGAGGACTGTTATATTTTATTGAGATTCATACTGCACACTCCTGCTATTTGCATAGACTACATTTATGGTGGCCAATCTGAGAGTGGGCAGGAGAGGGAAAATACAAGATAACTTTGTTATTGTGCATATACTTGCAGGCAGGCAAGTAACCTGAGCCAGGTGTGTAATTCTAGGAATTTGTATTGGGAGCATAAAACCGTTTCTATCCAGAAAGGAAATTGTGTGCATTGGCCCGGCCGCAGTATTTAAGGTGATTTTAGACATGTAGTGTTCTGTTTGCAATCTGTTTGCAAGTGTTTTGGGATGTGATGTTTAAGTGGCTTTGTTGGTTTGTTTGTACTGTTTGAGCGTCAAAAGTAAGTGGTTACTGGGTATGGTTAGCATAGGTTGCAGAGAAACATTAGAGTGAAACTGTTAACCAGACTGCAACAACTAAATATAGCTGCTACAATTGATTCAGTTGCAACAGTTGGTCTAGCTGTGTGAAAATAAGTGTGGCTACAATATCCAATTTTGATATGCAACAATTTATAAGAATTAGCCTAGCTGTAAAAATGATTGTAGGTGTGCAAAACCAGTCTGACCGCAGCATTCTAATCTTACTGTACAAGTAGTCATCTAGTGATGAGTTAAATTGGTTGCAACAATTAATCTAACTTGGACAATTGAGTGATGCAAACAGTTAAGCTGCTGGTGCATAAATTAATCTAGCGATGCATCGAAATGTGTCTAGTTGCAACAATTCACGTAGCTGTACAAGATCAGTCTGACCAGAATATTCACTCTGGCTGTGCAACAGTTCACCTAACTGCAACATGTCATCTAGCAGTACAGGAACAGTCTGGCTGCAATATTCAAATGTCATTGCGAAGCATTTCATCTAACCCTCCTCGAGGCCTCCAGTCATCCTCCCTTGCGCCCCGAGAAGTGTCCTGCACGAGGCCGCAGACCTCATCAAGGGTACACAGATACGACCACATCAGCCTGGCTCTCATCGACCTTCATTGGCTCCCATTGAACGCACTAATCACATTCAAGTCTTGCTGCATAGTCTATAAGGCAGTCACCCTGCTACCTCGCGGAGAAACTAATCTCCAGCGGACCGCGCACCACCAGAAGCCAGGACACGTGCTGACTTGAAATACGATTGCTGCAAAAAGTAAAGGAACAGAAGACAAGCCGCCTCTTCGTATGCCCACAAGACTATGGAACCTCCTCCCTGTTAGCATCAGACTCGCCCCCACAATTCAGGAAAGAAATCAGAACCCACCACTTCAAGGAGTCTCTCCTCCTCAACACCAAAGCCATCACGTTGCCCCTGCGACACCTGACTCGCTAGATGCCTTCCATCCTTTTCCCTGCCACCCTGTGCAGCTGGACCCCTCCGAATCCTACCCCTGCTGTATATCTGTTCTGTTGTTACCTCTGAAAAGCACTCTGTTATGCATCTGTATAGTTGTATACCTCTGTAAAGTGCTCTGTTGCTTCTCAAAGCTAGGTCTGCGCTTAATAAATGCAATAATAATAGCTAGAACATTTCATTTAGATTTCACAATTAATACAGCTACAATAATGTAACCCTAAACAATCTGTGCCTACATTCATCTAGCTGTGCATGATACTTGGTGTGGCTGCAACAATTAATTTTGTTGTGCAGTTTTGCTCTGTAGCGATTCATCTGGCTACATAATCTGGCCGCACGCAGGTAATCTGGTTGTGCATAACTTGATTTAGTTGTGCATGAAAATTAGTCAACAATGAATTTAATTGTACAAGACCATTTGACTGCAACATTCAAACTAGCTGCGTGTGAGAAAACATTGAGCTACCACAATGATTGCAGTTGTGAATCATCTAGTTATGAATCTGTTAATCTAGCTAGGCACAAAAGATGTACAGCTCAACTAATTGTATGCAACCAAATGCAATACAATGTTGGCTGCAACATTGTATTGCTGTGCAATAGTTCATTGCACTGGAGGAGCTGCTGTAGCTGTAACACATGTTTATATTGTGCTTGAAAATGAATCGGTTGCAAAAGTAAAGAATCTGTGCAAATTAGGACAGAAGTGTAGCGAGTTTTAATCCCTTACCTGATAGTTTATCAGTCAATTGGGCCAGAGGCGCAGGTAGTGGGTGTCAGGTGACAAGTGTCACCCTTTACTGACTATCTGGTCATGCTTCCCAGGGAAATTTGAGTTTGTAGGACCCATCCTATGGACTAATCGGTAGGGGGGTGGGTCAGAACAAAGGAAGGCCTGGGAAGCAGGCCCCCAAACAGGTCCAAAATGTGCACTTCAAAATTAAAATGTAGTCCAAGCAGGCCCAAAGAGAAACTCACTGCAAGGTATGGGAGGCGAAAGCAGGCAGCACTGATGAATCTGAGAGCAATGATAGTGCTGGATAGCCCATCCTCTTCTGGATCATGTGACTCAAAGCAAGTGATACATGGCAGATGGTAAATAAGCCTCATAGCTCAAAGGCAGCGCTTGTCTTGGAAGCAAGACCACACCAAGCAGCATGGGTTTGAAACCCGGTCCCTCGCTTAGAGACTTGACTCAGGCATCAAACGTAATATAAAAACCCAATTTTATTTTGACTATAGATATAAGTGAGGTCACAGAACAGACCTTCTCATTATATACGCTACACAAATTCCCATCATCTAGTGTTCCTTTAAGCCTTTACTGTTCCATTGACATGGAATATTGTGGGTCTGGACAAGCCTGAAGCACCAGTCCTTTTTGACTTTCAGAAAACCCACTATTACGAATGGACCTCCAAATCCTGTACTGAAAGATTCTATATTACTCATACGTCCCGTGCCCTTTCCTCCATCCTTGTGGGCGTCCCCCAACAATGGGATGGTACCAGAACCTTTGCCAGTGAAAAATTGAGCTTCCACTTTAAATTTAGTACAGCGCGTCGGGGCGTGGCCCCGGGTGTGGGAATGCCTCCGGCGCCTCACCTCAGTCCCTTTTTCTGCATGGACTGTGTCAGCCCGGTCAGCTAGGCGCAGAGACTTTAACTTTCTGCTTGCTCCCTGTTGTTTTGTTATTCAATCTTCGTTGCCTTGCCTCCCCAGGCACATGTCGGCTGCAGGAGGATTCACAAGATGTACTTCCTGTGACTGCTCCTTCCTGGCCTCGGACCCCCATGCACTCTGTCTTGACTGCCTGGGGCCTGACCACCGCTGAGACGCATGCACTGCTCCAAGCGCTCTCGGTCACCGGTCTTTGAAGAATCGGTTGTCACGTTGGAGGGAGATCGTCCACACTTCTCCTCCAGGTCACCCTAAAGACTTTGTCTCCAGGACATCACGTCAAGACAAGATAGGTGCTTTGTTTAGTACGGCTCTTCAACTCAGGGACTCCTTCCCACAGGCAAGGGTTCCTTGGATTCAGGTTCTGGCAGACCCAAGGCCGTCAAGGCTACCGGCTCCCAAGCTTAGGGGCCCAGGGGCCCTACTGGGCTGTCAACAGAGGGGCAATGAAGTTTGTTCTCCTCATCGACTCCAAGGGGCAACGGATCGTTATGTTGTACCTCCCAAGAGTCAGTCCATACCATGATCCAACACGACTACCGGTACAGGGGCAGAGTGCGCACAGCCTATCGGAGCTCCCTCCAAGGTCGTGGGTCAGGGCGATCCAACTACCGGCCAGCTGGCCGAGGGCTCAGTGCCTACCATAGTAATCTCAGAGGTTGACGCTTCTGTTACGGGTTCAAGGACCAAGGCGCATCCTCCCATGTCTGAGCCAGCACTTGGAACAGGGCCTTTGCAATCTCCCCTTCAGGGTGTGGCGCAAGGCCCTAGGATGGCAGAGAAGCATGCGGCGGAGCCTGTTAGGTCGGTGACATTCATGGATTCGAGTCGGGGCCTTTCTGTGCTCTGGGCCTTGCAAGAAGGTCCCAGGCCCCTTCCCTCTGGAAGCAGCAGTGGCCTGTATGCTACTGGTGGTTTGTCTCCTCAAGATGCATCTACCCATCACAGCCTTGTGGCTAAACGCCTATCGCGCCTCAGCACTTCGATAAGGAGCAGTGACCCAGCGCTTTGGAGGGCCAGCCCTCTCGGAACCCAGTGCGAAGACCGCTTCTTCGAGCGTTTCCTGCTCCGTAAGGACACATTGAAGGAGGTGATCCTGCAGGCTGTCTCTCCTCCTGTGGGCCCTCCGCCTGCTTCTCCAGTGTTACCGGTCCCAATGCCTGTCCCTCCCCCGTTCCAGGCCTTGCCAGTTATCCAGATCCCTCTGTCTCCTCCTGTAACACAACAACCGTTGGACCTGTCTTGGGGTCTGGACCAATGGGGGACCTCACCGGCACCAGTGTCCGAGGGCCCAGACTCCCCTCTGTCTGTACTCAGGGTGGGGGGGGGGCAATGATGACAATGCTGCTCAGCACGATGATCCCTCAGCATCTGTGAAGGCCTTTCATGACTGCCTTCAGGGCCTTGCATAGTTCTTGGGGTGGGGGGATCCCCCCCTCCCTGAGGAAGCCCCCCAGGAGTCGGTCCTAGCAGAGGTTTTGGGGAAAGTGCACCATGAGCCGTTCTGGCATTCCGCCCCAGAAAGATGTCCTGCAGATGGCGAGAAAGGTCTGGGAGAAACCCATGGCCACTGCCCAGATGAACAAGAAGTTCAACAGTAGGTTCAGGCTGACGGATGTGGAGCCGGTCCTCCTGGCCTTCCATCCTCAGCCACACTCTTCAGTGGTGGCTGCAGCCTCGCTCTATTCTAAACCATAGTCTTCGGCGTCTTCCTCTTCGGGAGCCACTTCCAGTTGTCTTTCCAAAGAGGACATGGTGGTGGAGTCTTTAGGCAAACAATGCTATGCCATATCAGGGCTGCATTTGCGACAGGCCTGTGCCAACACCCTTTTAGCTGTGGCTAACCATAAACTGTGGCGGGAGTTTGGGGAGTTTCTGCCTGACCTCTCCCTGGAGTGGCAAGCTTCCTTTAAGGGCCCTCTGGCGGATGCCCGGGCTGTTGGGCAGGACCTCATGGAGTCTTCAGTCTCCCACATCGAAACAGCCAGCCGAGGGCTGTGCCTTGGGGGGGAGGGGGGGGTTGAGATAGACGGCGTGGATGCATGCCACTAAGTTTTCATCTGAAGTGGAAGTGCGTACCCAAGATCTTCCCTTCGAGGGCATGGACCTCTTTCATAAGTCCACCAATGACAAATTGACAAAGACCACCTCCACCCAAACCTCCAAGTCCATGGCCATCCTGACTAAGCCAGGGCAGAAGTCCTTTGCTCAGTCTCAGGGCAGGCCCTACTTCAAAGCCTGTGCTTTCACCGTCTTCAAGGGGTTTCAGGACTGCGGTACGCGGAGGCCTGACAGGTCATCCAGCGACAACAGGAGGTGGTAGCAGAGGACTTTGCATGTTTTTTTTCCACTCCACCTCCTCTGCGCCCGCCTCAGCCGCCAAGAAGCAGTGACGTCCTGGTCGGGGAACAGAGCTCCCCACTAGGGGGCCGGTGGGCTCTCTTCTAGGACAGTTGGAAACGTTATTTTGAGAGTCCTTGGATCCTTTCTATAGTCTCCATGGACTTCAATTTTCCTCTTCCTTTTCCTCTACCACCATCTCCACCTGTATGTTAGATAGGGTCCCTGGTTCTTTTACGGGAGATCCTTTCTCTTCTGGAGATGCAGGCGGTAGAACCGGTTCCTCAGTCAGACACGGACTCCTGTTTCTACTCGGGATTTTTGCAGTACCCAAGTACAACCAGGCTGGTCTGAGGGTAGTCCTGGACCTGTAATTCCTCAACCTGTCTTTACCACTCGAACGCTTCAAGATGATTACTCCTTTGCACATAGCAGAGTCCCTGTGCGCAAGGGACTGGATGTGTTCCCTAGACCTGGAGGATGCGTACCTTCATTTCCCCATTACCAGCTGCATTGGAAGGTTCTGCGGTTCACGGTTATGTTGTACCACTTCCAGTACAAGGTGCTACCCTTCGGCCTCAATTCGGCCTCTTGTGTGTTCACGAAACTGATGAATGCGGTGGTGGGGCCTCCTCCGCCTGGAGGGCCATCCCTTCTATCCTTATCTGGATGACTGGCTTGTCTGGGCCAGCTCACCCGAGGGGGCGGTGCACTCCTGCCAATGACTGGCAGACGTTATTCACCAGCTGGGCTTTTCCCTCAACCGGCGGAATTCGCAACTGGCTCCTGCCCAGGATCTGGTGTTCCTTGGAGTGCGCTGGGGCACGGCTGTGCAGTGGGTGTTACCTGCACTAGAGGCTCCTCTCCTTCCACAAGGCGATGGGGAACTTTCTGGCCAACTAGACCACCTCTGCATGGTGGTTCCAGTACCTTCTGGGACTGATGCTTCTTGCGTGCTCACGTTCCAGCACGCCCGCCTCAATGAGGGTTCTCCAGCTGCACCAGGTGGCCAATTGGGACCAAAAAACAGGGTTGCACTCGGCTAGGATCCCAATCCCCCCCGCTCCTCATCCTGGATCTTCGCTGGTGGCTGATTGACTGCAATGTGAGCCCCCTTGACTTGACCAGAGCACACTCTGGTGGTGACAACGGATTCCTCACTTCTTCGCTTGAACAGCTGATCCTGCAACAGTGACAGACGCCTATTCCTCCAGCCTGCCTCATTTTGTAGGTAAGCTGTCGCTCTTCCACATGGCGATCAGCCCCTCCCCCCACCCTCCACTATCTCTGATGTACTTTGTTCTGGGTTAATGCACCCTGGGGTCCTGCAGTGCATGACGACACGCACCATCAGCTGATACACAGAAAATAAATGAATGATAAAAATGAAAGAAAATCTCTTCCATGTATCACAGATCATCACGGCCGACATCAGCAGTGATCTGGAAAGGGCTTGCATTAATATTGTGTTCACTGCACAGTCTTCACTTTGTTTCCTTCTCTACGATGGCCAACACTTTTGCCTTGTTGATGGTGAACCCTGGGCCTGTGCCTGCCTTGACCTCACTGGCCATCTACAACTTAAGAGCCAATCACTTCCACCAGGAGGTGGGAGCCGGCCCCTCCCTCAAAGGCCCACAACGAAGAACCCTGTCTGCTCTCTGTCTGCTACCAGGCCAGGTCCAGGGGACAACTCTCACCCCCTCGCTTCCATTGAAGCTGCTAGCCCAAGGTCAGTTTGTTAGGCAGAAACCTGTGCAGTTCCCTTAGGGAACACTGCAAAAGATTTAAGACTACAGGTGTTGGCAGTAAACCCACTTGGTAGCAGTCTGTACCACCCAGATTTACCTGGTAGCTGTGGCTGAGCAGTCAGACTTCCCTCAAGAAGAGTTAGGCAGTATGCAAAGTATACACAATAGGCACTCAGATACAATAATACAAGCAAACACTGACCAGAGCTTTGGTATTAAAGTATATAATTATTTCTTTAAAAACACAGTTGAAACACTCCAGCACTCTTATTGTAAAATATCCTAAACACAGTTACTATTATGATATATACACCCCTTTTTCCCTATTAGATAAATTACAGTAAAACACCACTTATTTTCATACAGAGGTGAGCGCTTAACTAGATTGCACTCCAATAAGTTTGTGAGAAAGGGAGGGAAAAAGACAGAATATGGAAAGGTACACCACTCTAAGATTCAGGAACACTGTTAGCAAGGCAGAAGAGCAAAAGTCACTGGTGAGCCAAAGTCCAAAGGCTGGGCCCACTCTTAGAGAGAGCAGAGCACAAATGCGCCCAAGATCACACAGTTACACTAGGCTTAGAAAGTCTTGCAGAGGGTTCAAAAAGAGTTTAGAGAGGCTTTAGAAAGTTTAGCCAGGGTGTCCCAGACTATCCCAGGTTCGAAAGCCGGGGGCTAAATCTACCCTGTACAGTCGATAGCAAGGGAAGCCAGGCGGGACACAGTACCTTAAGTGGGAAGGATCCTCCAGCGGTGGCAGTTGTTCCTGGTAGTGGGTACAAGTTGCGTCCTCGTCCAGGGGAAGAGAAGATCTCGACTTGGAGGAAAGATGAAGGTCGTTGCACTACCAGGGAAGAAACCAGCTGCGTAGTTTTCCGGTTAAAGGCGGTACCTTTGTTTCCCGGTCGTGGTAAAACGTGGTATCCCGGTTGCCGGGGTGCTTGGCACAGGCAAGGCGGCCACGAGGTACGTCGGGAAAGCGAAAAGACGGTGAAACTGGTTATCCCCACCAGTCAAAGGAAGAAGACTCTCCGGCGGGAGATCTCCTCCGTCGTTGGGAAAAGTGGTGAGGCAGTCCAGCAGGGCTCCACCGGTGGGGGTGTCGTGGCAGGTCGGCTCAGCTTCACCCTCGTTGGATTCTTAGGTCCTGTCTCCAAAGCCCTGCTTTTATGCAGCAAACCCCCATTCACTCAGCCTAGCTGTCACTTAAACATGCTAAGTGGTGAGCCGGCCGGCTCACCACTTGGGCCAATCAGGATGGAGTGCGACTTGAGTTGCCTAGGCAACTCAGTCCAGGGTGCCTAAATTCCCCTCCACCCCTCCTAAGTACCCCAGACAGAGTGGCACCACTTTGGAGGGCTTCTGTGGAGAAGCCTGGCAAAAAGTGGAACAAAGGGCTCGACTTGGGTTGGAGTCACAGAAGAGAACACAAACGCCATTTTAGAATCAAGTTTTGGCAAACAATACCAACCGGAGAATTAATATTAATTAAATAAACCGGCAGTATGTTCGAGGCTACCGTAAATAATTAAATAAACATAGTAGCCTAAAACAATGGGAAATCCCATAGGAAAATATTTGCGGTTGAATATAAAAAGTAGTATCCACTGCCACCAGCCAAAACTCGATCAGGGGGGACGGAGACGTGCCCCCTCGACTAACAGACCCTGGGGCAATCTAATTGCCCCAGCCAGTACGTCCACAATATGATGGTTTGTACTGGTTCTGTTCAGAATTTAAGACTAGTAAAGTCAATGGTGACTTTACATGCCCTGGGAGACAGTAGTCAGTCCCAGGGTATGGAGTCTATACTGGGGGTCACTAAGACACCCCTGTGTCACTGCACTGAGGGTGCTGTGTAACACACATCACAAAAACACTTGAAAACCCATGGAGTAAAAGACCCCATAGCCCATTAAACACTTCTAGATTCATAGAAACACACTCAAATCATATCCAAGAGTGAGGGTAAAAGAGTCTCACTCTTGGCAGGAGAAAAAAAATAAACCCCAAAAATCCAGCAAAGCTGCTGGGGGACTCACTAGGTTAGGAAATTCAGCCTAAACAGAGAATTCTCCCTAACACAGTTCCCTTGCCTGTTTCCTTCTTTCTCCTCCCCTCCACCATGACACTCCCAATATTCATATTTAGATGTCCCCCCTCTGCTGTCTGATTGTGCCTGTTTGTCTGAATCTCGTATTTATGGATGTGCCATCACAACTTTGTTGCTAATGCTTGAATTGACTTTTTTGCATCACGCTGGTTCACCCATCTTGAATCTCGACGTTCTCATTCTGGACTTTTGAATCATTCGCAATCATGGTGGCCCTGAATCATGATGTGCCCATCGACTCTGAATCATGGCATACACATGCTGAACTCCTGCCTCATAATGTATTCATCATTGACTTTTATATCTTGGCAGTGCTCACTTCATCTGCTTGTTGGCTCCTTAACACTGAATTTCAGTGGCTGTGTTTCTTCTCACCTTACTCACTGTTTCTGTCTTCTCTTCCTCAACCTCCTTGAGCCCCCCCCCACCACCCCACCATAACTAATGCACTTGCACTGACAGAAATGTTGTCAGGTCCAGTACGATAGTCACTGTTGTTCCTCTCCTCTTCCTCCCCTCCCTCACTTATTGTCAATGCTCTTGCACTATCTGAAATATTGTCAGGCCTAGTAAGATAGTAAATTATCCATAAGAATGGATTTTGTCCTCAAACGTATTTCTCATCTATGACTTGTAATGTCCACCGCTGCGTTGCTTCTGAATGTTTTTTTCGGCAGAGCGCCCCCTGCGTCGATGGCGTTGGGTCGATGTCCCTCAAAGGCATCCGTCGAGGGTGACGTTATCGGATTTTATAAGTAGCACGCACAGCGCCCGTAGCCTCAGTTCCGTTTTTTCCCGCAAACATGTTTGCTTCGTAAAACTCGGCATGCCTCATGGTTACTGTTTAGTTATCGTACTATGTCTTCTTCTTCCACCCCGACTTCCCCACGGTCTGGCTTCAAGAAATGTCAGGACTGCGGCTCCAAGATGCCGATTACGGTTCCACATAGAATTTGTTTGTGGTGCCCGGGCGAGGGCCACATGACAGATGCCTGCTCGAAGTGTCAGTCGTTGACTGCCAAGGCCTTGCTGGAACGTAAGGAGAAGTTGAAGGTAGGAAGGGTGTCCCAGCCTTGCAAATCCAAGTCGGCTGGTATTTCGACCGACGATTCGAGGGGTGACTCTCCTCGTCCATCCAAGCGCTCCAGGTCCCGCAGTGGTTCGCGCCACTCGTCCTCTTCGTCCCGGTGGTCTAGGAAGCGATGTCACCATTCACTCGTCCTCTTCAGACGACGCCTCCTCGAAGAAGGTGACCTGCCCCACCAAATCCTCGACTCTGGAGGAGTGCAATGCTTTCCTGGTGCAGATGTTGAAGATCTTTCAATACCAAGGCACAGCATTGCCTAACAAAGCCAGCAAGGAACGGTCTCTGCCAGATACTTGTGCGCCTTTGGGCCCAGGTGGTCAGTGTGATAAACACTGGGAGCCTTCGAGGCCCCATTTGGACAAGGCATCAGGTGTTCACCACAGACGTGCCAGTTTCAGGTTGCGGTCTTCATCTGTGGCGAAACCGTTGAAACCTGTGAAATCCTGGACGCCCTTGAAGGTGTCGACGCCATCGGCACCATGCCCATTGGGTGCGCCTATCGGGTTTTTGCCCCCGGTCAGACCCTTGAAGCCGCCAGCATCATTTTCGACGCTGCCATCGACGCCATCTCGGCCGAACTTACCGGTGGAGGTCCCTGTGACTGTGGACCCTCTGAGGAAGGCTACAACTAGATCTGTGAAGGCTGTTACAGAGAAGAGGGGTACTCCTCTTCCAAGGAAGGTCTTCAAGTCTCTCCAGGACATGTATGAGGACGAAGAAAGGTCAGAGGAGATTGTTGGGCCTTTTGGTTTTCCATATGGGACTCCTGGTGTTCCAGAGTGTCTCATTTCTGAACCGAGCCGGATGGAGGTTCTATGTCTGGCCTTGACACTTCCCCTGAGATGGAATTTGGTAGGCTGGATCCGGGGGATCATGCCAACTCCTCTTATCGGAGATTGATGTTGAGAGTTGTGGACTACCTGAGCTGGGCCAGACCTCCGGTGCAGTTTGATCAAGATGATCTTACAGTTCTTCAGCATGGGGTCTAGCATGGATTCACATGCTCATGAATATTCCCCGTTGTCAGGCTGGGAGTCCTCGGTACAGAAAAAAAACAGGAATAGTTTCGTTTCTGATCTGTCTTTCCTAGTAGTAACCAATCACTGATCTCTGGGTCATACTGCCCACAGCCAATGACTGCCCTCTCCCTAAGCCCCGCCTCAGGCAGCCATCCTCAGATTTTTACCGCACGTTCAAGTGTTGGGAGTCCTCGTGCTGTAGCCCTCGAGCTTTACTGCGTTTACGCGCTTTTTCAAAGAGAATTTCTCATTTTTCAATTAAATTGAGCCTCAAGCTCCACCGTCTTTACATCCGATCAACGGGTCACGTTTAGGTTTCTACGCCCCTCAAGGGTGAAAATTTCGTCGAGCAACGCTTTTGGAGGATTCCAGAAGTTTCTGAGACCTACCCCGGACATGGCCCAGGAGAAAGGGAGCTCTATGCCCGGGAAGCTGTTCAGAGCCTGCCCTGGATGCCAGCTCCAGAACGTGTTCAAGGAAGACGAGCATTCCTTATGCCTCTACTGTCTTCACGAGGACAAAACTCTCGTGGAGGACTGTGCGTTTTGCGGGAACATGTCGGAGCGGACCATGAGGGCCTGATGAGATTGGATCCTTCCATGCATTGATCTCCAGGGCATCCAAGCTTTTCCAGCTCTGCCCCGAAGAAAAGGAGGGGTTCCTCTATCAACGTTGAGAGACGAAGAGGAAGACGGATTTCCGCCAGGACGTACAAGCCAAGGTGTTGGACATACCCTTCGACGGGAACAACCTGTTTGGGAAGACAGTCGATGAGTCCCTGCAAGCCATCAAAACGGACACGGAGATAGCCCGGGCCCTGGGAGTTCTCCAGCAACGCCGGCCTTCCTTTCGGAACACCGGAGGCAAGCAAGGGGCCTCGAAAGGTTCCGGCAGCGGCTCCTCTACCTACCGTCAAGCGGCCTGTTCCTCGTCGCAGGAGGCCTATAGAGGACGGGGCAAGTCTGGAGGTTCCCGCCGTCGTCGCCAGGGAGGTCAAGGCCGCAAGGCAGCCTCGAAACAGGACTGAACCGACCATGGCATCGGGCCCCCACCGAAGCACCCCGGTGGGAGGAAGGCTGGCGAAGTTCGTCAGCGTGTGGGAGTTCATCTCCACTGACCGTTGGGTGCTGGATACCCTGGCCGAGGGGCACGCCCTCGAGTTTCTAAAGAAGTGCCCTCGCGTGCCACCCGTGGCCAAGAAGGAAAACCACGTACCCCAGCTGCTGCTGGAGGTAAGGGCGATGCTCACGAAAGGTGCCATCGAGCTCGTCCCAAAGAGACTTCGGGGCTCTGGCATCTACTCAAGATACTTTATCGTAAAGAAGACAGGAGGTTGGCGTCCAATCCTGGACCTGCGGCGACTGAACAAGTACATCAAGGCTCAGAAGTTCTGGATGGTTACCCTCCAGCACGTGCTGGGACAGCTGGAGGAGGACGATTTCCTGTCGTCGTTGGACTTGGAGGATGCCTAGTTCCACATCCCCATTCTAAAAGGACACCGGACGTTCCTCAGGTTCATGGTCCATGGACAGCACTACCAGTTCAAGGCCCTCCCGTTCGGTTTAAAGTCGGCACCCAGGGTATTCACCAAGTGCCTAGCACCGGTGGCGGCGTGGCTACGCCTGCAAGGGATCCACATCTATCCCTACCTGGACGACTGGCTCATCCGAGCAAGGATAAGGGAGCTTGTTGTAGAACACACAGCAAGGACCGTCCAGCTACTCCAGGACCTGGGGTTCTCCAACTTCCCCAAATCCCACCTGGTCCCTTCGCAAGTTGCCCTTTTTCTGGGAGCCAAGCTCGACACAGTGGAACAGCTGGCCTTGCCGTCCAACGAAAGGACGAAAGCCATCCTGGACAAGGTGCAACGCCTGCTAGCCACGGACGTAACAAGGGTAGGCTCCATCAAATCCCTTCTCGGGATGATGTCGTCCTGCATCTATCTGGTACGCCTGTGCAGACTTTGGATGCATCCACTGCAGGAGTTCCTCGACGCACGCTGGATCCAGGCGACGGGCAGCTTCGAGGACAGGATACCGCTCAACGAGACCTTCCGACGGCTGATCCGGTGGTGGGGCACCCGCGCTCATCTGGCAGCGGGCGCAGACTTTCAGACCCCAACTCACCAGGTAACGGTGACGACGGTTGCCTCCCTGGAAGGGTGGGGAGCGCATACCGGAAATCTCCACACGAGAGGCCTTTGGCTCCCGGAGGAAAAACAACTTCATATCAACAGTTTGGAGCTCCGCGCAGTGTTTTGGGCCCTCAGGTCCTTTCTTCCGTCCCTCAAGGGCAAGGTGGTGAGGATCTCCACCGATAACACCACCACAATGTTATCCATCAGGAAGCAGGGTGGAACCAGATCACCAGCCCTGTCCAAGGAATCCCAGGATCTGTGGCACTGGGCTGTCGACCAGGGGATGTTTCTGGTACCTTTTCATCTGGCAGGGATAAAGAACAGCATCGCCGACTCACTCAGCAGGGAGCTGCGCTCGTGCCACGAGTGGGAGCTACGCCAGGATCAAGTGGATCGACTCTTCAGGCTGTGGGGCAGACCCCAGGTTGTTCTCTTCGCAACAGCGACGAACTCCAAGTGCCAGAGGTTCGCCAGCAAGTTCCCCCAACCGAGGAGCATGGGCGATGCTTTCTCATTCCCCTGGGACAACCTGTTCCTCCATGCCTTCCCGCCGTTGCCACTGCTACTCTGGCTTGTCAACCAGCTCAAGAGGTCCCGGTGCAGAATGATCCTCGTCGCACCGGCGTAGCCGAGACAGATCTGGTTCCTGGACATTCTGGACTTATCGGCTCCCCCACCAGTCAAACCGCCCGTGGACGCAGATCCTCTCTCCAGGGAAGGAGGCGCCATCCTCCATCACGACCCGGAATCGTTGAACTTGCAGTCCTGGCTCCTGCAGCACTAGAGTTTGGGGGATACGATATACCGACCGACTGCAGAGAGGTTCTTGCAAAGGCCAGGGCGTCCTCAACTCTCAAGTGTTACGGACACAAATGGAAGAGGTTCTCTGTCTGGTGCCGGGCACAGAAGATTAACCCTCTACGGATTGCGGCCCCTCAAGTACTGCCGTACCTACTGTCATTGGCCAAGGCTGGACTAGCTCACGCCTCCATCAAGATACATCTGGCTGCCATCTCCAGATACACCAGGACAACAGGACGGGTGTCCTTGTGGTCTCATCGCCTGGTGAAGGAATTTATGAAGGGACTAATCCGCTTGTTCCCGCCGGTGAAGGCCCCAGCCCCGGCGTGGGAGCTCAACGTGGTGCTGACTAGGCTCATGGGGACCCCGTTCGAGCCTATGCATGTGGCACCGTTGAAGTTCCTATCATGGAAAACGGCCTTTCTTGTGGCCATCACCTCCGCACGGCACGTGGGAGAGATTCAGGCCCTATCTTGCAAGCCTCCATACTTGACTTTTCACGACACGAGGGTGGTGCTCAGGACGCGCCCCTCCTTCATGCCCAAGATGCCGTCGGACTACCACCTTGATGAGCCCTTGGTGTTACCAGTGTTCTTCCCGTTGCCTTCGTCGCTGGCCGAGAGGACTTTGCACTCGCTGGATGTAGCTAGAGCGCTGAAGTTCTACATGGACCGCACAAAGAGTTTTCGGAAGACGTCACAGCTTTTTGTGAACTTTGGACCTGTGAATCAAGGGAAGGCTCTCTAGAAGGTTTCCATTTCCAGATGGCTCTCCGGCTGTATCATGCACTCACTGGTCGGCAAACCGTCCGCTGCCCGCCGTCCGAGAGCACATTCGACCAGAGCGATCGCTGCTACCACAGCGTTCTTGTCTGGTGTGCCCCTGCTGGACATCTGCAGGGCTGCTACGTGGAGGTCGACGCACACCTTCACAAGATTCTACTGCGTCGATCGGGATTCCAGGGAGGAGTCCAGGGTCGGCCAAGCAGTGCTGCGCAACCTGTTCGGCCTGAAGGGCCTGGTGAGGAGGTAAGAGTTGCTTAATGTTGAGCCTTTTGCCACCTCCTGTGGTTGTGCATGTGCGTACTGCTATGTAATCTTATATTCATGAGCATGTGAATCCATGCCAGACCCCATGCTGGAGAAGGAACAAGTTACTTACCTGTAACTGTTGTTCTCCAGCGTGGGTCTGGCATGAATTCACATGCAAACCCTCCCGCCTACCCCTCTGCAGCTCTTCACTTGGTCATACTGCCACTTTACGTGCTACCAAATCCGAGGATGGCTCCCGGAGGCGGGGCTTAGGGAGAGAGCAGTCATTGGCTGTGGGCATTATGACCCAGAGATCAGTGATTGGTTACTACTAGGAAAGGAAGATCAGAAACGAAACTGATACTGATTTTTTTTCTGTACCGAGGATTCCCAGCCTGACGACGGGGAATATTCATGAGCATGTGAATCCATGCCAGACCCAAGCTGGAGAACAACAGTTACAGGTAAGTAACTTGTTCCATATTCTGGATCAGGGTCCGTCCACTGACCCAGTGTTGCCATTTCATTTGGCATTGCAAAAGAGGGTGGCTGCTACTTGGAACACTCCGGATAGTATTCCGATGGTGAACAAGTCGTTGACGGCTACCTGTCCACACACCCCACTCCGGAGAGTTTGGTGGTTCAGGTGGCTACGGCCACCGCAAAGCAGGCTGTGTACCCTACCATCCCTCCCGATGGGGACGATAAGCGCATGAATGGATTGGCACGCAAGGTATTTTCTGCATGGAGTATGGCATTGAAGTCGGCCAACTCCACCTGTGCCTTAGCAAAGTTTTTGCACACTCTGTGAAATTGCGTCTCTTTAGCGGCTGGGCTTATTCCCAAGGGGGGAGAAAGGGATGGCTTTCTAGCTATTGTGAAGGATGGCAAGCATACCATGTGTGAATCCCTTCAGTCTGGGTTGGACACTGCGGATAGCGTCAGCAGGTCCATGGCCACGAGCACCGTGATGCGCAGATTTGCGTGGTTGCGGAAGTCGGTGTTTGCACCAGATGTGCAGGCTCGTCTTCTCAACATGCCCTTTGACGGGTCACATCTGTTTGCCTTGAGAGGTTGCAGACCTCCAAAGCAGCTGCCAAATATTTGGGCGCAGCTGTTCGAGAACCTCCGTCTTTTCGTCCTAGGGGACAGCAATGGAGGGGTTCCTTTTGCTACTACTCATTTGGAAGGGCGAGAGGGATGACCAGTCAGAGGGGCCAACGTGAGTTTCCTTGTGGTGGACGAGGTAGAGGTGCCAAGGCCGCTCAAGCAGCAGCCTCTTTACCATCAGGTGCTGCCGCAGCCGCTTCAAAACTGCTCTGAGGCCTTGTCTCATTGTTCACTGAGCCATTTCTTGGGTTGTGTGGGCCCTGGAAACAATAGCCCATGGTTACTGCCTTCCTTTTCTATGACGGCCTCACGACAATCCACTGGGGACGCACTCTTTGAGGGTTATGGATCCACTCCTTGTGCAGGAGATTTTAAGCCTGCTAGAGAAAGGCGCTATAGAACCAGTGCCTGTTGCGGAAAGGAACAAGGGTTGGTAGTCCCTGTATTTTATGATTCCCAAGAAGGACAGAGGACTGAGACCCATCTTGGACCTGAGATACTTGAATAAGTTTCTCAGGAAGGACAAGTTCAAGATGGTCACACTTTATCAGATCATTCAGGCCCTCCAACTTCAGGATTAGTTGGTATCATTGGACCTGCAGGCTGCTTATTTTCATGTGTCGATGCATCTCGAACACAGAAAATACCTGAGGTTTGCAGTTGGCGGCTTGCACTGTTTCGAGTCCTGCCATTCAGGTTGACCTGCACCCGAGGGTCTTCACCAAGCTCATGGTGGTGGTGGCAGCGCATCTCGGGAGAGCGGGGGATTCACGTATACCCTACCTGGATGATTGGCTGATCAGGGCGCATTCTCCCGAACAAGCCTTGGATCATCTCAGTGTCACCTGCCCCTCACTTCACAAACTGGGCTTCTCCCTCAATTTCAAGAAGTCGCATATGACACCTTGGGTGTACCTGTGAAGAACATCTGTGATACTGCAACTTGGTCTTCCATACACACGTTTATTAAGCATTATTCCCTGGATACTTCCCATGCTCAGGATGTTGCCTTTGGTAAGGCAGTGCTTTACTCTGCCATCTAATTGGGTATGTCTTAATTCTTCTCCCTCCTCCACTCATGGATACTGCTTTGGGAGTCTGTCATAGATGAGGAATACGTTAGAGGACACAATCTATTCGAAGAACAAGTTACTTACCAACTGCTAACGTTCTTTTGACTGGATGTTCCTCCAACGTATTCCTCCTCGCCCTCCCAGCCTACCCCTCTTGAGAATTTCCCATGCCTTTGCAGCTTTTGTTCCAACGAGGATAAGTGCAGTCAGTGCTGTATTATAGGCACATGTGCCACACGCTGTGAGGGGGGTGGGAAACATGAACTGAGGCTACTTTCGCCCTGCGTGCTACTTATAACATCTGATGGCGTCACCCTTGCACCCTTGACGGAGGCCTTCGAGGGACATCGACTCGACGCAGGGCCGCCCTCTGCCGAAAATGTTTTCCGAAGCAGCGCAGCTGTGGACATTACATGTCATAAATGAGGAATACCTTGGAGGAACATCCAGTCGAAAGAAAGTTACCAGGTGGTAAGTAACTTGTTCTTCTTGTTGTCTCAAGGCCTTGTAAGAATGTTATTGTATTTTTCCTTGCTCCCTCCCCTGCCTTGAAGAGCTTTAAAACACATGTGTAAAGGTGCTATACAAATAAAGTATCATAGCATATATCCTCGCTTACGGGCTGGGGGCTACTCTGGAGTGCTACTCTATTCATGGCGCAAGTCCAGAGTGGAAGCCCTCCTGCATATCAATCTGCTCAGGGCGGTAGACATGGCACTAGAGGCTTTTCTGCCCCTCATCAGGGACACTGCGTTTATGGTCAGAACCAATAACTCCACAACAATGTTTTATCTGAACAAGCAGGGTGGCACCCGTTTCCCGCCCCCCACCCCTTCCTGTGCATAGAGGCTGTGATGATCTGGGAATGGGCCCTTACAGAAGGGATACAGATTTCAGCAGTCCACCTCTCTGGGGACAGCAACACGGAAGCAGACCAGTTCAGCTGCTTGCGGTTCACATCTATGAGTGGGAGTTACACATCAACTCCTTGTTGTCCCTGTTTCAGAGATGGGGGTTTCCGGATCTGGACATGTTTGCATCTCCTGAATACAAAGTGCCCCCGCTTTGCCTCTTGGACAGGCTGGGGTCAGAGGTCTCTGGGGGACGCGTTTCAGCTCTGTGTGCATGGCTGCAGGTGCTATGCATTTCCTCTTCCACTGTTGCTACAGCAGACCCTCCACAAGTTCCGGACTTGGGTGGGCTGCAGCCTCCGGATCGCCCTGCACTGGCCATTGAGGGCATAGTTCTCGGATCTATTGCAGTTGTGCTGCCAAGGGCATGTCTGTTAGTAAAAATTTCCATTCATGTGTAATTTTCCCTCCCATTGTGAACCCTCCAACTGTTTGCTGTTGTCTGACCATCCTAGCCTGACTTTTGCCAGTGGAGCACAGCCTTCTGCTGTACTCCGCTGGATTTCGCTCACTTTGTTATGGGGAAACTGAAAAGCCCTTAAGAGAGTCAGTACTGGGAGACTTTGTTTCCCTTAGTCTTTCACTTTGTTGCTAGTTTTTAGCAACGTGTTACCAATGCACAAAGTACCTTACAGTACAGTGCGCTGGGGTCTTCCTTTCATTTTTAAGGCCCTAGACACCCTCAAAGGATTTTTCGGTAGAAGTACAAATGTGCCTTGGACAGAGCTGGTGGCAGCTGTTATTTTTCGTAGATTTTTAACCCATTGTTTGGTTCAGATCGCGTTGATCGCGTTTGGACCAGGACAGTGGCTTTGCTCCAAAATGGCCATTCCACGAGGTCCTTTGTTCTGTCCTTTGGCCATGTTGTCCCTTTGCCTTCTCCAGGTCGAGTTGACCCGGGAAAACCCTTATTTGGTCATGCAGATCACCACGCAAACCGAAGCCTTTGCGGGCTTCTGCATGCTTTTTTTTTTGGTGTGCCTCCAGGATGTAGGCTGGACTGTCTAGTTCCAATACACATCATAGGTGCTAGAGCGTCTGGTGTGCTGGGAATGACTGGGACCACTGTGGTCCATGATTGGTGCACATCTAGGATGGCTTTATGTGAGCAGATCTCTCATTGGGTCCTCTTCGTTTTGGCGCGATGGAGATTCTGGATAAGAGAGGGCCCCAAAAATCTATACCAGGTCGATCTCTTGTGTTCTCACTGAACTTAGGATAGGAGCCAAATATCCTGAAACCAAGAAGTCGAGTCGAGGAACTGTTTGGCACCCTGAGCTCGCTGTTTTCCTGCTGGACCCCAACCTGCTTCTGATCTAACTTAGGTCTATAAAAACGCTTCGACCCATTAGAATAGTGGGACTGACTTGACCCGCAAATGCACCTCTTCGGGAGTGTTCCTGGGCCAACCAGTGAACTGACCAGCTTGCAAGGGACCTTTGCTCTGGAACCACCGACATCTCGAGTTGACACTTGAGTCTTTGGAGATCATAAGCACTGGATATAAGGCACTCTCCCGTCGGGTATCGTACACCTAAGCGCCCTAGCTCAGGAATTAGGAGAGTACGCATGAACCTGAGTGCACACGGTCGCTGTCGCCAAGGCGTGGTGACGAACTTTGAGGGTACCCTGCTGCTGTGCCCCCCTGTGCCCTGAAACGAGCTGCAGTTGATTCGATCTGATCCCTTCATCATTAGCGGAGAAATCACCATTCTCCCGCCTCAGAATCATCCCCGGAACTCAGCCGCTGAAAGCCGCAGAACCGCACAATTGCAGGATTTGAACCCGCAACCGAAGTGGACTCGACTGCCGAAGTTTGGTCTGACGTGCGCTGAGGATCGGTGAGTACTTGCAACCCTTACCGGTGGCCCCTGGCGCATCCATCCATTTTTAGTCTGTGCTATCGAGCTATTCCCATCTCTTGGATCCTATTCTGCCCTCTTATGGAGACCCTCCTTGAATAGTGGGAACTTATTCTTCACTGCATCACCCACCTTCCTGAGCTGTTACTGCCCCTGCAAGAGACTCAGTTTTTGCCAACCGCATGATCGCACACACCTTCACCTGAAAGTACTTTTCAGCATAAGGCTCCTCTCATCGTAGGGATTGGACTGGCTCTCAGTTAGGGTTTGTTAAGTGAAGGGCTGCCTAAAGTAGATTTGCGCTGTTAGCTCCCTTTCTTCACAGGTTGTGGACCCTTACTGTGCACTATTCCTTTAGGCCATTGGTATCTGTATATATGTTTGATAGTTGTTAGTTTAGCTCATACTGCTACTTGCTTTGTCTTTGATTTAAAAGTCCTTTAATAAATGAATATGTATTTTTGATATATACACCTGACTGAGAGTAATGTGTACTGTTGTTTACTGTGTGTGCTCATTGTGGGCTTTCGATCACCCTCACCCCTCCTGAGACCTAGTTTCGACCGCCGCCAATGATACCTTGATTGGTCTGGTTTGTCCAGAAGGTTACCCTGTTCCAAGAATATAGGCTGGCCTTCTGAACCTCTTCCTACCAGGTCAGAGTTCAGAAATCCATCTTAACAATGTCCATCTTCTGATGCCCAGTAGGGTCGTCCTATCGCAGCAGGGTGGGGCAGTGGAGCACCCAGCCAGGCTGGCCCTTGCAGCCTTGTTCCTGACCACCTGAGACTGCAGCATGCTACATTTTTGGAAATAAGATTGTTTGGTGGGGTGCGATGGGCAAACCGAGTATGAAGCTTATTGTATGAGTAGTATATCGCCAAAATCACAAATTAGTCAATCTACACATTGGTTTATTGAGGCCATGTGTAAGGCTTTCAGGTGCAGCCAACATGTGTTTCGACTTTGGGTCGTCCTTAAGACAAAGCTTTGTATGGTTATCAGATCATTGATCGTGTGCGCAGTTCTGCAAAATATAGAAGTGATACTGATAAGGCACCAGGTATCCACCGATAAATAGAATCATCACCTACTGAGGTAATTATAGCAACCCTGGCAACAGATGACCGGCTATCTCCTCTCTTATCTACGGAGAGATGTTTTGTCGAACTGCGCACACGATCAACGATCTCTGAAGCATACAAAGCTTTGCCTTGAGGACGACCTAAGGTCCAAACACGTGTCGGCTGCACTTGAAAGCCTTATACATGGCCTCAATAAACCAATTTGTAGATGCAGACTAATTTGTGATTTTGGAGATTTTCGACTTCGAGAACAAGCTTAATAATCAGTTTGCCCAGGGCAACGGACCAACTCCCACCAAACAAACTTATTTCCAATTTTGGAGGCATTGGGGACGGCTTCTGGGTTGTGTGATGCTGCGGGCTTGAACTTATATATTATCAAAGCAATATTGTAGAGCCAGTGCGCACCCATTAGTGCTGTTACCCCAATCCTCTTATACTTGGTACATTTTTGGATGACATCTGGGACATCATGCATGAGGCAGTCTACTCAACCCCAGTATAGCAAATGGACTAGATTTTGCAACTGGGTTTGCGACAAGGGACTTGACACCTGCACCCTGAGTGACGTGCTGGCTTTCTCTGTGCATCAAACTCGTTCTGGCTTTCGGGTGGATACCTGCTGCACCTATTTGGCTGCCATTTGGGCCTACAAGAATTCCCCAGAGCATATTTTTTCAGCAGCCAACCTAGTGGTTAAGGCCCACCTCAAGGGGTTGTCCAAGTTTTTTCCTCTGGTGCACGGGCCTCATCTGTTCTGGAACCTCAATGTGGTGCTTGCAGCCTTGCAGTGCAAGCCCTTTGAGCCAATGGCCTTGGACATCCGGCTGGTGACACTAAAGACAGTACTATTGGTTGGGCTCAGTTCTGTGCACAGGGTCAGCGAGCTGCAGGTGTTGTCATCATGCGAACCGTTCACCACGTTTCATAACGTCAAGGTCATCTTGCGCACTCATCCAGGTTTTCTGGCCAAGATGGTCTCTGCATTCCATTTGAATCAGGAAATCTGCCTGCCGGTGTTCTTCCTGAACCCACAATCAGAGGCAGAAAGAGCTTTGCATTGCTTGGAACTAAAGTGACTCCAAGTTCTATCTCTCTCTGAAGAAATCCTTTAGGAATTCTGAGCCAACATTCATCACTTTCGGGTGCACGTCCTGCGGTAACCAGGCTTCCAAAGCATCCATCATCCATTGGATGGGAGGCGTACACGGCCATGGGCAACCAGTTCTTGAGGGGATTCATGCCCATGCTGTCAGAGCTAAGGCCATGGCCGTTACGTTTCAGAGGCATGCTACTTGGGATATCATTAGCAAGGCGGCTAGTTGGGCCACTCTGTCGGCCTTCTGTAAGCACACACTATTCCTTTGATTCCAGCTCCAGGAATGATGCAGAATTCAGTTAGGTGTTTTTGAACAACCTTTTTGCTTCATCCAAGATATGAGGCTGGTTATCACAGCTTCACCATATGGTCTTGTTCAGTGGAATCGCCCACAAGGATGGAGGAGTAATTACAGTTACTCACCATAGTGACTAGTGTACTCGTAGTCCTCAGTCCCCTTTCCTCTGTACGTCCCACCCACCTTCCCCGCTTGCATGCCAGGGACTAAACTATTCAGTATATTCAGTATAGCCAAGTATTTAAGCATCAGATGTGTTGGCACTTGGATGAGGAGCTGGGGGCGGGGCGTTCCCATGTCTGGGGCCACAACCCCGCACGCTGTACTAAATTTAAAGGGTAAACTCTTTTTTTTTTTTTTTAAAGGGTAGTACTCCGGTACTGTCCCCATGTTTGACGCACACAAGGATGGAGGAAAAAGGACTATGGTCTGTGAGTACTCCAGTCACTACGTGAGTAACTTTAATTTATTGTTTTAGCCCAGCAAATTACACTTTCTTCAGTAGACAAACCATCACATCCAGATCTTGTGAAGGGAATACTCTTGCAGGTGTTTATCTAAATTAAATACTGACTTGCACTGATGTTTAAAACATTAATTCCTGGGAGTCATGTGTTGCAGCGGACCTGAGTGAATGAAGCTTGGTTGAGCTATTCTACCACACAGATGACGAAAAAGCCAGATATTTTGCTGTACTGAAATTCCAACAATTTTGATATGTTATCTGTGTGCTGATGGCGATACAGAAACAACAAAAGCAATACAGGAGGGAGGAGTTTGCCGTGATTAAATATCCTATCCTTGCTCAACAACCATCGCATGGAATGTCCCAGGATGAGGAGAGTTCTAGCAGAGCGGCTAAGGTGCCACATGATGTGTCTGTGCTTGCCATGTTCCTGAATGAGAATTGTCAAGGTACCAGTCACAACAATCGTAATGGAACATGGAAAGCAGACTCTACAGGACACTTAATTGTCGATAGAAGAGCCTTTGTCTACTAAAAATTTGCTTCACATACAAAGGAACAAGAGTAGTGATATCACGACTCTATAGCTTTCTGCTACTCTCTACCCCAAGTGACCCCCCCGTCCTCCCAGCTACAATGGGAGAAGGACCTAGGCACACCTATTACCAGAAAGAGATGGCTCACGATATGTAGACAGGCTAGACGCTCCACAGCTGCACCCCAGTACCGCCACCAGGCCCTTAAGCTGATCCACAGATGGCACTACCCTCCACAGCCAGGGCTCTACACAGTTGACCCCTCAAGTGCATTCAAAGCCTCAAGGAGAGGCCTAAACCTCATTCCTCTGTGACTCCGTCAACTCGCGTGTCGGGTTCTTCGGTGTCAAAGGAAACTCTGGATACGAATCCGGCAGTTAACAAAAATCTCACTAGAACATATGAGCCTTCTACTGTAGACCCAGATTTTCTATCCAAGCATTCCTTTCCTGAAAGCTTGGTAGTGCAGACTGCCACTTATACATCCAGAGCTGCCGCCTATCCAACTAGATCTCTGGACAGGGACGATAAGAGATGCAACACTCTAGCAAAGAGTCTTCTCTGCCAGTAGCATGGCATTGAAATCAATCAACACTACTTGTGCCCTAGTAAAATGTACTTCTACGCTATGGCACGTCATAGCCATGGCTGCAGAAAACATCCCAGAAGGGGAGGAAAGAGAAGGGGTCCAGAACATTATTAAAGATGGCAAAGAAGCCATGTGCAAGTCTTTATAATCTGTACTAGATTCTGCCGACAGTGTCAACAGGGCCATGACAGTTAGTACGGTGATGCACAGGTTCGCTTGGCTGAGGAAGTCTGGCTTTGTGCCTGATGTTCAGTTTTGGTTTTTGAACATGCCCTTCGATGGGTCTCCTCTCTTTGGTATCATGGATAATGAGCCTGGAGAAGCTTCAGACATCTAAAGCTGCAGCGAAGTCTCTTAGTGCGGCAATACAGCAGCTGCAACAGGCACTTACTTCTTCTCAAGTTTGGAGGGTCCCTTTCGGTATTACACATGCTTCGGAGGGGGAAGTGGTCCGATAAGCCAAAGGACAGAGAAAGTTTCCTCGAGGTGGACGAGGTTGTGGTGCAAAGTCTGCCCAAGTGACAACTTCTTTACCATCAGCCGCTTCCACAACTGCCACAAAACCTCTCTGAGGCCTTAGTCCACAGGCTGTTGTGGGGGGCAGGCTCAGTCAGCATTTTGAAGTTTGGCAGGGCATTACCGCCGATACTTGGGCCTTGCAAACCGTAGCCCATGGTTACTGCCTCCCTTTCTTAAAAAGGCATCCAGATCATCCAACAGAGATTACCTCCCTCAGGGTTCCTGATCCATTCCTTCTGAAGGAGGTCTCTGTCCTGCTGGATAAAGGTTCCATAGAGCCGGTACCTGTAGCGGAGAGGAACTGGGGATGGTACTCCCCTTACTTTTTGATCCCCAAAAATGACTGAGACCCATTTTGGACTTCAGATACTTGAACAAGTTCAAGGATGCTTACTTTCATGTGCTCATTAATCACAAGCACAGGAAGTACCTAGGTTCACCATTGGCAGTTCTCACGATCAGTTTCGGGTTCTGCATTTCGGTCTCGCCTCCGCCCCAAGGGTTTTCACCAAGTAGATGTGGTGGCAGCAAGTCTCAGGAGGGGGAGATTCACATCTACCTCATGCTAGTCGATTGGCTGAACAGGGCCCGTTCTCCCAAACAAGTCCTGCAACATCTCCGCACCACCTGGCACACTCTCCATAAACTAGGTTTCTCCCACAATTTCAAGAAGTCCCACATGATACCTTCTCAGAAGCTTCAATTCTTTGGATAGGTCATGGATGCTTTCTTAGGGAAAGCCTCGCCAGCCAAGATGAGGGCTCAACACATTTGACATTTGGTCGACAAGTTCCAGAATGCCCAGTGTCTTTTGGCCTTCAATTATTTTGGAGATTGCTCTGCCTCATGGCATCCTGCATTTTCCTGGTGCCGTAGACTCTTCTGAAAATGAGGTCTTTCCAGTGGGCCCTCCGGTCCCAGTGGTCATAGTTCTCCGGCAGGATGACAGTCTAATTCAGGTCCAGAGCAAGGTTGCACAGGATCTCCTGTCGTGGGCCTGCGAGGAGAATGTACTGAAAGGGGAATCTTTCAGGCAACCATCCGACCATCAGCGGTTGTTGGTCTCCATCGAAGTCCAAACCACACATCAACCTTTTGGAGCTGGAGGCAATCGGACTAGCGCTGATGGCCTTCCTGCCCTCTGTACAGGGAAAGAGCGTCCTGATTATGACAGACATCACAGTGGCCATGTAGTACCTCAACAAGAGAGGTGGTGTAGGGTCACTGCTTCTCTGGTTCTGGGCACTGCAGGAAGGAATCTCACTGCTGTTCACCTTGCCGGAGAAGAGAACAGGCTGGCAGATGCACTGAGCAGGCCAAGCACAGCCTCACACAAGTAGGAACTAGCTTCGGATATCCTTCAAGAGATCTTCACCCTTTGGGGAACCCCTCAAGTAGATCTGTTCACATCCAGTGTAAACAGAAAGTGTGACCGGTTCTGGTCCAGGGAATTCCCAGGAAAAGCTCTGGGAGACATGTTCGTAGTGGACTGGGGATTTCCACTCCTTTATGCGCTTGCTCCAGTCGCACTCATTCCTAACGTTATCAGGAGGTTGAAGTTCTGGAAGACCATGATCCTCATTGCTCCAGACATTTCCATCTGCCCTCCAATTAGTCCTCCCCAAAGAGAAGACCTACTGTTGCAGGAGGGAGGTTGCATTAGTCACCCAGAGATCGGGACTCTCAACCTTCACTCCTGGTTTCTGAGAGGTTGATATTTAAAGATTGGGACCTCACAGAAAAGACGAGTATTGCTTTCGACCAGAAGACCAGCAGCTAAGTCTTTGCACTGCTGCTGTTGGAATATGTTTTGCATCTGGTGCAGAGATAAGAATGTAGATCCTTTTCTTTGTTACACATTATAGTGTTTTTCTCCTTTTTGCTTCATTTGGCCAACCAGGGGCTCCAGGTTGGCACTGTGAAAGGATACCTGGCGGCGCAATCCATATTCAAGCGTGCTCAGATCAGAGCTCCTATTTCAAGATCCCTATCGTAGTGCAATTCTTAAAAGGTCTCACTAATGTGTTCCCACCAGTCCCTTGCATTGTACCTGTTTGGGACGTGAACATAGTACTCAAGTACGTTGTGTGCTCCTTTTGAACCCCTACATTAATGTCCTCTAAGGATGTTGACTCTCAAGACTGTTTTCCTCATGGCCATTATATCGGCGCGTAGAGTCAGTGAACTTTAAGCTCTTTCATGTAAGCCGCCTTTTACCATCTTTTTAAGGAAAAGGTTATTTTGAGAGTCCACCCTACCTTTCTTCTATAGATGGTATTAGAGTTCCAGCTTGCTCAAAGAAATTGTCCTTCCTACTTTTTATCCTGCACTTTTATCCTGCACCTCATCCTTCTAAGGAGGAGGAAAGACTGCATCGCCTTCACCCTAGAGGAGCTTTGAGTTTTTATATTTCAAGGATTGCAAACCTTAGGCGAGATGACAAATTGTTGGTTGGTTATAATGGACACAAGCTAGGACTTGCTTGTGACGAAGCAAACCTTGTCCCGCTGGATTATACTTTGCATTACAGATTGCTATAATTTAGCGGGTAAAGACGTTCCTGTAGGCCTGCTGGCGCATTCTACTAGGGCTGGGCTTTACTGAGAGGAGTACCGGTGCAAGACATTTGTGCTGCTGCTACTTGGTCCCCTCTGCATACACTTTCAAAACATTAGTGCCTGGATTTTGCGCCCAGATAGGAAACGGGATTCGGGAAGGCTGTACATCAGAGCATTAATGATGAATACAATTTGTACTCCCGCCTCCTACACATACTGCTTTGGGAGTGTATCAAAGATGAAAAGATGAGGAATACGTGGGCGGGCACAATCCATTCTAAGAGCAAATTACTTACCCCTGATAATTTTCTTTCGACTGGATATTCCTCCCGCATATTTCTCATCGCCACTCTCATCCTACCCACTACCAGTAGAATTTCTATGCATTACACCTTCCTCTCTTAAGCGCCTGGTCTTTTGGACCTCACGAATGTCTGTGCTCTGAAGAAAGGGGGGAAAAACTAGAACTGAAGTAACGGGCGCAGTGCGTGCTATATGTAATGTCAGTGACGTCATGCTCGAGAGAGGACGGAGGCCATTGAGTCGACGACGCACGGCACCCTCTACATCGAAATACAGAGGTTTAAACTTCCCTGACAAACCGGAAAAGGGGCAATGAGTAATGTGAGAAACCTTATGGTGTCTCACCCGCTAGTCCCTGGGGATCTGTCATTCGGGTGGCTAGGACACGGCCATCGCTTTTCAATCCAGTTCCTGGGGGTGGACCAGTGCGGGAGGATCACCTGGGTGAGTGGTCCTCAGGGACTGGAAGTGGGTCATCGGATGGCGAGACACGGTATCCCCTTCTCTAACACCTTTACCCCATCCTACCAGGTCGAATACATAGGAACTTAACCCCTCCAACCCCCTTTCCCAACATGAACACTTTCCCACGGACAACTCACTGTGAGAGAAAACGGACTGACTATTACACACACCTGACTTCCATCACACTTCCCCACACGGATAAAAGGCGTAGCACAAAAGCACACACTGAGCAAGCCAAAGCACACAAGGAAGAACCGGTTCCAAGATGGCAGTTTAATACAGGGAGAAAGACAGCAAAACTGGAGAGGTTTGCAAGGAGGGAAGTACCCTTCACCTTTTCAATGAAAGACCGTTCCTTTCAGGAGCCTTTGAGGATAAGAAACGTAAGACCAGGAATCGAGGCTGAAGAACGCTGCATTGTGTGTAGAAGGTATCCGGGGCTCTCCTACATCGATAATCAAGGTTGAGAGAATCATGTGCCGCCGTAGTACTGCCCTTGGCTCCTACAACAAAGCAGCACCAGTGAAGTCAGCACAGCCCGTGATTTGGCGAGACTGATACCAGACCAGTCTGTGTTGAAGCAAAGATTGCAAGCGGCACATTGTATAATGAAAACTGAAGAGGACAGTGTATGAAACATATGTGGCAAGCGACGCAAACCCAATCAGTGGATGAGTGATTGAACTTTGAAGCCAAGATATGATACCGTAAACAGAGTGGTCCGGCAGCACGTGGGTGCTCATTCAAAAGTCTGTTAGGTGTCCAGCTGAAAGGTGGCAAATGTGAAGAGTGATAAAGAATTGTGAAATCGAAGAGGTCCTGCAACGGGTTAAGAAAAACCCTGTGCATATTCGAAAATCTTTGATAGTTGATGAAATCGTATAGAAGGTTGGTCCGAGCCCGGATGAAGGGAGATCAGCTAAAAGCTTTTGGTTAACGCAAGTTTGTGTAAAGTTATGAGCATTGTGTTAAATGGAATCTGAGCCCGACTGAGGGGGATCTGAGATTTGAGCCCGACTGAGGGGTGGGGGAGATCAGGGGTGAATCGTGAGTCACTTAAAAAAGAATACCCCACAAGGAATGAGATGCATAAATAATGTACGAACATTGTGGTCAAAGGATATGAAACCGGCTGAGGTGGATCAGAGGTGAATAGAGACTCACCTAAGAAATTGAGTACTTGTGATATGAAACATTGAGAGAACGTATTGTTTGTCGTATCAGGCCCTCTGAAAGAAGAGACTGTGGCAAGGAAGGCCCTGATGCTAATGATTCAACTGTACCCTCATGCTAAAGAAGCCAGAGACTGTGCTAAACTTGAGTGCACCGCCTTGTCCCGTGCTGAAAATGTGGGGTAGGGAGGCTAACGGCCTGAACATCCTGACATATCATTTTGTGAACACTGCTTTCTTTTTCGTGACATTATTTCCCAGACAATTTGTATTTACAGGTAGCGATTGGCAATAGATTTATTGGTATAGTTGGGAGCACCAGGTACCATGGGTTGCCGCGCCCTCCATCACTTATCGGTGCACTAGCAGCCGGTTGGTGGGAGCTTGAAAAAAGGCCCGTGCTTGTGGTGTCTGTTAAAAGACCTGTTAGGTCGAAACACGTGTTGGCACCACTTGTTTTTCCATCAACGGATGAATCCAAGGAAATAATAATAAAAATTTGGAAATAATGATAACAAGCAGCTTTGTGGAAGTTACATTTTTCATTCGCCAATGAAGCAATGGGTTAAATCCCAGCACAGCTAACAGCACACATGCCAAATGAGTCGAAGCTTTAACAAACTTCGGTTTATTAGTATAGGCCCTTTTATTTTGACAAGGCATTACGAGGACTGCATTATTATTTTTTGATGGTTGTTGTAGCTTGCTCCCATCTGTAGATTTAGGATTAGTTGGGCGTTTTCCAAACCCTTTTTGAAGTTCAATAAACACCCTTGAACTGTGGTCACTTGTGTCTGTCTTACTGTTGATACCATGCCTTCCTTACAGTAACATCAGAACAAGTGACCCGCACACAACAAACTGTTACAGCACAGGGAAGAAACACTGAAATCTTCCATCACATAGTGGACAGGGACATAATGGGCAGCAACCCTTCAAGCGACTGGAATGAGGCGACGAGAAACGGTAGCTGGGATCAAAAGAATTATTTATTTAAAAAAGATAAAATGGTAGGAAAAGAAACATCAACAACTTTGGTCACTGAGTCCTTGTAAATGCTCTACTTCTTTGCTATGGATGAGTTCTCTCAAGGGTTTTATTCCTTCTCATGGGTGCAATAAGCCCACTGTTACTCATCTGGGTCGGGTCCGTCATCTGGATCCTAGATGGAAACAAATCGGAAAGACACCATGTATCATTTGTACTGTCTTTTATACTTCCTGCGCCAATCATCCATCACGATACCCCACATTCGACGTTAGTTTAAAGTGTAAACCCAGCCCTCCTCCGCTGTTTCTTCATGCCAAGGTCACCACGATGCCTTTCTTTCTAAGAGTTTTGGGTTCCCCATGTTATAGTTGCTTGAGTCAGCGGTTCCTCTGTATTCAGGTAAGTGCAAAGTTTGAGGAGTTTCTCCTGTTCTCTGCGTAAGCTGCTCTTTCTGTCGAGTGGGGTGCCTGCAAGCATCCCATCGTCGCGGTCTCCACATGGTTTGCAGCAGCTCTGTTGTCTGCATGCATGGTCACGGATGGAACAGTCCATCTCGGTAACGCCAGGAGTGTTGTGTGGCTCAGTATTCCCCCAGCGTCTTTCATCATGTTTGTTGTGTGTTTTTGCTCTGCGACTCATTACCAGGTTTCTGTTCTTTGTCTGATCTGTGTTGGACACTCAGGGTGTCTGTCAGAGGGATTCCCCAGCCTACCGTGTTACAACCCCCATCGAAGGATGAAGCCGTTTGGGCGGATACGGCACACATGACAAATAATCCACAATAACTTGGAAGCGGCCAGGCTTGTGTACGGTTTGGAAATGGAAGGGCTGCAAGGTGAGAAACTAATGTAAGATGGAGTCTTTCTGAACCGCTAACCATTGCAGTGGAGCATGATCGGTGTACAAGGTAAATCTTCGTCCCAACAAGTAGTATCTGAATGACTATACTGCCCATTTGACAGCAAGACGTTCTTTCTCAATGGTAGAATAGAACTTTATGCGGGTCACCAGTTTTCTGCTGATGAATGCCACTGGTAGATCTTCCTCGGAACCGTGGGATAGGATGGCTGAAGGCCGTTCCCGAAAGCATCGGTCTGCCAGAAAAAAGTCTAGTCAAGGCTGGGCATTGGAGCACAGGACAGGTTGAGATGATTTCAATTGGTTGTTGGAATGCGGAAATATCTAGTTGATTGTCCTTAAGCACTCCATCATGGCCAGTCGTTAGGGCATCTGTGACTAGGGATGCAGTGGACGAGAAATGTGGGATAAAGCTTTGATAATAAACAGTTAAAACCCCAAAACACTCTGGCATTTTTTGTATTGGGTAAAGACAGTTCACGTATTGCTTGGATCGTAATCACTTGAGGTTTGAGGACTGCTCTTCCTACTGTGCAACTAAGGTGTTTAGTTTGGCTTGCCCCTAGAACTGTTTTTTTCGGATTGATATGTAACCCAGCATTTATTCATGAGGGCCTGCACAATCGGGTTGAGGTGTTTAAGATGGTTCTCCCAATCAGTTCTGAAGACAACTGTCATCTAAATATGCAAAAGCATAGTTTAGGTGTGGTCTCCCACTAGGGCTTGGAACGTGGCTGGCGTTCCATTTAGGCCAGATGGAAGAACTGTGAGATGACCTTGTGTACTGGCAAAGGTCCTTTTTTTCCTCGTCTTCTTCTCTCAGGGGTATCTGCCAATATCTTTTTCAGGTCTACAGTACTTAGATAATTAGCCGAACCGCGTTTTTCTAACAGCTTGTCCATTCTTGGCATAGAGTATGCTTCATATCATTGTTAAAAAAAAATCTCTTGACCCTCTGATACCTGGCAACTACAGACCCATTACTACGGTTCCTTTCCTCTTAAAGATTTTGGACAAAGCAGCTTGCCTGCAAGTTCAAAAATTCATTGAGGACAACCACCTCCTTGGTCTTCGCCAATCCGGCTTTCGTCCTCGTCATGGCACCGAAATGGCGCTACTTGATCTAAAAAACCAAATAGATGACCTAAGAGATGCAGGCAAACCTGCGCTCCTTCTGCTCCAAGACCTCTCTGCGGCCTTTGACTTGGTAGAGCACAAAACCCTATGCCACCATCTCACAACCACTGCAAACTTCTCCCCAAAGGCTTGTGCTTGGATCAACTCGTTCCTTCAGGAGAGAGTAATGAAGGTTTTCTTGGACTCCTCTAATGCCACACCGAGTCTGATCAAATGTGGAGTCCCTCAGGGCTCATGCATTGCCCCTACCCTATATAACCTCTACACCAGACCTCTGTTCCGTATTCTGGACTCACTGGGCATCTCATATACCAACTATGCAGATGACACCCAGGTGCTCATACCTCTTTCGGGGGACTACCGTACTGATACGGACACCCTCAACCTCATCTACTCCACCATTCAGTCCTGGATGGCAGACAACTGGCTCTGTCTGAACAGTGAAAAAACCGAACTCCTGATGATTGGGTCTCTCTTCACTCTGAGCAAACTCGACAAGGAGTATCATGCCTTCATTATTGACAACACCTCCATCACAGTATCACAAACCATTGAGACCGTGGGCGTATAGCTAGAGCCAAGCCTGACCATGTACAGTCAGGTCAATGCCATAACTTCCTCTGCAGTGTACTATTCCAAATTGATTAATGCTGTCAGGCCATTCCTGACCCAACAGAACTGCATTACCATAGCCAGAGCCATTATTGGCTCCAGACTCGACTATTGCAATGCCCTCTTCATCGGAACCTCTCAAAGAAACTTGGCTAAGTTCCAGATTGCCCAGAACAATGCCTTAAGGGCCACAACAGGCATTTCACGCAGGGAACACATCCCACTGGTGAGGAGGCAGGCACACTGGCTACCTATCAAAGAAAGGGTTGTCTTCAAAACACTTGCCTTAACACACAAATGTCTTCACGGACTCGGACCCATGTATCTCGAACAAAGGATCTCCAAGCAAACGGCGACCAGACCCTCCAGGGCCACCTCTGCCAACCTCATCTTGGTTCCTCACACGAGCAGAGTGCGCGCTGGGGGCTCAAGCTTCCCATCAATGGCTGCCTCTCTTTGGAACAACCTCCCGAACGAGATCAGATCAATCGAATCTCATGCTGCCTTCCATAAGGTTAAAAACTAGGCTCTTTATCTAGAGGGCTTACCCCACGTGCGATTCCGAACATATGCATCCCCACTGAATGTGTCACACCTTTGCAATGTAAAATTCTGCTTCTCTTAACTGTACCAACTAGAGCAAATGTGATATGTTGTTCCTTAGACCGCTTATTGTAACCCTCAAGCAAGCCTTCTTAAGTATCCTTGATAGCACCTCTATGCCCGTGGGCTGCAGTGTGCTCTACAAATCCAAAATAAAAGTAAAATAAATATGAGGAGATGGCATTAAAATCTTTAAAGTCCATGCAGAATCGGGTGGATCCATCAGGTTTTGGGACCAATACGATAGAGCACCAGGGGCTCTTAGAGGGCATGCTAGAAATGGGGATCATAGAACCCTTTAGTTCCCTCTTGACATAGTTTCTTTTGGCCTCTGTGATGACGATAAGGCCGCAGACTGACTATTTTAACGGGAGATGCCTTGATAGCGTGTCAAAAGGTCCGTTCTTCCAGGTCTCCTGGAAAAATTTGGGAAAGAGGGCTTAATGTCGGTAGTACTTCCTCCCTTTTTCCTTTGGTAGATCGGATTCCCATTGTACATCGCAGATCATTGCGGCATCTTCCTTGAGTGGTTGTTCTCAGACCTGGGGTTCTGGTTCAGAGATGAATGCCATGGATACCGATGGTTTCTTCCACTCGTTGAGCAGATTGACATGGTAATTCTGTTCCTTTTGTTTTTGATCTGGATATAGCAACCAATGGCCAATGTAAAACAAACTTCACAATAACAACATTGGTGAAGCAACTGTTTGCAAGGGTCTGTGCAAATGTTTCGCAAATGGGCTCCTGCATAATGCAAAAAGGACCAGCACAAGCTTTCCTCAAACACTGGCACAGCATGTGTAAAATCAGTGCAGGATTTCATCCCAAACTAATAAAGATACACACTGGTCCAAGCCTGGGCAGCACTCCACCCTTATAAATGGTGGGAGTTTTGGCTCCATGCATACAGAGAGTCTGCTTTCACAGGACTCTCTTCACCCAGTCTGCAACCCTTACTGCAGTGACCATTCGTTGGCTAGAGTGTGCAGAGGTTACAGGCAAACTTGCATACTTTCTGCACTCATCAATATTTTGCTGCCTTTCCTGCTTGTGTGTGAGTAGAAGGGCCAGGTGAAGAAGATAGTGGTATGAAAAGCTGTGGTTTACCGGCACACACATACACTGTCTTGCTACCCTACTCATTTATCAGCTGGGGGTGTGGCCATTAACCAACATGAAAACAGTCCTTCCCCAAGTCAGCCCAGTATTCTCCTAAGCCAATATCAGGCTGTGCTAGGATGGGCGTTGGCAAAGGCAAGTCCTACGACTGCATGGCAATGCCTCTTCGGTGTAGCATACTTGGCCCCTTTGGAGTGCAAATGCACTGCTTGCAAGGCTCCATCAGCATCCCATATGTTAAGTGTCACCCCCAGGAGCCTTTTAGTTTCTTTGGCTCTGCTTTTAAGTGACTCAGTTCAGATGGTCAGACCTTTTTTCATAATCAAATTTCCTGAACTTTGCAATTTAAGTAGGCAAAATATTTGCATTCGTAAGTAGCCAATGGCTAAAGAGGATTGATTCTTGGTGCTGTGTGTATGTGTAGAATTGAAGTGGTGAGGGACTTTTTTTATGGCTGGCTAGTTACTTGACATTTGTATCTGTGCTTGAAGTTTAATGTTCGGATAGGCTTTCTAGCATCGGACAACCTACTGTGTTGAATCTAGTGAAATGATCACTGAAACCGGAATGGGCCTCCTCTAATGTGGCTTGGGGAAGGCAGTCGCTACCTGATCCTGTCCTTGGAGGTGGCATTATGTGGGAGGATCAAATGGGAAGGGACTCGTATTATGGGGAATTGGTCATCCCTTCAACTCGTGATTCCCCTATTCTTCCTGAAGCATTGATGGCATATTGTAAAATAGAGCCTGCTATGCAATCCATTGTGGACTTCAAGATCCATAATGCCTGTGGTACTGCAAAGAGGACGAAGGGCCAAGAGTTGGTAAGGATCAAAGGTGCTATTGACTAGAATGTGCGGTTTAGTTGTTATAGAGCAAGACACATGAGCAGGACATTTAAACTCAGGAATGAGTTGTAGCTGTAGAGAGATGCTGAAAGAGTAGCTGAGGCAGAGGCAGTCCGGTGTGCTGTGATTGCCGCAGAAGGAATAGAGCCAGCTGATGCCAACAAGCGAATTGAAGACGTGCAACATTGCAAGGTACACGCAGCAGGAACTGGCATCAGGGAGAGAAGGCCAGCAGAAGAGGAGACTTGGTCCCAGCCCAACGTGTGGTGCTTCGGTGCGTGAGAGGAGGTGGAGGACCAACGGAGCTGGCAGAGATCCAGAGAAGAGCCATGCAGTCTGCTGAAGTTAAGCAGGAGCTGGCAGCAGAGCGTGCAGGATGTCTGCTACAGCAGTGAGCAGGGAAGCAGAGATGCCAAAGAAGACCAGTTAGTGAGCCAGAAGCTAAAGGTAACTCTGGCGTGCTCCGAGCAGGACAACTGATAAAAAACAACAATTATGAATACTGAACAAGTAAAGAACTAATACAGAGGTGACAAGGGTTCCAACTTCCCTTCTATAGGACACCAATTGGGGGAAACCTATAACCTACATTGCCAAACGGTTGCAAAGAATTCAAAGGCTCTTCCCCTGTCCTGAGCCTCTCAGTGAAGCATCGATCCTCCAGGAGGAGCTGGAGCACCCCAAACACTGTTGGCGCAGTGTCCTTACAGTCGGAGCATTTCTCCTGGCATGCGGAATACCGGAGTTCCTCGCCACACATATTCAGCTTAGAATAGCTGATATTACTTTGAGTGCTCTAAAATGCACTACTGCAACCCCCTACGCCACCGAAATGGGCTGGATGCCCATACAGCTGCATATCGTCTTTTAAAAAGCTGCTGCTGTTATCCGGATGACCCGTGTCCATTGTGCCCCCATTGCACACCACAAGGAAATCAGCACACTAAAGATGGCCACCCTGCTCGTTGATGAGCCTTCTGCTGCCTAACCTGGGCCACGACTTGCAGCCAGGTTCAGGATTGATGGGCCTGCTCTCTTGGGCTCCAATCCCTCACCGGCCGGCGTAAGCCGGCCCGCCTTCGAAGGCACGAATTCAAAGGCTCTTCCCCTGTCCCGAGCCTGTCCAGAGCGGAAAGAGCCCTGGGCCAGGACCTCTGCCTGCTCGTTGTGCTTTCTGCTACGTACCCACACCACTGCCTGGACTCCTATTGCATGGTAAGCCCCCCGTGGCTCACTTACGTGACTTTTTAATTGTTTTGATAATCCCACTGTCTGTTATCACATAAGCGTTATTATACACACGTGGCTACTACCTAAAGTGTATTCCGACACCTGCGACACCGCTGCATCCTATGCCGCAACACACTACCGCGCCTCACATAACATTACTGCCATTGCATTCTGTTTCTCCATTTGATTATCTGTCGCATTACCGCTCCTTTCTTAATCAATGCATGCGGATAATATGCTCCTTCATGACTGTAGTTAACTCTCTGCACACCTCTTTATACATTACCTCAGCGAGGTAATATTGACATTACTGCATCGCCACTTGTTTTATAGTTATTCACCTGTCTGCTCACACGCTGCTTAGTGCGTTAGCTGTATTTTGTGTGCCTTAAATATTACACCACGAAAGCTGGTGCCCTTGAGTGTCTCGTACTTTGCAACTGCTCCCCCTCCAAGCACGTATTCCCTTTGCCTGCTTTGTAGCTACATATCACTGCTACGATTTCTACATGCGGCTTACTGGACCCCCCCTTCCTCCAACCTGGTCCTATTGACCTTTCCTTGATCCCTGACTTCCCGCACTCCGTAATCTAGCTCTCCAAGCTTGCTAACATGTAACTATGGCACACTGCATATCAGGCTACTAGACTGAATGCCATCCTGCCTTATCACTCAAGCACCTTTGCATAAATTGTGCTAGATTGCATCTCATTATGCATCTGCACCACTTCATGCTAAACACCACCTGGCTACTTCCCTTTCTCATCTTTACTGCCTGCACCAGCATATACTTTCCTTCGACCAAGTATAGGCCTTGTGAGATATTCAAGCTCACTGTGATCCACACAGTTAGCAATCTCACTCACCTCCGTTCCTTAGGTCATAGGGCACCCAACCCTGTTCTTGCCACCTTGTCACAATATCCCCAACACTATGACATTGCTTACTCCTTGTAATCTGTACTTGGACTCACCTGCGCTGTGGCTTGAACATTTTGCCACTAAACCAACACCTATTCAACCTTGCACCTTGATCCTAATGAATTCAAAACTAGGCTCAAGATTCTTCCGCCCTACCTCCCCACCTCAGAGGCACTCCCTGCCACCACAGCCAACCTCTGTACACAAAAGTCCATCATCTACACAGCTTCTCAGAAACGTTATATTCTCACATCCTAATGACATTCCCAAAGCCACTCTGATCAAAGGTGCCCTGATTAATGCCAGGTCACTCCCTGCGCACGCTTTAGACATTGCTAATTTGATCACAACACAAGACATTGACTTCCTGGCTATTAGAGACCTGGCTACATGCTGCCTCCGGCCCTTTATTAGCTCTTGCCATTCCCTCTGGCTACACTTTTATCAGATGTGACATAACACTAATTAATCTAAAGGCTGAGGCGTCGCCTTCATCCACAAAATCTCCATTGGCATCAGAAGCATTAGCAACCAACAAATCCCTTCTGCAGAACTACTCTCGGTCAAACTTCCCATCTCACCTAATCAAACGGCCACACTACACCTAATATACCGTCCACCTGGACCCATCTCCACCTTCTCAGATGGCATCATGTCCATCATAGCTGTTAAAGCCAAAACCAAATCACAAGTCATCTTACTTGGTGACTTCAATCTTGGATTCCAAGACCCTAACGACCCTGCAGCTCTTGATCTGGCCAACACATTAACTGACTTGGGCTTCATCCACCACATCACGGAACTCAATCATTCCAAAGGGAGAACCCTTGATTGGCTAGCTGACTCTAACTGCTGCATCAATCTTCAGGCCAACTTACCATGTGCATGGTCAGACCATCACACAATTATCTTTAATATTAAAGCCACAGACCAATGCCTCAAACAAGACATTGCCCCTGCCACCCAGACTAGAAATAAGAGACATAACAAAGGAAAAACTGCTCCCTCTTATTCTCCCGATATTAAATTACATTGCATCATCATGCACGGATCCCACAGCATTAGTTGACACCTTTAACCAGTCGATGCTTAAAGCTCTGAATACTATTGCCCCAATTAAGCTCAGGAGACCCAAACCCCGAGCTCACCTTAACTCGTGGGTCACCACTCACCTAAGAGAACTCTGCAAAGTAAAACGCTCTGCCGAATCCTGTTGGAAAAGTCACCCCTCTGATGCCAACAAAGACTACCCAACTATTGCGTCCCTTAACTACAAAGAGGCGATTTTCCAGGCTAAAAAAGATACTTACAACAGTCACATTATGGAAGACAAATCTAACACCAAAGAGCTCTTCAAGATTCGCAAAGAACTTGAATCTCCTGCAACCCCGCCCAGACACCTGTAGTAAGAACATTACATGGAGTACAAACATACAAGCTGCTCTCCTTGGTAAAATTGCCACTCTCCAGGCCAAAATCCATGCCAAACAATCTTGTCTCCGGACTGACAACCAACCACCTCCTCCCACTCGCACCACCACCTCCTCCGACTCTACTCACAAACCTTTCAGTTTCACACTTCTTAGTACCATTGAGGTTGAAAACATCATCAAGCTTAAACCGTCAAATTGCCAAGGCGACCTGTGCCCTCGCCCTACTATTAAGGAAGCGGCACACAAATTAGCCCCTTTGATCACCATCTTCATCAATACATCCTTCAAGCCAGGCATTGTGCCTGACAACCTAAAAGATGCATGGGTCATCCCCCCTGCTCAAAAAGCCCTCTCTTGACCCTAGTATACCAACCAACTACAGGCCTCTATGTCTACAGTCCCTTTCCTGCTTAAAATCCTGGATTGCGCTGCTTACCTCCAGATACAGGAGTACCTTGAATCCAACAAACTCCTTGGCTTTAGGCAATCAGGCATCCGGCCGAGGCACGGAACAGAAACTGCCCTTATCGATCTGAAAAAACAAATTGAGGACCTTAAAGACAAAGGGAAACTGGCTCTGTTGCTATTACTGGACCTATCTGCAGCCTTTGACCTTGTCAACCCCCACATCCTTTGTCAACACCTTTTCAGCCGCCAATTTTTCAGACTCTGCCACATCTTGGACTAGATCATTCCGTGCCAACAGATCTATGCGGGTCTTCTCCGCCTCTAGGGCCGCTGAGCCCTCACTTGTTCTATGTGGCGATCCCCAGGGTTCATGTGTGTCGCCTACACTCTATAACGTGTTCACCCAACCTCTCTTTGATATTCTTGACTATCTGGGTGTCACTTACACGAATTATGCCGACGACACCCAGATACACATCCCTATCACTGGAGATCACATGGTGGACACCAAATCCTTGAATGACGTCTACCTGGTTATCCAGGCTTGGATGGTTCAAGATGAGCTTTGTCTCAATGATGAGACTTAGCTCCTCATCCTGGGTTCACACCATCATCTTAGTAAACTTGATCCTGCATTCAAGTCTTTTATCATCGACGGCAACACCATCAAGGTTTCTAATGACACCAAAACCCTTGGCATCTACCTTGATTCCACATTGTCACTGTCAAGACAAACCAATTCCGTTACATCTGCCTCGGCCTACACGTGCAAACTTATCACCGCTTGCTGCCCCTTTCTCTCCACGGCTAACTGCATTATCTTAGCTAGAACGCTTGTCATGTCCAAGATCGACTATTGCAACGCTCTTTATCTGGGGACTAGCCAACGGAACCTAAACAAGTTGCAGGTCACTCAGAATAATGCCATCAGGGCAGCCCTCAACATTCCTAGAAATGAACACATCAGACAGCAGACGTAACCTGCGTTGGCTTTCAGTGGCCTAGAGAATCTCACTGAAAACCCTGACCCTCACGCATAAGTCTCTTTCTTACCAGGCTCCCACATACCTCTCCACTCGATTTACTCTCCGCACCTCCACTCAACCCCTGAGATCTGCCCAAACCAACTGTCTTGCCATCCCCAGGTTCAAGCTGTAGAAAGCGGGTGGAAGCTGGAAGCAGCTTTCCGGTGCTAGCAACCAAATTATGGAACTCATTGCCCACTACACTCTGGTTCGAACCTTCTTTCTACTACTTCAAATGTAAACCTAAACAGTGGCTTTATGATTGCGACAATCCCACTAAGTTGTGGCCCTACACACTACCCAGACACAACTCTGGCCATCTCCTAGCATACTCAGGCACACTCCTGTATATGTCTGCTGTTGTACATTTTGATTGTATATGACCTGTATATACCTACTAATGTATATTGTGATTGTATATGCTGTATTTTGACTTTCATGTCTATGTAACCTTACCTAAGATATGCGCCCAGATGTCCGAGGGCCAGGCGCACTTTACAAATAAAGAAATAAAAATACAAGAAGCAGTCAAGATGCAACATGGGTGCAATGCTCCTTTCTTGACTTTTCAGTTTGGGGAAACCTGTAACCCACATTGTCAAGAGACTATAAAAAGAGGTAGCCATTGTTCAGCCCTCACATGGAATACTGGTGTTGAGAATCCTGGAACACATTTTATTTTTAATTAAAATGTTTTGGTTTGTATCTTCAACCTTAAATTTGTGCATGTTTATATTGTATGCATAAAAGTATTTACATTACAACTGTTTTGAAGTTGTTCTTTCCTTATAAATTAAAAATGTGTTATGGTGCAATTGTCTTTACATATGTTCATATCTTTGAGTCTTTGTTTCAGTTTGCTCATTTCCTGTGTCTTTAGTGATGTCAGTGATGTCAGACCAGAATTGAATAGTAGTTGTTACTAGTTTTCTATTGTTCCCTAGTAAAATGTGTGCCCATCGTTTGCAGTCGTCCAGCTGTGCCGTTGCTTTTAGATGGTTTTAGATGCATGTCACTGAATAGGAGGCGTTTCTGCTACAGCGCTGGACTTTGCATTATGAGATG